>NC_080436.1:9223051-9859658 GCF_028018845.1 Melospiza georgiana
ATAACAAATTAACTTGCCTCTGCTAGTAATCTGAACTTGTCTTACTCCTGAGTTTTTCAATTATGTTATCTTCTTTCATGCAAATTAAAGGACTACACAAGCACAATTAGATGTGGCAGCTACAAACAACTGGAAAAGAGCTCAACAAAATAAATTACAAAACTCTTCTTTATTCCAGCCGAGCGTGTATCAATTCAGATAACTGGCAGCCCTCCTCAGCTTTTATCTATTGCAACCCAGACAGGAAATAGGCATTAGCTTTGTCTTTCTGTGGGAAAATAAGCCAGGACTTGTTCCTCCCCTCTTTCATTCTCTCTCCTTTCCCACTGCTTATGAATTCAGTTCCTTGCTGCTGAACTGATGCACAGCCTTGTTCCCCTGTCTGACCCAGATCTGCTCACTAGCATCCATAAATATACATTATTTTGCTGATCTTAATGAATTCTCTTTTTATGACATTATTTGTCTAAAGATATTCAACAATTTTTCTTGAATTTCAGTTATGTTTGCCTTTAGCATCTCAAGTTCCTGCTCTTTTCCCCTCAGATACCAGCTACAGGGCAGCAGAAAGCTATACCACAGGGAAGTTTTAAATTTAGATTTTTTTCCATCCCCAAAATAATTTAACTGCATTTTTCTCTAAAACCTTGTCCTATCTGTTCAGAGGCATGCTGTTGCATAATTTTGGCTGTCATTTTTGAATGATGTTTTAATTATAAATGTCATGCTCAAAAATGTTTCCTTGCTCTTAAGAAGCCAGTGAGTACTTTTTACATTTAACTCCCTCTGATCCAAAGAGAAAACAAAATTACTTCAAGTAACAATAAGCATTGCTTCAAAATGACAGGTTTAAAACATTTCAATAATAAAATGCTCATTTAGATTTAATAGCAAAGTTTTTTAAAAAATTAAAATAATTTAGTCAAAATCCACTGCTGATTTCCCTTTGCAGGTGAGGTAAAGCACTTGCGCCTCCTTTCTTAAATTGTGCTGCTCACAGATGATGTTAGGCACCTCTGAAAAAGTAGAGTATCCAATAAGCTGAACCATTAATCACACTAAGGAACTGAACTGATGCTCATTGTGGTATTTGTATTTCTTTCTTAGGTAATGCTGCCTACAGAGCTCATGAAAATTTTGTGGGGTAAGGTTTACCTGACAATATTTAACAGCTGGCACCTACAAAGTTTATATACAATTTATATTCCACTGTAAACTGGAAGCTCTCAAAAATACACAGTGGAGCTGCTCCCCACCCAGAGTTTTACTCCCCAAAGCTCAGCTGTTGCACCCCATGACTGATGAAGGCACAACTGATAAAACACTCCCCTAAGCAGAAAATGGGAGACCTTAAAATATGTTGATAAGAACAAAGTAGAATAATTGACAGATTACAGCTGTGGGTGAAACAATTAGAGAATAAAACAACGGCTGTGAAGTTTCTGGCATTGAAGGATCAAAAAGTTGTACTTTGGCAGTTCCTTGTTGTGGTAACACAATGCACCTTTACTTTGGGGTTAAAAATTAGAATAACCTATCCAATGGGCAGACCCAATAAACTGCCCTCCATGTGCCACCTATTTCAGTGTACAGTAAACTTTGCCTTTGAAGACTGCAAAACCACTTTTGACAGTGCAAAAATCACCCTTAAAAATCAGTTGGGTTTTTACTGTGTTTTTTCAAGGAGACTGGTGATTGTTTCTATGCTCTTGTGTAGTGAGATCTGCAGAGAAGCTGACCATATGTGCAGTAGGTCTTTGCAATTTTAGGAGATTAATTAGACTTCCACAGCCAAGTAACTTGAGAAGAAAAAGTCAAGATATTTGCTGTCTGGAGTTGAACTGTTTGATATTGAGGCAGTGCTGACCCTCTCCCCAGGCCTTAAAATAGGCCACAGATGAAATTAATGCCTCAGAAAACATTGCTGGTTCCTTCCTGCACCCTAGAAATCAAGCAAAATTCATACTTTTCTTTCTTTTAATATAAATTCCTGGAGTAAGTTCTAGGTAGGTCAGTGAGAGACACTGAGAGAACAAGGAAAGCAGGCTGATTCAAAATGGAATTAATCTTTAGAAAAAGGGGAAGCCTTTTCCTTTCCTTGTCAGCAGTAGTCACTGGTATAACCAGGGGTAAGCAGGCCATAAAGAAGCTGTGACTTCTTCGGGGAAGCATTTTTTCAGACAATCTTCTCAGCAGTTTATGTCTGCCTTGTACTTAAACACACATTTAGGGCACTGCTACATCCGTTATAATTTCTAAGCCAGTATGGAAAGTGATTTCACAGCAGGAAGAAAACTGTGGAATCTGCAACCCAGTGCAGAAGTACATTGAGCTGTTGGTTTGTGTTTTTTTGGTGCTTTTTTTTCCCCCTGTAATATCTCATTTCCTTTCATGCTCTAAGGTTCAGCAAGAACAGATGTGAGATGTTGTGATCACTGCTTTTTCTGCAAGGAGAATAGTTTAATGGCTCTGTATTGCAGGCAACAGCTTCCCACACTTGTTTCTCTGATCTTATCAAGGTTGCAAACTATCTAAGCAAAAAAAAAAAAAAAAAAAGTATTTTGATGTTTGCAGCCTTCTTCACAGTTTTTTGTTTTGTACTGATTAGCAAAAGCAGCAAGTTTTTATTGTGATTTTAAGTGTAAATTGAAGCATTTGGTAGCATAAGAAACCATGGGTAGAGAAGTAAGCTTTGGTAATTTTAAATATTAATAAAGAATATTAATATTAATAAGATTAGAATACTAATAAAGAAGCTTGCAAAAAGTAGGAGGCGCCACACAGGATGTAAAAGATTGGAAGTACTTTTCAAATGAGGACAATGACAAACCCCTTCAAAATGAAGAGAAGAAATTACAACAAAGCCTGGAGAGTGGGGGAGGAAGGGGTATCTTTTAACCTGTGAATGTAAGGAATCTCTGAACAGGGAACACAGAGCCATGACACAGAACCAAACAGCACTTTCCTGCCATTATTCACATCAGTTGTGCTCCTTATTGGCTTTGGGAGTGTGAGAACCTGCTCTAAGGACATTCACCCATGTGTTTTTTAGGAGTTACAGGTGTCCTAGTCCACCCTCAGACTGGATGACACTCATGGTTCAGTGTATGAACACCCATGGCCCTGCCAATTTCTACAGACAGTACCCACCACTTTAAAAAGGTGCTAATATTGTTATGAGCACATAATATTATTATGTGTCATAACAATATTAGCTTGAACGTGGAGCCCTTCAGTTGTGTCTTGTTTCATCTGGAAAAGCACAAAATCTCAAATCTAGACTTGCATGTCAACTTAAAAATTGGTTTAAATGAACTTTGGGGACATGGATGCAAACAGGAGCTGTGCATGCACTGCAGGTAAATTTCAGTGTCCACTGAGGGCAGAAACAAATATTTCATTCCTCATAACTCCCTGCAGAAAACATCAGATCTGGGAGTGCAGTGTTACTGCTCAGTGCCTCCTTTCAGAGCTGAATTGGGTCAATGGCCGTCTGTCAAACACAATGCACAGGAGCAGAATACCCTTGGATTTTTTGCCCTTTTCCTAGTGATGGTTTATATCACATGTACCTGATAATGGCTCTGCTCATCCCCAAGCTGTTATCCTGTTATTAGCATACAGGAATAATCACATCTACGTGACTGTCTGCTTTATTTTTAAATGTATTTGTCATTCTCAATAATCAGAAGAAAATTATGAATTATGAAATGTTTCTAACAGCATATTTCAGTTTCAATTTAGTTGATCATGCTGATTTAGTTTTAATTCAGTGCAATTGAAGCTACATTTCAGATTTTCTCTCAGTGACTGAAGTCACAGCATTTTTGCTCTGATTTCCCATCCCTATTCTCCATCACGGCTCTACGCTTTCAGTACATTCTTTTTCTTGTGTCACATTGATTTACAGCTTACTTTGGGAAAAGCTCACTCTTCAACATTGTGATTAAATTATGGGGTCGATTCAGATATATTCCTCACCTAGAAATTCTCTTGGCTTCAGTAGGAATTTGCATGTGCAAGGAATGCAAAATACACCATGTTCATAACCAACACAAAGAAAAAAATCACAGCCCTTTTACTAGGATTTTCATTCCATCCCAATAGAATAAATTGATGGACATTATTTTTTACCATCTCATTTAAATTCTATTAAGTGCAATCTTGCATATTTGAACAGTTTCATTAACTATTCTGAGAAATATCGCACAAATATATTTGTTTCTTGGGAAGTGTAATCTTGGAGTGATCTTTCCTGTTTTAGTGTTTTGCACAACTCTTTAGAATTATGATGCATTTCATTTGACTTTTCAATTCATGTCATCTCTTCGTTCTTTCTGTGTTCTTTTGAGAAATGTTTCTTCACTTCTGTACTTTTGACTTTTGAATAGATCAAATTTTGTTTATATGTGTGTTCCTGGTGGAATGTATGTATTTGGCCTTTATCACTTAGCCTTGAATTTGATGGAATTTCATTGAAGACAGATAACACACAGTTATTCACCCAACAATCAGTAAGAGAATTAAAGGCAAGAATAACTAAAGACTTGTATGAAAATAAATGGAATAATGGATCTCTCATAGGTACAATTTAGTTTTACTTTCTCTGACGTTTTTCTGGATAGAAATATCTCCTCCTCACCTGCAGTTTAGAGATTTTAGACCTGTGTGAGCAGATATGGATATTTGTGCATGCAAGGGGGAAAAGTGGGAGTATAGTGGTAAAATTCTTCTCAAATACAACTCAATTTCCTTCAATGATGTCAATCCCTCTGGAAGGGAATTTAGGCTTTCCAAATAATTTTCTCCACCGAGGGATTACATCAGTTTGTGGGATAACAGCACATACAGAAGAACTCTTTTATTTATTCTTCTAAAGGTAGTTAAACAGGAAAGGACATAAAATAGATTAGCTTAAGAGCTCATTTTAAATAACAATTTTAGTACTATATTAACTATCAAAATACAAATGAAGTAATACTCTTAAAGGTCATGCATTTTCTGGATTTTCCAAATCTTTTTTCTGCTTACCAAAAGCACTTTTGTTCCTACTGAAAGCACTTTATCCAAAGAGACACCAGCAGTTTCTCTCCGTTCCTTATATTAAAAAAGACTTGAAAATTCAGTTGGCTATGAGAACCATTTTGATGAGCAGAATTCAGCTTTGAGGTAGAAATGCCACAAATATTTATACGACTCTCTGTTTCCTTATCTTTTATCTTTCTATGAAGAATTTAATTCTATTTTCTATTTTTCTACACATTTCCACTGACAATACTCCGTAATTTATCAGCAAAATCCTCAGAAATAGACACAGAGATTTTAATCACATAGTCTTAAGAATTTTTCTTAAAAAAAAACATTTCGAAAGAGAGTGGTATTTTTTTATGTAAAATAATGCAAAATTGTAAAGCCTAATAAATTCCTCTCCTTTCTTTCATCCATTGTAGTAGCTGGAGTAATTTACTCAGGGAATTAGGTAAAAAGGTCAGGTGGAGAAAGATCAGATTCAACTTCTTAGTGTGACTTACAAGTTTGTGGTTTGGTGAGCAGAGTGGCACCACGTGCCACAGTCCGACCCTCCAAGCTGCTCAGTGCTCATTTTGAAAATGTTTTTTCCTTTTCTTCCAATTGTCTCAAAATTTATTTCCTTATTCATTCCATGCTGATGAAAGGCTCTGCAAAGCAGCAGCAGTAAAATGAAACACTCACAGGGTTTTATATATAAACAGCTGGAAAATGAGCTAAATGGAGAATTGCATATGCACTCTGCAGAGACTGAAATTTTAAAGAGAAAACTGATGCAGTTCAGGGAAAACAGGAAAGTAGCCATGAATAATGGAATTAGGTGAGATACAGTCAAACCTCTCGTTCAATTTTTATCTTTAAATCACTAAAATTATTTCTAGCAGTAATAGTGTAGGAAGTCATATGCTGTTTCAGCAATCCATTCGTATTTAATTAAACTTATAAAGTATAAGTCCCAAGTTATCATTTTTGCCTTTTTGATTCATGCTATGGTTCATTTATTTTAATGCCTTTGGGAGTTTTGCCAGTTAATAATGGAAGAGGCCATTTTATTATGAATAGCTCCTTGCTTTCCCATCCTATGTATGTATTTATTTAGTTCACAGTGAAGGGAATTTTCAGATTTCAGAGGGGTTACCAATAGGCAGAGCCCCTGCCAGCTCTGGGTTGCAGAGTGAGGCTCAGAAATCATTGTCAAACACAGGGAGACAGTTCTCAGATGGGTGGATTTGGGTGTCTGTGTGCTGATCTTTGATTTGTTTGCTAAAATGTGCTTCTGCAACTGATGTGCCATAACCTATCAACATCTGCAGGGAAGTTCTCGCTGGCAAGGCACCATCCCTGCAGGATCTGCAGTCAGCAAGTGAAGCTCACTCATGCTCTCTGCTCATAAAATATCTTTCCCCCTTGGGGGTTTCTAAAACAATGCATTTCTAAACCAATACCCTTAATAGCAAGATGTAGCAAAAGTAATGTTTTCCTTGAGTTTTTTTTCCCCAGACAAACTAAATCAATGTTCATCAGAACAAGTATTGTGCTACCAAAAATAAAAACCCTCACAGACATTTTTTCAAGGACAGGACAGGGGAGGGAGAGGAGGAAACAAACAGCCTCTATTTTAATTGACTACATAATTACTCTGATAGTAGGAGATATGTTGGGAGAAATCCTATAAATATATTCAACACCTGGAAGACAATATAGGCCACCTGGTGTCCCAATATAAGAAGGAGGGACCACAGTGATAACTTTAGCAGCCAAATCAGAGCTTCCTGCTGTGCTTCCTGTTACTATAAAATAGGATTTATATGGCCTAGTAATCTGTCTGGTAGATACATTTTCTCAGCAATATCCATAAAACCACAGCTCTAGTTGTGTTCCAGAGAGGCTCTGATTGCGCTTAGTGGCCATTTCTCATTTCCATCTTTGGACATCCATGTTTCAACTTCTGATTTTAACAAGCCAGTAAAGAATATTGAAAAATTCATCATAACACATCTCACTTGGCAATAAATGTGTAAAAATTGATACAATGTAGAAACACTTAAACTCAGAAGATTTGATGATAAATTTCTACTCTGTGTTATTCAGGAGTTCTGATACCTGATGATTGTTTTCCTAAGGCTTACAGCTAAAACTGATATTCTGCCTTATTGGCACTTAAATAATGATAATTAAAAAACTGTTTAGACCATTCAAAACTATGCTTTCATTTCACCAAACATTCATGAACACTAAATATTAGAAAACAATCAAGCAGCAAAGTGCATATAGGGAATGATCACTAGTGCCTACCTATATTTCACTTTCCATTTAATGACATATCCATAAAACTATTCATTAATTTTTTTTCTTGCTTTCCATCAAGCACAATAGCTTTTGACTGGCTTTCTATCTCCAACAGACACACTTTTGATATGGAGAAAACATTTATGCCTCCACCACTGGCATTTGAACCATGGGCACCATCAGTCACGTCCTATGGTACCACCATGAGGAACAGCACAAGGCTTGGAGAAGCTGGCAAGGGAGAATTGCCTCCAGAAAATAAATATACAGACTTCTGTGCAGGGATTTCTGACAGGAAGGGATCAGATACTCTCCGTGCCCTGTGATGGGCTTGTACACAATTATCTGCATATCCTCTGTGGAGCCTGGAATGGGAATGGCACCACCAGAGAGCTCTGATGGCTGAGGAGATCCAGGAGATCCTAAATCTTTGGATGTAGAAACAAATCCCATGTGTCACTTGGATTTTTGAAGATTTCTTAAGCTTTTTGATGTTTACATTCTTGTAACAAACCTTCTCACACACTTTCTGTAAATAACTCATTGTTTTGCATTCTTTTATAGAAGAGGAGAAATTTGATGGACCGTTGGCTTGTCCAGTATCATTGAAGATGTGGCACTTTCACCTTCCAACCCACTGTCACTTTTAAAAATCTATAAATGTTAGAATCAGAAAACAAACTTCCCTTTTTTCCCCTTGAAAACAGCAGTGTGTGCGCTTGTGTTGTTTCATGTCCTATAGTGACACCCATGTGCAGCCAATACAAAGACCTGAAGCACCTTTTAATCCTTTTAGGATACCAGGCTCCTGACATTGTGCAGTCCCAGAATCCATAAATAAATGCCTTATGCACCATCCATGGGCACACAAAAACACCCCAGCGTGGCTTTGAGTGTTACAGACAAATTCAGGTGCACTTCTCGCTCCAGCTCTGTGACTCACAGACTCTGATTCCTTTCAGAGGTGAACTCTGGGATTTATCCAACATACTTTTGGAGCAGACACAGACAATCTAACTTCCTTGGAATATATTAGTCTATGCTGCTGCTACAAAGGCTTCAAATTAAATTCCCTACAGGGATTTTTAACTGCACCACTAAAATGTAAAAGGGTTTTTTTCCCCTAGTAACAGCAACTACAATAATGACTGTTGAATTTGGTTTTGATAATGACAGATGTTACAAAGACAAACTAGGAATGCTTAATGAGATTTTGGGTGATATATCCCAGTTTCATATATGTAACCTACTTTGAAATTTGTTAGCAATAAGACTGTTTCCTGCAACATAAGATACAGCTTTTCTTATTATATTAAATAAATTTTCGGTATGGCATCAGATTCTGTCTATAAAGTTGCTCCAATTCAGTGTCTTTATTTGAAGAATTGCAAAAAAAAAAACACCTTCTTGTGGTGATATATAATCCTAATAATACATGGAGAAACAGATGAATATAAGATCAGAAGAAGGGAATTTATACAAATCCCTGGCTAGGTACAATTTGTTCTCTCCCTGTTGCTATTTTATGTGTGGTTATAGAAATGTGGTTGAATAAAATGACAAAGCACTCTATTTTGATACAATGATGGATAAAAACGCTACCTTTTTTTTACTTAAAAGTGCAATTCCCTCTTTTGAAAAAGTGCAACACCTACATGGTGTAGGAAGAGAGATTACAAAGTTCCAAAAAGAAGAATACTGAACAGACTGAATAAAACAATCAAATAAATAATGAAGTACTACTGGATTCTGATTGTATTTAGAAATATAACAATGGAGGCATGGGTACCAAGGCTATTTTTTTTTTACTACTTGAATTTTTTCAAAAACCTGTTCCTTAACTTCTACCCCTGCTTGTTCATTTCCATCTTTTTTACTGGAATTAATTTATAAGGAGTTCAAGAAACTGTTCATGTAATAGATTTTGGAAGTTACAGAAATAGGCAGCATGTCTGAATGCTCCCAAAAGTATTCACAGATTCGTAAAGCAAATGCTGAAGGTTCCATGTGGGTTTTAATTACAAAATATTATTAGATTCCTACATAACTTAATTTGCCACATCCAACCCGAACTGTGCTATGTCTTCAGAACACACAGCCCACTTCTGACTCCTGCTTGCCAAGGAGGGGCATCTGAGTCACCTGAGGGGCACAGATGTCAGCCCTCAAATGTACTGAATTACACCCAAAAATAGAAAAGCACCCTTACATGCATAGAGCTGATACACAGGAATGAGCAGTAAGCAACTCTAAAGACCCTTATGTTTCTTTAGAACACTGGATTCACTCCACTCCTTTTTGAATCTCTAATTTTCTGGCTGGAGCAAATCATCTGTTGTGTTTCCCTCCTGAACCACCAGCAGTGAAATATCTTCAAAAAGAGTATTTTAAAGAACAATTTCAGAGATCTATCCTTGCCCTCAAGTGATATTTCCACTACCCAGCAGCTACAGTACAGAGCACAGAGAGCAGGATGAGATGGCAAACTAATGGCAGCCATTTGAGTATCCTCTGAATAATTAATAAATTAGATCTATGGAAACCATTTAGAATGTCTCATTAAGCCGATTAACTCCCTATTTCATGAGCAAACACTGGGTGTTCTAACAGAATGGAAGGTAGGAACTAGTAGATAAATAACCATTATTAGAAGAGCTGAGATTTTATTTTTTTTGGCAGAATTGCCAAGCTAGAGAGAAATTGTTACTTGAAAGTCTCAGGGAAGACTTTCAAAAATTGAGGTGACAGAAAATTAGCATGAACTATTACAGAAAAAAAAAAAAGATAATCTGATTACATAAAAAGTGTTTGTGACAATGGAACTAATAAGAACACTATCTAATTTGTACAGGCCATAAAATACAGCAGCTGTAAATTAAAGCTACAGGTATATCTCCAGTTCTGCTGAGGATTTACTAGCTGGGCACAGGCACAGCGGATTAAAGCGTGGCCCCTCAGGAATAAACCTGGTGCTTCCAAACTGGGAAGAGCACTGACAAGAGGGGGTGCTTCAGGTGGCATTTTATCATCTGGCTGCCTGTGTAATTTCAGCATTCTCTCTGTAGTGTTTATTGCATTTTAAGTGATTAAAGAAATAAACTTCACACACAAAAAATAAACTGTATCTCTGAGTACTTAATGAGACTTTCTAAACTACTGTCGTCTCCTTATCTATTTAAATGTGGACTGGCTGCAGAGGAATTAGACATTTTATGGTGTGCTGGAATTAAATTAATGATGATTATTTGGTGATGTAAAATTAATGCATTTTAATCAGCTATTATTAGTGAATACATTTGCATGCTATTCTTTTCCTCAAGTACTAAACACAGAATAAGGATGTAGCAGTTTAAATTTTGCAAATAATTGACAGTCTATTACCTTATATGTTTTCATCTACACCTGGAAAATTTCAAGAGTACAGCAGTTTATTTTCTCAGTGCACAAAAGATGATTACAGAAGAACTTAGAAAGAACATTGGTGTCTGACAGAAGTCATGTTCTGTGGCCCTATTCACTTTGCAGCTTTTCCCAGGATAACTGAAATTCACATTACATGTTCTTGAGGTGGTCCATAAAAACCCTTTAAAATCCTTCCAAAAACCTGCATCATCATGCTAGGGATGTTCTAAAATTACTTGCTGACACCTAAAACCTTAAAAACAACATCAAACCAGTCTCACATCAAGGATGCTGATATGCAGATTATAAATCATGCTCTTTCCTAGCAGTGAGAGCTATTCCTAAGAACTTGGAAGCCTTTGTGACATTTTCAACAATTAGATATTCGATTATCATAAAATTAGCCAATTATCTTAGCTCAGCTCTCTTAGCTGCTCAGTGGTAAAACAGATTTTCAAATACAGGGTTGGGGTTTTTTGCTCCTTTAAATAAGTCTCCAAATCTATGCTATTTGGATAAATAAAAAGTTGTACCTATTTTCAGCAGGCATTAGCACAAGGAAAGTTTGTCTCTTACAGAAGACCAAAGTCTGCAATCATAACGGGTCCCCTCCAGTCATATTTATAAATGAATCTCCAAATTATTACTTTTATTGTCCCTGATGAGTGCTACTTTGCATTCCAGTTTCTGTTATTTATAGCACAAAGCCTCAGGGAGTGAGTACAAACAACATATGGAAGATCTACCAACTCATGCATAATCCTTCAGCTTGACTTGTGCTTCCACAGGGATTTGGGTACTAATACTGAATTATTTCCTTATTGGTCTGGAACCCTCTGAAGGCAATCCCCGTTTTTCAAACCATGTGATCTTTATTCAATAAAGGAGGAAGAAAAGGAATGGAGCACAAGCTCAAGTCATCTTGTTTAGTTGGTTAAGACAACTACACAGCATTAATGTTTTCCTGATATAATTAGGAAGGTTCTTGCGTTAGCTCAACCAGCACACAGAGTGAATTTGATGTAGTTTTGGGACCAGGCTGCAGTCCCTGTTCAGCTGATTTGCATTGGTCTGAGGGCATAAAGTAGACAAAAAGCCATTTTTTCAGGGCTAGAGAAACACTCAGAAAAACAACAACAAGAGTGGATATTTTTTCTCCTTTAGAAAAACACCTGGAGTAAAGATCAAGGTAAGAATGTCCCTGCCCTTTTGTAATTTCTCCCAAGTCCCTTGACCCACATAAATGCAGAGTTACACACAACACTGGGGTCTCGAAGGCATGGGGAAGATTCTGGATTTGCAACTTGCACCTGGGGGTGCCTCATTTAGGAAGGAAAGAGAAGGGGTGAGCAGGAAAGCAGGAAGAGGCACCTGAAAGGAGACAGCTGAATTTAGGGGGATTTGACCCTGCACCCTCCAGGGGCTCAACACCAAGTCCTTGTCCTGCCTGGGAATGCTGAGGCGGAGGATGCTGAGGCAGGACATAAAGATGGATTATTGCTGGTGGCTCTTGAGAAGAAACACTGGCAAGACTATGAACTGTAAGCCAAAAAATCTCTTCTCTCATTCTCAGTAAAAGAGAATTAATACTCTCAGTGGAAGACATAAAATATATCCTGTCAAAGAGAATATACTTTATTGTGCATTCCTTTAACAGCTAACAGTGTTCGCCAAGATACTTCAAACATCAAATCTGTTTGAATTAAAATGTGGTCTTTTCTGAAATGACATTTCAGAAATGTAATAATCTCTTCTGCTACAGTTGTAACTTAAATGCCTACGACTATTCTGCATTTGTAAATAAGCCTCAAATCCCACAAGTATTTCTTATTATTTTCCAAAGAGAAAATGGAAGCAGCTTTGTAAACTTCCCCCACCACCCCATTTTGAAAGAGATTAACAACCATATTCTGTAATTCTGTGATATTTTCCTCCCTCTGTCTTCCCATAAGATTTATATGGCCAATACCTGATGCTACCTCACAGTTGAAGGCTAATGTTTCCCCTAGGGAACCATAACACTGCTGTGGCTTATTTACAAAAAGGAAGCTGCACTCAGAAACTGTACAAATGCAATGTACTTAACCTCTTGCTCTTTCCCTCCTTCCCTCTCCCCCTCACCTGAAAACTTGATCATGGGCAACAGTTCAATGTATTTTTGAGCTACCAACATTTTCACCAAGGTCACTGGAGCCTTTTTTCCTTCTTAGCAATCAGATTTCGCAATCTGTCAACCATTTTACTCACTTCGAGATGGGAACTTTTATTTGTTCACTTAAGAAGAAACCCTGGCAGATAAATACAGAGGTTAATGTTCTGCTCTTGAGTACAGCTTTGCCAACAAAGGGTTTTTTCAAGCTTAGACAATGCCCTGGTCCTGATGAAATGAATATTTGCATGTTTGTCCTTATGCTTCACCATATGTCATTGCCTGCAATGATGTTGAGTAATACAGCTGTCAGATTAGCTGATATGGCAGCTACTTTAATAGATTGAACAAATAGAACCTGATCACTTTAAATTAAATATGGGCATTGCTGCCATATGGTATTTTTCAGGGCTATAACACTGATTGCAAATATAGCCGCTGTCATAAAATAAACTAAAAATCCTAGAGAGACTATTTACATAGACATCACAATATTGTCTCTGACAAATGAAGTGGAATTTCAGGTAAGGCAACTTTGTAATCAGATTTCAGTGTCTGGGGAGAACTCATTTTGCAATTTGTTGTATGGCTGTAAAAACAACAAATAATGCATTTTATTACTTGAAAACTCCATTTCTTGAAATTACAGCTTCATTTTTATGATGAATATATCTGAATATGAAATGTATATCAAAATATATGGAGTATGAAAATACAAGCTTTTTTTTCTGAAATACGAAAGTCCTTCTCTCATTATATAAACAACTGAGTAGTTACATTGCAATTATTGCTTTTATTTTGTTTATTAATTTGTGGAATTCGTTGCTCCAAGTGGCTTTGGATACCAGGAGTGTAAATGAAAGAAAATCCCTCAGGGGTAGGCTGTTCATACGCACAAACTGATGCAAGGAGCCCCAGATGAGAGGACATATCAGCTAAAATATCACTCCCATCCTTGCTCCAACAATATTTTCCTTCCCCAAGTATCAGCTATGGTCAAAGAAGTGTAACTTATGATTGTCTCATCATCTTCAGCACCCTGATTTTTCTGTTCCTCATACTAATTGGCTGAAAACTGGAGATGGGAGCTAAAGGACACAGCTTCTGCCTCTCTGACACAAAGGCAGCAAAAGGAAAGTGTCCACAACATTTCCACTTTGTGGCAGAAAGACTGATTAAAGCCATCACTCCGGTGTACTTTTAAGTATAAAAATCACCCCATACTTCAAATTAGAGATTAACTTTCTGTGAAGATTATTTAAATGAAGAGGGGCTGTATGTCAATGTTACCAGTCAAACTAATATTAACAAATTTTTCTTTACATCCAGCACCTGGATTTGTTGCTATGAAACATGAAATTTAGTAACAATATAACATGCTTTGACAAGAGCAGTTATAGACACATCTTAAATATCCACATTTCTTTGCAAATTTCTTTTTTTTCTACAATGCTGCTCAGATTTAAATCTCTATAATGTGTTCTACTATTTGAAGTTTCCAAAAACATTTGCTAAAAATCCTATTTATTTGTTACTACATAAAGTTTTCTCATATATATAAACACACTGCAAATAAGAACGTAATTTTTAAATCAAAACTATAAGGGGAGAGAATTTGGAATAGTACATTTTAAGCATAATTTTCAAATCTGATAAATTATCTAAAATATAATGATGGTTAATTGTGTTCTTCCCTTTACAGACAAGACTGAGTTGCAAAGGGGAAATTCATCTTGGTTTTAGTACACAACCCTCAGCCCAGTCTTTGAAATGAAATGAGCAGTAGAAAAATTTGGTGTAGTCCTACCCTGAGACAGTGATTCAATTTTCCAAAGAGGAAAAATTGCTCTTCTGTGAAACCCTCATGCCAGTATTCCCAGGTGGATCGGGGTTTAAAGGCCAGGAGGAATGCAGTGCATCATGCCAGCCCATTAATAACTCTTTTGTCCAACACTAAGCAAAGTTTTTGCTGGTATTGATCTTAACATTGGCTCTTTATCATCAGTCAAGACCCATCAAAATCAGGATCCATTTGAGGGGAAAGCAAAGTCAAAAAGGGGGAAAGAGAAAAAGGCTGTGGGACTTGGCTGCAATGTAGATGAGCTACATATTAATTTAAGATTAATTGAATCAGAAAGCTGTCCTGATCAGGATAGGAAGGTGGAAATCATATCTTTAAGCAAAGATTTTCTAGAAAATTATTTTAAATAATATCAGTTCAGGAATGGGCAGGAAATTTGTCAGATGGCAAGACTTCATTGATGATATTTTCTGTAGAGGTTTTAGTTAGCACTCAGAATCCAGACAAATACAGGAGGTTATTGATTTAAGGCGTGGAGGAAGATTTCTTTTTACAGCACTGTCTTCCTCTCTCTTTCTAACCCTTCCCACTCTCAAAGAAAAGACAAAAGGCAGCAATAGGCTCTTATTTCCAAAAGCTGTCTTAGAGATAAATGAATATTATCTCAGCAGCTGCAATAAATTAATACATTGCTTAGCCATTTACAGTTCTTAGATTTTTTAAAATTATTTTTATTTTTTGTTTTATCAAAAAAAATATGCAAAAACTTTCTTTCTCCCTTTCTGCCAGAAATATTTTGCTTTTTTTACCACCCACTTTGCAGCATAATGTTCATTGTCAGCTCATGGGTACACTGCTCAAAGCTTTTTTGACATTTTTGGTGCTATAAAATCTTCTAGCTACAAATCTGATCACAGTTTATAGGAAATCTGAGAAGAACTGGACAGAGACTCAAGGTAGGGGAGTGTGACCATGAAAGAAGAGCTTGAAGAACTGTATCTTGTTTTTTTCCTGGCATCCTCAAGGCTGAGATTAATCACAGCCTCATAGGTCCTTATGGTGCTGTTTGATTTTGGGGAGGTAACTGTGTGCTCTTCACTACATCATATCAGTAATAATATCAGAGTATATTAAATTCCACCCCCCAACACCCCACCCCGCTTTTTTAGTATTTATGAGAACTTAATTTGGAAAATCTACCAGGCTTTTGAATGTTTTCAGCTCACAGTACTGAACCCACCACCCTTCAATCCAAATAATAATCAAGTTGTGTTCACAGCTTCTCCCCATAACTCTGTGACAAAAGGGGAAGCATTTAAGCTTTTCATAGCTCAGCCTGCCAATATCAGGCAAATTTTCTGGTTTCAAAAGGGAGATGGGCCTATGAGAGATATAAATGAAGTAACCTGAGCTGTATGAAAGAAAAAATGCAAATGCAAGCACTTCTTGAAAGCTGCACTATGAAACAGTCATTTAACTAGAGGAGTTATTTCACCTTTTTCCAATTAAACAGAGGAACAACACAGAACTGAGGTCTAAATTTCAGATCTATCAGGTTGGTATCAGATTCTGGTTTTGAAGAACAAATGCACAAGACACCCTTTTGAGGTCTGTTCTGATCCTACACATGTGATACTCTAAATTTTGAGTCAATAATCCCTCTGGAGCATGTGAAGACTAAAGAAAGGCCAGGACTCTACATTATTAAGGGGTGTCCAGGTTTGGAGGTGCCAGCAAGGCAAAGTAATTAGCTTACACAGCTCAGTGTCCAAGGAACATTCCAGATGAAAGGAGCTTTCAAACCTCTCCCTCCTCATGGGCTTTGATTCCTTTGTACTCAAGCAGTTCACAGAGAGACTTGCAAGGAGAACTGGAGATAGCTGAGAGGAATTATTAAGGTGAACTGAAATGAAATGCCCTTGTTTCCTGCACCAGTGAACATCCCAAATGTGGCATCTCTTTTATTAGAGATGAAACTACTCTGTTATTCTCTCCATCCCACCATTCTCTGAAAGTTCGAGATAGCAGTTTCAATGGCAGCCAAGGACACTGAATACATTGTATTTCGGAGACAAAGGGCCCATTGTGATTGTTCACTGGTATTTCTACCCTGGAAAATTCCAATGGCACAACCCATACTAAAATTAATAAATATGTAGAAGCATATATCAGTATTATAATCATCATTTTTAAATCCTGTCTACAGTAGTGAAATATAAGAAGACACAGGATAAAATAAAAACAGTGTCAGGACACTCACTAATCAAACCACTATAATGAATTAAAAAATTAGTAAACTGGCAGTGAAGGGAGTATGATTCTAATCTATTGTCCCCCCTTGAAAAAAAAAATTAAAAATCAGTCCTAAGATTTTTTTTTCCCCAAACATTTCCTTTGCTAAGAAACCTCCACAAAATTTGCCATTATGTCTATACCTTAAGTATATGATGAGTATTGGTTTGGTTATATTGGTATATAATATACTCATATTATATTGGTTATGAGTATTATATTGGTTATAATATGAGTATATTATGCCTTGGTTTGAATCTATTCTGTTGCATAAACAGAACTTCCAATTTTTTTTATCCCTAATAAGTGGGGGTGGGGATGTGTGTGTGTGTGTGTATTTTCCTTCCAAAAAACCCCCACACCAACCCAAAACCTTTATGTATTCACTGTATTCCACCAAAGTCAGAGGTATTAGAACAGATCAACAACCCAATTTTCTAGGGATTAGCTAACACAGGAAAAAAGCCATGAAGATTATGCAATTGGAAAAAAAAATGCCTATTTGGAAACTGTATAAGGCAATGATGGACAGCAAACTTTACAATCTACTGTAGAGTTCAGCACACTGTACTACAGTAATTATAAGTGCATTATCAGTCTGTTTAGTAAATTTTTCTACTGCATTCTAGTCTGTAAAACTGGCTGATTTTTACAGTTCCAGCTGACTGAAACTATTTTCTGACCTCTTGAAAGTGCCTCTTCTATATTCTGATAACATTTGCAGAACACTTATCTTCAACAATTAGTGATTTTGGGGGAGAAAAAGAGCAAGAAGGCAGCCAAGAATTCCAAATGCACTGCTTTGGTGCTTCACAGCATCCAAATGTTTTTTTAAATGATAATTCCAAATACAGCACTCTATATGCTCAATATTAATGCAATTTATACTGGTGGCCAGTTTATGCTCTGTCATGCAGAAATGTGCTTCTTTTAAAGCCTATGGCCAAGCAATAAATTGCACAGTGCTTTCTAAAACAAACTTATAATTCACATTTCTTATCCAACCTGATAACACAGAGGCCCCTGAAGTCATTGTAACATGCCAGATGCAACTTCAAACAGTGCCCATTTTCTAAAATCAGCAAGCCAGAGATGAATTTTACATTTTCCTTTCACAGTAGTTGAACATTTGTTCCTCTCTTCCAAAATGGGAGGGAAAAAAAGGAATTAAAGAAATTGAAGAAATCCTAAAGCTGCTGATTTAGGAGAAAGGATTCCATCTTGTATCACTAACAGATATGCCATTAATAAACAATTAATTAATTTAAAATGCCTTTGCTTGGGAACATAGAGAACTTGACAGCATCTGAAAAAGATGCTGGATTCCCTAGTGGTCTGGATCTCACTTTTAGGCTTTTAAATTTTCTTCTCTAGGGACTTCTAAAATCTTATACTTATGAAACTAAAGTGCATATAAAACATTCATAAAAGTATTATATACTTACAGTTTAAAAAGTTAATTGCTCTTTTTTAACCTAGCATCTCTTAGCAAGAAGCAGATGCATATCAAACATGGTCAAGGGCAGAAAACAATAACTAGAATCAATTTTAAACAACTTAGCAATTTCATTCTTCTTATTCTAGCTCACCATCAGTTAGGTGAAACATTACAAGCCAAATCCTGTAATGGAAGAAAATAGCTATTTGTTAAGTCCTTACAGATTTCAAGTATCCCAGGTTTTGCCTGCAGTTACTCAGATATAAAGAATTTTTATTTTCCAGCAGCTCCAATGTCACACAAACAGTCACTTTTTCCCAAGAGTTCAGCTTCCCTAATGCTCTGAAAAATGTAGTCTGCATACTTCTCTTTGAGTGCTATTTTAAACATTTTAGTTAACATGAAGAATTTTTTTCTTGGGACTCTTGGGCTTTGTTGTCAGAGGTGGCCTTGTCTGGCTGTTAATTGGAGATTCCACCAGAACCACCCTAAGAAGCAACAAAAGGATTAATTTAGGTACTTTTCCACAAGAATGAAAAGACCCAAGAAAACAGTCCAAATATAATTACAAAAAAAATAAAAAGGATTGTTAAGAAGAAGGTTTTTGAAAGCCTCAGATTCCATTTGTATTTTCTAGGTCCTTGACATTACCCTCCTGTTTTGACACCCATTCAACGTGCTGGTTTCCAAACCTTCCTTGACTATTATTCCATTTAGCACAGCAGCACATAAGGCCAAGATTTGAGTAGGCAGTTAACTTTTCAAAACACTTGTTTTGCACCTACCTCTCAGAAACTATTCTTAAAACTTCCTCCTTTTATTTGTTTTTTGTTTTTAAAGAAGTGTTTAATTTAAAACATTTCTTCCCTCTCAATTCTTGCAAGAACATTAGGTGAAAACAGAACTGTTACTTTCATCATCACATTCAATGAACATTCTAGTTGTAATAGGAACATTTTATGTCCTCCTCTGACTTTCTCATAAAGCAGTATTTATAGAGCTTATTCACATAGTACCATTGCGTTTTCCATTCACATTCCTCTATCATCTACATTATTATAGTTTATAAATCCTTAACATGCTAGCATACAACAAAATTTTGCTGCACCTAGTAAAGAGAAAGGGATCATTTATTCACCACAAAATTCAATTCATGTCTGTCTTTTTTATCTGCTTCTAGAAATTTCTAATTCCAGCAGAGCCACCGCACAGGAAGTTCTGTTTCAACAGACAAGAACATAGGAATTTTTATATTTAAAAATTATTTTTCTGGATCTTTTTGGACAAGGCCATGCAGGACTAACAAAGCTCTTCTCCTTATAACACAATACAGCAATTTAAGGAAAACTGACTGGAAAGAGAAGATTCACCAGAGCCTGAAGAAATTTTCTGTTCCATTCTGACTGCTTCTCTCTTCATGATAAATTACTGGTGCCTGTTTACAGACCCTCCCTCTATAGTGTACCCCAAACCAGTTTGAAGAGGGGGAGACCAGCAGTATGGTGTGAGCACCACCAAGCAGGACCAATCCCAGTGCCAAACCCAGTGTGCAGTCATGGTTCCCACGTTTCATTCCCTGGTGTGTGGGGACAGACACTTTGTTGGGATCCTTGAGAACCAACAAGCTCTGTAATTGTTGTGGTGGGCGACAGCTCTCACACACTTGGGGCTGACATTACCTTGAGCAGAGGATGTGAATTGACTGGGGAACCCACATCCTGCAGAGTCCTGAAAACTCTGTGCCTGAAATTTGGCATTTCAGCATTTACTCACTGCTGCCAGTCTGTACATTTTGAAAGCCATATCTTTTACAAACTACTCTGGCCAGTTTATTGTCCTCAAAACACCACAGCTCCAACAACATCACTACATAAAACATATGTGACATTTGGCTTTGTTTTCTGTTGGATTAATGCTGTTAGATAGATGCATTCAAATAAATTTGTTTTAATGGAGACACCATTTTAGCATTTGAGGTCTGAAGAGAAAATGAACGCAGTATTCTCTTTCCTGTGGAAAGAGAATTCATTGGCAAATACAGAGCTCCATAAAATGAGCAGAAAATGTAAGACCAATTTGACTTTCTTCTTCACCTCAAACTCATAATAGCACAGAAAGCATTCAGTTCTGTCTCTCCTCATCGAAACATTACTGAGACAAGCCATTTAATTGGAGCAGAAAAAGTTTTTTTCCCCTGAAAAACCTTCAGCCTCGGTGCACATGTTAATGTGCCTTCATTCCAATTTTCTGACAGCAAGAGTCATTGGATTTATTTCACTGAATTGCAGTAGTTCACTAGTGTATTATACTATCATTTTAAACTGATTGCATTTTCTAGGCAGATAATAGCACAATCATTAGATAAGTCCAACTCCTCATTTATCAACATCTTATTCAGGTAACTCTGAAAAGAAGAAGGTATCTTAAGACACGAGGAAAAATTAAAATACTTACAATTTACAGAGAAAATAAATTCCTGTCACATCCTTGACATGAATATCATAATACTTTCCTTTCAGACACCTATCTAAGAAAACTTACAAAGCACTGGGAAAATCTGAAGCCTTCAAAGCTCAGCTGGCTTCAGGTTCTTAGGACAGGAGGAGAATTCTCAAGTTTAAATTGCTCTGCTCCACCTTGTAGCAGAGAAAGCAACCAGGAGAACATTGCTGCAGGGGGGCAGGATGTCTCAACACCTGCACAGACCATACCTAGGTTCCAGAGGCTGCTGCTCCCTGAATTCTGCTGCATCATGAATTCTGTGGTAATTTGTGAGATTTCTATTGCACCAGGCAATAGAAATCTCACAAATTACCACAGAATTCATGGTGGACTGGGAGACAGGAAGCAGGAGAGAACATTTAATTACTCCCCCCAGTAATAAAATAGCAAAGCAATAAAATAGTTCTTGTAACTTTTCACTATACTTTTTCCATCATTTCTGCCACAATGGCTATCATATTTTTTTACTGCTGCTTCAAACAAATGTAGAGTTGCATTTTCAGTTCACACCACCTTCTTTCCCTGCCACAGGAAGATGTATTTTTTCAACCATCATCTTAAGTTTCCGCACCCTGATGATTAAAGAACACGTGAGGCAAAATGCAGAGACATTAAAAATACACCAAACACCAACTGAAGCCACATGGAATATTTATAATGCCCTCAGAAGAGCCAGGCTGAGGCTGGGAACACACTCTTTTTACTTTACTACTCCAGGGTCAGGCTGCCCCTGCTGTCACTAATAACTCACCTCCTTTGTTCCCTCATTCATTCCTTCTCCAGCAAAAGCTACAGTGACAGTGGACATTGTGATACACAGAAGGAGGGAGGCTCTGACTATTGTCTAAATGCTGTGGTCAAGCAGCAGGCAAATAAAACGTACCAAGTACTCCAGGTAGATTTTGAGTTTAGGGAAAGTTTTTCTCACAATCAGGAGTTGCTAGAAAAACTTGCATTCATAATAACATATTCAAAGGTTTCACTCCCACAAGGTTAAACTCACAAATGAAAACGTTCTGCTAAGGAAATACCAGAGTACAGAACTCCCACTAATTTAATTATTTTCTATTCTCCTGAATGCAGCACACTTGGCAAGACTGCTTATTTCAGAGTCAAGAAAGGCAAGTGTAACAATCTATAAATGCCATGTTAGGCCAGCTGCTTACACTTCTTAGACTTCTGCAGGAGCATTCATGACAAGGAGACCAAGGAATAACTGGTTTAAAACAGTTTTTTACAAAATTTTTATAAAACAACAATGAAAAATAACAAGAGAGGGAAGGAAGAAGCATGGCTTAGCACAAAGCAGAAATAACAGTATTCTTAGTTAAAACAGAGAACTTTGTAGTAGGTTTGCATCCCTAACTACTTATAAGCATTAATTCATAAAAATAATTTAATCACATAGAGCTCTACATCAGCTGCAAATATTTCAAGTTAACAACATTACTTTTTTTAAGAAATCCCAATTTTTTAGGGGTCTAGTAATGTAACCCATATAAACAGAACATTTTAATATTCAAGTGGAAAATGGCCATTCACACTTCAATATCCCTACAGCCACATCTATCAGAAATGTACCTTTGAACCCAGTAAATCAGGAGAGTGAATATTCCATTGGAGCATTTCCCAGTTTGGATGCAGACTGAAAGTTAACCAAAAGCAAAGGTGTGATTCCAGAGCAGGGAGGTGCAGATAGATGGGCCCAGTAAGGCAGAACATGGAACAAGCTGACCTGAGAAATCATGGAACAGGCAAACCTCTGCCAGAAATAGTGGTTTTGGGGTTTTTTCCCCACAGAAAAGGAACTTAGGGCTCCCTGGACAGGCTTTATTTTTCTATTGCACAGAGATCAGCTAATGGTGTGGGAACAATTTATAGTTGGTGGAGAGAAGTGGGAGTCAGCACAGCTGACTAAAGGTAAAAGGAAAAAAAATCTATTTTTTTCTGTGTATCATCCCACACAAAGGAAGACCAAACACATTTCAAAACAAGCATCCTTTTGGTCCTTACTGGTACTGAGTTTGAAAAAGTCTGTAATAGGAGTAGGAGTAGTTTTCACCATGGCAAGCTGTAAAATCTTGTATCCCAAGTACTCCCTGAGAGGATTCTGAAAAAATGCTTCAAAGTATGCATTTTGGGTTTATTTCTAGATCATGGAGAAAACAGTCCATACTCATCTCTTTCTAGTTAAATCTCACATTGTTCTTGTGTTAAATGAGCTCAGAAATAAGTTTCAGTCACTACAGAAAGAGTAATCAACTCTTTATCTGCTCTTAAGAAAAAAGTGAAGTTTTTGGTATTAAAAAAGATTTCTTTTTAATACCAGTTAGTGCTTATTTTGCTCATTAGATGCTAAGGGTTAAAAAATCCAATGTTTCATTTTTAAACAGCAATTCAAACTGATGGCAGTTCCTCAGTGGGACATGTCCCCACAGATATTAGGAATGAGGAATTTGATTTTGTTACATTTACTCTTCTAATGTTGTACAAAAGTAAAAGATTAAAAGGTAAAGGCAAATTCATCAAATGCTCACAAATCCATCTGAAAAAAGCAATTTTCTTTGCCACTTATTATCCATCAATCAATCTGAGCATCTTTTTTTTCATTTTTAAGCTGTCAAATCAAACTCCATTTGACTAAAATGAACCTTTGGAGTCAAATGCTGATATACAGTCTGATATTTCCTGGTACATATACATCATTTGGCTATTTGACTACAGCTCCCTCCTCATTTGAATGAGCTCTCATGCCTTTCTGCCACGTGCCATCTTCCCTGACTATTGATATTAATGCAGCAGAATGCTAATAAACATGATTCAGAGCATAGGAGAAGAGAGGCTCACAAGGCTGTACAAGGCTCCCATCTGTTTGTTTTTACTTCCCTGGATCATCTCCCTTGTGCCACAGTTATCCAGTGACATGAAGCTCAAAACAAGAGCTCCAGACACCAGACTTTTGCTGAGCTCTGTCCTCATCTCAGCACAGCTCAGCACTCAGTGGGCATTTGGCACAAATTTGTGTGTGCATTTGTAGCCACAAAACCAGCAAGGGTAAAACAAAACAAGGTGACAAAGCTGCTTGGGCCACTAAGTATAGCAAGAGAGCTGTGCTCAGTTCTCTCCTTTCCTAAACACAATGTAAACTCACTTACCTGCACCTCAGTGCTGATCTTGGAAGGAGTGGCAGGGCTTCCCATCTCCTGTGGAATCTCAGACTCTGTATCTGGAAGAAAGAGACTCATTCAGAGAAAGGTTTGGGAGTGTGTGAGCCCCCTGAGCAGGACAAAAAGAAAAATAGGGGCAAAAATGTGCTTCATTCCTTACAGCACATGAAGTAGAACAGCAATCCTGATTAATTGCCCATCTTGGTAAAAACCCCAACTGCCCCACTGCTCTGTTTTCAGCATAGTTCAAATGCTGAAAACATTGAACTTTGTTTTCAGCATTAGGGCAAAATAAAACCAGGAAAACCATATTTTACTTCTTTCCTTTTGTATATAACTTGTATCCAAGTACTTCCAGCCCAGAAGTTCTCCTATTAATTATTAATTATCATTTTTAATTCTTAATGTAATGACTAATTGTAATTTAATCATTTTAATAGTTAATTCTTCAGCAAGTGCTACTTAGCCTGTTAATTCTTGTTTGTAACTCATATTTTATAAATAATCCTTACTCCCACTTGTCAGCAATATTTAGTAGCGGATGCTTTATAAGGCCAAATACATGACATTTCAACAATAAAACATCCAGTTCTATTGGTTAGTGCAGTGTCTTCCATACAGAACTAAGTTTTAATTTCATTTGGAATTCATGTTGTAGGCTCCATATGTAACTATCACCATTAGAAAACAAAACCAAACCAAGACCAAGAGCTTTGGATTAAACCAACCAGAAGTGGTCCCACTGTCCATTTTTCTGTGCTCTACCTTACCTTGGTAAAATATTTTGCTAATTCAGGCTTAACAACACTGCCATGAACATTAACAATTAGATGGTTTACTAAGATGGAGAAAACTCATTTGGACAGAATGAGATTTTTTTTCAAGCTTTGGAATTACTTGAAGTTCAGTGCTGTTCATTGTTAGAAATCAGTGTCAGGGAGGTTGACTCTACCAACTCACAAACCATGGGGGTTAGACCCAGATGGCAGGATTCTATTAATTGTGCAGGATTTTGAATGCTTTTGGCTGGCACAAGTCAGTCAAAGCCTTCATTTTCACATGTTTTCTCCTTCTGTTCTCTGTGGCTGCTACTCAACTTCTACTCTAACTTATTTCTGTATTACAGCTCAGTGCTATCCCATGGCTTCATTTTATTCTAGAGGTCAATTTCTGTCAAAACAGTCATTTTAAATGTAAATTTTCAAATAAATAATAATGAAAAAAAAAAACCAACCCCACAACCAAATATGTTTGCAAAGTATTTGTATTCTGAGCAGAAAAATATCTCTTTTATTATGCAAAAGAGTCTTGGGCCCTCATTTCTCCTGAATTAGAATATTTCAGTCTCAATTCCAGCAGTACATTTAGTTTATCTCTACAGTTTAGCTATGCAATTTAATCTGAGCCTTAAGCCAATTATCTAATTCTAGTGTAAACATGCAAGATATTCAACTTTATTTGGTCTGCCAGGCAGAACAGAAACCCTCAATATCTGCTGGGAATGAAACAAATGTGTGCCACCTAAAAAAAAATACATGTTTGTGAAACAAAGGTATTTCTCTTTTGACTTTCATTCTGAATAGTTTATTCTCACCACAAACTGTATCTCCTGACTCTATCATGTCATTTTTTATCCTTGTCTAGAAAACATCTACCAAAGAACTGCTAAAGACAAAGAATACACATAAATATCATTCCTAATGATAACAAAAGGACAGGGTAAGTACACAAAGATTAAACAAACAAAATCCTCTACCCAAAACCAACTTGGGGCCATTTTCTTTGATCAAGAGCCTTCACAGGGCTGTCACACCACAGAAAAAGCACAGGAATCAAAGCCATAAGAAAACCCAAAAACTGCTCAAGTCATCCTAATTTCATTTATGTGAGATCTTTCTTCAAGTACTAAAATATGTAGAACATAGTTGGGGGAGTTTACTTGTTTTTTCTAAATTCTGTGTTAGGGATTTTTTAATATTAAAATCACATTTTCCAAATAAAGCTGTAGTTGGGTTAATAATCCCTTCTTGCCTCCCTAAATATAGATTTCTGTCAAGAGCACATAGATGAGTTTTGTAAAGTTACAGGACTGGTGTTCAGATTAATGGTTCCTGTCTATCTTCCCCCTGGAATGGAGACTTTCAATAAATGCTTGAGGGATGACCATAATTGCCTCTCTTTGTTTTTAGTTATTTTACAAATATTTTATTGGCAATTCTTTGTAAATGAAGTTGCTTAACTGCGATCCAAGGTAAATGGAAACCATTCAGCTCTCAGGGGAACATAAGTGTTCTCAGGGGAAGAAAAAACCTTTTGATTTGTAGTTGAGCCTACAGATGAATCACTTTCCTGTCCTTTAACAGATTTTTGCCTCGAGCTGCTTATCTTCTGGCATTTAACCATTGCTGTTAGAAGAACCTTTAGGCAGCAAGGTCACTGCTGACCAAGCCTTGCATGGGGGATGTTGATGGTCCCTCAAGTCTGGATTGTGGTCTGGTTCTGATGCTGTCTGGCCCAGCACTGGCACAGAGTTAGATTCAGACAGCATCCTCAGCACCGTGACACCCTTCAGATCCTACTCAGCTGCATCAGCTGTGAGTTGCTGACCGAAAAGGAAAATGCTTCAAGCCCATGTCCAATTGCATGAGCTTCCAGCCTTCCAGAGCTGTTAGCACTCACCTTTAGAGACAGCACATTAGGCTCACTTTCAGTGCCTCACCATCTGGCACTGCATCCCTTCATGGGTGAGCTTTCCATTCTGCTTTGATCAAAATTAAACAGAAAGCAAAATTCATCACAAACATCGTGCTGTACACACACCATCCAAAAAAGAAAAAAAGATTGAAAAAACATTTGGTGCATATGTTGCATGAATAGTTTGGTGTCTGAAAAAGTTATGTTCCACACATTTTGCCAGGAAAAGTCACTGAAGTACTAGAAAAGTACACAAGTAATCAAAATCTACGTAGTTGTATTTACAACAGAAAACAATTACTTCAGAAAATGATAATTCCTTTCCTCAGTAGTATCATCTAGAATCCTACTCATCCATGGCTAGCCTATAGTAAACTCAGTATACAGCCTAATGATTCCAGAAAGCAGCATTATTATACAGTAAAAATAATTTAAATCAATACCTACTAAATGAAAAAATACAGGTGTTTGACAGTACCTCCCCAGGGTGTGTGAAAACTACTTTTTTTATTTACCACCTCCTTTTCAAAATAGTCTATTTTATGTGGATAACTAGCTGTAACAATTGGATCAGCAGTACTGTCGATCAAAGTAACTAGAATATACCAGAATAACATTCTAGAATTGTACAGCATTAAATGAAACCAGGTCACAGTTGTGATACCAGACCAGGCATGGTTTTCTTTTTCCTAGCTTTCACAATAATTTAAAAAAAATTACTGTAACTACTACCTTTGCAGAGTGGTAATGCAAAAAATGCTAATTTTTTTAACTTGTTTTAAGTGTATGTTCACAAGGGAAATAGGATTTTCCTCCAGAGAATAATTTTCAGAGAGGCAGAGAGAGAGATAGAGTTGGCTGATAGCAAGGACTCTGTTATTTGACCAAGTAAAAACAAAAAGACAAAGCTTTAGAGATGTTCAGCATGTTTCTCAGAGCAAAGAACATCATGGTGAGGTGGAGCTGACCTCCTTGTGTGATGAGTTGCCTTTGGAGGCCAAGCACCAGGCATTTAGAGACAGTAAAATATCCTGACCAATGCACCCCAACAACTTCTGCTCTTTAATGTATCTGCTGCAAGGAAGAAGAATATTTTTTATAGCATTCATCTTTTACATGCTGAAACATGAAGAACTGTCCATCTTTAAAACCATAAGGAAGCAAGAGACTTTGCAATGATACAGTTCCTTCCTGAGAGCATTCTCTCATCCATTACTCTGCATCAGTCTACACTCTGTCACTCTAATGTTTTTAAGTCTTGATAAAACTCACTTGTCATAAAAACACATCTGAAAAATGAACTTGCATTCAAATATACTTAAAATTTAAATAGAACAACATAGATTGCAAATATTCAGTATTAAGACTGTGACATAATCACCATTTATTACAAAATTATGTTTTGTATGTTGCACAGAGTGCAACACAAGTGTACACTTTGTATATCCATGTACAGTTAGTGTGCTTTAGTGTCCCTTAATCTTCTGCCTCTGTAATAGTCCTCAGGCTTTTTTACTCATCTCAAAGTGGATCCATATCTGAGTTTTGAAAAGAATCCCATCTTGCATGAGACATGAAAACATACTGCTTTTTGAGCAGCTGGCCTCTCCCTCCCCCACAATCAGTGATTTGGCTCCAGTTTGGTGCATTTCATAGCACACCTGTGTTATTGCTTGTGACTTTCAGGAACATCAGATATGTGTAGAAACTGTCCAACACATTAACTAAGAGCATCTCTATACAGTTATTTCCCTATCAGGCTATTCTTTGGAACAAACTCCCAATATTCCATCTCAGAGAAGACATGTCCCAACATGATTTGTTTTAATCACAGCACTGACAGTCGCTCTTGGAAATGAACCACTTCGTGTTACCTCCCAGTAACCTTTCCATCAGTTCTGCACTGGATAATTGTTCCTGTTGTAAGTTAATTGGCAATTATGCCTAATGACACAGTACCTCAAGAATAAAACATTGATTCTTGCTTTCATTGCCTGATATTTGTTAGTAATTTGAGTTTCATAGAGTTTCTGGCATTCATTTATAAACTTTAAAAATGCTGATTATTAATAATTAGAGAATACTGTGGATCATAGGAATAGGAAGGAAGAAGTTGTGTCTCCCTGCCCCAGGGGAAATGCTTGTCAGCTTCTGCCTTCCTGGCAGATGTTCTAGTCAGTGGCCTCTCATGAGAAAGACTTCACACTTCTCTGATCAATTATTTGTCTGGTATGCATGCCATTAAAACATTTTTCCTAATTCTCAATGAACATTGCTTTAAGCCAGGGGAAAGACATTGCACCTTGCTACTTTACAACAACCTGCTACACACTTAAAAGTGCTGCATTCTTGGTGTTTTAAGTGAAACACTGCAAGTTATTCCTTGTAGTAAGACTGTGGGAACCAGTAATTCCCATTTCTTTTCTGTGGAGTGGTTACTGAATGCCATGCCCTGGCTGACAGCTAGGCCATAGTAGAGAGACTGCTGAGACTGCTTCACTTTGCTATTTCTTGGGTTTTGCTTGGGCCTTTTTTGGTTGGTTTTGTTTTTTAATATTATTATTCACTATGGCCATATGATAATAGCTAATAGTGAATTCGCTATTATTATAGTTAATAATACTATTATTCATACATGGTTCATATGATACCAATTTAAACTGTTTTACTTGGAGAGGTAAACCTGCTTCAAAGCCAGCCAGGGCCACAGTTTGTGGCAGGTCAGACTAGAGAAAGCACAAGCACCGGGCTGAGTGCCATGCCCTGTGCTGGGGTATTGGATGTGGCTGTGGTTTGATTTTTATCTGTCCTTGGAGCAAGGTAAGCAGCTCTCTGTCACAAAGGGCAGCACTGGCACATCTCACACTGACTGGAGGGGAGCATCAGCCCAGCTGGGTTCCTGTGTGAAATGCTTACAACTTCACCAGAATCTGCTGTCCTGGTCAGGCAGGGACAGAAGCTGCAGCAACCCCATCTCTACAGCTTTATGAAAAATCAGCAGTATATTGCCATGGAATTCAATTTTTTCATCATTATTATTATGAACAAAACATCTTATTATTTTCTCACTCCTCACACTATGGCACATGCCACAATAAAATGATTATAAGATACTGGGATGCAATCTCAATGACAATGATATTAGAGCTGGCCCACAGCTTTTTACTATTTTTGATGGAAACAAAGATCTATTTAGAAAGGCTTCCCTAACTCAGAGCAGAAATAAAAAGAGCTTATAAGTCTTGAAATTTAGCATGGCAACTCAGTGAGCAGCACTAGCACAAAAACTCAGCCCAAGATGAACAGGTCATCCCCCACCTGTTGTCACTAAAAACAAAAAGTTGATAACATAATGACTGGGCAACAAGCTCCCTGAGTTGTTAGGACCTATGCAAATTATTAAGCATTAAATTCTCATAATTTTTCAGGTTTATCATGTGCAAGATGATGTTACAAGGAGACAGGATCTGTCCAAAAAATAGAGATACCACTGTGCCCTTTGTGTGAATACCAAGTCTTGCCAGTTAATGTTGTTCTGCTGAAAATGCACTTGGTTTTGAACAGACCTGCCAAGGTTTTATACTCCAGTTGAAAAGTTGAACTCTATTTTAAAGGATTTACCAAACTTTCTAGTGGAATTTAAGTCAACAGTTTTATAAAAGGCATCTGAACCCAGAAAAGCAAATTTATTTGGATGTACTCAACATAGCCTCAAGTGAACCATTTAATTTTGTTCATTAGACTCACTGACATAATTTAAAACACTTCATCCAGATAAATGTTATGTCAAGCACAGTTTGATTTGTCCCCATGTGAAAAGTCCAGTCAGCAGAAGTTCAAAAAGGGATTTTACAGAATGAGTAAAGTACTTTAGTGATAGCTAGCAAGAAAACCAATAAAAACTTCAGCAAGTGTATTTCTTAAACTAAGAAAGAGATCCCTATGCATGAGTAGGAAAACAGATATCCTTCTTTTCAGCTTGCACTGATATAGTAACCACACAAACCTTTAGTGAGCTTTTAGGGAGGATCCTGTTTCCCATTAAAAGAAAATTTAAAGCCACCTGAGAGCCCTTGTTTCAGTGGGTTGCTTATTTACCTAATTAAACCACAAAGAGGGAAATACACAAAAGGTGATGGCTGATTTAGTGAAAGCCTGTTTTTCTGCTCCTCATATCTGAGGAGGGGGATCTTTACAGACTTAAGCTCAGGGTTTCTCAGCAATGTTAGCAAAATTTAATTTTTTAATTTTTTTTTTTGGGGGGAGGGTATTGTCCATGCTTTTAAGAAGACAAAAACCAGTTTTGCAGAAATAGCAGAACTGATCCTACAGAATACCTGGATCAGCAGGCTAACAGGAGACAGTGAGGGCTGAGAAGGGTTAAGGGGATTCCAAAATGCATTTGGTGGAAATGAGAATTTCCCCTCTCTTGCACTCCACTCAGACCAACAGGACCATTTTTGCTCTGCTTTCTCTGCTCTCTGTGCTGCTCCCACACAGCTGGTGGTTGACTCCCCAGTGCCACAAATTTTACCACCCTGCTATGGTGCCTTTAAACTGCCTCATCCACGTAAGGGCTCTATGCAGCTTTTGTGAACTGAGCAATAATCTGTATTTCAGATGTACTGCTTCATCCTTAATCCTGTTTTGTCATTCCCAGGTTCTGCTGGAAATCTAACTGACCTACCAGCAGAGGGATGGACAAGTTCAAAAGTAAATATCTTGATTACTGGAGGGAATATATTGCTGCCTTTTTTTTCCCAGGAAAATATTAACTAACACTGCCCAAATGGTTTGATAAAAATTTGCAGTCTGCTCCTCCTGGGCTCACACATTGCACAAAGACAAGGAATGTGACATTTTTTCATTGCCTGTTCTCAGTGATAAACAGTGAAAAGTGGGGACAGAAGGCATAGGCAGAGTGGAATATTTACTTTCCCAGGCACAGACAGAACTCCCAAGTGAAACACAGAATGCTCTAAAATTATTTTAGAAAGCTCTCTTATCTCTTGTCCTCTGTCATTGTATTGAAAGCACTTGCAGCTTTAGTAATTTTGGACAAACCTTATCTTTTCCTGCACTCTCCTTTTCCCATGTGCTCTCTGAAGAGAGGACAGGCAAGTTCTGGGGAACTTTTAATAATAAAACTTCATTAAATCATACAAGTGTTTGTGGTGACCACTTCACTAAGCAGCTTGGGGTGTCTGCACAGATGCTCAGGCTGGAGGACTCTGCCTGAGGCTGGTTCAGTACCCAGCAGTTTAACACAATTTTAGCTTTTAGAGGGCTCTGGCAGTGATGCATTCTTGGGAAGAGGCCATTTAACCTGCCTTAATTTTTGAGGCTGACCATGCTGTTTTACTACTTCTCTCCAGAAATCCATGCCAGACTTCACAAGTGCTACTTGGCAGAACTGCCTCCTATAAAATGAACATATTTCTGTGAAGAACTCCCTTTAGGGAGGTACAGGTTTCTGTGCAAGAACAACATTCATAGCAATGGGGAACAAATAAACATGGACTTTTTTGCACTTAACCCAAACTAGCACTCATTTGGCTGCCTGCCACTGCAGTGTGGCTCTTCATGCATCCCTTTACCAACCAGCATTTTCTCATCATATTGGTCCACAACACTTCCATATGTTCCATATGCTTTAATGGCAAAACTAAAAAAAATCCAAAAATATAAAAGTGAACACATGTGAATTTTCCCAACTATAAACTACTTCAAAAAAATAAGCAATTTTCAAGAGAGGTTAAGGCTACCTGAAGACACTTCCAGTGGAAATGCTGAGCTTCTTAATCCTCAAGACCAGTTTGAAATAAAGAAACATGATCAAAAGATAGATTTTACCCTGATTTTGAAGCCTGAAAATTCTGTGGGCTTCATGCAAGACACAGCTTAGTCAGCTCCCAGTTGAGATATAGAAAAAGTTTGCATGTTTCAAGTCAATTCTGTCTGCATGTGCACTTTGAAAATCAGTTTCTGTGCTCTCATTCAGATTCATATTTCAAGCCTGGCAAGAAAATGAACTTTTCACTCTTCATTTTACTCCTCCAGGGTCTAGCTAGTCTGGAATTCTTTGACAGTCAGGTATCCAGAGATTAATTAGGGAGAGAAAACACTCTTCCATATTGAATCCAAAACAGAAACACAAACACTCAACTCTCCTTCTAAAAAAATAGAATTTGAAGCACAGCAATGTTTTCTACACAATCAGCCAATTGGAATCAGTGGAATTCTTTCCTCTCCATTTGCTGTGAGTCTCCACATTCCCAGGCAGGCAGACTTGGCTGTCTCAGAAATAAGCACTGTGCATTTGAGCCTCAATATTCCCCTTCTTTCAACCTGATGTTAAATTTCAGACCACAAATTAAATATCAATCTCTCAGTACAGCAACTCTTTTGAGAAGAACGGGCAGTACAAAATATTTACGTATTCCGTACCAAAAGAAAAAAATTGGTACCATCTCACTTTTCTTTTTCCCCTAGTAGAAACACAAAACAAAGTTTTACAAGTCTATACCTCTAGGAGGTCCAACAGAAACCTGTGTTAGCAGGCCATATGAAACAAAAGACACTATTGATAAATGTGGCACTACATTTTAAATACCCAACTGATTCAGATCCTTGGATATCTTCAACTAAATAAACATTTAGAGAACAATGTCCTCAATATTAGCATTATAACAGCAATTACAATATACTTCATAGAGAAAATGATTGAGTTTACAATAAAATAAAATTGGGTTTAGAAAAATAAAATTTATGTAGGTAAAGAGAGCTAGAAATGTAAGCATGGGATTTCTTGTTTTTTTTCCTCTGACTCAGAATGGAAATGGGGATTAAAAGGGAAAGAATACTTAGAAAAGGGATATGAAAAAGGAAAAGGTTTATCTGTTTTATGGGTAGATCTTTACAGTAAACCAAATTATTCCACTATACCCGGAGGTCCCCTCTAGGTTCTTTACCTTTTCTTGAAAAAGTACAAAAAAAGTAAAAATGCAAATTTAAAGAAAAAAAAAATTGCAATTCTAAGGACACTATACAATCCCTGGAGTTTAATAGACAGTAAGAAGACCAAGCACCCAGTATCTTTAAAAATTACCCTACATTTACACATACATACAGCACTGTGTGTTTGAAGTATCTGAAGAAACTTGAAGTTATATATAAAATGTAAGGAATTTAAATTTTCATGCTTCATGAGGGCAAGGCTTGTTCTAATTGCCGTGGTTGGGAAGCAAGTAGACCCAGGAGGCAGTAACTGGATTCACTCCATTACACAGCTTTATGGACTTTCTCTCTGAGTTTTCTGACACTGGACAAGCTGCAAGAGTGCATAAACCAAGAGTCTTCTGCAATGTAAAGCTTATATTCCTATAAAAGCTGAGTTTGGAATTATCTTTATACTTTGTCCTATCAACTACTCATCCACGCTCAAGTGAAAGAAAACAGTTCTGCACTGCATTTTAGCAGAAAACTCTATCTGTGGACATACAAACATCACAGAACCAGCACAAGTTATGTAACATCTGCTATCTGGCACAAGCCCATTATAAGCACATCTGAAAATAAATTAATAATAATAACAATGATAATAATAATAGTAGTAGTAGTAGATAAACCCTGGAACAAACTGAAGAGCCACAGATCTTTGGGACATTTAAGGCCGCTCAAATAAAGATTCTGAAATTTTTCAAAAATATTTCTGTTCAATTACATCAGTATGGAATATTTTGGTTGGCAAATAACTCACTCAAAGTGTTTCCCTAGTGAAGTGAAACAAAAATAAAAGCACACTGATCTAAAAACCAAATTAAATTAGAGCTACTGTGTCATGAAGACATGAATAAAGCATATTTAAATAAGAATGCACAATAATAGGAAGTATAATGCTCCCAGAATTATTCCTATTATGCACATCCTGTACTAGACAAGGGATATGAAAATATCCTTAGAGAGGCCATCTTGATAAGACTCAAAGAGCCCTGAAATGTATGCTGTTTATTGTTACTTAAAATATAGCAGGAAAATGAACCTTAAGTCTTGAAAAAATGAAAATTATCTTTTACATCTCCTCCTCCTCCATTCATTTTTTTTTTTTCTGGAAGAACAATAGAAATATTCTAATCTAACCCAAAATTCCAGGATCAGCTGAGTAAGTCACTATGTATCTGACACACAGCTCTCTACAGAGAGTCACCACAAGGATGGAAACCTCCTACTGCAAAAGTTACCATCATCAGGTAACATTTTACACCAGAGCTGTAAACATCACAAAATACAGGAATAAAAATTAAGATGCTAATAAACCTTCAACGATAACGATAAGAAAATGAGCCTATAATTATTTCTGCCACTCACCATGCATTTTTAATTCACTTCTACGTGGTAGGCTCCATCAATTACTATTTAGATTATGAAAAACAAACCAAATTATCAGTTAATCTGACATTATATACAACTGTAAGGACTTTGTGAAGTTTGGACTCACTCAGAATGTGACTTTCCATCATTTTATGAGACTTTAACTCCCAAACTCTCAACTCACCTGCTACAACACCAGACTTGAGCCCTGAACAAAAACAAGCCAGAACAACTTAGGCAAGAATTTAATGACACAATATTTTAAATATTTAAGAGTAATTTGAATAAGTACTAGTCACCTTAATAGCACAATTTATAAATGCTCACCAGGAGCACACACTTTCTCATGATAAATTCTTCTATTAGAATTCAGTAATGTATTAATTTTTAATAAGGCAATGATCTTGTTAGCATTAAAGGTGACTTCCCTTTCTTTTCACATTAAAAAAACCCAGGCCAAAATGCTCAAAGGGGTTAACATCTAGGACTGGTATAAAGAATGATGATTTTTCACACATTCTAAAGCATGGATGATGTACCAAGAAAATAAAGAAAATATATCATTTAATGGTGCAAATAGGGTTCAACTCAGCAGAATGTGTTACCTTAGAAATGTATTTTAGCTGAGAAAAAAATCTTAGTTTTTGTGTTAAGTTCAAAATACAGTTACTTTTTAAGGTATTTTCAAAATGGCCCTTTATTGCTTTATAAATTTTTGAAGCATTTTTAATAATCTACATTTTAAAGGTTTAATAAATATGTTGCTGTACATATGATAATATATTTTAATACTACACCAATTTGATACTATATTTAGATACTACATCAATTTTTTATACATTTAAACTATAATTTTTTCTCATGACCTAAATTATTGTTATAATAATATTGTTATAATAATATTTATGCTGGTATGACAATGCAACAATAATATACTCTTTCAGTTTTTTAGTCTACCTTTCCTATAGTACTAATTAAAAAAAAACAAAGTCATAAATTAGTGAAAAGCTAGATTAATTAAGGAATTTTACTGAGAACAAAAAGGAAGTTCTCTTTCTAGAAGATGGGGAAGATTGCAGTTTTTTAGCATGTGGGAATCACACAAGGATGGTTGGTTTTTGACACTTTGTAGCACTGCTTGCTATAAATTTCAAAAACTTTCCCTTTGACTGGAGAAATTACTTAATGAACATTTTCTCTTCCTAAATTCACAGAAGTACACTCAAGCACTGTAATATAAAACAAGAAATCAAGACTGAAATATTTTAGAAATATGCACAAATTCTTATTTCCTAGAGAAAAATATTTAAGAAATATGCAGAAATTCTTATTTCATTGAGAAAAAAAAAAAAAAAAGGATGTAGAGAAAGCAGAGTTTGTCTCAGTTTAGAGACAAGTTAAGGAGAAGAACACTCTGGAATGAGTGTTTCCTCTACAAAAAAGTTCCAATAATCCTTTTCCACCAATAAGAAATGAATACTAGTGGATGAAAGTGAAAAAAACCCAACTGTTTATGGGATGTCAAATTTTAGAGGTATACAGGTATTGAATTCATTAGCCTACACATAAATATCTCAAGAAGAATTCACACATACTATTAAACACCTTTTAAATTACCCATATGTGCATACATAAAGTGTGTGCATACAGAAAGTGGAGGCTTTCTGACCTCTTTTTTTTTGTCACTGTATTCTCTACATGTAGATCTTTAGCAAATAAACACAATTAAGCAAAGTACAAAAACTATTCTCAAGGGAAGAAAGCACTGGGAATTGAACTAACATTGGCAGAGCAATAAAATATCCACTTTCTAGTTTGGGATTTTTCCTTTCAAAATCCGTCACAGAGACTAGTGAAAATGTAGGTGCTGTGTTTGAGCCTGCACAGTTCACAGTCTGAAAAAAAAAATTTAAAGGGGGAAAAGCAGGAAGCAAGGACACCAACAAACTGGGCTTTATAAACTGCCTAGGATTGAATTTTCTAAGTTGATCCTGAATTAAATGGCCATGTGTGGAATGCTGCCCCAGGTTCCTTGGCTGAGAATTGCAGTGCTCTAGCACTCCTGTCACCAGGAGGGAATGTGCCCTCAGGATGCAGCCCAAATGGGTTCTGTTCTGCAGGTGTACACAGATGGTCCTGCTCAAGAGCCCTTGTACCAAACAATTCACTTTTAAGGACATGCTGCTGCTCCCAGATGTAGCCAGAGTCACACTTCCATCATTTTCATTATAAAGAAAAATGCTGAATCAGTGTTTCTAAGAGGAGGACTGATAGGCTCAATTTATTGGGGGTTCCTTGTTTGCTTTGTATTGGTTATGTATTATTTTCTCTATGTTTTAAATAAATTCTGTGGTGCTAGTCTTGCTTTTACCATAAATCCTGTGAGTTACATGGCATTTTACTGCCTTCAGACTTATCTTTCATAGTACTTGGGCTTTTCCTCCTGGTACGTTATGTGAAAAAATATTTAGAGAAATATAGAGCTATTTGATGATGCTTCCTTATAATAAAAATAAAATATAATAACAATATATGTTATTGATATTACATACAAATATATAATATATATTTATATATAAATATGTATTTATATATATCTATATATTATACAATATATATTATATGGATATCAATATACATGTTATTATGCTATTGATATTGTCTATGTTCACCATTATAGTATGTTTTAACTTTTATTAATATGTATTCAATTTAAAAATGTACTCAGGGGAAAAAAAATCATGTAAACCAAATAGATAACATACATGGTCACACAAGCTGTGGCTTTTTCTTATCAATCTCTCAATCCATTACTTAAAACTCAAGAAATTTTTAAATATAGTGCTAGTATATACATAATAAATTAACCTGAGTTATTTATTTGGAGCTGAGAGCTAACATTTGCAAAATTTATTTCATATGAAAGAAAAATCTTTGTAAATGTGAGTGGGACACAGCAACCTTACTTGTGACAGGAAACAACAGCATGAGCATCAAATTAATGCACAGCACTTGCTGAATTCTGAGTTGTTAAACTGTCATGTTCCACCTGAAGGCAGCAGAGCAAGGAGAGATGAAAGCAGCTCAGGATCTGGTAAATAAGTACAGAGAGCCTCTGCCCTTATAGAGGGCATTGAGAAAATGCTTGTGGTTCCCACCACAGAGGTTGTCCAGCTGAACCCAAAGTCTCGTCTTTTAGTAAAAAATTTCTTTTTTTTCTTTTTTTTTTTTTTTTTTTTGTTTTATTTCACAGTGTCATGGTTTGACTCTGGCCAAACACCGGGCACACACAAAAGTTGCTCACTCGCCCTCCCTGCCACAGCTGGGAAGAGGAGAGGGAAAAAATTAATGAAGGGTTCATGAGTTGAGATAAGGATTGGGAGATAACACTCCAAGGGCAAAAGAGGTTCAACTTATAGGTACAAAGTGAATTTATTACTGACATGATCTGAGAAGGCTAATGAGAACTAATGGGAAGTAAAGTCCTTAAAAACATCTTTTCTTCCCCCAGCTGCTCCCTCCTTCCCAGCTACAGCTCAGAGAGACAGGGCTGGGGCGTTTTGGTCAGTTCATCACTGAGGTTTTCTTCTGCTGCTCTGGGAGAGGAGTCCTTCCCCCGTGAGACCATGAGGTCCCTCCCATGGGAGACATGGATTTCTGTACCCTCTGTGGATCCCCAGGGGCTGTGCATGGATCTCTGCATCCCCATGGATCCCCAGGGGCTGGGGGTGGATCTCTGCATCCCCATGGATCCCCAGGGGCTGCAGGGGCACAGCAGCTTCACCCTGGTCTCACCACAGCCTGCAGAGGAATCTCAGCTCTGGCCCCTGGAGCTCCTCCTGCCCCTTGGTGTCTCCAGGTTGTTTCTCTCACACGTTCTCACCTCCTCCTCTTCTTTGGCTAAAAGAAAAACTGTGCCCCACTTTGTTTGATTTTCTTCTTAGATATGTTTTCACAAAGGTGTTACCAACCTCTCTAATTGGCCCTATTCTCTATATAAAGAAGCAGTTTTGGCCAGCAGCAGGTCCATCTTTGGAGCCATCAGGGATTGGCCCTGCTGGACATGGTGGAAGCTTCCAGCAGCTTCTCACAAAAACCACCTCTCTGATGTCCCTACCAAAAACCAGGCCATAAAATAAATCTTATTTTTATGTCATCTTTCTTTGAAGAATGAGGTATTTGCAAATTATGAGGGAAGAGAAGCTCTTGTTTGCTTATCCCATGCCCTTTTACATCTTCCACTTCAGTGTTTTACATCATGTTTCAAATTGAGAAAAAAAGGAAATTCAATGATGAGAGAGCACAAAGCAAGAACAAATGTTTGAACAATGTGATAAATGCTGGAAAAATAGCAATGTGGACATTTAAATGTATGTCAAGCTTTCCATCCCTGCTATACAGCATAAATAACATGGGAGGATGTGGCTTCACTACTTGAGAAGACATACATCAAAACATTTTGACACATTCAATAAGCTGCTGAACACGACTAAAATGCTAAAGAAATAGATGAGCTGTAAGGAAGAAATATGCCAACGTGTCAGGAGAGATGAACTGGATTATGTAACAAAGGGACAATCCCTTGTTTCTCTTTTGTTTCTGTGAAGAAGCAGCACAACCAGCACCAATGTGAGATAATGGAAGTTTAATTTCACAAACCAAACTTCTTTTCTAAAGCAGGACAGAGACAACCCTTCCTGCTATCAATAAAGCTCTCACAATGCTGGAGAAAATTTCCTTTTCTCACAAAGGACAAAGTAGTGTATCTATTGGGCCAGATGGAGGAATCTGCATATTCACCACTTTGCATAGCTCCAACAGTACATTTTTTTTCTCTAAATACTCATTCACACATTTATTGAAGGTATCCAGAAAAATAAACCCTTTTTTCCTCTCAAAGCACTAGCTTCTAAATATATACGTATACACTTATAAAAAAGGAAACTTCAAGCAGAGCTGCTTCACTAAAGTAGCGAGTGATTTACCTGTTCTGCTTCAAATGTCATTACTATTCCTTTTGTAATATCAGCTATCATACAGCACATTTCACCTGCATTCATTTTTTATTTTTTACCAGGTTAATGCCTTTCAGATGCCTTTAAAGACATATATAACCATTTCTTTTAAAGGCTGCCTCCTTTGATTTGAAGCACTGTGAAGGAACTGCAGTTTGACTTGTCAAGAAACAATACTGTTTCTTAACAATTTGCAGAAAAATGTTTATCCCAACACAAAAAGCACATAGCTATAACTCTTCTGCCACAAAGAGTGCTATACAAATATGTTTTCTTAGATGGAAGCAAGAGAAGCTGGATGAGAAAACTGGCAAAATGAAAGAAGAAAAAAAACAAGCAGAGTGAAAGATGAAATTTCTGCTGTGCTCACCTCAATGCAGCCCAAAGTGACTTCAATGTGGTCAGAGTTTCAGTGGTGTGGCAAGGCCAAACTCTCAGTTTTTGGTGTGGGAAGTTAATACTGTGGTACCTGCCTTCCTTTCTTTATACCCAACAAGAATCCTCTCCTGTTTCTCTTGGACTGTCCTCATCCAAGGTCAGTTTTTGCCAACATCTTCTCATCTGACACAAATCTATAACTTTTTAATCAAGGTTCCCATCTCTTCCAGGTCTCCCTTTCCAGCCAGCATTGTCTGCCTTGTAAATCAGTTATACAATCACTATTATTGGGACATCCATCTGGGCTAAATCTCCACCTTTGCACCACTACTGCTCACCTGCTATATTATTCCTAGATCCATGCTGCTTCAGTTTCTGAGTCCCATTTGCTTCAATGTAAATGCTTTTAAATTGCCTGGCTGAATCACAGCAGAGATTAGACAAATAGAGCTCCAAAGATAGGGTAAAAGTTAGAGGAGGGAAAAAAATTTCTTTGAGATGAAGCAAGCCCCTGATTGTCATTTCAAATTAAATATAATCATTAGGAAGTTGATTTGGGGGTAAATGTGAAAATATTGAAATTATCTATTTTAGAGTAGAATAACAAAAAAATTGGCAAACAAGGCACTAGCTCATGTCAGAATAGGGAAAGAATGACTAATTTAATGTATCAATATAATGCAAGACACACTTTATAATCCTGAAATATCTAGGAAAATATGAACTAAAATGTTGCAGGAATATACTGACTTACAGGTCCAGAAAATGAGAATTTTTGAACAGTGAAGTATTCTGAACTGGATAAGTATTGCACAGTGAAAAAGTGCAAATGGTTATAAAGAAATGTACTGAATATGGAATGACAAAGATTGCCCTAGCTTGAGTACATTTTTAGTACATGAATAAAGCACATCAATTAAAATCATATCGTAAGAAATAATACTAAATAGAGAAGTACATCATATAACACAAAAGAATTGATCACATATTTATAGAGAGAGTGGTTGCCAAATTTCTTTGCCCTCAATCTGCCCCTTGTCTACACAGACCATGTGCTGGCTCTTCCTGAGAACAGGCATGGCTTGTCATCTCCACTGATTAATGGAAATTACAGTGCCAAATCCAGAATCCAGACCTTACCTAAAGGTGACATGTAATCAATATATTTGCATCCCCTCACAAGCAAGGATAAGGAGGAATATGATACCCTGAATTTATACAAGAATAAATAATCTTGGCTATAAATATAAGAGCTATCCATCACTCCTACTTATTTTCCTTGTCAGCTGCCTGGCAGCAATTTTTCAAGCTGGAACCAGGATCCTGGACATGGAGCACTGCTGGGATTGCAGGAAGAATGTGAGCTGCTGTCAGGTTATAAATTGCTGCTCTAGTCCCATATGGCACATAATCCTCCTGCAAGGCCAAACAAGGAACCATGGATTTCACATGGTGCTTTTATGAGGCAACAGAATCAGCAAGTTTGAAACAAGCAGCTCCTAGAGATGTGAAGCGAGGCAAACTCAGCAGAAGGGAGCTCTAATATAACTCTGATTGCAGCCTGCTACTCAATTCCGAGTTCATCTTTGCCTCAAAATTGCCACTAAAGCTCAAAGAGCCAACAACAAGGACCTTTTTAGTAGTGCTGCAACTTGAACCATAAAACTCATACAAAACAAAATTCACCGCCCCACTCGGCGCGACTAGCGGAGCCACTGCATCTTCTGCTTGTAATAAGGGGCAAAAATTGACATGAGGAACAATTGAAGATCAGGCCTCTGTGCTTGAAAAATACTTGAGGCAAACATCAGCAGCAAGGAAGAGAGGATCTCTGATTTCAAAGTTGGGTGAGCATCACCTGCAGCTTGTTGTTAGCTCTTGCTGGCAAGGCTGTGAGCAGCACTCCCTCCCTGAGCTGTCCCTCAGCCCTGGCACATCCATCTCCCACTAAGCCATACACAAGGGACAATGGAGCATGAAGATCTCTGAGCCTTAAAGGGATTATGAGGCTTTCTGATTAGATGTGCTGCACTTCCTAAAAGATATGTATTTCCCTCTTTTTTAAAAGTGGTTTTCCACCCAATAATCCCTGCCACTGAGCCAGAACACAAAACTGTAGAAAATGTTATATATTTCTACCCCAATTTAATGCACAAAGTTATATTGAAAATAGAGGATGCACATGAAAGGGAACTGGACACTTCTGACTGCACCATGAATGCCTTCCCTCACTCAATCCTCATCACCATAACTAAACACCACTACAGAGATTCAGGATTCAAACCTCCACTTCTCAAGGCATTCTCCATCTTGAATTGACAACAAATTTTTTACCCCTTGAGAGTGTCACTAAGTGATATAAAAATTGAGCACAAAACATCCCAGAAATATTCACTTGGTGGTAACAAAAGTCACCTTTCTATGAGTCCCAGCAACTTCTGACACAACTGCTCAGCCAGTTTCATTTCCATAGTCACAGGTGTGGGGGTATCCAGGTTATCTGTGGCAAGATGGAAAACCTCAATCCACTCCTCAAATGTCCACTGAAAGCCCAGGGTGTCTCTGCATTGATCTACTTCAATTTCATGGGGAAATAATAAAAATGATTAAGTAAAAACCCATCAAAACACATGAATCCCATCACAGTGGTGAGCAGGAACATCTCATTACTTGTTTCCTGTCACTCAGGCAACACTTCCAGTGTCACTGAAGGTTGCTCAACAAAACCAAATATTTGGACAAAACTTGCAAATAAAATATTGGGACAAAACTTGCAAATATAAAGTGCAGAAAGAAGCAACAACAAACTTAAATTTGCTTTTCCACTGTATGAATTTTATGGCTATCACAGGACTAGAGCAAATCACAAGGTGCAGATTTAATTGATTTCTAAAAATGCATTTCACTACTTTCTAGCAGAAAACCATTTTTAGCTGGTCATCATAAGAAGGGCACTGTCAACACAGCTATGCCCAGCATGGTGTGAAGGGTCTGTAATACTTTTGTTTTCAATTGAAAATATTCTTAGCACATCAAAGTGAAACAGCATCCTGGAACTGCTGCTGGCACAGATGTTCAGTGGGAATCTGAATAATAAATGTGAGTGGGAGTGACTCCAAGTCTGAAATCAAGTGCTGCCCAGCAGTTCTGGTGGCTCTCAGCATTCCCCTGTGGCTGAGGTGCTTTGAAGCACTCTAAGAGATGTCTTTTCTTCATGCTGGTATTTAATCTCCACTTCCCTTGGGAAGGACAATGTCTGGAGCTTCCTCTATTAGAGCATGTGACAGTAACCAGCTGGAATGTCTGAGGGATTGCTGAACATGCACAGAGGTCCTCCCAACCTGAGACATATGGTGTATTATCCATTTGGCAATCTTACACAGTTAAACTCTCTCCCTCTAACATTTAAAATGTTCACAAGCTTGTATAAATGATCTGTTGTTAAAAACAGAAAAAAAAAATAAAAGCAAATTTATAGCTTAGCAGGAGAACTGGAGGCCATTGCTAGAACTGAAGCAATCATATATTTTCTTGATTTCTGAAGTCTTTTTTGAGACCTGAATGATCTTGATAAATGCCTAATGAAATACTTCAATATATTTTCTTTATGCAGTATGTACATTTATTGACTCTTACTGCTGAAGAGTGCATTAGAAATAGCTACCTTTCTCAAATAATTAATCACCATTTTTATCAGTCAGAGGTAGCTCAACTCAGGTTTAAACGGTGACTACTTTCCCTAGACTGCTACTATTTTTAAATTATTTATAAGATTGAGAACATTTCTATTAAAAGATTTGAGGTTTCCACGTAAATTTTCTAAACACGAAATAGGTTATTGATCATTGTTCAACATTTTTCAGTGACCAAATATAGCAGAGAAAGCTATTACAAAAAGCATTGCTGTACTTGTCCCCCTAATTCCAGGTAATAGACAGATGGCATGATGGGAAACTGCTGATGGCACGGAAGCATTTAAATACAATAAAGCTGCTTTTACTGGATAGAAAGCTGCATTCCAAAACTCCATTTTTCAAAAGAGGACAGACAGGGGAAACTGGAGATCTTGCATTATCTGGGATATTACAGGGGGAAACCCCTCAAACTGTTGGGTTTTGGTTTTTTTTTAATTTTTCTCAAGTCCTTTTATATGCTCTCAAATTCATAATGCAATTTAATTTAGCAGTGATACAGAGTTATATTTTTTGTTAACACAAGGGGAAGAGTTCCATGTGCTTCTTTGCTGGATAGGACCAGAAAAGGCAACTGAGAGCTCCAGCTCTCTTTTGAGCTGGCAGTTCCCACACATGCAGTGATTCTACTTTCAATGGGAAAAGACACCACCATTTTTTTCACTCTTTTGGCCATTACTTAATAATCTGTTTTTTCTTCAAGTCACTAAAACGACCCTCAATTAATTTAATTTAAATTTGCCCAGCTGACAGGAGGCATTAACACCACTACAGCTGTAGAAAGTGCATATGCTAATTAGATATTAGGTACTTGAAGCTGTGATGGACTGTCCCCTCACACTAAATGAAGACATAGAGTGTGCCAGAGCTTGTTTATGCACCATTTGAGAGGTCTGCACAAACCCAGGGGTTTGGATAAATGTACTGATGCAGTCTGGTTGATTTAAATAAAGGCTGCAGGATCACTTCTCCAAAGTAAACTGGCAGCTTATTCAACCTGACTTCTTTAGAGTCATTTAGATTTGTTTGCTTATTGATTGCAGTGGCTGGGTCTAGGATCTCCCCAGACACAGGAGGAAGGAAAAACCATTTTCAGAAGAAATAGGACCGAATATCAAAGCCAATAAGGATTTCTAAAAACAAAATCCATCTTAAATACTCACCTTTCCCCAAGAACCATTTTCTGTCCCAGCCATATTCCTATTTATAATGGAGTAATAAAATAAAGAAAAAGTTTATAAACAATGAAAATTTAAGTAGGTGCTTAATGAATATCTTCCTCCTGACTTTTTGGCTGCAAAATCAACAATCTAACAAGGGCTGGGAACTTAATTTAAAAAATTTTACCAGAATCGTTTTTTGTCAATTAAAATTTTAATTTTACTTTAAGAAATCTTTAGATTAAAAGTCTCCTTTTTCCACCAGACATTGGCCTGACTTCTCTTCAGTCTATCCCCAAATCCACCACCAGATTGGCTTACAAACAGATGAGGGCAACCAAGGTGATTCTCCTAATGAGTCATTGCTTCCATAGCTTCATAGTTATCTTTCTGTCATAAAGTTTTGTTCTTCCAAACAGAATGATTTTTCTTCAGTCTGAACACAGAAATGAAGAAAATTTGCACCTTCAACTGGGAGGAAACAAGTACTTGTTCCTAACTCTATGTTCATCCTATGTTCAGATTGACAGCTCCTTAGCAGAGTGCAATTATTTGAAGAAGGTAAAAATCCACCTGAACTAATGAAAGTCCTTCAATCACTGCTCCCTTTCAATTATTTGATCATGTTTTGGGGCTTTTTTGGGTAACTACCTTTATATAAAATTAGCCACAACGTAAATATAAATATTTCCTTAATAATAACTTAATTAGCCTGACTTAACACACAGTGCAGAACACAGTTCTAAACTTTCTTATTAGAAAATATTATTCAAGGACCTATTTATCAATTTTTCATATGAAAAATAGGGTCATTTAATTCAGAATGCTGAGAAGATTAAAATACCTTTCTTGCCATTTGACCTAAAGAGAAGCACATCAAGATTCTTTTGCACTGAGAAGTGCAAAGATATCAGGACACCACCTAAAGAAAATAAATCACAATTGTTTTCTTAAACCTTCCATTACTTGAAAAAAAAACCTAAATCACTTTCACATTGTCTACAAAGCTCAAACATTGTGTTTACCTGGAAGCAACGTGTACTCTCATGTCTTTTTATATACAGTAATTTTATTATGGGGATTTCTTTTCAAAGGAAATTGAACAAGGCAATTTAAAGGCTCTCAAAGGAATAATAAGCAGTATTCAACCTTGGTGGATGAAGCAGTTATTTCCTATTTATTTTTCTATTACATGTTCATATCAGAAATATGCCTGTAAATGATCAAGTAGGGAACAACCTCAATCTTTAGGATAAAATGACAAAAAATAATTTGCACAGAGAACCACAGACTACCAAGAGGTTTTTTGGTAAGGCAATCAAAGTAGAGCTGAATCTGTAAAATTAAAGAAAGTGTGTATTTAAGAAATGGAAGAAAATAGCAGGACATCTGAAAATAATAATGACTATGTAGATAATGGTCAAAGGTGGGCTATCTTATATAATTTTGGGGGGAAAAGAAAGTGAGAAAAAGATTACATCAAAAGAGGGCACAGAGAAAACATTTGAGGTGAAAAGCAAAAACTGAAAATACTGATTTGTTCTTTAGAAATGGTGTCTGCAACTGTAAATTAAGGAGAAACTATTTACAACTGGAATTATATCCATGCTCCCCCTTCAGAATCGGAAAAATGTAAGGACCAGCATGCCAAACAGCCAAGTTACTGAAACCAAGTACTAGTTGGTGAATATAATGGAGTAATAAAATAAAGAAAAAAATTAGAAACAATGAAAACCATCATAAACAATATTAAAAAACAAGTTGTGCATTCCTTTAGTGTTAAGGTGGAGAAAACAACACCAAACAATGCCATATGAGAAGATACAAACCTAAAGCAAAGGTCTGCAATTGGTACACAAGAGTGTACAAAACTATATATTTTAGATTTCCTAAGGGAAAAAGGGATAGAAAAAGAAATGTTATTGATGGCTAAAGGAACTAAAGAAAAAACAGGATTTTTAGATGTCCAGAGAAAGGCAGAATTTTTAAATTAATCAACCATTCTGTAGGGTTAAACTAGAGAGGTATTGCACATGGATCAGGAAAGATGGCACTGAAGGATTAACACCCTCAAAAAAATACAAATGTGTAAATCAGGAGGTCAGATCAGTAAATTTGATGTGTTTTATTAAATCTGTTTTTAGATATATGTGGGCAGAAATATGATTCCATGCATTAGGCAGTGGAGAAGTTATCTAAACCAACAAGAATGGCAGAATACATCCAATATTGCATGTATTTGTTACAGCAGTTGCTAAGGAAATACAGAGAAATGTTGAACTGGACTTATACACCATTAAAAAAAAATCAAAACACCAAATTATTTATTCTACCATCTGTTGTATACAAAGCAAAAGTTATGAAAATTTCAAGAGGCTTTCAAGAATAAAGAAGAGCAAAAGGATTGGTAATTAAAATCAGCAGGGGATTATTTCCTCATTCGCTGAATCTCCTTTGATCCTCCTTAGAAAGTGGTGAAATATCTAGAGACCCAAACATCTGCAGTGGAGTCAAAAAGGCCACAGCACTTTATTCATGTTTCTGCTACAAGCCCCTTCAGGTATATTCCACATGTCCTTTTTAATAGATTTCAAAAAAATTTAACAGAATGGAAATATTATTCTTTGTGATACATTCACCTAACTTTCCAAGACTTCAAAAAAGGTCTTGGGATCATTTTAATTCTTGAAGCAAATAGGTGGTTACAAAAAATCCACTGTTTAGTGCTCCTTCAATCTTATGATTTCAGAGGACAGAGCAAAGTCAATGAAAATGATCTGATGTTGTCCATCAACGGGGTGATTTCAGGTTCTGCTTAAGGAAAGGGAAAGCAACACCTCAAGTACATTTCTGATTTTTTCTTTTCCAGTAAACCAGCCTATTTTCTCTTTATTTCTATTTTCAGCTACTCCAGAAAGGTTTGTTCAGCTGTTATAAATACTGCAACTTCTAGTGTTTCATTGTTTGGTGTCGAGAGCCGGTGGGAAAGCAAGTGAAGCACTGCTGAAATGAAACAGAGCTCTGAGAAACCCCTCTGCTTTGGCCACATAACTCATGCCACATGCTCAGTGCACACCATGGAAATTATCTTGCAAAAGGCCAGGGCAAGGTACATAAAAAAAACTTTTTTGGGGGGTTTTTGCTAAGTCCCCATGTTTTACATTTTACAGGTATGTTTATTTGTAGGAAATAAGTGCAGCTCCCAATAATCACTTGTTTAATTTCAATATTATTTCTGCACAAGTATAGACTGTGGAGAGTCTGGTTCAAGCATGGCTTAAAGAAAGAGGCCATGAACGCATACAGTTGAGGGAAAAGTAAAAGGTAGTTGTAAAGCAATTCCCAGGCTTGATTCTATAAACAATTAGGCTCTCTCAAGCACCACTTCATAAACAATAAGATTTTCAGACAGTCTTCCCATAACAGGCAAAACACTCTGTCCTTGGGCTCTCTGGGAAAAGATAGCTCCCTGGGAACAGATATGGAGGTTTTGGGAACTTTTCATATCACAGTGAGAACGCTGTCCTGTTTTCAATAAACAAATCATAGGTATTGTAAAACAACAGGAGGGGTTAGAGTCTTCTCTGTTAACCTATTGTGAGCTTGGATTTTGCAATATGCATGAAGTTAATTAACACTGTTATATAAAGTGGCTGATTTAATCAATAAATCGAAGTCAATGCTGATCAACGACAAGGTGGGTTGGCTTCCTTCGCTTTCAACAATAGACTTCATCAGAAAAAAAAAGTTACATGAAGAAAGCTTAATACTTCATTCTGTTTTTTTTTAAATTTTCATTTCTTTCTGTGTTACAGGGACCTGAGAAAGTAATTATTGGTAGAATATGGTCAGGTAATTGCAGGCAGTTCGGAGCACTTTATGAAGTTACTGCCCTTGACAGCTCATTCTGTGCGAACCTGTCATCCACTACAAGGCAAAATGAAATGATTTTGCGTAGGTTTCTTTCAAGGAGGGACTGCTGGATCAGTAGCAGCATGTTACAGAAAGCATATCCAGAATTCCATGGTTATCCAGAATTTGTGGGTCCTGCATTTGATCTGAGAAGCTAAACACTGATTGCAAACAAAACATTTGATCTGAGAAATTAAATGTACAGTTACTCACTCAGCTGGCTCTCTTGGAAATGCTTTAAGGGGGTGGCCCAATGGAGACAGGAGGAGTGAGGCATTGAGAGGAGAAAGAAACACTATGTGAATTGAAGAGCATTTTTTCATGAAATAATGGTCATTTTGCCTCCTCTCATGTTGCTAGAGAAAAATCTGCCTGAAAAGGCATAGGCTGACATGCCTCTGAAATTGGTAAGGCCCAGCAGGGTCGGCTGCAGGAACTCCAGATTTCCATCCAAACCTGGCACAGATCTGTTTCTGGGCAAATAGCAAACATCTGTTTCCCTCTCCTACATCCATTTCTGAGTGGAACTCAAGAATTATTAATGCTGATATCTTAAAATAAAACATGACACTTCTCCAAAGCACATCTGACAACTCTAAAATCATCCAACTCTCTCCCTGCTGAGGAAAGCAGCTTTTGAACAGACACCTAAAAGATCTTTACCATGACCATTGTCCTGTGCAGGCAGGAACTTAAAATTCTGAGTTAATATTTAAGCTGAAGTGATATTAAATTAAGATTAATTTTAAATTATTAAATATATATGAATGAAACAGCAAGGAAATCAAGTTCAAGACATACATGCAATTTACTGGGTTTGACTCTCACTTCACTTAACATTATAGCAGTCACTGCAACCAAATTATTGTTTATTTCCTCCAGAGAATCTTGTTTCCCATTGCACTGGATTACAGCCACTCCAAATCTGATGAACAACAGGCATATTTTTGGTGAGAGGTTTTATTTTAATGCCTATTTTATTTTTTTTTCCTGCTCCAAATGCTATTTCCAAAGGTTCCTATCCAAGTTACTGTGTGATACTAGAGTTTTCAATGTTACTGTATTTGGCCTATAATCTACACAAACCTATCAAACATTTAATTTCTGGGACAAGCTTTCAAGTAAGCCAGATGTGGGAACATTCTTCAGTTATATGAGCTCTCATGGGCAACAACGAAATTAAATAGTGAACCAGGTCTGTTTGAAAGATGAAATAGGGGGTTTGAGGATACATTATTTTAAAAAATTAAAATGTAAATTTATTTGGCTTTTTTTTCTGAGGAAAGTAGTTACAAATATATCAAATTCTATAAAAAATATATAAATTTTTAGAGATGGATTTGTTTTGTTGGGTTTTTTTGGGGGGGTTGTTTGTTTTTGTTTGGGTTTTTGCTTTTGTTTGTTTTTGTTGTTGGTTGGGGTTTTATTTGAGAGAAAGGATGGATCAAAGCTCCTCAGATTTTGTCTTCATTGAGTTCTGGTTAAGACTTTCCAAGCAATGGAAAATAATTCAACTCCACATTTTCCAGGCAAAGTGAGAGAAAATGCTGTTTACTTGCTTTCAAAGCTCTACAACTGAAGATTTAAGAGCTCAAGACAAAATACTGAAGTCTCATCTCAGTGAGGCACAAGAAATTTTTCTCCTGTTTAAATCCTCCATTACTTTCTCATAAAGGTTTCATAAGAAATGATTATTTGTTCACATAGAGTAGACGGTAAATTAGCATTCCAGTAATAATTCCAAATTAAAATGGATTATCTTTGATTTCTGTAGCTAAAGTATTCATTAAATGCCATTTTACTAACTAGAAATTAGAAGCAATTATGCATATGCAAGTAGTCACAGGGTAGGGACATTTCTCCATTGAAAACAGACAGAATTATTTACTGCTGGCATGGAACAATGCACTCTTCCTGTGCTCTAGGAATGTCCCTGGCACCAGCAGCAAACACAACAGCTATTGTAATGCTTTCAGCACATTATCTCCTATGAATGAAGCTACAGCACACCTTAGGACTTGGACCAGGTAATTCTACAAAAAGCTTACACTCAGCCTTGAGAAGTACATAAGCCCTTGTCTAACTTTATTTTAATTAGCTGAGACACTGATGCTGATTGGGCAACTCCTGTGCTTAGCTAGGCATGGACTAAAGTGCTTTATCCAAAGGTCACACTATGGCAGGCTACATCTGAGGAAAAGTTATTGTGTGTTTGCATCTTTGTAGTTGTGAAGAAGGGAAATAACTTGTAGCCAATAAATGCTATGAGTTAATGAAACCATTTCTGCACACAAGAACTGGATCAGTTGCAGGAATCCTTCGACTCCAGAGCTTCCCACCTTCCCAGGGACTGCTGGCCACAGTTACCAGCTACAGAACCAAAAGGGTACATCTGAGGAAAGGTTATTGTGTGTGTGTGTGCATCTCTGTAGTCAGGAAGAAGGGAAATAATTTGCAGTCAATAAATGCAGTGAGTTAACGAAACCATTTCTGCACTCAATACCAGGATCAGTTCCAGGAACCCTTCGACTCCAGAGCTTCCCACCTTCCCAGGGACTGCTGGCCACAGTTACCAGCTACAGAACCAAAAGCTGAGCCAGCATTGTTTCATGTGGAGCAGGCTCATTGCACGTTTCTTGGATCCAATTTAGAACTGGTTTTAACAACCACCACAATTATTTTAATGTCTCATACTCCACAACCTACAGATGTACCACACAGAACCCCAGGGTCCAAGGGAATTACAAGGGTCAATTTCCTTCAGATTTCTCCTGGAACTGTCAGAGAGCAGCAGTGTTACCGTCAGTTTGCTGCCCACCTAAGCTGCTCTGCACTGTCACTTCAACAAGTCTCACATTTACAATTTAATAGATAACAAAATACAGACAATACTAAGTGGATTGCTGTAAAGACACTGATTTTATTACAGTGAAATACTAAGATGCCAGCCTGCTATGTTAATCAATATGGTTGCCTTGGTTGCACAAAGATAATTAAATTTTAATTGAAATTCACTAAGAGTAAGATTACCTATAAATATTTCAACAAAGAGGAGAAAGAGAATGTTAATATTTTATTTATCATGGATAACACTTGCAAAACACCTTGCAAAAAACAAATAAAACCAGAAAAGAATGAAAACTAAATGTAATTTTTTTATGGAGTAATAACAAACATATGAACCTAAAAGTTTCTCCTCTAGATACTCGGTTTTTACTTCATTCTCATCAAGACTTTTTTTTTTTTTTTATCTCTATAGATGACCTTTGACAGTCCAAACTGAGAACAGGAGAAGATGACCGCTCATTATTAAGGTTTGTTGCAGGCAGACATGTGGATCCCATAAGAACAAGATTGAAACAGAACTTAGAATCATAAAAGAGGTTCTTTTCCTCATTCACTTAAAGAAGAACAGATTTATTCTACCTATATTAACATAAAACACTGGATTTGGACTACACTGTTTACTCTGGAAGACCACTCTGGAAGAGGGTGAAGAGTGCCTAGTTACCCAGCAAATTCCACTGCCACTATCAGAGACACATAAGGTCTGAAAGAAATCACCAAGAGACTCCAAAACTCAGGCTGGACGCATGCACTGGGTCTCCATCTACCCAATCCAAATTTCCTCTTGAATTGCCCTGAAACTTAGCCACAAGAGTCATTACTAAAACCTGTTGTTCCAAATTCAGAGTAGATTTTACTACCTGATGCTGTTACTGTCGCTGTGGGTACCTGACAGCAAAATTGTGGGGAGCAAGAGGACAAAAACACAAGGAGGAAAACATGTCCACTTCCATGTTTAGGATCAAATTGCACACTTGGGGAGCTTGGCTGACTTCAGTGGTAATGCATAGCACCTAAAGGCTTCATTTGGTAAGTTTTGAGGTAATGACCTTGGGTGTGAGAATGTAGATAGAGAGAAAAGAGTATCAGTTTTAAGTGATTTTCCTATTAACACAATTTTTACAGGAAGCAGCAGGCAAAGAACTCCCAAGCATTATTTCTGTCACAGCACCACCTGTACCTGGAATTATACACATGCACTCACAGTCAGCTTGGAAAGTTTATCCTCAATGGTTCACAGTGGGAAGAAACTACTGATTATATTGCTTCAGTTCATCCAAAAAGTTACCAGTGGAAGGCAGATTTTAAATCATTTACATGAAGTGTCCTTCGACCTGAGGAAGAAGAGCCAGAATTTTTTTACAACTACGTCAACTAATTCTCAGAAATGTTAATGGAAAAAATATTGCTACTTGCAGAAATATCAAAATAGCTCTCAATAATGTTTCAAAATATTGACTGCCTTTGAAATCATAAAAGCAAAACAGGACTCTACTCTGGTGCTCAGATGGTAAAAAACAATACGGTGGAGCAAATGCTGGTGGTACACATCTGGGATCCTCCATCCCTGGAAGGGCCAGGAACAGATGTTGGATGTTTGCAACAGCAACTACTATTCCCAAACCAGTACCTGGTGCAATCATGCCTGGCCTGTCAAGGTGTTCCATATGCCAAATAAAGCAAAAGAGAAAGAGCAAAACAAGAGACAGAAGAAATGCACAGCAGCAGCTCTGCAATCTCTTTGCATACCAGGGTGTGCTTCCACAACCCTTCTGCCTTGCAGCTACGGCACAGCAGGAGGAGAAGAGCTGTGGCAGCTGGCCCTTTTCCCTTTCTCCTGGGAAACAAAACTCCCCAGCCCAGGTTCATGATGTCTGTTTAAATGAGGCACTTGGGACTGTCAAGGCAGGCAACGCTGGCCCTTTTCCTTGGGAAACAAAACTCACCAGTCCAAGCTCCTAGTGTCACTTTGCAGGAGATACTTGGGATTTTTAGGGTAGCCTAAGTTGGAGGTGGTGGCAGCTTGGGCCTGGGGGGCATCCTGCACAATGCGGAATTCCAGCAGGCCGACGGCCATTTTGGGCCACAGGGCCCCTGAACACCAATGCCAGCCCTTTTTCCTGGCAAACAAAACTCACCAGCTCACGTTCCTGGTGTCATTTTGCAGAAGCCACTTGGCACTGTCAATCCAGACCAAGTTGGACAGGGTGCAGGATGAGTTTGGAGAAATTCCACGCTGTGCAGAATTTCAGGAGGCAGCCGCCCCCTCAGGGCCACAGGCCCCTGAACACCAATGCCATCACTTTACCCTGGGAAATGGAAGTCACCAGTCCAGGTTCCTGATGGCAGATTGCAGGGGCACTTGGCAAGGTCAAGGCAGCCCCAGTTGGACAAGGTGGCAGATTGGGTGTGAGAGAAATTCTGTACTGTACAGAATTTCAGGAGGCGGACGTCTCCTCAGGGCCACAGGCCCCTGAACACGAATGCCGGCACTTTTCACTGGGAAATGGAAATCACCAGTCCAGGTTCCTGATGGCAGATCACAGAAGGTGCTTGGAATTGTTAGGGTAGCCTGATTTGGAGGTGGTGGCAGGTTGGTTCTGGGAGACGTGCTGCGCCGAGTGGAATTTCAGGAGGCGGCCACCCTCTGAGGGCCGCAGGCCCCCGAACACCAACGCCTTTTGTTTGCCCTTTTCCCTGGCAAACAAAACTCACCAGCCCAGGTTCCTGATGTTAGAGAGGGTTTCAGTCCTGTCCTTGGCACCTGGCACCACCAGAGTGGAACATGAGCCATGCTGATTTGAAAACATTCCCACATGGCCATGGAAAGGCTCTCCCTGGTAATCACTGAGCCATGGCACCAGAGTGCCCTGCATCTTAATTCACAAATATTTTGCATTTTGCAGTTGGTGTACATTTCTTTTAGTACATCCCAATTTCTGCAGGACATGGGCAGAAGTAGCTGCTGTTTCCTGTACAGCAGCAAAGGTTTCTTGGAAAAAAAATGAGAGCTACATAATACTATTTAAGAGACTAAAAAATGGCTGCAATAAAGACCTAAGAGGTTGCTATGAATCTTTGCTAAGGTACGTTTAAATCATTCATATTGAGCTACTACATAAAATGTCTTATTTCCAACATTTCCCTATCTGATCAGTGTCTGTTTTGAATTAAAAGAACGAAAGGAGTATGTTTGTGTGTGTGTGTGAATAACACCATCAGCTGGGAAACCCTAGAAAGAAGATTTCAGCACATTATATATAATTCAAGGAAAACTGCAATACATGGATTGCAATTTTATTGTTGCTTTTCAGAAATCAGATTATAAACATTGCATTCGGGTTTATTTTCCTTGCTGATTCTGGGCTGTTGAAGAACCCAATATGTAATTTTTTGGAGGTATTAATGGAGACCAGCAAGAAGAAAACTCTCCTACCTATAGCAATTTTACCTTATCCACATGGAAGGTAGCCAGTTTATTTGAAGATAATTTTATGAAAATGTGCCAAATGAAAGCCATGGAAAACACAAAGAAAACATACACTTCAGTGAGTAGAAATCCAGCTAAAATAAGAAGCTCAATATTTATAAGAATTCAAGCTTTTTTGGTCAATTTTCAGCAGTTTTAGACTTTAAAATCTATGGATGCAGCAAAGCACCCCTTCCAACCCAAAAATGCCTTTTTTTTTTTACCAAGACCACAAAAAACTGTATTTCCTTCAGAGTTTTACATATTTACATTTCAATTTAGAATGTTTTATTAATTTAATCATTAAATTGATACTGTTAATGCATTTCAGATTTAAGTAATTGATTTTGTAGCAAGAAAGGAACCCAATAATATTAAAAAGAAAAAAGGCATATTTAAAAGCTGTCCAGGATATTGAAATGACTAAAACACTTGAGACCATTTTTACCAGTTCAGTTTCCAAGAATTAAAGCTTCTCTACAAGAAAACCACAACCAAATTCTGCAATAAAGCTTTAAAAAATTTTCTTTTGAGTTGCTGATTATTTAAATTATTTACTTGTTTCAAATATTTAGCAGAGTCTTTGACAATATCTTTGCCAAAAGAAACTTGAAAAAGTGAAATACTTAAAAATTTGTCCAATAATCCACTAAAAATCTTTTTTTCCACTTCTTTCCCCAAGGCCATAGACTTTAAAATTACAAACCAAAAGAAACCTTAAGGAGTGATATCCATTCATTCCTTCTGGCCTTGTTATATCCAAGTTGTACACATGGATAGGGATTATTGCATCCCTTGAATATGCATTTCCACTAATAATTTTGCCTGACTCTTTACACCTAGAATATTTTAATTTATGATTATTTAATTGCAACTAGGGTATTAGTCCCTAAATTCTCCAGTTCTAGAATAATTCAAAATTGTCCTGTTTCCCATTTGAGTAATTCCTGCAGGGTGCATTATCTCTTAATTCTAGCCCATGCAGATGTGATGGGAACTCCTTTAATGAATTAAAGTTGCAAACTCTTCCAGTATATCATATTCACACCTCTAGTAGCTTAGTAGGTAGTTTTATCTCAGCTGCAATCTATTCCTTAATTATAAAGTTATATTTAGAAGTGTCCCCGGTACACAGAATATTGCAATCTAAATATCAAATTATACAGCAGCGTTATGGTAAAAAAAAAAAAAAAAAGGCATGGGATTTCATCTAAATATTTTCTGTATTTATACAGGAAATGCCAAATTGCATTAAAAAAAAAAAAAAAAAAAAAAAAAAAAAAAAAAAAAAAAACAGAATAAACAGATTCTCAGGTAAAGTTCCTGGCCAAACTGTGAGATACCAGAAGTGAAGTACATGCCAGTGAAATTTATCAATAGCTTCAGATTTAAAAGAACTGAAAACTTTGTATTTGAAAGTACAAAATCTGCCTGAAATTAAGTGGTTTTTTTTAAAGAAGCAAACCATTTTTTGCCTAGTAAGTGAAGAAATAGTGAGAAATCTTTGTCAAATGCATGACTAAAAGGATGCAAAGGGATCTGAAACAAACAGATATGAACCAGGTGTCTGTGATTTGTTAGATTTCTTTTGTTTTGTGTGGGGTTTAAGGAACTTAAAGCAAATTATTTGGCTTGATCCCTTTATCTCCTGCTCCAAAAATTTCAGGGAAACCTAAACAAGAGTTTTTCCTGTGTGATTATCAAATAGTTAGGTTATTGTTCCAGTAAATAGAAAAATGTCTGTCTCCATTCTCTGCGCTATTTTTCACTTCCCATTGCTCTGTGTCAAATTCTCAGTGACACCTAGTGATGACTCCACTCACAGGGAGCATTTGGCTTTTCTAGTTCATCAATCTTTTGAGTAATTATTACAATCTCTAAGCCAGGTTGTCTCAAAACAATTGCTTCATGCTTCTATTTCACATATTTAGGAAAAAAAAAAAAAAAAACCAGAAAATTTGAACCTTTTAAAAAATAGGAGCTTTATCACAGCTTGGGTAAAACTGATCAGAATAAGATTTAAATTTAATGTAGAATAACTAGCCAATGAGGATTGTCAGCAAATGGTGAGTATGGTTATCAGATGGAAAGAGAATAAGATTTTCATTGTCAGAAATCTAAACATTGCCATGGCCTCGAGTAGGAGGGCAGCGTTCCTAACACACATCATATATTTCATATACTGTGCTAGCAGCATCTAATGTATCACTGAAATTGTGAACTTCCTCTTCCTGAATTTTAGAGTATTACTCAAGCTTTCTGTTACCATCTTACTGCTCAGGAAAGCCTTAAAGCACTCTAAAGCCCTTGATCATTGTAATTTACCTGAAGCTCAGCCTTTCTTTCAAAATTAGCTGACTTATTAGACAGCAAGCTAACCTTTGATAAGAAAATGTATGAAGTTTGATACAGAAATGCAAAATAGATTTCAAATGAATTATTTCTGTCTCTTGTGAGTTAGTATTGTATATGATTTATTTTAAAGCTGGCAAAGGCAGAATTTCATCTGCATTTTTAAACTAATTTTCTGTTGAATAACAATACCTGGCACTGGCAGCTGAGGGAACTGTCATTTTTAGCTCACTCCACCTGGCAAAGCTGATGACAATCTCTCTTTTGCAGGTAATCTGCTTGTCAGTTCTACTGTCAAGACACTCTGAGATGCTTACACAGGGAAACAATTACTAATGAATCATTTGAAAAGAAAATTGTTCCTTGTTTCTCCCTCTCTGCTGAGCTCAGTGAGTTCTGCTCCTTTTGCAGCACACAGAATACAGAACCAAAGAGGGGAGATCCAGGAGAACCTCCAGCAGCTGGGGATGCATTTTGGATTGACATGACACATCATGGCTCCTTTAAAAATCCAGTGCTTTAAACCAGCTCATCTATCTCAGGTGCCAGTTGCTCAAAATCAACCTTGAAGACACAGACACAGCTTCTGTGGATGGCAACACAAGGGATGAGAGTGCAGGCAGATTTTGGAGAGCAAGGATTCACTGCTAAGCACTGCAGAACAGCTACCAACAAGATAGATTAGAAGCCATTCATGGTTCTCTGTTTGCAAGTTACACCCAACCTCAGCATAAGATTAATAAATATTATTCTTTCCTGACTGGAAGAACTCTGTGTTTAGGTTCTAATTGCTGTGCACAATGTAAAATGAACCCAGTTGTTCTGCTTGTGTCACGTGCCAAGAGAATAACTCTGCAGAAGAAAGGCAAAACCAGCCTGGCATATGTTTTCTGCATCCCACTGAAGTACCACTTTCCCAGGCACTGCCCAAGGCAACAATCACCAACAAAGCTCAGTGAGAACACTGAAAATGAGAAAATCACAAACGAAAAATTAACAGTCACATCCACTTTATCATCATCACACAGACTAAGCAAGTGGACTTAGCAAACCTGACTTACATTATTTTCTCATTTTGCCCTGACCCAGTGATTTAGGATTCACATCAAGCAACATGGATCAAAATAAAGAACTTGTTATCTTGCCACTAATATTTATTTGACCCATAAAGTAATTTATTTTTTTTAGAAGGCAGACATGGGAACTTCAAATGTTGTACAGGAAATAGCTTTTTCACATCCTCCAGTTTTTAAAATACCATAGCTGTAAAGGATTTTGGTACACAAACCCTGCTTCCATCACCAAGTCAATCATATAACCATTGCTTGCTGTCAAGTCCTAACCACCTGCACGTATGGAAGTCATTATAAAGTCAGTTAAGTGGCTGACTACAGATAGATGATTTTATTTCAGGTTTCTAAATAATTCTTGACCTAAGGTTTCCATCTTACTATGATTTGTAGAGCCAGCTGCAGACGCATTTCGTGTTAAGCTATGTAAGTTACTATTACTATTTTTTCACTGGTCCAGCTCATAGATGGGTAGCACAAATTGCACTGCTTTTGTGCATAGATATTTGGTCACTATTTCATAAAAATCTGGGGGATTTGATTATTTAGTTTAGTATTTGGAGGTTTTTTAAACTAATTTACATATACTAAAAGAGCTAAAAATTTTAACTGGAAGTAATAAAAACATCGAGAAGCAGTAAACCACATGAAAATGAGAAGATTTTATACAAATTGAAAGGATCAGATAAGGGAAACAAAACACAACTTTTAATCAACCCAATAATATTTTCAATTATAAAATAAAAAAGCTTTTGAAATTTTTCCATTTTTTTCTGTTCAATATTATTTTCTTGTAACTTCATTAGTATGAGAGAACAGAAGTTAGTGGAGTTGCTACAGAAGTTTTCTGTCTTAATTCCTTAACTCCAACTCCCTGCCATGCTCCCAGTGTCACTCCTACCATTCAAGAGATGCCAAAATTATGATCCATCTGCATATGCATATTGATTATCTAAGTGGCTGCTGCTGCTTAACAGAATTTATGATGGCTGAGAGTTGCTTGTCTGGTCAGCAGTGGGAATGCTCATTTCCTCTGCACAGCTGCTGAAGGTCACACAACTCATGGGAAGCAATACCACAGACTTTTTTCCCTCCCCAGTTAGACTTATTGACAGTTTGTTGAAGAGGCATAATTATCACAGGTGGATTTAATTGCATATTCTCCAGTATTTAAAAAAGAAATAAAATAAGAAATGCATTTCCAAACTCAACCACACACCTGTAAGCTGCAGAAATTTGTACTACAAGTATTTAAATTAGATGCCCTCATTTCACTGTCAGACAGAACTTTGTGACAAGGAAATTGAAGTTTCATCCAAAGTAAGGAAAGGTTTCAAAATTCACAACTGAAATATCCAGTACTCTTATAAATTAAAAATTCACCAGCCTTTCATGTTTTGTATCCTATCCCTGTTGCAGAAAAGAGGAATCCTCTAACCTTAACAGGAAAAACTCAGAAACAGCAGAGTACATCCCAAAATTATTACTTTTAAGATATGATCCACTTGATATTTAGTTTTTCCTCAACTCTTTGAAAATGCTAGCAAAATTTTATTAACATACATTAACAGCAATATGTGTATTAAGTAAGAGGAGGTTCTTATTATATTTTGGAATCATCCAAGCCAGAGTTGTAGGCTCCCTTAGGTACAATGTTAGGAACAGATGGTCATCTATTCACCTCAAAAGAAAACTGGTGTTTTGATAATGAAATCTTGATCACCTGCCATCTGCCTGCTAATGATTAGGAGCAACAGGATCATTTGTCTGAGGAGAAGCAAATCTTGGACAACTTTGAGGGGTCTGATGATCTTGGTTCATAAAGTAAATTAGACATCAAATATTAGAAAGGTTATCAAGGTCTTCATTTCTCTTGTCATGTTTTGACTTTTTGCTGAGATCCTAGCTGGAAATTACATGTACATTAAACTATTCCATTTTCTGAAACCACATGCACGTAACCCTCATGCCACCATTTTTTAAAGTTTTGGCTTCCCAAAACAAAGACATAAGGTGACACTTGAACTGTGCAACAATACCCAAAGTAACAAACTCTGTTGGTTTCCAAGCTATTATTTGCAAACTCCAAATCCAGCAGCAGAGGAAGGGCTGTAGCTGACCTCAGCCATGCATTTGGTGTGGGAGGGTGCCACTCCTGCCTGCTGTTTCTTTGAGGAAACCCCTGCTTGCAGTTGCCACAGCAAGGTTTTTATTGAACACAAAAATAGCCAACTACAGCGTGTAACTGCACGTAGAGCAAGGTTATTTATCTCAGGGGAAAACAGAATACAGCTCAAAACCAAATATCTTACAGTCACTGTGCCTATAAAGGGTAGGGCTTTTCCCACAGATTTGCCTTTGTACTTCAGTAACTTTCAGACTGCCTGAGCTTAGCAGACCAAGAAATTATTTCTGTGGATGTACGAGACATAATGTTATCACTTGTGAGGCTGGCTAGCACATTTTATCCCCTGACCCTTGCTGAAGTCTCCTGCTTTCCCACCTTGATCATCTTGCCACTCTCTCCAGGCTGGCATCCTGCCCCTCTGGCAGGCTCAGAGAAGGCCAGACATGGCACAGCCACACCATGGCACGTGGGCAGTTGTCCCCTTTGTCCCTCTCCTGGCTTTAACACAGCACACACGGGGCTGAAGGCAGACAAACTGTCAGGTCCTACCACCTGGCATCCATCCCTCCTCCCCACAGGAATCCTGGAGGGATTCCCTCCAGACATGACACAGTGCTGTGGCTGTGCCCTGAGGGGATGTTCCTGGACAGTCAGAGGCATCAGGACTTGTGCTTGTCGTGTTTCTACTTACATGCCATATGTTTGACAAGAACAAATTTAACCTCATGCATTTTGAATTCTTTTTTCTTCACAGTGCCTTCTTATTTTAGAAGTGCATCTATAATAGAAGGCTTCCCTTACAAGCAAGACAGCAGTTTCTCAAGAGATCGCACAATAGCTATGTTTCTTCTTTACTGGATACAGAAAGGGATGCTTTTTTTCTGAAAGGAGTACTACAGGATGTAATATATCTTTCTATTCCTCTCAATGCACCACAGCAAACTGTGATACATCTGTGGGTACAGCAGAAGACTTTTTGGGTTGGTTTGGTTTTGGGTGTAAAATCACGTGTCCATTTCACCTGACCTGATGTGGATTTTCCATGCTACAGTTCTAGAAATTGCTACAGTTTTAGCATTTAACAGATCTTATTTGTGGTGTTATTTTTTTGTTTGCAGCTTGGAAGCTCCATCACTATAAATAACTGTATCTTTTTCTATTATTTTTCAGCAACACAGAAACTAGAATCTGTCCGTTACCTTTTTAGAATCACCTTGTGATTTTTATTCCACAGACAAACCTGGTTTCTGTCTTCAAGCTCTGGGACAATAGCTCATTTGGCTACTCACTTTTGAATCACCTAATCAATATTCTCCACATAATCTTCTCTAATAATACTGATATTCTCCAATAAAGCCATTCTCCCACAGGAGGAAAAATTGGCTGCTATTTCTACCCTCTATGGGTATTTATATTTTTTGACAGCACATATTCTGTTTCTCTTTCAGTGCCCTTCTTTGTACTCTTCCCACAAGCCTTCCTTTCTATAATCAAGTGGTACACTAGTGTTTTCCTTCCATTCCTCATGTCTTGAGACTACCTTTTGCCGCATGCCTTTTTTTAGCGCAGAAGAAACACTCCTCTGCCAACCCACAAAATTCCATTCTATGTATTAACTGGGTGACTCGGTGGTTTGAGCAGCTTTAGGCTTCAAACCTTCGCATTAAGGACATTTTTTTTCTGTTTTTCCCCTCTTCAGGCTCTTTTCCTCTTGGCCCATCCTGTTTCCTGACAGATTTCACAATAGTGGGCTGTCAGCTTCTACATTGCTTGGTCACACAGAGATAACTGACCTGCACCAAATGCTTTCCCACATGCTCACTGCCTTCATTTACCACAGGGCTTGTGGTCCTGCTGCTCCAGCACACACAAATAAGCTTCTAGAGCAATCCCCATGAAGTAAGACAGGACATTTTGAACAAAAAGAGTGTGCAGAGGTTTTCAGTGGTTTCTCCAAAGCACTGAAAATCAACATCTGCAGAGATCTGTAAAGAAGGGTGTGCGGATCATGTCAGATCTACAATACAAAAGAAAAAATAATGCAAAGACCTAATTTCAGACTCACAGACAAACTACATGTGCTGGAAACTCAGGTTAAAGTTAATTAAGTGGAGTACCTGAAGAAAGAATAATGGTGCACTGATCTTGGATGATTTTTTTTTTTGAGTCTTAATAACTTTTCCAGGAACTAAGACCACATCTATTCATTCCACCAAACACTAAAGGTACCCTTTAACAATAACAGTGAGAGCTGCTAACAAGACTGATAACTCATTACACTTAACCTTGCTGAGTAGATCTCATGTATCTAATTATGCAGATTCACAGCAGAGGAAATCCTGCTGAGCAGGACAGTACTAGAGTGGCACATGTCTTCCAGTGCCACAGCCATTGGTGCCTATGGAATTGCAGGTTATGTTCTTGCTAATAAAGATGTCAACCTTTAGAGAAAAGGCATATAAAGCTCTTTATGGATCCTTACCAGCCCCCACCTGATGCTATCTGAAAGTTACTCAAGGCTTTAATACCCAAAGACAAACGGTGATATATCAATGCATAATAAAATAAGCAAAAAAAGATTGAAATACCATATTTTACTGCTATTTTAAAAGTTTAGTGATTTAAAAGAACTATCAAAAGTTACAGAATAAATTTTCAAGGAATAAGAGACAGTTAAATTCTCCTCTACATCAGGGTTTTTTTCTGTGTATTAATTCCCATTTACAGAAATCATTTGCCCTTTCACCTACCTTTAGAATGTCTTTTAATGAGTATATGAATCATCTCATCATCTTTAACAATTCAAAGACAGCATATTATGTGACAAGCTAATTATTATTATTATTATTCTGCATTTTTTTCTCTACATCATGGTCACCAGCTTTATGTGCTGGAAAACTCATGACCACCTGCTTCTACTTCCTCCCCCCTCTTTTTGTAAAATACTAAGTGCAAAACATCGCGCACATTTATTACATTCCAAAATACTTTCCCACATCTCTTCAAATCCTTTTGGTTGTAAGACATACCCTAATTCTGTGTTAAAAGTAGCACAAAAATATTTTACATAAAACTTCCTTTAATAGAAAAGCATTACCATTGCTCAGCTTGGGAGGTTTAAGGATACAAGGTTTAAAGGGAGCATTGAAATCTATGAGGATCAACAGAGTAGTTAAAAACAACAGATTTTTGGGTACAGAACCATTCTTTCAAGTCCAAAATGCAAGCAGCAACTCTCATACTGACTACAATTAATTCTCCTTTTTTTTTTTCCAGCTGTAAATTCATGTCTCCAGCATGAATGTCCTGATGTTCAGTCCTGGGAGCTTCCCTCCCATCCACTCAGGACTCTTTCAGGTTTTATCCTTCCCAGATAAACACTTGTTAAACATGATCCAGACAAGCCAGGATTAGCACCTTAGATGAGAGAAACATGCTAAGATTGTCATGCTGTGTTTGAGTCAATGTTTGTTGTTTCTGCAGCTTTCGGATCAAGCACCCTCACTGCCTTTTCATTCTCTGTGCCCTGGGTGAAGTTTTGAACCTGAGACTCACTCTTACCAAAACATAAAAAAATATAGAAAATAGCAGTAAGTTCTTCTTGATTAATTTTTTTCATTTTTCTCACCAACATTCAGCTGCAAATCTATATGTCCAACACAGAGGAAATAATTCCCCCTTAAATTGATGCAAAACCCCTCAAACAACAAAAAGAAAATATAATTATACCTATCGTGATTATTTGCAATCTTTGATGTGAACATACATTTGCAATACTGTGTGAACACACATCCCATCACATAGTAATGAAAAGGTTCAGACTCTTGGTGGTCAGAAGAGAGATGAAAATTTTTACAGCAATATTGCTCATTTCATCACAGGCCACAGTGTTGTTGATTTCAATAAATACCACAGAAATATATAGAAAAGGTAAATAATCCATACAGTCCATATAGTTCTACTCATTTAGTTCATTAATCCATAGATGGCTAAGTGTTGATTTAATTGCATCTTAATAAAGATATACAACAACATACTGAATGCAGCTTCAGAAAACATAAAACTATCTTTCAATGTAAAATTTTGAAAAAAGACATATTTACTATATTTCCCTCAAGTTATTTGTTTCATTGTTTTAAAAACAAAGTAGAGCCAGAAAAGTCAGACCTAAATCTCTTGCACCACTATTGTACTTACAATGATCAATAATTCCCAAAAAGTCAAAGCCAGACATAAGCTTTGCCCCAAAATACCCATCCATATCTGTTCAGCAAGACAGACCTTGAATATTATCTCCAGGCAACAGCATGTGGAAAGAATATATATATATCTCAGGAGCCCCCCAATCATCCTTGTCGAGATTAATTAGTTTACCCAAGACTGTTTATGATAAAATACTGCAAAATTAGCCTTACAGATTGCATTCCTCAAAACACACAGGATCATAATTCTGCCCTCAAGGACTAGATCTCCTTATTCCTACAGGGGCCCACCTCGAGTCCTGCTGGTTACTTGTCTCCTGAATGCCAGCAGGCGATAGAGGCTTGTTTTACTAAATTGTGTGTTGTTCGTGGCAAAGGTCCCACTCCCTTTAATAAGATTATTAACAGTGGAAGCAGTGCCTGTGCACAGCTCGTGTGCCCCAAACCCACAGGGAGCTGGGGGCACCCACGCTCACCCAGCAAACAGGTGGTGGGAAAGATAAACACAGCCCAAGGCACATGCAACTTGCTCAAGTCATTATCAAAGCAAGCATCCCTGCACATGCTCTATCACCGACACACACAGACACCTCATGCCTTTCAGGGACTCAGTTTTATTTTGTTTGCTTGTTTTTTATGCACAGAGTGAAATTCCGAAGGTGGGAAGGCAAGAGAAAAATGTAACAGAGCATAGGGAAAGGGACATTTGAATTTATTCATCTGCATATAGATTTGTTTCCTCTTTCTGTGAGCCCCTGGGCAGCCAGGACTTCCCTGCCTTGCCAGTCAAACCCATGAGGAGACATCAAATGATCTGGCTGGAGCATATCAGCAGAGTTCTGCATGGATCAATCACTTAAAATACTGCACTGCAGTGTGAGAAGACAAACTGGAGAGACAGCAGGAATCAGCCTTCCCTCTCCTTTCTGTCAGGGAAGGCCAATGCTATCACAGAAAGGGACATACACACAGCAGACCAACAGGCCAGAAGTGCTGCACCAAGCACAGGGGAGCTGTTGAATCAGCAGCACAGACAGCCCTGGACCTGTTCTGTCACTCTGAGGGCTACAGACACAGACAACACAGCAGAGCTGTGGAATGACAGCACATGGAAATCAGCTGGCACTACATGTGCCCCACTTCACACAAAGGTACCCACAGCAAGCCTGAGAATGGTTGATGGGCTAAAGCACAGGTATCCTTGGGCAGTAACACCTGACAAACACAAAGACCTGCCTGCTGAAACACTGAACAAGGTGGCAGATTGATTATATAAACCAATCTGAATGAGCAAAAGTTAGTACTGTTTACAGCAAATTATTCTCTCATACTCTTAAAAAAGGACAGTGAATTGTCTGAGACATTTTTAGTATATTGAACACACTGAAATAATTTTATGTTATCTTATTAGAAAAGAAATCAAAAGTCTTTATCTATATTTTGTTATAAATACAACCACAGTCTTAAAGAGAAGATTGCTTTATGCTTGACTACAGCCACATTTCCAGTGCTAGTTTTGATGCTCATTTTCATTTTGTTCTATTCCATCCTATTCTGTCATTTAGTTGTGCCTTTTGCAGTTATTATTTTTTACTTCACCCCAATATTTTCAAGGTATCTCAATCTTTATCCACCCAACCCACTCCTGCTCATTTCACTTATTTCTGGCAATTGGTTCTGTTTTTCAGCACTAAAATTTAACAGTGTCCAGAGATGTGCTGTTCACTGGGGTGCTCAAGCATGTTCAAGAATGCACCTGCCCATCACTACCAAGAAGGGAGTTGGACTTTATCACCTTAATTCTAGGGCACATTTAACCACAAAAACCCCATTACATGTAATTGGCATGGGAATTACAGACAGCTGGCTGCGCCAGCAAGGGAGAGCACAGGGCTGGAAGGGGAAGGCTGATTTCAGTGATAAGGAGCATCACTGAAGTGGTAGGGAAGGAGAAAAAAGCTGTATCCTGAAAACCACTGTTCCCACCTTCCTACAAGCAGGGTTGTGAAAAAGGCCCAAAGCATCCTGGCCTCTGAGACCTGTTCTCTCATATCCAGCTCATAAGAGTCAAAGGTTTTAACTTCTCTGTGTGCTCCCTTTTGCAGAGAACTTTGCAGGAAGTAATATTTTTACATGCACTATTCTAATAACCAACAAAAATAAACCAACAAACTCACAAAAAGAAAACCCTGATAAAACAACTAGAATGACTGATGAACAAAGAGCACCATGAAAAAAGGCACAATCTAAATATTCTGATATAAGATTCTGGTTCATATGTTCAATCTCTGTCACCTTCCTCTTACTATCTGAGAAATATCATTCTCATGTTTGACCACTAATTCCATTCATTAGTGAATTTTGCTTCTTAATTTGCCCGTTAATTCTGTTTTGCTTTTCCTCAGGACTTCACTTTTCCCTTCCTCCCACTCCACTAAGGCAGTTTGCTACTCTGAATGAAGCAGGATGCAAGCAAAGTGCTGAACGTGGCGGTATAAACTCCAGTGGGATGTCAGTGAGCTTGACACCAGCTCAGATGGACCTCACAAGGTTGCTCACACCCACCATGTGGACCAACACAAAGAACAGAAGGCAGCAGCATGGAAAGCAGAAGAAACATGCCCAAGAGCTGGAAAACAAAGGGGGAGAAAGGAGGCAGCTGCATGGTAGGAGCAGTGCAGAGCAGCAGCCCCTCAAGAGTGTGTAAATCCATACAGTCACCTCCTCACCAGCCACCTCATAGGCCTCAGGAAATCCCATTCCACAGGATGGGTGTTCATACAGGATCAGTAGAAGCTTGGTGTGCCAAAAAGAGGCTTCAGAAAAGCCTGGAATGCTGATATCAATTGATTTTCTTTCTATGTGTTCCCCAAGTCTAAAATCCCAGCCCATCAAAAGGCTTATTACTGAAGAAGAGCGAAATCCATTCATGGAAATGGCTGAGTACAGGAACACCAGCTGTGTTTGACTACTACAGCATTAAAATTAACTTTACAACTGATTTGGAATCTGCTTGTTATAATGGCATAAAAGTACACAATGTAGCCTATTTTAGTCCTAATCTTAAAAGTAAGCAGTGCCTCTGTGATTTGACACTTAGTTATGAAAGATATAGAGATAAAAAAATAAAAGCATGTGCTTTGTGCATATGCTTGAGCTCCCTACTGAGAGGAGAGCTCTCTCCACATCTTCATGAGATATTTCCTCCCATAAACTTGGAGCCATTTACTTACTGAGTGCACAGTCTTTAATAGTGATTACACAATTTAGTATCTTTCCTGAAAGCCGAATTACCACGCTGTTTATGATGTATGCTTAGGCTCCCTGGTGAAAGGTTTATGGATTGTTATTTATAACTCTTCTCCATCTCTCAGAAATGCTTAGAGCAGCACTATGAAGGATGAAGTGCCACTCTGAAGAGGACAAAACTGAGCACAGGAAAATAGCAAAATTAATTAGATGGCAGTGCTTAATCAAAGGAATTGCTGGTTTTCCTTGGGAGATATCTATAGCAGAAGTTATGGGAGAGAAGTAAGTTTCATTTAAGAAACATTTTACTACCACAAATACTCTTCTTTGAAAAATATTTTTTGAAACTTTAGACTCAAATAAACTAAGATATCTTATTTATCTTGCAAATTATTACAAGAGGTTTTGCTTAATACCCTGCTCATGCTTTTGTTCTTTGAATTGCCAGGCTCTTTGGCATCTTGTTAATTACTCTCTGATGATCTAGCAGATAAAATGGAATAAACAACAGGAGCAAATGCACGTGTGTCTATCTGATATATTGCACAAAGGGCAATAGAAGAAGGAACACAGAAATCAATGTGGGGGAAAGGAGGAGGAGAGGGCAGGATACAAAATCAGTGTCAAAGAACAAGAAAAAAATCAGAGGTAAAATACCAGTCAAGAAAAAAGAATGAAAGAATGAATGTAACAATGATTCAGTCAAAAATGACATGGGAAAGTTGTACAGTAAAAATATTCCAGCTTAAATGTAATGGAAGCAAAACACAATGAACCAAAGCAGCTAAAACACAAAACAAGGAACATGAAAACAGTCCAAAATAAAACACAAAAATTTCAAAAGGTTGGTTTTGACACAGATGTGTAAAAAAGTGACATAATGTAAAAATGTATCTCATGACGAATCAAGTTTCTTTTGTGTTTTAAAAGCCTGTAAGATTAAATGTGTGACATGGAATGAAAGTGTGGACATGGGCCTACCTTGAGATTTATTTCTGGTGGAAGTTCAAGTCTAGACCAGGGCAGGCTTCAGAACTGGATACTTGAACTTCTACCAGAAATTAATCTCAAGGTAGGCCCAAGCCCACACTTTCATTCCATGTCACACATTTAATCTTACAGACTTCTGAGCACTGCAGAAGAATTCACCCTGACTCAATAATCAGTGCCCCAGCTTCAGCGGAGCAATTGCAGCGAGGCATTTTACAGGATGCCTTTGAAAAATCTGGGGTCTGTAGTGCCAAGTTCATACAAAGGGCTGAGAAAATAAGAAAGCATTACAGACTGAATAACTGATGGCCTTAAAGATCCCATTTAGATATAATACAGGCTGATTACTGACCACACGGCTTCTGCAATGCCAGGAGCACTGGGGAACAACAAGGAAGCAAAGGAGAAATAAAGATTCCACTTCTCTGGGAAACCACACCTCCACGTGAGTGCTTTGTTAATTACATAAGGATTTTTCTGGGTTATTAAGAAAAGAGACCTCAGCATCTGATGGGTATGCTGGGGGATGTGGTGCTCCATCCCCACCTTCTGTGGAGGGCAGCCTTCAGCAGAGACTCCTAAGTGCTACCTTATGCCTTTTGGTGCATTTCTGGCTCAAACCCAGGCCCTCTAATTTACCTTGCATTAGCTTGCTACCTCAGGCAGAGCTAATGGCATCGGAGGTGATCCATCATTCCCACTGTGCTCTCCGAGTGGGAGGGAACATCTGAACCACTAAATGCTTGTCTCCCGCTCCTCTTCATCACAGCACACACCAAATGGGAGCAATTCTGTTTATAGCTGGAAAATTACAGGCTCTGATATTGTTAGGAGATTATTTATGGCAGATTTCTTTCCACCTGTCTTGCTAATTGTGAACATTTAGAGCCATCATTCAGTGCAGCTACACGGGATCACCAGGTAATGAGGTGAAATGCAGACAGACACTTGGGCTCCCTCACTGATACCTTTGTGTTTCTTATCCACATACCCTTTGTTTACAAGGACAGAACAGAAAAATAAACATTGTAGAATCAGCCTGCTGATGTGAATGTGGTTTTCATCCAAAAGTATGTGATAGCTTTATGCTGAGAATCCAAATATAAAGATGATCTTTCTAAGTATTGCTAAATATCATATCTTCCTTGACTCATGATTATCATTTGTGCCCTAATATTAGGTAATCTGCTTTTATATCATTTAACTGCTTTGTTTTATCTTTTCTAATAATTTACCTTTGGACACAGACAGGTGCTTTATATTTATTCTGTTTTTGTCTTTAGCTTCAAATTTCACAATAAAGTCTTAAACGTGAGCTTTTATTTTTAGAGGCATCACATTACCTAGACCACATGGTGATTGTGATACTTTTTTTTTTTAAAGGAGTACAAAATGCAGCTGGGAAATTATCCTTCCAGCTTCTGAAATGGTTTCTCTGTAGTTCTACCTAATGCAGTGTTCAAACTACCTATGAAGTGTTCCAAATACACTGAATCTTATAGATGACACAGATAAACAGAACACTGATTAGGCTTTTAATTCTTTCCTTGGTAATATTATTATTTTTATTATCTTACTTATTATTATGATTTATTATTATTTTTTGAAACTAAGAAAGTTGATTGCAGAATTAAGGAAAAAATAATTCCTAAAAGACACTGAGCGCCAGCATTTCCCAGGCCCACCACAGAAGAGAATGCAGAATTTTGGAATTACAAAGCTCAGTCCTGAAAACAGGTCTAAAAAAGCACCATAAAAATAAAGCAAGTAGAGATATAACACAACAAACAGAATTTTAAAAGAAACTTTTCTGCCTGACTCTTCAGACATACACTGGGCTCTCATAGGGAGTTACTCAAGGATTTGGTTAGAAAGCTCAGCCACAGGCTGGTTCCTCTATCACCTGAAAAGAGCCCTTTAAGATTAAATAAAAGCAACCCCCCTCATGCAAGTGCTGTCCTCCTCTCAGGACTTTTTGGTCACAATGACTCTCTCCATCCAGTCTTAATTTCTGTGCTTACATTTACAAATACGGGCATTAGCTGTGCCTCACAGAGAACAGCTGTGCTTCTGCAGTTCTTCAGATAATCAAGTCCTTGTGCCTTACAAAAAACAGGGCAGAACTCAACCTGAAGATTTCTAGCATGTGCAGCAGGCAGCTGAGGGCAATCCAGGAGGCACCACTTAATCGACTGTGCACTGGATCCTGGTGCAAGCAGCACATGCAAAATAAAGTGAAACACTGAAATACTGACTATCAATACAGAACAGCAGAAAAAAAAAGGGTTATTTCCATTTATTAGTCTAGAAGACTGCACCCTTAATACCTCTGAATCACAAGAGAGGAGGACTGTTTTCCCATCAAATAAACAGCTTCATTTATCTTGAACTGCTAATGTAAGACAAAGTATAACACCATTGTATACTAGTAAAAATACACATAGAAGCCCTGAGAATCAGCATGACTAATATAATATGTTGCAGCACTGAGGGCACAGTTGTATTATAAATATTCATTCAAATGGTAATTTATTATAGTAACATTGCACCTGCAGGAAAAACATATTCAGAAAACCTAAAATCTCTTAATGAATAATGAAGACAAACAACTTCAGCACTATATAAATGTACTGGATGCATTCACTTTGTTACTTACTGATAAACAGAGTTAAACAGAATATTCCTGTGTTTTAAAAATTAATTCTTAATGACCGCTGTAGTCACAGGGCAGAGATCTGGTTTTCTCTGTACTCCCTCCAGTCTGATCCCCTTCCTGGAAAACACAGGGACTTTTCCATCCCATTCCAGCCATGAATTTCCACAGCTCCTGCACAAATTATCTTACTCTGCCCTCCTCAGCCATCTCCATCTGATCAGAAACTCAGAGTTGCTCCATGTCACCCCTAACTGGGTTTACGATCTCTCAATCCCTACTTTTAAATTTCTCTTCTTCACACTCCTCCCATCCAGATCATTCCATTTTTCCCACACAATATTCAAATCCTACTCTATATTGATTATTCCCTCTGGGCTTTAAATGGGCATTTTGATTAGCATAAACTAGTTTTATGGTTTAAGGACAGTAATGAAAACCAGAAAAAACTGCCTGTAAAAGAGCTCACTGAGGTAACCCAGCAGTAACATTCTCACTATCTCTTATATTTCTTTCTGGCACTGTTTTAGAATTCTATCATGCTCTTCATACACTTCCTTATTTTGTATTAAAGAAGTCTTCTGTGCTACACCAACCCTTCCGTACTGCACCTTCCTCCAGAACAATGGCTCAGTGTTCTCCTCAAGGCCATGAGCAGCCAACTAAAAGATTGAATACCTGTTCAAATTTTAATTTGTCAGTGACTCTGTAAAATCAGAGATTTCACTGTCTTGATCCTCTACCACACACAAAAATAATAATGACCACAATGTCCTCATGGGACAATTCAACAGAAGTTCAGTTAGACTTTCATTAACATAAAGCTAATGAATTAAAATCTGATACTAAATTATATCACTAAGTCTGCTTTTTTTGCAGCAATATTTTCCTGCAAACGTAGATGTTTAGAGAGGCAAAATAACCAATTTTCATCTTGTCCTGCTTGCAAATTTTTGCATTAATATTCATCCTGCTAGGAGAACATTGTTCCCAGAGGACTCGCCAGACACACACTCACAGATTTGAAGTCTTACCAGAAGGTGCTCAAATCCCAGTAAGCATTAAAAAAAGTCATTGCATCACAGTCTCAACCATAAACAAGGCCAGGACAGTGGAAATATGTCCTTTCCCCTACTCCAAAACCAATACTATAAACAGCAGACACAAAGGAATTATACCAAGAATTACCTTTATAGTGCCCTTTTTCCACTTGCCAACTTTGTCCTCATTTAATGAATGCTCTAGAAACTTGTAAAGAGTTTCCCAGCTGCAACAGCAGGGTGCAATTTGCACACCTGGAACAGCTGGCCAGCTGTGCTGCACACACACACTTGCATGTGCCAGATGTAAGTACCCTGTCTGAAGCAGTAGGGAACCTTGTACCAGCACACAAGCCCAGTCCTGGCCAGCTCAGGCACTTCAGACCAAGTAAAAAGCAAGTTACAGCTGGATAATCCACCCTCACCATTCCATTTATCCTCCATTATGAACATGCTTGCAGTAAGCATCAAAAAACTACCCATGGCATTGGAAAGGCTTTGCCTCCCTACCTGAGACCTCAGTTATTTTCTGTTTCTCCTCCCCACAGTCAAAATAATTTAAATATAAGAGCAGTAATTGATAATACCACGACTTTGCTCCCAAATGATCTTTTCAGCTAGGCTCTAAGAGGAGAACCAGCCCATATGGATGACCAAGGAAATGGCTCAGTCAGGCAGGAGTGGGCATGGCAGGAGCCAGCATGAACATGGAGAGGTCTGGCACGTCCTCCACGGGGAGTGGATGTCCCATTTGGCTGCTGCCTGTGCCTGTGACACCAGCTGGGCTCTGTGTTCCACTCACCGACCTCACCGCTCCACGGGCCAGGAGGAAACCACGCTGCTGAGGAAATGCCAAGGGGTTTTCATTACTTTTTTTATTTCTTTTACATCCTGCAGGTGTGCAAACTGGAAAATTTCCTTTTCAATTTCATAGTCCCTTTCCCAGCATTTTGTGCATGCACAGTGAGGAAAATAAAGCCCAGCAAATCTCTGCTTCTCAGCAGTGGGGAAACGTCCCAAAAAATCTGTGCAGCTCTAGTCTGTCCTCTCTTCTCTTGCTTGTCCCACACAGTGCCTGTGGTCCTGTTACATGGTATTAGAGGCATCTTTGTTAAGAGGTGAACAGGTTTTAGTCTTGGGGGAGGAAAAAAGCTATATTCCACATTTTCATGAAGGTGTTGCCAGCCACAGGTTGCCTCTGTTTTAACCTCTCCAGCTAGAGCTACATCACAGCACAAAAAACATTTCTAGGAAACTGTCAGCACTTCCTGGGCTGTAAGAAAATGCTGTTCCATGCTGTTTGCGACTACCTTTCTTCACATGATCAAATCAAATAAATTGCACTAATATGTAAAAAAAGCAGCACCAGTAGCCTCTCTAATAAAGATACCTCACAAGGCTTAAAACATGCAGCAGCTGCTGAGCTGCTCCAGCATTAGCTGCTGCCATGTCTAACCTTGGCAGAGATTAAAGATTGTAAAAGAAAGTAAAGTAGATGGTAAAACAGGTTTAGCAGTATGAAGAGGTTACATTACTTTTTCTGCTCATGAATTTATTCCAGCATTTGAATAGATTAGCATAGACCACCAGCTATTGTGTTGGCCCATAAGCAGGCAGAAGATGAGGAAGTCATGTAAATTACCTGCCACTGAAAGTGAAATTCATTTATGCCTTAAAAACATTTTACATGATGATTTCAACACCACTGTCGCTGCTGGATGATAATGAGAGCTCAGCTCCAAGGAGTGGCAGTTTTTTCACAGAAGGTGCTTTAGTAAGTAATTATATCTCTTCACCTGGCCTTCCTTTATTCCTAGGAATACAGATTTTTTTTTATTTGGAGCAAGGATAGAAGTAATATTGTTTTATTTGATGCTATGTAAAATGCATTTTCCATTCTCTGTTTTAAGTAGGTGAATTCAAAAGGCCAACAGAAGCAAGAGAAGTGTTTTCAGCCCATTTGATCATTTTGAGACAAACTGGAAAACTGCCTGGATTCAACCTGATAGCAGATGTATTTATTCTCCACTTGCTTGTTCCAACACAGCAAAACAGGAGTTGATGTGCTGCTTGCATTTCTGCCTGGGGGACTGAGGCTTTCTATTGTAGTTAATGGACCATCTACAAACAGAAAATTAATTTGGCAAGAACTCACTGATGTTGTGGCAATCAGAGGAGCATAGTCCATTCTGAAAGTAATTAATCCAGCCAATAGAGAAATAAAATATCAGTTGTTTGGAGCACAAGAACTTCGACACACGGACAGCAAGAGAAACAAAGCCTTTTGAAAAAGAGTTTAGCTGCAGAGGGACACATTGCAGTTTGGAAATGGTGCACACAAAAAGGTAGTTAACATTTTCAGTTATGGAGCAAGGCTGAAATGGCAGTGAGATGATATGCACCTTACTTTGTTTAAAGCTGTGCTGGCTAGAAAAGTGTCATTTCTGTAGCTCATGGTTTCCTGACAAAAGAAGCGTGCTGCTTTGAAAAACCCAATTGAAAAGCTGCTGAAACCATTTGCTTCCTCAGGTTCATGCTTGGGGGCTTCCTTACAGTTAGTTGGTGGTCACCAAGAAGATGGGGAAGCTTCTGCTCAGAGCAGTAGCACATTCTGCTTCCATGTGTATCCATCACTTCATGGAACCCACGGTCCTTGATGCCAAGATTATGGCACGTTTCAAACCCCAGGTTCACACATTTGCAGGGAGTTTCACTGGCAGGTTCTTACAGAAAGGGTGCACGTGTTTCCAGCAAAAATGGGTTTCAAAACCAAGCACCAATCATGCTGATGAAACCCCCACATCCAGAAGCTCAATTTGTTAAAGCAGTAATGGGTCACTACTGGAAAATGAGGTGAACAGCAGGAATACTGATGGTTTTCTAGTCCCACAGTGGCACAGTAGAACCTCAGCCCAAATTCTATTCTATAAGATTTTTCTTAGCTCTGTTTTTAAAATATTATCTTGAACATAGCTATAAAAATAATCTTATCAAACTGTTTGAAATCAGCATACACAAAACAACAGAAAACTGAATTTTCAGAGAGGGGAAGGACACTCATGGACAGCCTCCACCTGAGGGCTAGAAAAAAATAAGAGTGAAGCTGTTGGTATTTTTTGGTCTATTACACCTTCACTAATGGGGATGATACATTAGTAGATAAGGTTAAAATTTCATATTACAGTGTTAAGCTTTGTTAGGAAGAACATCATTTTTTTAATGGACTAATGGACCAAAAGTGAAAACTTTGCAACATAAATATTCAATTAATAAAAATGTTTTAGGGATTTTTTCTTTTAGTCACACAGCACTGTAACTAAATATGGTCTCTGATCCCTCACCATCAATGGAAAATAATGAAAACTAATGCCAGAACACAAAGTTTTACTCTTTAGGACACAGATTCATTCTCCAGAGAGGCACTGACTAAAAATAACCTGTTGATCAGGATTTGCAGCTCAGCTTTTCTTTCCTAGACTATGAAATATACTTTGATGAAACTAGCAACTTAGAACTTTTAAAATTAATTTACATATGAAGACAAGAGCATCTTGCCTCAAGGCAGATGCAGTGAGACACCATGAATTCATCAAGGGCACTCTCTCTGTGCTCCTTGTTCTATCCACTCCAGCTTTCTCATTACCCTCTGAAGACATGCATATCTTCTCTCATTAAAAAGTGGCAGAAAATTACATGTAACAGCCTAACTTCTAATGAAGAATTCACATCCAGCCAGCCAAAGGGAAGAGATTGCAAAGCAACTTTGGGAATAACAACCATTAAATCAACCTAACATTGATTCACCTTTTTGCAATGGAATTCATCACAATTGGATTTATGGCCACATAAGACTGAGTCAATCACTTAACAGGAGGCCACAATCCACTAAAAGATTAGCATCCAGAGGTCAGGGGAAAAAAGAATCTCAGTTTCTATCTCATGGCCTGGTTAAGGAATTTAAACTGTTAGGGTGTGAATCAGCACAGGCACAGATGCCCAGATTTGGCTTCTACTCAAGGAGAGGAAAATGCATTTGTAAAGTACACAGTGTGTATCCTGACTGCATAAACCCAAAATAATAGCACAGTGAACCTGAGACAATAGTGCACAGTTTACATGACAGGTTTCTTCATCACCCAAGTGCCAGGGTGCCTGAAGAAAACAGGGCTGGCATTAAATAAGGATCTATTGCTCTCACTGAGCTGCTAATAGAGGTGATAAAGTGGCGGCATGTCTAGTTATGAAACTCAAACTTCTAAACCAGAATGCTTATAAATAAAAGAACATCTAAAATTTCATATATTCTGTAGTCACAGAAATAAATCAACATAGGCATTCTGCTTATAGATGCTCAGATACAGCTCTCTCTAAGCTGAAGGGAAAAGCTTGAGCAGGCCCACAGATATATACATAAATGGATTATTGAGAAATAGTTTGGTACGCAGACCTTAAAACAATAAGGTTCTGGTCCTGATAAGTATCTCAGCAGTGGCTCAAAGCTTTGTCTTAGAGCAGAATCAAGTTTTGGCAATTAAGCAGCTCCACAACGTGTTGAACAAAAAATGTGTGATTAAAAGAGGACTGTGAAGGCTGGAATGAGGAAGAGAAAGGGAAATCCAAATTTCCTATTTTGTCTAAGCAGAGTCATGCACCTATTTGCTTTTCCTTCCGCTGTTCTTTCCAGAGTTTGTTGTCTTTTTTGTATTCCACTCTCTAATAGACTGTCAAAACTAAAGACAACAAAAAGCACAAACAACAACAACCAGGAAAAAACCCCAAACACAGCAAACAAAATCCCCATGAACACTAAACCAAAAAATCAGATCTAAACAGAGCACTCACACATCACCACCCCAAACTAACCAACATTCAGGCATTCCAGGACAACCCAGTGTCATGGAAGTGAGAAAGGCTACAGCTGGGAGCTTGTCAAACTGATCACAAAAAAAAAGAAGATTAGAGTTATGTAAGCAAATTACTACATTTAGCAATAAGTGATCTGCTTAAAGGAAGTAAACAACAAAGACAGGTATAGACTGATGATTTCAGCTACCCCAGAAATGTCTAAAAATAGCAGCAACAAATCCCAGGCAAAACCAAACTATCAGAAATTTACCCCACCTCTGTTGTGACTATTCCCTCTGGAGACAATTTGGAATTTGAAAATTATTTGGACTGAATACAGAGAAATAAACAATACAGCAGAAAGAACAGGGCTTGCAAACATCTGGGGTTTGTTTCTTTAATTTTTGCCTGGCTTTAAATATTAAACTTCTTGGAAAACAAACATCCTAATAAAAACAGGCTCCTCATTAAATCTCCCACGTGCATATTTTATTTGAAAACCACTCCTCTTTCTACTTCATTTTACAAGAACTTGTTCCTACAAATTCTACCCTAAAACATCCTAGCCTAGAAAAAGGATATATTTTGTTGGAAAAAAATTGGAATTTATATTTTTAAAACTAACAACAGTTTCACTGTGAAAACCTTAAGCTCAGTCTTCTCCCTGCAACCATTTTATCAGGCAAGGAGAGAAGAAATCACCCAAGCATGCTGCCAAGCAAATTAATATTTTTAATTAAAATTTCATCTTCTAAAAAATTGAGTGCTTATTAATGAATTCAAACATGTTTAGAGGAGGGATTTTGATTGTGCGTGCTCGCTCTTTCTTGGCTGATGAGCAAATGAATCTAATACAAAATTAAAGTCTTCATTATTGCTGCGCCTCTTTCCCTGCTCAGCATTCTGCTGTGCCACAGGAACACTTCTGGGGAAACCTCAGCTCAGAGGGAAAATTTGTGTCTCACGTTCAAGCCAAGCCTGTTGAGTCACAAACAGCCAGTGATGCTCTGCTGGTACCCACAGCATCCTGCTAAGGGACACCAAAGCTCAAGGGTCCCCGTCCCAGACACCAGGAAAAGAAAAAAAGACTCTTCCCTTTCCCCAGTTCAGTCCCAATACTTTACACTGCCTCCTTCAGTAGAATTTAAAGCATTATTCTAACTTTTGAAATAAATATCTTTAAGTCAAATTTGATTTTTTTTTTAAATATGCTTCTGCTCTAACTTGCCATTACTCATGTGTGGCGGTGTTCACAGGGGTCCCAGGACAAGGGAAGACATGAGAATCTTGACTCCATGTGACAGAAGGCTGATTTATTATTTCATTATATATATTATATTAAAAGAAAATGATCTATTAAAACTATACTAAAGAAAGAGAGAAAGGATTTCATCAGAAGGCTAGCAAGGAAAGGAATGGAATGATAATAAAATCTTGTGATTGACCAGAGTCCTCACACAGCTGGACTTGTGATTGGTCATCACGCAGAAACAACTCACATGGACGAATCACAGATGCACCTGTTGCATTCTACAGCAGCAGATCATTATTGTTTTGCTTTTCCTCAGAGGCTTCTCAGCTTCTCAGGAGAAAAAATCCTGTCAAAAGGATTTTTCATAAAATATGTCCATGACACACATGAAAAAAAGGAAGTGAATTCCAAGTTTCCACAGAAACTTGGAAAGCTCCTGGCATGAGCAAGTATGGCCACAACAGAGACACTGCTTGGTACTAGGGCTGCATGGGAAATATTTTAGCTTACTGTGCCTTCCTGCACAATATCAGCAACAACCTGACCAGGGGAAAAACTTAGGAAGCAGCTGGAACTTCACTGATTTGTACAGAGCTTTCAGCACCTCCCCATCTAGGTACTAAAGACAAGTACAGATTCCAAAATACACAGATGTGAACAGGGTTCTCCATAAATAGTAATTTTGAGGGTTGGGGTTTTTTGTGTGTGTGGGTTTGGTTTTTTTTTCATTTTGTTTTGTTGGGGTTTTTTTGTGTGATGTTGTTGTTTGGTTTTTGTGTGTTTTTGGTTTGTTCCTTTTTCACATTTATAGATTTAAGGTCAAGCTTCCCAAAACGCCAAAAAAAAAAAAAAACAAAAAACCAAAAAGCCCCCCAAAAAAACCCAAAACACCAAAAAGAACAATTTCTGAGGGAAAACTCTCTTGCTTTAACCTACTATTGTATGAATAGGCTATTTTTAAAAGCCAGCTTCACTATTTCCACCATTCCATCATCTGCATGGCAAGGCAGACATGTACCGAATGAGCACCTAATTACTCTGCACTGCCAGAGGCCCTGGCCATGCCACTCAAGGTACCAATCTCTCACCTCAGAACAAAAAAAATGGAATGCATTGGGTGCAGAAGGAGTTCTCAGGCAGAAGCACTAGCCTCTGTCCAAAATGTGATCTGGGATCTGACACTGAAAAGAAGCACCTTTCCATGTCAGTAACACAAATTATGTTAGCCACAATGTACAAATTCAAAATTTTGGCCCTTTTTCCAGCCAAGAAACTCAATTAGCGAAGTGCAGAAGTTATTTCTTCAATTATACTCAAAGGAGCCATAACATATCAAAAGAAAAATCCCTATCCAAAAAGCTCTTGAATATAAATAGGAAGCATTTCAGAAAAATGATAGATAGTATATAATAAAACTGTTTTTCTTAGTGTCTCTTTTTTTGACTTTGTTTTTTTGGTTTTGTGGGGTTTTTTTTCCAACTTGCCTCTTAATTTTTTATTAGAGTTTGAGGAACTTACTCCTTTCACAAAGATGCAAAGTTTTTGCGTTCAATCCTGTGGTAGGGACCTATAAAGTACTCACTTTTTATCACTTTCAAAAAAACAGTGCTAAACAAAAGATAATACCTAGGTTAAAAAAAAATGAAGCAATCAACACCTCAAAACTTTAATTGGCAAGTGCAGCAACTGGGAGGGATGTATTCTCAGTTTCCATCTCTTACAACTTAGAAGCATCCCCAAGAGCAAGCAGAGGCTGTTTTGTATTCCAGGTACTTACACAGATCATTAATAGTATTGTGAAGATCAATACCTGTGAAATCATATAAGGTTTGCTTCCCTACCCAACTCCTCTGAAGCAGAGTCATTGCAATCATTCAGATGTACAACAAAGAGGAGAACACAATCTTAGCTCTGGCTCCACAGCTCCAGGTAACTAAATTCTATGTGAAATAAATTCACTACAGCCTTTTCTACAAGCACACAAAATGTCTGCTGATTGTCTTTTTTCTCTTACACCAGTTTTAAGCACCTGCTCCAAATCCCACATAAGTCAATGGAGCTCCTTCTGTTTACATCAACAGACCTGGAGAGAAAGTCCAAGTCAGATTCTCAGTTATCTCTGCAGACAAGTACAGAGCTTAGCCGGGGAAAAATAATTCCTTTCCTCATGAATTCAGGTCAGTGGGAAAACTGCAAGACTGCTGGCAGATTATTTTTCTTCTTCTAATTCACTGCAGCTTTCTGCAGCCCAGCAGAAAGCCCTTGACACAGGCAATGGATGTGCTCGCTGAAACCCCAGAAGAAATCAAAACAGGGCAGTGAGCCGTCTCTGAACTCGGCTCTGCTACACTGTGCTGAGCAAGGCAAAGCCTCTCAGAACCACACAAACAAGGCAACTTCAGAGAAAAAAACAGAGGCAAAAAAACAAAATTACAAAGAAGAACAAAAAAACCCCCAGTGTTTCTGGAGAGCACCCCACCAAGTAAATGAGGAGGGTCTAGTGAAAGCTCTCTCTCCCAAATGTGTTATAGATTTACAGAACCTCCATTTTTAAATCATTCTTTACTAATAGTTTCCTACTTGAGACATTCAAAATCCAAAAGCATCGTAATAAAGCACATGGATAGGATATGTAGATGGGATTAGTAGCGAGCCTGTAAGCTCAACAACTGAGTTAGCAGAAGGAGAAATTGATAAAATACCAGTTCATCCATAGCGAGGAAAAAAGCAAGACCATTAGCATGGAAACTGATAAAATAGACACAGAAGATATTTGCAGTTAGAAGATACATGCCTTAATGAGTAGCATACATGCCTTAATAATTTGTTTTAAACTCTTGCCAATTATTGACGTTTATTGCTTTGTGCTAATAAAATCAATAAACTATTGGTTTGTCCAATAAATATAACAAACTGTTTAGATATAACTAATGAATTAAGATCACACTTTATTAGAAGTATAGAAACTTGAAAACAACTTATAATAAATTCCATTATTATCTCTACACAAGTGTGTGTGTGTATATATAGGTATACCATATATGCATCTCAACAACAACAGAGACACACAAACTCCTCCTGTAAACCATATAAATACTGACTAAAAACCCCCTCAGTGCTAACAACATATCTAGTTTCATACACATAGAAATCATATCTCAAACCTCACATTTCTGACCATTTATTTTTTATAGAGTATTCAGGTAATTAGGTATCAAACAACCCTCATGTTCAAACCAGCCTTGCAATCAGGCACAGAGGGTGGAAACAGAACAGAAAAAAGCGAAAAAAAAAAAAAAAGGTAAAAGCAGCAATGAAGGTAACAGGTAAGAGTACAATATTAGTACCAAAAAACCCAAACAATATCCTCATTGTTGTACATTTGTTCCATTAGTGATCTATCTTGATCCCAAAGAGCCTTATTTTGCTTTCAACCCTTTATTTTTGCCTTTGTTTTATTCCCTCTCAAAAACTACATCTTTTCCAAGAAACTCGCTGAAACTCTCTCCAAAAACAAACTTGATGGATGAAAAGGAGCAAAGTGATATGATATTGTGAGAGGAGAAAGTAAGATTGACAATTTGGGAAACAATTGGTGCCATCCAGGGAGTGATGCACAGGCAAATTTAAGTGACTTAATAAAAGAATGTAACATGTTTTAAGAAATCATTTTAAGAGGAAAGAAGCAGGTGGTGTCAGCAATGCCAATTTACTGTGAGCATCCTGTGCTTTTTAGTAGGCTAGTGCCTTACCAGCAGCAAATTCATTCACATAAGAGCAAATAGTATTGTGGAATATAAACCAGACCTGACAATTTTATATTAAAACTAAAGAAATGCATTAGGAATAGAAGTGAAATACCAGGGAAAATAGAACATTTAATTTATGTATGGTACACTTATATTATGGTCAAATCCATAATATTTTACTGAATATTTGAGATAAATGTCTAGTTTTTAATAAGAAGCCCACAGCATTCAATACAACCCCTGCAGAAACTTGGACAAAATTTTTTACAGATACATCTAAAATTAGCTAAAAAGATGTTTCAGTCACATAAAATCTAGGTTTAAGCTGGTCTTAATCCAGCTTTAAAAAGACACTAACAATTGAGGCTACACCCCCTGTGGAAGGGATTTCACCTTAAGTGTCCTCAGATGAAACCCAAGGCTTCACATTTACATGAAGTGACTGAGCAGGATGGCAAATCTTGAATGGGATGGAGGCAAACAGAAATGCACCAGAAATGGTACAGTGGGAAATCCCAGCTAATCATTCACTGCCTGTTCCCAGGTGATGGTGCTGTCTCACCTTTTTCCACTGTTTTGCCATAAAAGCTACTGAAAGGATATGGCTGATGTGAGAGAGATCCAACCAACCATTTAATGAGTAACAATTAAAAATTACAAGATCAATATCTATGTGTATCCAATCCATCCTGTCCTGCATGGAAATGAATAAACTCAATCAAAAGGAAACCTCAGCTCCAGTCACTGGTTTTCTTTGGGGCCAAGTGAAGCAATCAGCAGTGACTCACCATTGACTCATCCTTCAAAACAATTCACAGCAACAGTTTGGGAAAAGCTGAACAGGTAGGAAATATAAATTGCTTATGGGAGTTTTGGACCTTTCAGAGTTGTCTGCTGTCACCCATCCTCCTGCACTTCAGTGATCCAAATCGTAACAGTAGAGATGATACATGATGCATCTGCCTTGCATCTTTATTTTCTACAATTAACACAGTGATGTGTTAGCACTACTGATTGACCCTCTGAGGAGGGGAAAAACCACAGACACAGCCAGTTGTTTGGCCCATGTATCTGAGGAACATTATTGTGATTTGTATGTTTTCTTTTAATTGGAAAAGCACCTGCTGAATACACTCTACAAAGACATAACGCATATTTACTTACTCCTCAAACAAATGAACAGTAAGCACTTTAGCAGGCCTTTTAGGTCTTGGCTGGCTCTCCTTCAAGATAAATTGCTGTATATTAGCACAGGCTTGCTGAGTTTTCCAAACAAGAGGGAAAATTTCTCATTTGTCAACAAAGCTCCCTCTTAAGTGCTCACACCAGCTCCTGACTCAAATGGCAAGTGCAGGTAATTTCTCACAGATCTTCACTTGTCCTCAGTGCCTGTCACTCCCCAGGTTTTTTTTAGGAACTCCAAGCAAAGATGCCTCGAGCAGGGAGAATTAAAGGAGTCATGTGGGAGCATGTGCTGAACACCAGAAATCAGTCTGAAGGAAAAACATCAGCAGTCAGAAGAAATACTGGCTGCCAAGAGACCTGTGGCAAATGAAAGAGGGAAAGGAAAATCTGACCAAGGCATAACAAACCATGCAAGGCAGAGGAAAAAAGGTGCAGGGAAAAGTGGTATTTCAGAGAATTTGGCTTGGAGAGATATAGAAGCACTGTTTAGCAATGTAAGATAAAGTTTTGCATATTCTTCTTGTGTGCAACATTTGATTACTTCTAAAAATCATATTGAATATTTGACTCAATTAAAAACTTTAATCCCTAACTCCTCCTGTTGCAGACCATTTATGAAAAATCCTTTCCTTAGGATTTTTCCTTCTGAGAAGCTGAGAGGCCTCAGGAGCAAAATGTAAACAATGATTATCTGCTGCTGTGGAATGCAACAGGTGCATCTGTGATTGGTCTCATGTGGTTGTTTCTAATTAATGGCCAATCACAGCTGGTTCAGACAGAGCTGAGCCACAAGCCTTTGTTATCATTCCTTCCTATTCTATTCTTAGCTAGCCTTCTGAGGAATTCCTTTCTTCTATACCTTTAGTATAGTTTTAATGTAATATATATCATAAAATAATAAACCAGCCTTCTGAAACATGGAGTCAGATCCTCATCTCTTCCCTCAACCTGAGACCCCTGTGAACATGGTCACACTTCTCCCAAAATGTGGTTTAGGGTATGGTTGATGGGAGCTGCCAGCAAGCTAAGTGGCTACATAACTTGACTATTTCCCTTGAGTTCAGCAAATACCAGCATTTAGAAAAGCCAAACTTTTGCCATGTGACAATATAAAAAGGTAGCTCTACTACAACTGTTGGATGTAATCCTTTTATGTTGATGGATGCTCTCCAAGTCTCCATAAAATGCTATGCACATGATAACTACTGAAAACACAAATGTGGTAGGAACAGGTCTCTACTGACTGAGAAAATGTCCACAGTTGAATGATTTTAATTATGCATATAATTAATTATGTGTATTAATACATAATAACACAATCACTGCATAGGAATGAAAAGGAGACACACCCCATCTATTTACATTTCATGATACAACTCTAATCCATTACTATTGCATGCCACAAATTCCACCCATTTTTCACACTTCTCACTTCAACTAAGTGATTCTTAGGAAATATTTTAAAAATAAGCTTGAGCACTGCAGATTTACCACATGTGATATTTTCCTATCACAAATTCGAGTTCCTTTCCTACATGCTGGCAACAGGAAGCAAATCTAAACCTATAAATATCATGATATATCTCACTGCAAGAGTCTATAGCTTGGCTAAGGAAGCTTTGTTAGAATGACATCATTCAATTAACCCAGATTAATGGAGAGAGGAAGGGGAGTGGAGCTTGAGGAGCAGTGGAGCAATAGTGAGAGAGAAGCAACCATGTAAAGACATTTCTCTCTCTCCCACTAGCCACTCTGAAAGTCAATATTGCCTTCTCTGGGGTTGCTCAGAACACAATCACTGATATTTGGAGGCCTTTGGGTCCCTTTTGCTGCTGTTCTGGGTCAGAGAAAGGCAAAGCTCTCTGTGAGGGCCATAAACAACACCAGGGGAAAGGGAGTGAGGGTGTCCACAGCAGGAATGCCACCATCCTCCTTCCCCATCCAACTGGGATCTGCTGTACTCCATTATACAAAACATACTGCTAATCATTTAGAAATACACAAAAGTTTGGCTTCAACAAGCAGAACTTCTGATACTTCATCTTACATTTTCTACTCTGTTCTAATATTATGTAATATCGAGAAAATCATTGCATTAAAAAATACATTTTCAGGTTTTTCGCTCTGAACTGATTCTCTTCAGTAATTTCTAATATGATGCTCCAAGGATGAAATGAGCCATATTAAATGTCTGTACGTGTCTAGTGTAGACAAGATGTTTCCAGATGCTCAGATAAACAAACTTAACTCCATGCAATCACAACTGCCACAAGGGCTGGATCTTCCTCTGAAGCTCAGAAATTTTTGTCTGAGGGAAAAAAAAAAAGATTTTCCAAGAAGTAAAACTTGCTAACAGAAGTCAGACTTTCTGCTGATGAAGGCTGGGGTGTTATTTTGCTGTTGTGCACCCTGACCCCACATTTTCTTCTGTTCTCAAACATATCAATGGCCAAGCATGATATCTACAAAAAACAACTGCAAATATTAATTCCCTAAAATAATTATACAGTGCAGCAGAAAAAATTAATCATTGGAAAATCCATCAAATATGGTTTTTTCTATACATATTTATTTGGTAAATGGATGATGAAGGAGTCCACACTCATTCCACTTCCTTCCTGGGCTAATTTTGAAGGTATTTTCCCAGCAGGATCAGCAAGTACCCAGTGCAGAAGAATCATTCTGGACTTGGCACTGTGAAAATCCATTAGCAACAACACATTAGTTAAGTCAGAAAGCTTTAAAAAGGTTTCCAAAATACTATAATGCTTCACAAACTCTCACTCACCTTCTTAATCCACATACAGGCCTAAGACGAAAAATACACCTGTTTGGAAATCCCTAAAATAAATACACCACATTGGAAAAATAAAATATAAAAAAAAAAAAACACCACAAAGCAGAAGATATTAGTTACATGTGTGAGACACAGCTCACATTTTATTTGCTCTTATACTTAGTCTAATCATGAAGCTCAGTGTCTTCAGGGTGATATCTGTGGTTCCTATTAAAGCACAAATTTCAACCTTTATCTGCATCCCCACACATCACTAAAGTTCTACATTATCCAGCCTGTTGTAAACATACAAGCAGATCTAGCCTGGAAAAAGTGGCATTATCTAAGCTCCTTTTATGCCTTTTTTTTGTTTGTTTGTTTTTGTTGGTTTTTTGTTTTGTTTTGCTTTGCTTTTTGGGGTTTGTTGTGTTTTTTAGGTTTTTTGGGGGGTTATTTTTGTGGTTTTGGGGGTTTTTTTGTTATTGTTTTTATTTTTTCTGCTGTTATTTTTTGAGTTTTTGTTTGTTTTTGTAGGGGTTTTTTTGGGGGGGAGGTTGCTTGTTGTTTTAGTGGGGGTTTTTTGTTTGTTTTTGCCCTCAACTTTTTTAAAAATTTAAATGATTTCTTTCTAAACAACAGTGCTTGTGAGCACCTGTTTCAAACACGGTTTCTGAAATTTTTGCATTATTCCCAACCAACAGTGAGTGGCAGCTTGGATGTAATCTGTTTCCAAGCTGGGTGTAATAGTTGACTCCTCAAATTGAAATCAGCAAATACAGCTAAAATATACAAGCCAATTACTTTTAGGCAAGTTATCAAGTAAATGCAGAAATAAAATCAAATGAGATAACCTACTGCATCTTAATTACCAGCAATATTCTCTCTTGCTTACGAGAACCTAAATATTCATTAATTCTGAGCAATTAACAATAATGAAATGAAAGCCTGTGATGCTGAAGTTTGGAATTAGGTATGCCAGAACTCAGCAAAAGATGCATGAATTAACTTCTTCACATTTTCCATCAAGAGCCCTTCAGGAGCACCGCGGTGACAAAATTATTTACTGTAAATGCACAGGGATCAGGGTGGGGAAGTCTGAAGGAGCGGCTAAAGCAAATGTTTGTGGCAGACACAGGGGGTGACAACACCTTTTACATCTCAGTGCCCCATGAAGCTGTGTTCAATTCAAACCACAAATACCCAACTCTGCATCCCCAGAGTGCTCAGGGTTGATAACACAGTACCATGACACAACAGCTGTGTAGATCTATCCCAAAAAACCAACAGAAAAAAAGAAAATTACCCAGGAATCTTTTGCTTATATATTCTATTTAAGCCAAACAAGCCTCTGGATGTTACTTGCATAAATTCCCCATTACTTGGGTCTGTTTGAACTGTAAAGTATAATCACTCCTTCCAAATGATCAGTAAATGCAAATACAGCCTAGAAAGAAGATTGTGCACTTTCAAAAGGAGGTGTAACCCAATCTTTGATAAACATATTGTATTAAGTCATGAGCAACAGATTCTGATACATCAGGATCAGGAATTTGCACATCTAGTATTGCATAAAGCCACGCAACAAGGAAACCAGAACCAAAACATACTGCACAGTCTAGTCTTTCTTCAACCTGTCTGCCACAAAGAAATTTGACATGCCTTTGAGCAGCCTTCTTTCCCAATAAATTAATGCATCTTCATAAAAGATCTTCAATTAGTTATTGTTCTATGACCTAAATTAATGCAACTTAGGTATGCAATTATCCAATTTACCCCTAGAACCATCTCACCTGCAAGAGAACATTTTTCTGATGCTGATATTAAGCATACAACAACATTAAAACCTTAAGCTTCTAAATTTCTGCTGAAAATGTATTGGAACTACTTATGTAACTTAGTGCTACTAATAAGAGAACAAATGAGAAATCCCCAAGGAGACATTGAGGAATAATTTCAAACATTGAGCACAGAGAATAACCAATTTAATTTCCTAATCATCAGAGGTACCTCCACGTCTACACAAAGACTTATTATGTTGTATTCAACTTGAAGGTTAATTAGAAAATAGGTGACTACGGGCAAAAGGTTCTGGAGGTACAATTTTTCTCTTGGCTTGCAGTATTTGATATGATCTATGGTAGGGCTTAATCAAGAAACATTGCAAATGGGGAAAAGCATTCTTCACAAATTCTGTGGACAGGCCACCCCTCTGATTCTGGCCATTCTTACAGATACAGCAAGATGTCACATTCATCAAGTTTATCACTGAGTAAGTGTTCTAAATCATTGAATCAGATGTCCCTTCGTGATCTTCATTTTCTACAAGTCCTAATGATTTAGGTAATACCCTTGGGGTTTCATTTGACTACAGCTCCTCCACAACCAGGGCTTTTGCTTACTGAGCCTGACACTTGGTGGCTTCCTCCAGGCAACACACAAAAGCTGGAGCAGCCAGAGTTTGATTTCTCTCTTCTAGCTCCACATTCCCAAGAGAAAATACCTAAGTTTGACACTTTGCTTCTCCGGACATCTTACTGCCTTTCATTTGCAGTGCCTAATCATTTTCTGGGTCAGGTCTTTTTATAATTTGAAAGTATAAAACATGTGCATGTCTGAGCTGACTCTTTGCCACCCTGTATAAATATCACAGAGGGAAGAACAACCCTGCATTTTCCTTTCAAATTAGACTTTTGCAGTCAGTTTAAAGTTAAAAAACACACAACAGCTACTCCAGGACCGACAGTTGAAATGTTACAATATATGCTATATCAAGGTACTTTAGAAATTAATTTGTTGAATTAATTATTCATTACTTTGAAGCATAAAAACTAAATTAGTCCTTAAATTATTTACTACACTATTCTTCTGTAATTTTGCTTCAGAATTCTAGCCAAGATAAGTTAGAAAATTTAGGTTATTTCAATCAGGGAAATTGGAATTAAGCACTAGCTAAAAATGTCAACAACACAATGAGCCAAGCTCATGCTTCAGTGCAAGCTGAAATTCACCAACAAAAGCAAAAGCTTTAAATTAAGGCACCCTCCTCCCTCCTACCCCACTCATTACACTGGCATACAGAAGCCACCAAACCAACTTTGAAGCACATCAGAAGAAGCCCCTGAAGTCACCAGCTCCTGGGTACATTTTCCATCCTTTGGTCTGCTGGGTAGCCCAGAGACCCAGAGGGCTGGCTGCCAAAAGGGTTAAACAGATAATGCATCTTATTCATCCAGAAACCTCCTAAGTCTCAGACAAAAACGAAAACCAAGCTGAACTGAGTTTTCTCTGCAGGGATGTTTTCTTCTCTTCTGCTCCTATACATATATCTGAACCAAAACCCTTTTATACCTCAGGGCAATGCATTATTGAACTGAGACCATCTTGTGGTCTAAAGCTGCTCCAGAGGAGCCTGATCGGCTCAAATAATTTAAAACCACAAATTTTGAAGCCCACAACACCAGAGGTTAACTTCAGTTTGAAAGCTCAGCTTAGAAAGGTCTGTTTCAGTCCTGGGGCAACTACTCTAACCTGGGAAATGTTGGAAATTGAGGTAGTACCTGAAACTGGCAGAACAGCTCTATGTTCTCCCTCTGCCCTTCCCTTCCTGTGCCTTTTTTTAAGATGATGATCCACTCAATCTTTTTAAGATAATAATCCACTCAGTTTCCATGCAGTGGAAAATGCCAACTTCCTACAGAAAAGTTAGTTTAAAACTGTATCACTAAGAATCCCATATGAATTGGACATTGCTGCTGTAAAAGAGAAATTCATCTGGCCTAAAACCCCATCTCTGAATCCCACTGATGCTCCACCAAGGGCAATTTCCAAATGGCTGCCCCAAACACCAAGGAGGAACCAGTGGTCACTGCTCAGCACAACAAGAACAAGGGGTTACTAGAACAGAAAAAACCTGACAGCACAAAAAATAAACAAAATTTAACATATTTGTATCATGTTTCTCTTTGCTTTACCAATTCCTGCTCACCATCAGCTTTTCACTAAGTATCACTCAGTCCCATACAGCAAAGCCTTGAAGAGCTCAGGGTTTTCATCTTTGGGTTCCTTTTGTCCCTGGAACAGTGAAGGCACAAAAGCCAATCTTCAGGTCCCTTAACAAGGACCAAGGACTCATTCCACTGATGGAATAACTGCAGGTACCACTATTTTCATCTGTATTGATTTCTCTCCAAAACCCTTCTGAAACTCTATCACCTCTTAGTGCACAGACCCAGCAACATTTTTCAGATACCACTATGAAATTGCAGAATGTGTCCAAAGCAGTATTAAAGGAGCAGTTCAAGTTAAAAGTGCTATCATGATTCTTTTAAAATTATGAAATTATGCTTATATGAAATTTCAGATTACCTTTATCCAGCGCATTTAGGCTCCTTTTTCGTTATTGATTTTTTTTCTTTTTTGTTGATTGGGGGGCTTTCATGGTTTTGTTTTGTTTTGGTTTTTTTTATTTTACTGGGTGATTTTTAGTCTGTTTTTGGAGTTTCTCTGGTTTGTTTGTTTGTTTTTATTGATTTGGGGGATTTTTGCTGTTTTTATTTTTTAGTTTTATTTTGGTGGTTCGGTTTTGTTTCTTTTGGGATTTTTTACAAGCTTTATTTCTTTGTTTATTTTGTGGGGATTTGTTTCTTTTGGTTTTTGGAGGTTTTTTTTCCAGAGGGTTTTTTGGCTTTTTTTCCAGGAGAAATATTGGTTAGTTTTAATTTCCTTAGGGGGTTTGAGGTTTTTGTGGGGGGTTTTTTTGTTGTTTTTTTGTTTTTGTTTTGGTGGTTTGTTGGGTTTTTTTTGTTTATTTGGGGTTTTTTCTTTGTTTTCTTTTTGTTGTTTGGGGCTTTTGATGTTTCTGGGGGACTTTGGGATTTTTAGAGTGTTTTTGTTTCTTTTGTTTTGAGGGTTTGGGGTTTTTTTGCTCGTTTTTTCGGGGGGTGGTTGGGCTTTTGGGGAAAGCTTTTTTGTTTTTTCTTACAATTCCTTGATAAGCAATTAACAAAAATAATGTCATTAATATTATTGACAAATTCTTGTCCTGCATTCACAGATTTAAGACCAAGGTGATTCCACTCAAATTAACAGTGATTAAAATACAAATCTTAATCTTCTACCAACACAAGTATGAGAAAACTAAGTATATATATTTTTATATAAACTAATCAACACCTAAATCATATAACCAGCCAAAAAGATTGATATCACTTTGAATATTTGGTTTCCTTTTATTTGTAAAGCAATAGTTACTGGATATAATTACTTGGCCTTTCTAAAAGCCAAGCTGCTTTAACATTATTCAAGGGTGGAGTATCTCATGCTTCAACCTAGCACTCATAAAAATCACATTATTTACTGCAGTTTCTAAGTGGTGCACAAATAGTTCCTATTCTTCACAAACCTAACTATTGAAGAAATAGTGGATTCACAAACAGCTTAGGAGCACAAGATTTTGCTTCCACCCCCCCAGAATAAGTAAAATGTTTTACTCTTGTCTAAGTTTAATAGCCAAAGTATTATCCAGAATTAGGGAACAATATTGGAGTGGAGTTGCAAGTCATGTCACACACACACCGTGTGGCTCTGGGCTTTGGTACCAAATGGGCATTTGTGCATTCACTACAGAATGTACAGAGCACGTTTATCCAACAGCCAGCTCACCTTTAGGTCAGCACCAGATTTCTAGGATTGTTCATTTCTCCAGAACTGCAGACATTCATAGAGTGCTTCCATATAAAGTAACAGGGATTACCACAATCCAAGCACAGAATTAATTTCTTAGTCAGTAAAACTGGCTCACATTCCTCTAGAAATACATGTTCCTAGTGGCTTTTGCTATAGTCAAAGCCAAAACAATTTATATAAAATACAAAGGAATAGCAAAAAAACCCACAACCACCCCCTAGACACACCCTCAGGGCACAAAAAAAGAAAATCCTACTCATCAGGAAATTAAAATCCATAATATACCAAAAGAGCTTTTATTTACATATTCACCACATCTTTCTCCCCCAAAGGCTTAGGGATAAGAGCAGGTGGAAGGAGGAATGCCCACAAGGTTCCCTTTCAAACGCATTTCTCATGCATTTTTGCTAATGTATTGTATCTATTGCTTGTGTGCATATACAAAAGTTTCCAGCTCATTTCCATGATCACTGTAAAATCTAGCCCATACACTACACTCCAATGACGTATCAAGTTCACAAAAAAAGCAAAGAAAAATAGAAATTGAAGTGTGAAATGGATGTAACTGTACCCATCTGAATGCCAGTCCTTCCTACTGATCTGCAAACACAGTACAGGAGCAGTTTTTCTTCCTTATTCATGGCTGGCTGTCTAAAAATTGCCATGGTAATCCTTAAACCCTACAAAAACATCAGCCTGGATGTTTACGTTGCAGAAAGCTTTCCATTATGTGCAATGTGTATTACTTAAAACCTCTGCATACCTAATACCTGTCCCAAAAAACAGACTTGCTAAAGTAATTGGAAAATATGCTGCAGCCAAACAAGGCATTTCAGAACTACAGAGTATATATTGTCTCATTTTCCTCACGTGGAAAAAAAAGAGATGAGAAGTAACAATCTAATCTTGATGATGAGAGTGATTGGTTCAAAAATATTAGCAATAAAAAACCAGAGTTAACAGCAGCAGCTCCCCACGGCTGAATTCTCTCTCTAGAGACAAGAGCACCACCTATAGACCTACAAAGTCATCCTTTCATCGTGTTTGACCTTAAAACACACTTTAGCTTCCAGTCTTGGGTAAGTGTAAGAAATTTCAGCTGTCTCCAGGTATTTCTTAAGAGTAGTGTTGCAATTTTAAATAATTTTTATCAGTTAAAGGGCACAGTCCTTAAAAAGAATCACACTTGCAGAGTATGAGCCCTAGCAAAAAACTGTGATAAAGATTAGGATATCTGGCTTCAAAGGGGCTTCCCACATCACTGCCTTTTAGTAGCAGTGCTTAAAAGTTTAGGATGGTGCTTAAAAAGCCAAACACACACAGAGGTTAATGCACAGTGAGGCAAAGTCACCTGGATGAGTGGGCGTGGAAGCAGTAAAAAGGCTGGCTGCTGCTCAGTGGGCTCTTACACCCCTCCCTGCACTCTGTCTTGGCACCTTCAGGTGCCCTCAAGATGCAGAGTAAAATAAACAATAATAAATAAATAGATAATAATAAATAAATCCTTTCCTGCCAAGGCCTCTCGCCCTTTTCACCAGAGTCACTGAGGCTGCATTGCTCACACAAAAGGCTCAGTCCTGAGGGACTTGTCAAGATCAACGCCAGCCCTGGCCTGATTATAAATACCCTGGGAGCTGATAACACTTTAACCTGACAGGATGTTAAAAATGTTCTGCTAATATGAGAGAATCAAACCACTACAAGCCTTAAAATGCCAGTCTTTTCACTTAATAAAAGCAAGAACAGAATTTTCTGTTTCTACAATCTATAAATATACCATGGTGGCTTTAAAAGGTAATTTAGAGTAAAGAAGAATGGTGAAAAAATCAAGCAAGCTCCTTTTCCAATAATATAAAGAGTAATAATAATAAAAAGAAGAATAAGTAATAATAATAAGTATGAATAATATTGACTTAATCACTGCAGCAACTCCCCACTTTGGAAAGAGGTAAAACTAAACCAGAACTGAGCACTCTTCAGAAAAAAATATTCTGTGTTTTTCTCTACAAAACCTGATTTGAAAGAGTTAAATCACAAATAGCATTAGGCCTAGGCAAGCTCCAGTTTCATTTTTTGCCTGTTTGCAGGAGTGTGTAACATAATACACTCTTGAAGCCATGTAACATAGCATGAAGTTTGCCCATCTCAGCTGCATGTCATGATAGGATATAAGAAGAAAAGCTCTTGGATCACCTTTTTCCTGCCAAAATAGTGTGATATTAATATCAAAAAAAGCCTGATTATTTGCTTAGCTAGTAAAAAACAAAATTCTCCAGTGTTTTTTCTTGATTTGAAAGCAAAAATTTAAAAAGAAAAACAATTGAATTTGCTCAATTTTTTCTCATCATAGAATTTGTCTCATTAAGAACAATCAGACTCCCTAAGTGCAAATCTTGGGCAAAGAGATTTGCAAAGCTACAGCAATTAGTGCTACAGTTTCTGGTTTCTCATCTGAAGTGATGCACAAAATGTAAGGGGTTTAGCAGTCAAAGTCAGACTTACAGCCATGCAAACCAGCTTCCCTGGTTTATTTCCCTAGGATTAACAGGTTTTGCTTTGTGTACTCTGAAAAAAGTCCTTTAAATCATCAGTGCTCATTCACTGCTCTTCAGGACTGCACATGACCAAAACAAGGATCTAGACTTTGCTGCAAAGCCCTCTTTAGAAACCTGAGCTCAAGAATCAATGAGAAAATAAGGCCAAGGAAACCTAGGGTAACTGGCTGGATGCTAAAAGACATATTATTAATATTTAATAGTATAGAGAGTTCAGCCTGCTACTGCGAAATCAAAAGGAAAACTTAGAAAATAATACAAATAATTTTAATTTTCACCTGACCCTGTGGACAATACTCAGTGATTCAGCCAGAAATCAATCAAGATCAGGTCTTTCACCCCTAAGCACCTCAAGATGCTTCAGCAAATGCACAGGTGTTGAATCTTGGTCACTGCTGAAGAGTTCAAAGACAATGACCCCGGTAAGTGGAAATTGCAGAAAAGAAGACTGAACGGAGAATTGTCATATATGCAAGTCCCTATACCCTATGACTTTGACCTTATATATGACCATATAACTCTGTTGCAGAAGACAGAAGGCTTCAGACTTTATAAGCAGAACAGAAGAATACCAAACAAAGATCTCTTGGCCTAGATGACAGTATCAACATGCTAGGAAGATATCCAGATTTCCAAGTTAAAAGTAATTCTTAAAAGAAATAAGAGGAGTTTTTCAGATACTTTGCAAAGCTCTTCCACCTTCTGAGAAAGGGAATTATCACTGGCACATTTTTAAATGGAGCAGTGACCTCAGGTGTGCAAAGACTCTTCATTGCATAGCAGCTATGGGCTTATACAATAGAAACTAGCAAAGTTTGAAAGTTGAAAAACAGGAAACTGAATAGCTGATGTAGATAAAATAACTGGTTTGGAAAGTCACCCTTGCAGCAGAATCCCACCAGGGACGAGCAGGAAAGCAGGAATTTGCTGAAGGAAGAGCTCTGGAGTTATGAAGTGATGGGATTCAGGGTCAGAGGATGTCCTAGGGATGGGTTTGCAGAAGGAATTTCAATGTACAGATGGCCTGAGGCTGAAATGCCAGGCAAGGTCCTGTCAAGGAGCCAGAATTCCTACATGGAATAGTTGTAGGATTCTTCACAGCTTGAATCAAGCTGTTGCTGCACTCATGTGCCCTGTGAAAATTGAAGCAATTCAAGCCATTCTCTTATACTGCTGTATTAGACTTTCAACTGATGCAATATAATTTATTATTTAACAGCAATTTAACTTTGCAGTCTCTTTTATTAACTTAAGGACATAAGGATGCTACTAAATTTAACTACTGAAGAATTCACAACAAGAGGCCACAGGAGAATGCATTGAGATTGCAGTTGTAAGAAAACACCAATCTTCTGATTTGTTTGCATTAATTAGCAATAAACTTACAATAAATCTATACAATCAACACTAAATTTGTGAAAATAACTGGCAGAGAGAAGGACTCCCTAATGAGAGCTCAATAGAGAAGACTAAAAGCATATGTCTAATAGGTCTGGAGCCTCCTACAACCAGAAAAATCGGGTTGGAACAAAAGATTTTAGTTACATTCTCTTTTATAAGGCAGACATTTCTGAGAGCTGAAGTTACCATGGGAGGCAAACCCTCACACTCTCATATTTAATTTTACCCCATCCCATTTATACTGGGAATTGTTTCCAGAACCCTTAAAAGTAAATACCATTTTTCTAGCCTAAGCAGGAGAAACACTTCTCTTCCCTCAGTCAGGCTCACACTGAGGACAGCTATTAGATTTCCTTTTGATGGATTTCACTCATGTATTTAATCCACCCAGGGTTAGCAGGCTACTTGCAGGAAGTATATTTGGCAACAACAGAGTTGTGATTATCACAATCATGACTTTCTGCTTTTGCCTGCTCAGGCAGCAAACAAAAAATATTGAATCTGGACCACAGCACAGCAGGCCCCTGGAAATCCCTGCAAGATGTGTGTGCACTTACATTCATCAGAATTTTTTTTTTAAAAAGAAGATGAAATTTCTTTTTAATACGATGTCACAGACATGGTCTGATTTTTTGGCAGGGAAGGAAATAAATTTCCAGCAGTATCAGAAGTCAGGAAGAGCACACACAACTCAATGTCAATTCCAAATCAATCAAAAGCATTTCAAGTTTTCAAGCTGTCAAGGTTTTCCTTTAACACTTGTCAACACACACATACATAAAATATAGAGAGCATTTTTTCTTCATCATTTATTACCATATTTTATAGATAGACATATTTCTTTACATTATATCTATAGGTATATATTTTAATATTTTTTATGACAGCTTTGCACTTGAGGGACACCATGACTCTGGATTTTGTAAAATTACATTTCAATGGTGATAAAACATCCCCTAATCTTGCTCAGTCCTAAATAGTCAAGTTCAGGATCCACTAATTTCAGCTAGATACAGAAACTGCTGTTTGGAAGTTTGTCTTAGTTCCACATAAAATGTAGGCATAATTCTGAATACAGATGAAGCAAAAGAGGGGAAACAAAAATATAGCAGAAAAATTAACAATTCTTGTTCCTAAATATGCTACAATTATTTCACAAAGTTTTGTGCTTCCCTAAATCAGACTGGGCTTGTTGTATTTTGAGTGCTCTCATGGTCCCAACTCTCCTCTCACCAGAGTTCCTTGAAAAGCAGAGTATTGCTCAAGTTATTAATCTGACCTACTTTAATATTTGAAATTAATTCCCTTCAGAAGTCTACCCAGAATGACAACTCAAGGAGATCTTGAGCTTAAAAAAAAAAAAATCCAACTGTCCCACAGGCCTTTTGGCAAAGTTCCCAAGCTTTTCTTACCCAAGTGTTGAAATTTTGGACAGACAAAACAACATTATAAGACAGTTATAACAAAAGGTGCTATAATACAATTTAGAACAAAACAAAAATCAGACCAAAACCATCAATTTTACACTGGGCTAGCCAGGACACTTCACCAAGAATTCCTATGTATCATAACTTAGAGGGCCATAAAATTGAAGCAGAATTAAATAAGGTCTCGGCACTTCAAGTAACAAAAAAGCAAATTTAAAATTATATTTGTCAGGCAAAGTAATCAGCAGTAGAATATGAGACACATAAGGACTATAAGAACAGAATTAATTTACAATTTAAAACAGAACAGGTATTTCCATTTTTGATGGCATAAACAAGTAACTAGTTAGCAATTTTTGTAAGCTTGGAAACTTAATTATTCTGAAACATGTTCAGGCTTTGGAGCAAAATAAGAAAAAAGCCAACAGAATGTCAGAAAATTCTGAGGAGAGGTTTTACAGGGTGGGGGTTTTTGTTTGGGGTCAGGGTATTTATTTGGAGTTTCTCTAAATATTTTTTTTTCAATCAAGTCAGTTCAGAAGACTGAGATGACATCCAAGTGCCAGCCACAACACACAAAGTTGTGTTCAACCTCATTTTGAAATGCCAGTCATTTAAACTTCACCATTTTAGGTCTGTTTCTCATAATTTTGAATATGTAAACAGTAAAACCACATAAAAACAACAAAAGGGAGTTTGTTTATTATGACTATTTCAGCTGAAACCATTTTAAATTAAACCTCTGGCTTAAAGAGTATTTGCAAGCCAAGAAAATAATCTGGCAGAACTGAGCTGTACAACACAATAGCGGCTGAAGTGATTATTAAAATAAAGAGCTGTACCAAAGCATCTTATCTATGGCTGCAGAATAATTGCTTATCCAAACCAGGTATTTGCCTCCTAATTCTTGTAGACATTGTAAAAAGGATGGGAGCAAACGGGGAAAAGCACTGAATCCAGGCAAGCTGACATTGGCACGGAGAAAAGATAAATGCACCACCTCCAAGCCCCAGCCCATTTTCAGGACTCAGTTTTAAAACACAGAGAAAGTCACTGCTCTAGCTAAAAAAAAAAAAAAAAAAAAACCAAAAAAAAAAAAAAAAAAAAAAAAAAAAAAAAAACAAACCAAAAATAAAACACAAAAGGAGTGGATTTTAATTTTAGCTAAATACTTTCTTGCGCAGTTCCTGTTTATTCCATCTCTACTGATGAATTACTCACTGGCAAAAAATGACAAACTCACTAACTCACTTTTATTTCTTTTTTGTTTTTAATCTAACATTTTCATCCAGACTCTCCTATTCAGCTTTCCACTACTGCTGTCCATCCAGCTGAGGGGGCTGAGGATATTCTCCAATTAAAATGTTTATTGAATATCTCAACATAAAAATGTGTAACATCACACCTGTACAGCACCATGGTACATAAATATTGTATGGCACAAGCACCATGTCAAATAAGGTCTGCCCTCAGGCCAAGGGTTACCTGCAGAGAGAGGCTTCTGGCTCAATAAAATAGAATATTTTCTAGTAATGTAGAGAGCAGGAACATACATTACTATTAGGCAAGAGTCTTTTAAACAATTCTAAAGAAGTTTACTTATCAAAACCAAGTATGATCCTAAAGGGCACATGATGGTCATTTACCCTTCAGCTTTATATCAATTAATCTTCAACTAAATTTATGCATTTTAAACTGTCCTTTGCATCCATGATAACTGTGGGTTCTGAAACAGTACAGACTTTAATACACTAAGCTTGATGTACAAAATAAGGCATATGTTTGTCAGAAAAAAAAAATAGGACTGATTTATAGGCTCTATATTTAAGGCATAAGGAAATTCCAAGTTGTTAAACTTTTTTTGAGCTAAAAACATTACATACAATACAGCACCCCCATAACAGTAAGAGAAGGCACACAAGGTGAGACAATAGTTTGAAAAGGCATAAAAATGACCTATGCAATTCCACGATTCAGTTCAATTGATGTAACTGCCCTCATCATCCTTTCTGCTGCCAGCTAGGAAAACGTCCAGAGCATGTGTTTAAGCAGCAGGCACTAAAGCCTGTGTGCACGTTTGACCAGTCCTGGCAATGTGCACAAACCCAGGCTGCACTCACAGGTGAGAGGTAAATCCTCTTCCCTCCTGAGATACACCTGAAATAAACATTCCCTGCCCAGAGAACAGAAGGGATGCACACAGGAGGCACAGAACACTGGATTTCCATGGGCAGCATCGTTTCACCCTCCACTGACACCTCCTTGCTAGGAGTCATTTCTCACCTGGCTGCCAGGATGAGCTGCATACCAGGGAAAGACAGGTCTTAAAGGGGGAGACTTGGCTTGCTCAAAATGTTGTGCCTTAAACACTCAGAGTTGTTTCAGGGACAGAACTTGAAAATTCTCATCTCCATCCTACAGATACAAGAGGAAAGAATAAAACTCACTAGCTTACTCTATCTTTGTTGAGTTTTTCGTATGATGGTCAGATTTAGGAAAAGGAAGCTTCTTGAACAAAAAACTGATTCCTGGAAAGAGCAGTATTTGCATTGCAGAGAACAGAATAGGGTAGAAAAACCTGGTTTTGGGAACTTTGCGAGGGATAGAACGAAGCTGACACAAGCTGGTGGCCTTAAGTCCCTTGTGAGACACTGCCTCTGCACTGTAAAAGCTGTGCAGACACACTGCCACTCACAGCTCAGGCAAGGGACAGCTTTTTCATTTAGGTCAGCAGGACATGGAAATTCTCTGGAAATCTGGAAATTATCACTGACTCCTGAATTTTTGTGCAAAATCCCAATGTATTTGCATCCAGGTATTTGGCAAAGCCACCTGGATGCAAACTTCAGCCTCCAACAAACAAAATGCAGCTCAGCTATGAGGGTTTTTTCCTGTAGCATCTTTATAACATAATAGGTAATTAAAACTAGTTATGTTGCCTAGTGTTATAAAATGGGCTTCAACTACATGCAGTGACTGCTCTAGACTTTGGTGTTGTTTGTAAAAGAAAAAAGGTCCACTACATAAAACATGGCCCAAAAAAACCCCTTGCAAGGTAGTTTTAATGAATCTTTCATGGTTCAATAAGCTATTGTATTAGGTCATTCTCCTGATGAAGCAATGCTCCAATCTCATTATATTTAGTCAGAAAGAAATAAGCTGCTAGTGTTATTGGATTTCTTATAATTAGTTAAAAAGCAATTTTTTAAAATTTCCTTTGCTCATAGGGTTTGGAAAAAACCCAGAAAGTTGAGACAAGTAATTTTGTGCTGTATTCAAGTAAAATATAGTGCTGCACACACAATAACCATTCCCTGCCATCCTACAGCTGGGATGTGCTTTTAGCCTCTTTCTACTACATCCTTCCTTCATCTATACTTTTCCAAACAGCAAACCTGAGAGTGAGCTCAAATGGCTAAAAAGCTCCAAAAGCAAAAGCACCAGGCAGTCCCCATAGCTGGTGGTAATTAACAGAAAGTGAATCAGTTGCTTTGTACAGCAGATAAAGAAAAAGCCCAGCCAGAATAACCTGCCTCATCACAACATTGTGTTCCCAACAGAAATTAATTTTGTGAGCTGTGGGAGCCTGAAACAAACATGAGAGGGCTGAAAAGACCTAATGCCATCATCTCAGCATGGAGAGGGAGATTGAAAGGTGCTTTCAGAATAACTGTTACAGTCTCTGGGTAGGGACAATGTTTTCCCCCTGTGGTCTCTGTGGAAAAAAGAGCAGAATAAATAGTGCCACATGTCTTCACAGCTGGAACATCTGTGGCTGAGAGGCTGGCACAAATTCATAATCTTACATGACCACATGAATCTAGCTGTAATTGACAGGCACGGCCGTAATGACAAAATCCCATCGATTTTCCCTGGGCCCAGCTTCTCAGGCTTGAAGTACTAAACTGTGCTAAAAGAGCATGAGATTTCTCAAGCATTTACAGAGAAAAACATCCTCACATTTTATAATCTATCCCTGATTTTTCACACGAGCCCAAGGGCAGCCTGCAGAAGTTGATATAAAGGCATCAGATGAAGGTTGCTAAATACACAGAAACTCATTAAGGGCCTGCTTCAGAAGAGCTGGAGTCTGGAAAAGCCTTTAAAAATTCCAAATATGCTTATCCTTCTTCTGGGTAGAAATCTGCTGTTAACACAGCTAGAGATGGGCTCATTGAACTCCATGGAGTTCCCTAAAGCTCGTGTTTCACATCAGATACAGCATATGGAATTGCACATCCTTGTACATAGGTGATAAAGCAGCATGTCCACAACAAAATAAATGTTATTTTATAAAGCTACAGCTTCTTATTCAATATGATGAAGGCTCTTAAAAGTTTTACAGTGAAGCATGAGCTATATTACCCCAAGCAAACCGCATGAAAACACAACTGGGAGCAAAAGCTCTCAGATTTTCAAAACCTCCACTCTCCTCCCCACACTTAAGTTTCTTCTAGATGCAAGATTATTCTACTAAAAATTCTTAAAGACATGATTCCATCTTTATACCAGCCAATGATTTTTTTACTCCCACTAAACTGTGTTTAGCAGAAAAATATTTCCCAATAGAAAACTCTAAAACATTTCACAGACATATTTTATAAAAAAGAAAATAATAGGTTTGCTAAGAAATGCACAAGCACGCCATGCGTTGCTACAAACCTCTTTCAGCTGTGATCAAGACATCTTCTGTATTTATCAATTTTAAAAATTAAAAGAAGTCTGTTATTTACTGCACAGAAGAGCTTTGTGGTTTTTTTGAAGAAAAAAAAAACATGCTGTGACAAGATTGTGAGATTCTTTTTTTCATGGCTTCATTTCTTTCTTTGGGGAGCACTGCCTTTTTAACATGTTTGCACAAGAGATTCAGGGACATACTGATAGACACTGAAATACTGCAGAGATGGACAAGGACCCTCCCTTCCCTGTGTCCTGCATTCCTACTCCTCATCCACACTCCTGGAAATGCTTTTGATAACAATAAAACATGCTGAATTATTTTAGTACTTGGCAACACCACTGCTAGATGCCAATAAGAAGGAAAAGATTTGCAACTGGCTGGGATTTACATCCAGAAGAAACAAAGGCCCAAAGGTGAGAAGGGGTGAAAAGCCTCTCACAAAAGTAGTCACACTTTGCAATGTCCAAATGAAGGAACACACAGATATTTCAGGAAGACTGAGTGCAGAATGCAGGCACTTGGAGAGGGAAGAAGTTTCAGCTCACTCACTTTCCTATTATTTCTGCCCATGCCCAGTGACCTCCTGACACCACACCAGTCTTAAAACAGAACTACTGCTTCTCATATAACTATTCTGGGCAGGCTGTTTTGAATTATTTCACATCACCTTACTTTCTCAAGAGTCTATAAAGCAGCACTGGTTGTTCTATTCTACAGCCACTGATCTAAATTTTAACTACTATTAATGCAAAAATATTTATGGACCAAATCTATTCCCTTCCATTTCTCTGTCTCTTTCAAACCTGCTAAGAGCTGTAGAACTGAGCATGGGAGTGCCCTCCTTCAGTGCACTCTGGGAAGTCATGGTGATTTCAAACAGGAAATTGGAAATTCAGAGTAGGGCAAGAAGTTTAACTCCAGCTGTTGAACAGCTCCCATGAAAGAAAGGGTTAAGTAGGCAAGGGCACTTCAGTGTGGAGAAGAGGCAGCTAAAGGAAAGGTAAAAACCAGACAGCTGTGAATGCAGGCACTGCACAGAGAAGGGGAATGAAAAGCAATTATTCTTTTATAGGGGAATATGGAAACATCAAACTAAAGCAGCAGAATGAAGATTCCTCACAATGTGCAATGGGGACATTTTTGGACAATCTTGTGTCCCAGGTGCACAGTTAGGGACTGTTCCAGAGCCAAAAGACTAAACTGGAAATCTCCTTAACTGGATTTAGCACACGTTTACAGCTTCATTGTGTTCAGAGACACGCTCACCATAAAGGCAAAATCCCCAGCAAGCCCCACACAGCACACTGTGGAACAGGTACTTTCCTCTTAACAGATTTCAGTTCCTTTGCAAGAACCCAAACAGAGGAACGCCAGCAAAGTGGATTTTTCCCTGATATACCTAATCTTTCTATACATTAAATGTATTCCCAAACAGGTTTGAATGCCAGCAAAGTGGACTTTTCCCTGATATACCTCATCTTTCTATACATTAAATGTATTCCCAAACAGGTTTGAATGCCAGTAAAGTGGACTTTTCCCTGATATACCTCATCTTTCTATACATTAAATGTATTCCCAAATCATTTTAACTGCCTGGTTTTAATTATTACCTCGAGCAATGAAGAAAAACAGTTTCAACAATCTCCTTAAAAAACACAGAAGCAAGGCACTGTTCAAAGGAAGTAGAAGCCTGTGCAAGTCGATTTCATCACAACTGTAGTGACCACCGGTATATTTATTTATTATTTGTCTCAGAAATCAGGCTATGCTGGTTACTCTGCACATTAAGTGTTGGTGTGTTCTGCACAGATAGGCAAGGGCTACACCAAGTACAAATTACAGCCCTGATGGAGAAGGGGCTCTGAAAAACTTTGGTTTTCTCCACAGGGAGTTCCCTTTCCCCCAAAGCCAAGCCCAGCACTAGAACTCTGCAGAATGCCTGGCACAGGAATTGCTGGATTTACAGGGTTTTTTGACCTCATTGCACACATCCATCACATTTCCAGGCTGATACAATTAAATAGGGCTATTTTAGAGATTTTCTCCATATTCAAAGTTTGTTCTGTGATGTACATTCTTTAGCAAAAGGAGCATTAACTGTTCCCTGCCACTGTGGTTGAGGATATTCCTGCTACTAATTCAGCACACATATCCCAGCCATTACCCAGGGAATGCAGTGATTAGGCAGCTTTCCAGTAAACAGTCCTTAAAACAGTTCATAAAAACTCCATTTAGAAAAAGCCTTGTTTCTTGCTCGAGAATTTGATAAGATATTGCAATAACTGCTTAGGGATATATTTCAAGTCCACAAAGAGAGTTAAGTTCCATTTCCACACACACTATCACTGCTTTTGCAGTTTAAAATATTATAAAGTGGTTATTGTGTACATATAAGAGGCAATTAATTTGGGTGCTGCTTTTTTATAAGCACACACTTAGAAAATCCTAAAAACTTACAGTGAAAAAGGTGAAAATACCCATAAAACAGCCCAAAAAAGGCAGAATCTCAAGTAGAAATAAATCTAGTGGCATCATCTGCATCCGAACCTGTCCAGACCAAAATCTGTTCTGAGTGATGGAGATAATCATCAGAGTCTATATATATTTAGCATCCCACATGAGGTAATGCCTTTAATTCACGGGTCCCATAAATAACCAGAAACAGTCTCTTTTATAGGAACAAAGTCCATTTTATACAAGGAAATCAAAGAAATACATTTTTGGCACAGTAATTCTTAAACTTAGAGCATCAGTTTGTTATCTACAAATGGAAAACATTTAGCTTGTTTTAACAGCTTTCTATAAAAGACAAGATTCAATTGCAACATTTATTACCTAAAAGTGTTGTGGTCGATATAAAAACGAAACTCAAAATTATGATCCTTTTTTATGATAATAGCTGATACTTATTAAGCAATAAACTCTTGCTCCCTCCTATTTTTATTTCCTCAAAAAAGCTACATACTAAAACTTAATGTAATCTCATGTGTTCAAGCTCCATTTTTTACTTGTGTTGAGAAAAGGCTTTATAACAACTTCCTTGAAAGCTCTTAAGGAAACGAAATCTTTCTAGTTTAATAGAGTAATAAGGTGTATACGAGGGCATCAAATGAAAAGGAAAATGAGCTGTCCTGATAAAGTACTACTGAAAGGCTTCGTACAAACTCCATGACAAGCTAAAATAAAAATAATTATTTTGTTCCTTTTATTTTAATCAAAGTCTTCACATTTAGGACATGTAAACCATTGCCATTTTAGAGTCAATCTCTTTTATAACTGGATGTAACTAGCCCTAGCAAACGTGGCAAAAATTGAAATGCTCTCAAATGATCTTTGCTCATGCACTAATCCATCCTCACCACATCAGATGAATCTTTAGTTGATAATAATTTACATGCTTACATAATGACTGCAATTCAGAACCTTGCAATCCAGTTTCCTAAGACAAATTAACTTGACAAAATTATTTGACCCTCCCTTTTCTTCTAGGGGTAAACTCAAAGCAGTTTGAAGCTCACTATGGATTTAAAATTTAATCCAAGAGCTGATAGGAAAGACTAATCATCTTGCAAACTATGTCAAAATTAACAGAGTAGATTCTATTTCAAATTAGTGGCTCTAAACATCTAATAAAGTAATTCTATCAGATAAAATACACCTTGAACATAGTTACCACAAACTTATTAGGCACCTGTCTGAGAGACATGGCAGTTTCACAGTGAAACACTATTCCAGCTGATGCATTTGGACCATCACGGTCGGGGTCTGCCACTGGCATAAAATTCCAGAAGGAAAAGGCCAGCAATCTTAACCACTTCACAAAACAACAGGTAAGAAGGGAAATGCATTAATATGCTGAGCTTGCCCCTTTTAAACTGACAGAAGTTTTGCATGCTTAAAAAAATAAACTTGTTTTTCTGAGATATCATTCAGCTTGATTAGTAATGTTTTTCCTTAATTCCAGGTACATGGAGGTACAACTTCTCCTTTCACAGAAGCAATGCCCAACTTTTGCATGTTTTTCTTTACTATTTCCTCAGATTATAATTCTAAAATCCTTTTTGATTTTTATGCTATTTGCCTGGTTTAATTCTTCACTGCTGTTAAGTGAAGTGCCCTTCTTCTGTGGAGCTACACTGGGTCACGGCAGCTGAAAATCTGTGAATTTTAGTTACAGGCTTTTCCCCCTCCTTGTTCATGCTTAGATATTCAAAATGCATTATTTGAATCCATTAACAATTAAAGTTAATGTCACTGAGACATGAATAATAGGTACAAAGCTGGGTCAAGCTCCCTCAAGAGGGTTTGACACTTCCTTCACAAGGCCTAGAATTCAACCCAGGGCTTCATTTTGTATTTGGCTGCTTTTAAAAGACAAGGCATCTTGAAAATTATCATTTTATTTAGGTTTTTCTCACTATGGACCTCACAGGCACTGTAAATACAGAGTGGCCTTGTGTCAAACAGCCTAATCCTGCTGAAATGGCAGAGCATTGTGACAGTCATTCCACAGAACAGACATTTGGAGAGCAACAATGATGGTACCATTAAAATGCAGCATTAACAACTGCTTCATAGCAAAGGGCAAACACAATCCAAACCTCACTATTTCCTTGCTAAGATCACACACAATGACACAGTGAAAGCCAATGTTTTGGACTTGCAAGTCATTTTTCTCAAGGTGGGACATCTGATGGCAACAGGTATCTGTTTAGAACTGAAGGCATGCTTTTGACACCATTGCCATTAGACAGATTCTATTTGACACCCTACTTTAAAATTAAAATAGCAGGCAAAGTGGGGTGAATATAGGTAAAAATTAAAATTTTCAATACCTTCTCACACCTTGTTTTCAAATGTCCTCCAAAAAGATAAGGGACAGCACCAAGGAAAAACATACTTGTATCAACACTAACACACAGATGATGGGAGAGGTTTAGCAACACAGTGTTTAAAATTCAAGCAGCAGAAGCCCTTCCACCAGAGTTTCACCCAGCTTTGGGAACACACCTTCTGTTTGCACCATCAGTTTCCTTTGTTTTCCAATTGAGCTGCCAAGCAGCAGGTAGTGCAGCATCACTACAGAAACGAAAGAAAAGCAGCACAAAGCAGCTCAAACATCAGAAACACCAAACCAGAAAGGCTGAGCTGGTTTTCTCAGCAGTCTGGCTGTGGCAGTCAGACCTCAAGTTACTCATTGGAAATGCTCTCTCTGGGGTCTGAGAGGGCTTACATATATTGGAATACATAGAGCAAAATGATAATGCAGCTTCACAAAGTGAATCACAGAAAACCTGTGCTGGAGCAGTCAGAATTCAGCAGGGACTTGAACCTCAGTCACGACCCTCAGTTATTTTGTTTGCCTCCCTTAATCTTTATTCTTGGCCTTTTCTACCAACCGTGATGCAAAACCATGTTAATTAAACGATCCAAATAATCACATGTACGATGTATTTCTTCAATAATGGGATAAAATAAATACTTATTCCTAAAAACAACTCCAGAGTAACCAAAATGCAACACTGTTTTTATAAATTATTGCCTACAGCCATGGATTTGCCTTGATAGCAGTGAACACAGAAGAGGAAATGTCAACAATATCAACCCAACATCCTGGTCTGCACCATGAAAACACTTGTTCCAGTGTTCTATTGCACAGCATAGATCAATATCCAACAGAGACATCCTTACACAACCACAAAAACTGCATTTTGATCAACATTCTACGAAAACCATCACACAAAAGTTCAAAGCAACCTTATAGGAGACAAAATATGGACTTAACAGGGGTTTAACATTAAGAATACTGTCCTTGAAATTATGCAAACTGATTTTAAAGTGAGGTTAGGTTTCCAAATGTTAAGAGCATAAAATTGAAGAATGAATTGAATTTACTGTCCCTTCAACGTTGCTAATGTAAATTATAGATAACTGTATTGGGTCATCCTTGACTAAATTAAGTGCTATCTATCATTATGCCATTACTAAAGGCTTTAAAAAATTCTGTTGTTAAATGCAATCAACTTTAATTTAAACTATGTGTATTTAGACAGTGTCTTAAGCAATGACTAGGGAAATATATCTTTAGATGGCAGTAGGGATTTATACCTCCACAACTTCTGACGTAAAATTTAAATAAATTGGAACTTGAAAAAAACAAATGAAGCTTTACTGCATTTTACCCACAAACCTCTTCCTTCCACTTTGATTTACCACTGGTCTCCACTCATGAGATTGAAGCTCACAAAGTATTAACCCCTTTTGAGACCAACCAGCATTTTCACCCCAATTTAAAAGTTACTGAAGGCAATGAAAATTACATCTGTCAGCTTCAGCTAGGCCTTCAGTGCTCAGCAGCTACGAGGAGTGGGACTGAGAGGGTCTGAATAACTTTGCTAATGCTGAGGATTTCACATGGCAATCAAACACCTTTGGGAATAAATCAGAGATGACCGTTTATATTGCTTCAGCACAACCTCAGAAAAGTGAGGTTACTGGCTGTAAAATGGAAAAGCAAAAGTATGTGAAAATACATAAGTCTACACCTGACTTATACACACTGATATTCATTAAAAAGCCTGTGATGACTTCTCAAAACTCTCACTGGGGAATGACAAGCAACAGGCATTTCAGCCAAACTGGGACTAACACATCATCTTGGCTGTGGGAATTCTGGGTCACATCCATTTATTTTACCATTTTTCTTCTCATGTAAGTCAAAGTGACACTGACATTCGTTCTTTGGAAAAGTTACTGTTATCCTCCTTGTTGACAGAATCACCCTATTCTGTGATAATTTATTTTCCAAGCAGTTGCCAGTAATAGTGTCTATCCCTGTCATCTGTCTACATATTGACTGATATCTACACTTCACACTGGAAGATCAGGATCCTTAAAATAAACTTTCCTTTTTAAACTCTTGAGAAGGTATTCCCACCACCACAGTCAGTAGAATCCGAAGATATCAGCTATTAGGAGTAAGAATTGCCGACCACAATTCAGCCAAAGCACACCATCACACCTCCTACCCAGCAGAATTTAAGGATTGAAAAGCCTGTTCTATTCCAGCTGTACAAGTCCTTGACCATGTAATTTCCACCTCTGCACTGGCCACTGGCAGCTTTCCAACACAAAGCACATGAAGCAATCACCAACTCGTTCAAGTCTGACTGCTGAGCACTATCATTAAGCATTAGCAAACATTAGACACAATTAGTTTAGCCTGAGGGCAGGTAATGTTCCTGATCATAACTCCCTCACTCCCACGTTTTAGGTATTAAAGTCCATCTTCTGACAGACCTGAGCTTGCTTCCATCACAAATCAAACATAGGGTAAAGCAAAGGGGTCAGAGCTCTCTCCCCTGCTTTGGAGGAGGAGGAGGGTGGGCAGCTACAGATGGGGGTGCTCAGGGTGCGGAGACACTCCACAAACACTGCAGGGACATGCCAGACCTCTGAACAGCTCAGCTCCCTGAAATCCTGGAGCTCAGGGCATGGTTCACTAATGAATAGCATGGGTTATGCAGCATTTGCTTGAGGACAGATGTATCACTGCCTTCTGCAGGAGAAGCTGTCAGAGCCTCTCTGTGTTTTTCAGCTTGCAATTCTCACACCTTCCAGTGGCTGAGCTGGAAAACACATCAGCCATTCCCATAATGGATAGGAACCACTAATATTCAAACATTGCTCAAAATACTTGTGAGGCAGCCCCTTTAATAAAACTTGGTAGCACAGGACAGAAGGCATGGATAGACACCAAACAGAGCAGAGAATTCACCAAACTGACATTTAAGGTTACCTTTAAACGACTTTGCAGTGCACACTTTCTGATGTCCCTTCTCTATTATTTTGTTAGATTACATGTCCAAACTCCCGAAACACAATATCCAAAATACAGAAATGCTTTTCCTAGACTGCATTTCTCCCCAGAGTTTATATTAGGATCAGCTCAGCTGCAAAGCTACTGGTACTCAGATGTAAAACTTGTCAATTGAACCTAACTTTTGTCTTGGACAAAACTAATGAAGTGCAATAAACTCCATACATAGATCCCAAGGCTGGCAAGTGTCCCCTAATGTCATACTGAAGAAAGAAACCTGAGCCAAATAAATGCCACCCTTCTTGGTCCTTTTCACACACTCTTTTTGCTCACCAGTTGCAAGAGAAAATTAAATGCTCATTTTTCCTCTTGGCTGGAAAATATACCTACATATCCCTTCAGTTAGACATGGTTTTGGTAATAGAAGTAATCTATAAATTATAAGTGAGCTATTTTTTGGGTATAACAAAGAAAAAAATATTTTCCAACAGTGTCCTACATAACCTTCATCAGCTGAGGAGCTAATCCAGAGAGAAGAGCATTTAAATAACTGTATACAACTCAAATATAGCATTTTTTATCCTCAGCATGTCCCTAAAGTACAGATTGCTGCACCTTGTGACAACACCATGGAGATGGGCCACTAAAAACTACCCTTTACTTTTTACCTTCTATTAGCAAGTGCATACAAGTTTTTATATGCTCCCAAATTCATGCAAGACAACAGAAACCCATTTAATAAAATATTTTAAAACACTTTGAACAAATTTACATTCCAGAAGCTTGGATTCTTGATGCCTATTCCTGCTACCTCATGTAAAGACCTCTTAAGGAAAGCACACAGTAAGCAGTATTTCAGATTCTACTTTTAACAACTCCATCATTAAAAGGAATTATTTATCTCCTATTTTCCACAACTCCCTAAGAAAGTATAATTTATATTAACACTTATATTATTAAGACTCAAAAGGACTATTTTCAGCATCGAAATTGGGTAGTGATCTCAGTTTAGTCCTATTTGGTCCCTTTAAGCTCACATTACAAGAATTTTTAAATGCAAAAGCTATGGCAAACACAAGGATACAAACGTAGAACAAAAATTTAGCCTGCCAGGCATATATGCAATATTTGTCTCTCTCTCTTAGGTTAACTGTGCAATTTAATAAACACAAAACTGGCACGAAAATTATGGACATTGAATGTGAATGCTTTTGTAAATTAGGTGACACAGCAAACAAATCAAAATGAAAACACAGCAAGAAAAAGAATAATTGGAAATATTAATGTATAGCAGACTTCAAAAATGTATTTGGGAAATGGTAACAGTGGCTAAGGGGAAATGGGAAATTAACAGCTGCATTTTTAAGGAACAGTGTAATGTTTTAATAATATATGTTTGTGTGTGTATATGTATCAAAGATAGAGAAACAAGAATGAGGGGAACAAATTTTGAAAGCATCTTAATCTATCTTGATAATGTTGAAAGGCAGAAATCATTTAAACAAGAGAAAACCCACAAAACCAATGGCCAATATGCAAGAAACAACACTATTACTTTATATATTGATGACAGGTATTAGTTTCCATTAAGAATATACTTAATATATTGATTATAGGTATTATTATCCATGTAGAATATAAGTGTACCATCAGGCCATAGGTCCATTTAACCCCATCAGAAAATGAAAAGACTATTTTTAAATAAATGTCTGCATAACAGTTGAACTAGTAAATACTAACTCTCTGAGCAGAGGGAAGCAAGGCACGAGCAGTACAGCATTACCCATCTCATGAAGGCCTTCATGACCATGAGGGGCTGTGACAAACCTGCTGCAAGCAGAGATTATGGCTCCAAGACATGGACACTGCAGCGATGACCACCAACAGGACACCAGCAGAATTAATGGCCAGCTAAGTCTAATCCACAAGGTTCAGAGAGCTTTGCTCCCCAGGCTGTCATTTAAGCCCTACAGAATCTCTGAATTTATGACTTTCTGCTCATAGTCACAGAAAATACAAGTCCCCTCTTATATTTACATATGTGGAAAACCTATATACAGGCCCACCAACACAGTCCCGTCACATCAATGTTGGCCTGAATATACCATTAACATGTAATTTCAGAATACATTCAAGTTATACTAGAAATGAGCATGAAAAGCCACAGAAAATCCTGCCAAATTTCTGGCATTCCTTGAACCTTGGGAAACTAAATTATTTTCCAACCTATTATCAACTATATGAAAATAGAGAGTGACATTCCTTCTAGCTAGAAGAAAACATGTTTATATTTAGTTTCCTCAAAACTGCAACATTGAAAGCACATTTATTCCCCCAAATGTGAAACAGCCTCATACCTTGAACGATCCGCTCAGCGTGTCGCTTTTCAGATCAGACTATGATAATTTTTTTTGACAGACCACTAAATAACCTGGAGAAGCCAGTGCATCAGCAGTGTAGGACAGTTATTGCCTCTGACACCTGACTGCAGCAGAGGAATTCCTTGCAATTGAATCAAGAGTAACTAAGCCATGCTTCTGCTGAGTGCAGCTGACAGTCAGTGCTGCCAGCTGGGTGCATCCCACGGCTCAGGGATGGAGCTGGAGCTCCACACTGAATCCATGGCAGCAGTGCTGTGGCACTGGCTTTGTCAGCCAGAGGAACACGAGTGGCCAGACACAAACCATATCAATCAGGGAGCTGAAATTGCTGTTGAAAAAGAACTAATTGGGGCTAAAAAGTGCAGGATTTACGCAGAGCAAGACTGGTTTCATGCAGCAAACTTGAAAAGCCATCCTACTGCCTTGATTGCAGACCTGGTGAGCAGCTTCACCTGTGTTCTGTCACATGGCTTCATCACCGAGGGCCTTTTTCAGCCTTCTGTTTGCAAAGGCCTTCAGCACTGAATTCATTCGGTCTGTACAAACAAGTCAATGCTTTTTTACTTCCAACACTTCGCTGCGAAAATAGTTTTACAGCATTTCAGTAACTACAACAAAGAACTGTAAGTATTCTGAAAGTAAAAGTAGTATTCTGAAAGTAAAAGTAGTATTCTGAAAGTAAAAGTAGTATTCTGAAGGTACTAAATGTATTCTGAAAGTATTTACTAAATATTTCAAAAGTGTGTTTGTCTAAATGACACAGAAAGCAAGCATCCCCCAACAGCTAACATGTTCATGTAACTGTGACTTTTTGGTCATTATATCAGTTGGTTCTTTCCCAAAACAGAACAAACGCTCCAAAACTAGGCCAGCAGAACCCTGGGCTAACATGCACAGCAAGGTAGAGCTACAAGATGGACAAATGCAGCGTCACACCAGCATTAGTGCTCCTTGGATTGCCTGATCCCTGTCAGGACAGCAGTCACAAGTCATTCCTAAATCTCCACACCCATTCTCCCAGCACCGTGGTTGCTCATGCTTTGCCTCTGCTCCATGGGGTATCCTCCAGCCCATCATCCCCGACAGCGGAGAGCCAACTCATTTGACACAAACAGGCTATACTGCTTCCGTGTTTTTGATGGACTTCTGGAGAAAAATGATTGGTTTATTAATTTAGGCATCACTCAGCCTGAATAAAATTGGGAGCCAATGGAATTTATAATACAGCTAAAGACAGAAGTAGGCATCCACATCAGGAGAATCCCAACACTACAGTTGGCTACCAAAAATCATACTGTTACAAATACTTGCCAGAGATATCTCCTGTTACAAAAGGGAAGAAGACTTCTCAGAAGAGCCAATGGAATTACAATTTGCAGTCCCCAAGGGACACAGTTGCATTCAGAGCAGCTCTTCACAAGCGCTTTGCTCAATATCAGAGCTGGATTCAGAGCCCAGGTGCCACTGCTGCAATTTCCAATATTTGACCTCAGTTATACTATGCAGATGACATTTCTGGCAGATTCTAGACAAAGATACAGATTAACCAAACTGGAGCAAAGGTATCCTACTGCTGTATTTGCATTAATGCCTGACTGACATGGTTGTGGCATGACTTATCAAGAAAAGGACCTTGATTTCTTTTGTGATTGCAGGAAACTGATTACCAGTTCATTACAAACTAGAAAAGTCTCAGTTACCCCAACATATGGAGAATACTCTCTTTATAGCAGCATCAGGCTGTCTCTCCCACTGGCCCCCCTGCAAAGCCACCTTTGTACAACCATCACCAGCCACATCACAGGCTCCAAGCAACAGGCACTGCAGAGCTGAAGCAAAATGCTCCAGCAGTAAAAACATCAAAGCCAGAGCAAGTTAAAAGGGTGCCAGTTGCAGGATGATAGCCACCATTAAATAAGAAATTGTTTCATAGGCATTAAGAGCCCTGTAATGGCTCACCGGGGGAATGAATAGAACAAGATAAAAAAGATATCAAGTTACAGTTCTGATGGACTGGACTTTTCAGTGAAGTTCATAAGAAAATTGTTTCGTGCAGAAGATCACAGAGCAGCTTAACTCAATATAAAGGGAAAACCTGACAGAATATTTCCCTTTCAAAGGCAGACAGCTGTATGTGGCAAGTGGAGCACAAGTGTGGGTATAACACCATAATCACATTAACTGTTGGATGCAGAAATCCTTTTGTAGCTGCAGCTTTCATATTTCCCCCTCTATATTTGGATCCTAACTGTTTTTCACCACCAATAGTATGTAATTAATGATATTGCAATAGGAATATAGTTTTGAAAAGTCATTGCAGAACCTAAATATTTAGAGAAGGCCCACGGGAAAGCCCACACATATCACACATCCAGCACTAATTTTTACAAAATACATGTAAGCACAATAGTTACTAACATATTATCAGATAAGGCTCCAGCAAACTTTTGAATTTAACATTAACATGTTAGATTTATTGTTTTTTAGCATAGGAAGGGATAATTGTGTTTTGGTATTTTCACATCACTATTTTATGTCAAACACTCCATTGTATAAGCCTAAACCAAAAATGGATTAGAAGGAAGATAGGTTCTATACAGACAGCATATGAAAGTCTAATTAAAGGAAAATTGCTGTAGACAGGAAACAGTACTTGGTTCCAATAACTACAAGTCACCTACACTTAAATCTAAAGTCACTGATACAATTCAAGTCCAGGTGATTTCCCTCAATTTTCAAAAACCTTACTATCATAAATGCAAAATAAACTTCTGGCACTCAATTAATTCTGTCACACTCAGCCTAATGCATAAAAGGAGAGATGGGCACAGCAGCAAAGAGCATCTGTCCAGCTGATCACCACATCCAAGTGACTCAAAGTTACACTGAGCAGGACCAACACTCAGAGATCCTGAAAATCCTTATACACTGGTTCTCTACGGAAAAGAGAAAAGATTCTGTTGAATCTTGTCCTGTTTTATATACTGGAAATGTTATTGTACTCCAGTAAATAAAGTTCTATCCCATGGCAGTCATTTCATATACTTAAAAGTGACAAACTGACAAAACCAACCTGAATTAAAATTACAAGTACTAAGTACATAATTACCCACGTTACCATTAATTCCATGACCACACACCCCCAAGTAAACACAGAACCAGACTATTGTGGTTATTCAGCTTATTATGCTGAAATCACAGGTTTTTAAACTGCTTCCAGTTGTCAGCTACAAAACTCAACTTTTTTGATTCAATAAAAGAAGTTATTTCATCTTAATTTGGCCCTTTTACACTCTTTAGTTTTTATCTTAGCCATTCCTATTTTATTTTGAAACTCCATAAATGTGAATATAAACAGCTTAAAAATAACATGATGACTCATTAAATGGATTAAAGTTAATTCTGTATTTTCCCAGTTCTCTATGACATTTTCCTGTAGGCTACAAAACGCTGAATATTCTATCACCAGATAAGTACAGCAGTAATTGAATATTAGTCTAGATGCTTGTGGGCAGGGTACTTAGGGACATGACAAAATATCTATGAGCATAAAAATGAAAATGTTTTATCTCTGTGCAAAGCCAGTCAAACACACTGGCTACTCCAAGGAAAGGATTTTTAGTGCAGTTATTAAAATTTTATTTCATTCATCTTCAATACCCTACTACTGCATATGTTTTCCAAGCCAGTGCAGTAAGAGAATGGCTCTCAGACACATTAGGATTTTGATCTGGAAAAAATTTTAACATCTCTAAATCCTAGAGTTAGTCCTTGCTTCTGTAGTCAGGCACAGTCAGGAAAACCTGGTGCTCAGGTGACAGTTTAAAAAGCTCCTCAAGCTTATTTCAAAGTATGATTTTACAAGCACTAACTTCACATTAGATTGAAAATTTGGCACTCTGCTTGAAGATTTAATTCTACATTCAAAAGCATTTAGTAATAAACTAAGTATTACTCTTCCCTTTCAAAACATTGATGACTAATTAATGCTCACAGTTTGGATTCAGCCAGCAGGGAAATGAACGCAGCTAAATGCAATCTTTCAAATTAACAGGCTATCTCTATAAACTATAAAATTATTCTTTAAACAGAACTACTGTTTTATTACTACTGGGATCTTAGGTTCATTATGTTCTCATAATACTCTCAAACATATCTATTAATCTGCATAATTACAACAGGCAAGAATTAATTCCAGACAGATGCAAGAAGTTGCTTATTCATTCTTGATTTCAGCAACAATTTTCACGACAGATATTTATATTTCAAAGAACATTTCCAGTGCATAATAAAAATTATGTCTTATTCCTAACATCACAAGTGTAGCTGCTAACATGAATACCAAATGTAACAAAAATTAAGTGAACCGAGCACTTCTCTGAGTCCCAAACTGCACAAAACTCAATGTTTCCACTGAACTAGAAATAAAAGCTTTGGGTTTTTGTCTTCTTTTCATCTGCAAGCAAATAAATTAGTCCTAAAATTTTCTAAGCTTAGAGGTTCAAGTTATCATAGATTTCTTTTGATATTTCCAAGAATTCCTTTCCCCACCTGCACATACACCAGTGCATCCCTGAGAGGTGAAAACTCCTTCATCCTCACTGGAAGAGACATGATTATAAATTCTGTCATGTATGACAACAAATGCAATTCTGCTATGCTTAAAAAGAACTCAGCTGGGAAAGTGTGTCTTTTTTAGGGATGGGGGTAGTTTTTTTTCCCAATCCTGAGTTAAGTTTATCTAAGTCAAACTTAGAAAAAAGCCACAGGGCAAAATGAAAAGTGTGGCAACACCTGAGACCCTTCACATGTGAATTACCAAATATTTTGTGTCCCAGCTCTATTGAAACACATTATTCCCCAACTTCCTCCTCAAACAAAGGACAAATACCAGGAGGACATCAGCTTTTGCTACAACTTCCTCTTCCCTTATTCACTAAAATATTTTTAATCTATTAATCTAGTTATTTATAGTTATCTAGTAATAATAGATAACTACTAATAGTAATAACTAGTATTTATCTAGTCATTACACATTAAAACACCTATTTACACTTGCACAGGAGCTGAAGCACAACACTACTGGTATGGAAGGTGCTGGTACAACACACTTTTGTATTTATACCCTTCTGGTCTACAGGGGTACAAAGTGCTTTGAACACAACATGTAAAGGGGAATTTGGGGACAAGAGAATTATATTTACACTAAGAGTATCCAAACTCAGGTTATTTATTTGTGCCCTAGATCCAGTCTACTTTTGCCAACCCTGATAGTGCCACGATGGCCAAATACTTATGGTCAAGTATTATTAACAAACCACTAGTAAAATAAAACATTGCAGAATCAGACAATTTGGCCAGAAAGGCAATATAAACTATTCCCCAGAAAGAACAAAGGCAGGCAAGCCTCAGAAGATTTAGTTTTAGTCCATACACACATCCCAGTACTCAAAACACCAAACCATGCACTGCCTTTAGTGGACAAGAACCAAAATTACACACTCTAAGTGTGAGGAAAAGGTGACCAGTAAGTTGGAAAACAACCACACCCTTATAGCTCTTTGGATTTTTTCCATCATTCTAAGCACTCTAGACAAATAATTCCTGCCTTTGCATTCTTTCTGCTTTAATTTTTGGGCTGAGAAAAGCCCCAGGCATTTTATATGATGGTTTGTTCTAGAGACAAACCGAATTAGCTCCTGTTATTGGTGATGTTTCCATGATGGGAACTGGGTTAGGAGTTAACAAGGATCTTGTAATGAGAATATTTTTTTTCAATGTAATCTACTTGCCTAGTTATTATTTCAGCATGTCAGGAAATATAAGGAAATAGGATACACAGAAACAATGAACCAAATAATGGGGTGGGGGGAAAAAATCAGAGCTGAAAAATGAGCATGTAATTACTGTCTGCACAGGATCAAGCAGGGATTATTTTTCTTCTCCTCCCTCCCCTTGTATTTTGTTTCACAATTTATGAAAAAAATCAAGTAAATATTAGGTGCTGTGTCTGTGAAACAGGGATAAGTTAATCATTCATTCAGTTAATCCTCAGCATCACCTGCCAATAGTTTAATTATTTGATAAAACAATAATAGAGTTTCTAGAGCGTCTTCCATAACACAAACTTCATAAGCAGTTCATAAATATTGAAAAGCCTCAGATTTACATTTATAGCTAGGAAAAGTAAATCAAAAATTCATCAAGTGTCAGTCCAGAGGGCCAGAATCAGATTCTTCACCTCCTCCATCTAATTGACATTAAACAGAATTGTTTGTGACTGATCTAAACAGGAAATCCAGGTGTTTCATTCCACACAATACCAGCATGGGGTGGTTGTCCATCCTGATCCCCTAGCTTATTTCTGCAGTCACGGCTATACATGTCCTTTTAATTCTCCTCTTACTGTTCAGTGTACATAACTTGTGCTATTTACCAAATTCTGCTACAAATGTTGAAGCATCTTTTTGTCTTAGATGCTGCCTCTACCTTAGTTTTAAAGTTCCTCCCATTTGTTTTTCCCCCTGTAAGTAAAACAGCTATGTATTTATTTAAATACATAGATGTTTAATGCTAAACTATTTAATTATTCTCATCTCTCTATTTATCAGCCTTTTTGAATAGCATCATTGTTCATGATTCTTTTATCCTCCAGGGTTGCAGAATATAATTTAAAGTGTTTTCTTGATAATAAATGTAGTTTAGTCATTAAGTATATTTAGGAGTATTGTTATTCTGCTACAGACAACATGGTGTGTCAGGGAAACCCACACTGTGCAAGTTTTTTAACAATGATTCACTAACAAGTTCATGGCTCTTTCTCAGAAAAACAATAAAATATGCATTTTATATACTCAAACCACTTCTCTCCCTTTCCCTTCTTCCCCAGCTTTTCCAAGGTCACAGATGCAGCTGTAACAAGCTACATAGCACTGGCAAAGGTTTATTCCAAACCTCATATAAAGCAATCAGCTCCAGATCCCCCAGAAAAGTCTTTCTGTTCAATGCAAAATGCACTGAGGTCAGAGGGAAGATGATACTTCCACTGGAATAAATAAATCATTTCTCTTACTGGGTTTCTCCTCACAGGAGACAAAAGTCCTACACTCTCCAGAACATTCTTTGGAAGCTTTACCAAGAGGGCTTTCCCAGTTGTCAGTCACAGCACAACATGGCCCTCCAGAGACATTGCAGAAGGTAAATTGTTTAATAATTTATCAGCTGCTGTTGATATGAGGCACTGCAGCATATTGAGCCTTGTTATTACTCCTCATTATTGAGAAGCTTTTATCTCTTCTCAAACTGAGACAACTGTGCTGCAAAGTCTTCACCCACAATATGAAGAAGTTAACTAAACATGATCACCTCACTCTTGAAGATCATCTTAAATTATGAGAGCTGAGCAAATGCTTGCATTTTAAAAACTGAGCTGCCAAAGATACAAACAAACCAATAGGCAGAGGGAAATTTGGTTAGTTTTGGGAGGAATAAGACAACTCCTCTCCCACAACAAGCTCAGGAAGCTCACTCCTTAAATTAATAAGCTGGCAGGGGACCACAAAATTGCTGGAATATTCTCTTTAAACCTTAGTCTCAGCAGAGGAATCCACTAGGGAATAACCACAGGGCATCATGCACAGCAGTAAGTACAGTGGGTGATACATGCATACAGATTATATTTGCAATAAACAATAGACATGAATTTCCTATCAGCTCCTTATGGTAGCCTCAAATCCATCTTCCCTGAAAGCTACAAAATGCCTTATTTAAATGACATGACAGCAAGATATATGAGAGGCACTCATCTTTCAACTGAGTCTGGGACTGCCCAACTCCTGTGTTTATCTGGTTGTAGAAAAGGGACTGATCTTGGATGTACTTATAGGTTACTCTTCATTAGCACTACCAGTTTTATGAAAGTAAAATCTCTTCCTCTCTATGTGTAAATTGCCACAAGGTTTTTGAGGCTGTAATTGATTAGGCATTTTATAAGTATAACCTCTCCTTTCTTGAAAGCCTTTTCACAATACCAGCCTTAGAAAACTCAAAAAACCACTGAATTCCATTCACACATACCCAAGTTGAAAGCATAAACACATGAAAACATTCAGCTTTACCACCAGTGTGCCATCCAGAGCTGACTCTTAAAATTAATTTCTTATCAATGAGTTATGTGCCTTATTTCTATTTAGTTCTAGCAAATAAAAATGTAAATGCTTGAATATTCTCAACTCAGTCAAATAAAGGAGGGTCAAGCACCACCTACCTAATTCATTACAAATCATCTATTTGAGCAATATTACACAAAGGAAGGTGAGCTAACAGAAACATCTTCATCCCTTAAGATAATTTCTTAATTGGAATTTTTCATCTTGTTGGGGTTTTTGGGGGTGGATTTTTTGGGGATTTTCTTTGGTTGGTTGGGATTTTGTTCACCTGGTTAGGGATTTCCGTTGGTTGGTTTTTCATTTGGTTGGTTTGGGGATTTTGGTTGGGTCTTTTTTTGGTTTCTTGCTTTGGGGATTTTATTTGGTTGGGGTTTTGGATTCTTGCTTTTATGGTTGGTTGACATGGGGAATTCTTTATGGTTGATTTTTTTGGTTGGTTGGTTTGTTTTGGGGGATTTTTTTGACTGTTTAAGGAATTTTGGTTGATTTTTTGATTCATTTGGGTACTGTGTTTGTTTCCTGTAAATAGTAGAACCAAGTCACATAAAATAGATTTTCATATTCAGAAATTAACAACCCATTTTCTGCTAAATACTACTCCTTTCAAAGTAGCCCAAGCCCAGGCACCTGCAGCACAGACACTGCACAGGCTGGAAGAGCTCTGGCTTGCACAGCAGCATCACTCTGTATTTTGGGATGATATAACTGAGCACTAATGAGTGTTCAAATAAGTAAAACCCTGCTTCAACTTTTAGCTTATAAAACATCTTTCAGAACCATTTCCAACTGCACTAAGCACTCTGGAAAAAGTTGTCTTCCACTGCATCATGTTTGCTTTCACAGTGAGCATCAGGGGAGGCAAGAGCACAGGACCAACTCTTCATGCACAAAGCCAAAAACAACTCTTTCATCTCAAACTTATCTTGCAAAATTGCTACCAAGCTTCACTGTTTAGACCTCACAGGCTAAGGACTAATGAGCACCAGAGCCATCAGTGCTGACTGTATGACCTCAGCTCAGTGATATGGGATACTCATAGAGGACATAAATTAATGACTTAATATCGTAAAAGCTCAAATTTAAAACTAGTATGATTTATCAGTCTTCTAAAGAGTCTTTACAGTAACCTGATTCTCTAATAAGAAACATGCATGCCTTGTTATTTCTGTGGATACCCAATAGACATCGTCAGCTGCAACAGTGCTGATGCTACTGTTGATGGATATTTTTTGCCCCTTTTTGTGCTATTCCAGGTCAGCTGCAGCCTCCTTACCCTGAGACTAACACCCCACAAAAGCCTTACCAACATTAAATAAAGAGGGAGGCAGATGCCAAAAGTTTTCAGATTCATACCCCATGATCAAAATATCCAGCTTCTTATCCATCTTGCAACTCTCAGAAAGTACCTTTCATTGCAACACACATTTCAGCCCCCTAGAAGTTCAGGCAACTGAATGATCTCTCAAACTGAGCAACAAAGTAAGTGAATAAATAAGTAATAATAAGAAAGTAAGTGAATAAAGTAATAATAAGAAAGTAAGTGAATAAATTTTGACCATGGTGCCTACTAAAAGCAGTATCAATAAAGGAACATACTGGTTCCTGAATATTCACCATGAACTTGGTAGTAACTGTCTTTCTAAAGATAATTTTCTTGAAGCTGTCATTAATAAGCCTAAAATGAGCATTCTTGCACCAAAAAGGGTGGTGACTGCATTCTCTATCTAGTTTGTAACTGTGATCATCAAAAAGAAGCATTAAATTTCCTTGTCCTAGATACACAGATGGTTCTCAAGTTATTACATTTAGAATTTTAAATTTTTATATTAAATATTTCTATGGGTTTTTTTAATCCAGGTATTGAGAGACCAAATAAATGTCTTACTTCAAGTATGGAATTTCTCCAAACCTTGATGGTGGCACTTCAATAAATGCCATTCTACTTATTTGCACAAATAACCCAGACACTTGAGATATCTATATCTGCCTTGACCTTCCATCCTATGAATAAGCAGCACATCACTACATTCAGCAAAGCAGAACTTCATGGAGTTATTTCCATGCCTTGAATCTGACCTTTTCCTGTGCCCTAGTGTTATACACAAAAGGAGACAAAGATCTGAGCAAACAAACTGCAACAAATTAGGCTTATTATCCCATCTTTGGAAGTTAAGATCATCATTAGCTGATGGGTTATATAAGAGTAATTGCAAGTGTTTTGTTTGGTCAGATTTAAACATACATTTACAAAAATTTCACATAAATGAGCAATTACAGCACAATTAGATACCAAATCTAAGTAAACACCCTTCTATAACAGCTTTAATTAAAGGATATGTTTGAGAAACAGTTTAATAAAGCAACCCTGTCATTAGAGAGACAATATTTCTACTGTATGTATTCTCTCCACTATGCCAGCAGCCAGTTACTGTCTCTGCCATGCCTGCCTTTGTCTAATTAAGAATATGATTTGAATTCTACCCAGTGTAAGAATGTATTAAAGAACACAAGAAAGAAGATGTTATCCAAGTAATCCTTATAATTTGAAGGACTACAAAAACTGATCTTCATATTTACCTCCAATTGTTAAAAAACGTAGATTGATGTTTCTTCACGAGTTTTTCTAAGTTTTTCTTTGTGTCCTTAAACACTGCAGACTCTCCAATAATAAATCTTTGCCAGAGTGGACTTGGAAGACAGTTTCTCCCCATCCAGGTGTAATGGATAGATTTATCATGCACAGCAACTCCCACAGCAGGGCTGTGTGCATCCAGTGTACAAACCCTAACCTGAGAAGGGTGGAGATGCTTTTGTGCCAATCACAACAGTAAAGGGTTACAAAATTCCTTCTGGGCCCAGAAACAGTACCTGGCTAGCTTCACGTACTGTCATTATTAATGCTTAAGATTTTTGCAAAAAAACCATTAACTCCAGGACACCTCAGGAATAAAATATTTCTAAGGCAATAATCTTAACTTTTAAGTGAGAAGACTGAAATACAGCACTGCAGTTTGAAAATCACTTAGCATGAAGTCTAACGGAGACATGGAAAAGTGTTTACTAGCAAAGATGGATTTTTTCCACTTGATGAGAGAAGTAAAAAAAAACCTAAAAACAGCAGCTCAAAGTAGAAGGACAGAGACAAAATCAATCCTATTCTGTGTCCTACTGAGCACTTGAATGCCTTGAAAATCTTACCAGGCTTCTGTTCACCATTTTTGCTCTTTACTACCAGCAAGAACATGTAAAAATGAGTTATGGGTAAGTGACAACATCGACTTAAGCACAACACTCCTCAAGAGGTACAGGCCCATCTTCAATCAGCAGAGCCACTAAGCCACAGTGTGACTGGCTGGTAGTCAATCAAAGCAAGTGAGCTGGAAAATCCACCCATGCTTCTGCTAACAGACAGGGAACAACCAACACTGAAGCAGCAATTAAACTACCTTGATTTATCCCCTTCCTTCCTGAGCATAATTGTCCTTGTTTCAAATCCTCCCTACCTTTGCTCTTTCATGGAAATTCAATGCACTGCATCATCAAGCCTTCCTTAATCCATTTTCTATTCCAGATAATGAACAAAAAAACAACCATCCTCTCCAATAGCTTTCAGCTGCCCAACTCAAGCCCTTTAGCTGAGAACTTCATCTTTATTTAAATTGTTCCTTGACCTAAAAAATACTGCTGCTACAATAAATTAGAAGATTGCGCATTTCATTGTGTAAAATGGTTATGGAGCCATTGACCAATGCTTAAAAAGTGACTGAAAGAAACAAACAAACGAAAAAATAAAGACTTGAAAAGTTGTGCCTCCATTTCCCAGCCTACTAATTTCCCACTATAAGCCTTTTCCTCTTCAATTGCAGTTTCATTTGAGATAATATTTCTTGAAAAGTATGAGGAAAAATACTTTAACCCATCATTTGTGACTAAAAATTTTAAGACTCTATCTTCTAAAGGAACAAGAGAGTATTCAGCAGCACTGTGCTTCTGCATTCAAGAAACTATTTTGGGACAGTCAACTTCTGAACATCATCTGATATTTTAAAAACTGAGGTTTTTCACTACACATTAGTGTAACTGCTAAATAAATACTCCTGCCTATTAAAATTATTTCATCACTATTGATGATCTTCAACTTGTGCTTCACAGATTGTTATATTTTAGTACATTTCAAGTGTGAGTTTTGAAAACACAAGTCAGTATGGATGTGTTTAAACCACTTGAAAACGTTCAAGAAGTTGCCAAAGCTCACACTCCTTAAATATCACCTAAAGCATTAATTAAAATTCCTTTCCAGAGGGGTGGAAGAAATCCTGTTATACAATGGCACCTACCCCTAACTTGCTAAAAGTAGAAGATGCATTTCAACCTCTATAATCTGATGCTGACAGTGAAGTTACACAACAAAAATCTCTTCTGCCAAGGTAAAATGTGCAAAGATGACAAACAAATTGCTGGGTAAGTTGGGTTGGAAACTGGCTGAGCTGCTGTGTTCAGAGGGTTTCTGTCAGCACCACAGACCATCAGTGGCACAGCCAAGGGGCCAACACTGGGGCAGATATTGCTGTCATTCACTAAGGAGCTTGATGATGGCATCACACAGGACTTCACCACTTTGGAGACACCAAACTGGGAAGACTGGTTGGTGGAACAGATGACAGTGCTGCCTTTCAAAGGCACCTTTCCAGGCTGGAGAAGTGGTCAGACAGATTGTACCAGAGAAAACTTCCTTCAGATCAGGGGGATTCTCAAGTCCCAAAACTTGGATATATTCAAAACCCAGCTGGACACAGCACTGAGGAACCTGCTCCAAGCAGAGCAGCTGGACCCAACCACCTCCAGAAGTGCCTTCCAACCACAACCACCCCAATGATGCAGCTGCCTTTACTTTTGGACAGACACTGTGGACAATTGTACAGTCTTTCATTACATGCCACTAAAAACCTCACGGATTTTCTGTTCTTCACAGAAGTCTGACAAAACCCAGACTGCCACATCTTGCCTCACACAGCAAATCTTCAAATTGAACAACATGATCAAGTATTTCTTAAGGATATAATTAAGGGCCAGAAAGGTGTTTTCTCTTCTGCATCCAATTTGGCAAACATAAATAAGAAAGCATTCCACTGTCCAACCACTTTTTCAAGGCTAAGTACTTTGTAAATGTTTGTTGTGAGAATGAATTACACCTCGGGTTGTTTTTTATATTGTTGGGTTTGGGTTTTTTCCTGTTACTTTCCCCTAGGGCCCCCTCAAGGAGTTTTTCTTTGCTGAGAAAGCTTGAGGCACATAACTTCGTCAAACTCTGTTTGCATCTCTGCCTCCTGAAAGTGTTGCTCAGCTTGTTCCTATTGCTTTGGTAAGCTACCTGCACACAAGGTACTACCTGCAAAAAGATGGAGTAACCTTCCTCCCCATGCACAGAAAAGTTTAAATATCAAAGAAAGATATTTTTCTTGAAGGACTACCCATTGAATGGCAACTGCACGAGGGACAGACATTAATCTGTTCTCCTTCAAGACCTACAATTTTACTTATTCTGGCTCATCCATTTGGCAGTCTGTTCTCAGCTCAAGCTCTACAAATTTGTCTTTCCCCCCCCTGCATATTTTCAATCACAGATGACCTCTTGTACATTGACTACCCACCAACACTCATGAAATTCCTACTCAATCATTCTGCAATGCTGGTCACTGTCCTTTTCCTAGCATTAACTGTAGGAAGAACAGAAGCTGAACTGATATTGCTCCTCTTAAAAGCATATTTAGAGAAAACACAGACTTCTGATACATTAAACGAGCATATAAATGAGACAAAACAGACTAATGAAATCAGGCAATGAAATTTTCATAAGAATAGAACATTATGACTAAATTTCCTGTGCTTATTAAGGTTACATTCTGAGCTTATAAGAGATATCCAATTTACAGTAAATTAATTGCTTGAACATCGTGAATATTTTTCATGCACTCTATGGTAGGTGTCCAAGACTTTAAAGTCAGTATTGACTTTTGAAAACTGTGAGCTTAAAGAATTGACTGATTCTGTTTTATCCCTAAATTTCTCATCCATCTCAACTTCCCTCTCAGTCCTGCACCTTTTTGAGCTCTTCATTTTCAGGGTAAGGGGGATTATCCCAGTGGTGAGACACACAAGCACAGGCTTGATACTCATCCAAGAATATTTCCATAGTTCTAACAGTTATTCAAGTTATTACAAATTGACAAGTGTTTGAAATAAATGGGGGCGAAAATGCAATTCTATGCCATCAAACAAAAGGAAGACAAGCTTTTTATGTCTCCACTTGCACTTTACCATAAATACAGCTTCCCCTTGCTTATTTCTGCTGCCCTCTGTGCATGCATATCCTGAAATTCAGGCAATTTATGCCTCTGACAGGAAGAATAAACTTGCACAACTATTCAGGGCTGTGTTTCCCTGAAGGAGGCAGTTTGATACAATTTGTCAAAAGCCAAAAGAGTGCTTTAATGGACGATTTACTTCAAATGACTGCAGCTGTTGCCAAATAAAGGAACAGAGACAAAAGATTAAAAATGGTTCTACCCATGCCAATATAATTCTCAATGATTAATGAATAAAATATAACCTTTTCTATCTCCCCCTTGTAGCCAAAAAAGCAATAAAAGTAATTAATCATTCTGTTTCTGTGGTTTGCTCCATCTGATGTTCAATCAAAGCACTTGGGGAAATTTCAGTAGGTATTGTTAACAAAGTACACATACACTTTTTGAGCTTATTGCTTGTCCTGGAAGTAAAGCCAGATACTCCCTCTTCAGTCAGAGCTCAAAAAAAGTCACCAAAAACTTCTCTGAAATTCTACATTCCAAAAAAAATTGCCACCAGAAGCACCACACCCTGACTTGTTCCCAGGAGAGCTCATTGCAATAGTCTCATGTGTAATACTTCACTATCATACAATATTACAAGCTCAGCTGGAGCATACAGAATGAGCAATATTAACTGCACAACATGAGCTTCATATAAAGAAAGCTCACACTGCTCATTTTCAAGGCCTTTCTTTGTTGCAATGATGAGAATGAAAATATTATCCAACAGCAAACACAGGGAGGTTGGGACAGAAGTATTTCATTAGACCACAGGGAATATTTGGTAGTCCAAGGAAGGTAGTGAAGGAAGCAAATACAGCTAAACAAAGACACAGCTAACCACAGCATGTGAACATTATTCCAGCAGCCCCCCATGCAACCCCATCCTTCAATCATCCAATTTCAACTACTCCTTGGGCTACTCTGGCATATTTATCTACAAACAAAGATTTTAAAATATCAGCTTGACATTCCCTTTCAAGGGCCCAAGTACAGTTTTCAGTATTTCTACTCCTGGTAAGCATTTATGTAGTGGAGCAGCCTCACTGTGAATGTTTACACTTTCCCAGGACTAGCAAGTCTTTGAGCTCAAGCTCCTTGGTAGCACCTAAACATTTAATTTCCCTGAATTTTTTCTTCACTTAGTCCAATACCTGCCTAGCATTTAACAGAGTGAACACTTCCATACCATCATTTACTGCACGTGGAGATGAGCTAGGCACATAATTAATTCTCACTTTTACCCACAGATTTATTTCCAGATGTTCCCAATATTGCTGTGCAGCAGGCAGGATGCACATGGCAGCCTGCCAAAAAATACATGAGCTGTGAGACTGGAACATCATTCTTGTTCACTAATGTCACTTCTCCATCAAACTCAAGGAGTTCCAGTGGGCTTGTGAATTAATTTGAAGAACAGGGGCTGTTGTTTTGTTTGGGTTTTTTTATTATTATTATTATGCTTATTACTGACTTCCCACCAGGACAGGTATCTTAAAATTCCAAAAATAACACACCTGGTTGTGCCCAGAAGAAAAATTGCTTTCCAAATGCATCAAATCCAGCAAAACACTGCTCAATCACACTTTATAAATCCTAATAGAATGTATAAAGATAAAATTTGGCTTCAGGCACACAGGAAGTCATTGCCCACGTTAGCACAGCCTCTGGAGCTCAGTGCTCTGGCTTTTTGTTCAAAGCACTGGGTTCAACCTCTCCCATTTGTCAAGTTCATACAGTTACAGGGGGTCAGTTACACTTGTTTTGAGTGAAAAATGCCAGTCAACATGCAATTAAATGCCACATAAAAAGTCATGGTGAATAAATCCTGTCTTGTCAGTCAGGAAGACTGTAAAATAAACAAGTATAATCTATAATCTGTGAAAGCATGTTTGTCCTGCATTGCACTGCAGCTAGCTGTGTTACCTAACAGTGCCACTAACAAACATCACATTTACACCAGATGAGGACTTGTCTTTTAGGCTCATATAAACACAAACATGTTGGTCTAAAAGCATTTCTGTAAACACCCACACACAGCATAAAATACCCTAAATGCACAATACTTGAAGCAACAAAGCATCAGGTGACAAGCACTCCTTCACTATCACTCACAGTTACAGGAGGAGCTGTTTCCTGCCTATTCCACATGGAAAGCCTTTGCTCCAAATCACAAAGTCACAAGTTGTCCCCAAGGAAAAATCCAGTGTACGAGGATATCTCCCACTTTTATCTTTCACCAAAGATAAAGAACACCAAATTGATTTGTCAGAAAGCAGAGCAGTCAGGACTGCATGAACTCCCTTGAAGATCCATGAAGGAATCACTAACAGACCCCCTTGCCAACAGGAGAAAAATAGAATATATTTCCTATATTTTATAAGCACAAAAATTTTGCTAGACCAATGGACTCCTATATTTCAACCTGCATCATGAGGCAACTCTGAATTCTTCATCATTATATTTTCATGTATGATAGTTAAGAAAATACTCAAATATCACCATTTACATTACAGAAGTGAAAGATTCACTTTGACCTCTGCATTCAAATTAGGATAGGATAAAAAAATGTAACTACTACCTGAATTATGTGCAAAGCCCTGGAGAGACTGGTCTGACCCTTCATTTCTCATAGTAGATAAGTATTTACACACACACTCTCAACCCCCATACAGTTATTCTAAGAAATATTAAATACTTTTACTACCAAGCAAGAATCACATACAAAGCTTTCTATATCAGGTTCTCTCTTACTAGCTAAACTATATGCTTATTTGCACTATTACCACCTTTAACAGAACTGTTTAATAGCTACTAGGTAAACCCAAACAGCTTTGTTCTGTGGACTGAATCAGAAAGAATTGATCAAAATTGATCAATGACAGTGTAGGAAGCATGGAGGTTTTCTTGCACTTTGAATAATAAATCACTGACTAACTTTTTCTTCAACTTATCTGGCATAACAAATGGCTACAAATTAAGTCAAAACCATATGGTAGAGGCTAAAGGGTAGAGCACAAAATGAATTTTATTATACAGAACCATATGCTGCACTTAATGTCCGTGATGACTTTGCCTTTCACCATGGATGGTGTCTATAAATCAGCACTGCAGATGTGAGAGCTCTACTCAACTCTACAATCAAATTATCTTGAGTACATGAATTCAGTATTTTCCTTTACCACATGGTCTCAGAGGGTTACTCATGTTATGGATCACTTTTGCACATTTACAGTGTGCCTTTTTTAACACTGCCAGTTCTTCAAGCACCACTCTGGCAATACCTAAAGGAAACCCTGAGTAACCCAAAACCAGGGCTCCTTAATAAATACTCTAAGTACCAGAATACTAGGCAGAACTTCCCACAGAATCAGAGTTTCTGAACCAAAGGAGCTGAAATTCTGAGCGCACTTTTCTCTCTAAAAGATTGGGATTCCATGCTCTGCTGCAAAGCAGCTCACGCAGAGCTTGGTATTCCATACACCTAAAAACCACAGCCAACATCCCAGAATAAAATTGCTTTGATGTCAGGTAACCAGGTGAGCCCTACACAAAGAAGGAGCTTGGCCACAGCAGCATGACATTACTTTAAGCAGTGGCTGCACAATAGGAACAAAAATAAGCCAAAAATGTGAAAGGCACATACTGAGCTGAGGAGGTCAATCTTCTGCTGTGTATCAGACAAGTTATCTACAGTTCAGACATTTCTTGCTTCCTACACAGAGATTACAACTTTTGAACAACACTAACATTGCTTAGCAACACACAATCCCTTCAAATGGAGTTTCAGGTTGAGAAATAAAAATACTAAGCAGAAACAGAAATACAGTACAACTGATTGTTCAAATTGATAATTTATGGTGAACTGAAGGTAAGATGCTTTCAAAGAAGCAGTTTAGCAGTTTCTAGTTTAGGAGTATTTAAAAATACTCTGTTTTCATTGCCAGTGCCACTGGGCACATCACATGAAAGATGTTTCAGAAAACTGCTCACCGCAAAGGTCACATCTCAAGGTACAGCTCTTGCACTAGTTATGAAAAAGGTACTTTCAAAAGGAAAAAGTGAAAGTTATTTCCTTACTCTCTGACTACAAGCCCTCTTCTTTAAAGCCAGGATAACTTACACTTTTTCTTCACTTTCCCAGTTTTCCTTAAGCGTAGATTTTTCCTGAGTTTGTGACACTGCTACAGACAGTGCCATGCTGCTTCCTTAGCACCACATTTTATCCAGATAGTACCTGAGAAATACCATTGCAAATAATGCCCAAGTACCATTGTAAAAAGAAAATGGGGTTACCTTGAGCAAATTGCCTTCCTTCTTCTAAGTTTCATTCCATCATTTCATCTTAATTAAAATAAAACACAAGCAATATTTATCCAGCAAACATCTTTAGGAAAACATTTATACAAAGAATAGAATTCGCATATTTAAGGGTTCTGCTCCTGGCTAAACAAATATTAGTCCAAATACTGACTTCAATATCTAATTTTATAACAAAACACATCCAAACACAGTGAGGAGGGTATGCATGTTCACCTTTCTGGCCTCTTCAAAACACTGTGACGTATGCAAAAACATCAGCAATGGACAGAGAAGAATGAAAACTTGTAACTTTGCATTTCGTGTATTTCCTGACTGCAGACCTGAAGCAGAGTTTTGAGTACTTTATAAGTACAGTAACCGATACCATTGACCATTTGGGATCCTTAGAGTCTAATTGTTCCAGCCAGAGAGGATTAACACAGTTAAACGCATCTGACAGCTTAAGCTTCCCAGATACCACAAAGACAAAAATCACCATTGCTGCAAAACAAATGAAAAAATTCACATTTAACCCCCTAGAACTTTCCCATAACTCCCAAAACACTTTGAATAAGACTCTGCCCCACGAGCCAGCATCCAGCTTTCACACAAGTCACTGAGTGAGCAGCACTAGAAATTATCACTGCATTTTATAGTTTTGTTAGGGGCACATATGATCTTCCACCCATAAAAAGTTTGTGGGAGAACTTATTATTTTGTTTTCATCTTTAATTGGGGAGAGCAATTGTTCCATAAAAAAACAACTCACGCGCAACCAAGCTTCTACCAATACCAATGAATGAATAGCTCATGGCCTAATATGAAGGGTAGTAGCAAAGCTATCTGTAAATAACAGCTGTATTTGCCCACTGCAATAAAGCAGACAAGTGTGATGGCTGTGGTGTGGAGTGCCCTATACTTAAAAATATTTTATATTTCAAGTTCATCTTCTGAGCAGGAGAGGCCTGAAAACTCAGCACACCTGCTATCAGACAGAAGATCAGAAAACAGCAGAAATCTTACTCCAGCCCTCCCTGCAAGGCCTCTGTGCTGCCAGCCCTAAATTATCCTCTGTTCTCTTAGCAGGTGTAAGCAGTGACCCACAGGCAAAGCTCAGGCCAGCTCACTCTGGAGCCATTCCCCTCACCTAGATGCATTTTTCAAAGGAGGTAGTTTCCACAGAATCAAAAAAAGAACTCAAACACAACTAGTAACCTATTCTCAGACATTTTCAGCATCCATCCACAGCTAACTTCTCTGCCACTTGGCTCTCTCCAAGTGCTATAAAAGCCAGGAGGACACAACTGGAACTCAGACTGTTGAGAAAAACAACTACAGCTGTGCATGTCCAGATTTTGAACTATACCATGAATATCTGGGAAGCATTATAGAGGGAATCCACTGGAACACAGTTATATTTGTTTTAAAATATACATATTCTGTTTAGTATCACTACTGAAACTCATTGCAGACATCGAGCCCCAGATCTGGGGTTCCTCTCCTAAAGGATAATGCAGTCTGGCACTCATTCCTCTCTCTTCCAAAGCACTACTTCAGAAAACTGCAGGATTCCAACCTTATCATTCCTCCAATTCTTCCTTCCACAGGGGCTGGAAGAAAAGATCCAGAGTTTCTATCATCCCCATAGATTCTGTCATACAAGGATGGCAAAATGCATTTCTTTTCTGCAGTCTTCTCACATAAGATTGGTTTGTTTAATAAACCTTTCCTTGGAGAAGCAGCCTTACATCAGTATGAGATTTAGAATATTTTAAGTGAATTTAGAAACCATGATTTTGTAGTTGTTTGTACAGCAGAGATTTCAGACCACAGCAGACTGAATGCAACCAGACTGGTGTTTTATAACTGAGGTCATGGACTGATTTCCATGATCCACAATCCTCACACCAGGCCAAACCTGCTCTTACTCCCTTTCCAGAGAAAAGCACACAAGTTATATTCCCTACTAAGCTCATTTGGTACCATTTAATACATATTTATGTATATATATACACACACAAAATGGCAAATGTGGTTGCATGACAACCACCAAATGCTCTTGGGGATTTACTGCAATTTCCTCAATCTTTGATGATTACAAAGATGGTAAGAGAAGTCAAAGGGTGAATAGGTGGATTTACCCTGCACAGCATCCAAATTCCTAACAACAGCATGGACTTTGCCACTTATTTCTAATGCTAATCAACTCTCATATAAGGATTCAGAACTTTGATCTGCAAGACAGTTCATAAAAGGCCACAAAAGAAAACATGAGTACTTTACAAATTGAATTTCATCTCTGTTTATGAGGTTCTCGCGATACCTAACTTCAGTTATCAAACACAAACTTTCAAACACATTAGTGGAACATCCCTGAGTCCAGAGTCCATGCCTCCTACTTGCTGTGAGTTACAGCTAAGAAAACAAATACAATTGTATCAGTTCCTTTGAACTAACCTATTTCAATTCAAATTGAAATTGAATACTGTGGTTACAGTATTTCAACAGCAAACAAAAAGCATGCACAGCTGAGTGTCAGAATCTATAAATACTCAGATAAAGCAACATTTACAACTCCAAGAGTGTTGAGTATGACACAGTTAACTACCTCCAGTGCCCAAGAGATGTGCACTGAAAAATCTGAGCTGTGTCACTAATTTTAAGTGGACATTAAAAAACCAAACCCAGACGTTAACATCCCACATGTCCTGGCTCTGTTAGCACTGCATTGGCCATAAGCACACAGTTTTCATTCCAAATATTTATCAAGGTTTGCTTGATTTTTGTTGTTCCTACAAGTATTTCAGCTTGTTTTTACTCACTGCACCAGTCTCAGGTTGTAAACACAAGTGGGGTGTGACTCTCCCATAAACAAATTTATCTATGAATCTGCAAAACTGACTGCATGAACATGGTTACAACTGCTCACATATTCCTACACACTGAAATGCCAAATAATTAAGAAAGGCCCAAATGACCTAGCAAGATTTGGGATGATTTTTAACAACTATTTTAAAAAATAACCAATGCCAACATCTGTTGACACATTTACTACCAAGTAATTGTGCTAAAGCCCTTTGCAGAGAAAAACCTGAACTTTTTTTTAATGTCTGAATAAAATATCTTTACCAGACACAATAATTGGTTTATACTAAGTATAACTATTAGTATAAAGTATCAACTCAGGTCCTGCTTTTCACCAGTACTTGGACAGCTAAAATGCATGGTGTATATCTACCAAAGCATTGATAGTCTTTGCAGTTTATTATCCTGACTCATCAATTAATTGCTTGCACTGTGGCAACAGGACAAAGCATAGATAGCAACAGGAGCTCAGAAAGCCCTCAGAAATAGCAAGTGACTGACCATGAGACCCTGGCCAGCCTCAGCCCAAGCATTTTCTCACTATCCTCAGTACACTAATCTAGGAGAATTGTTAGACACAAGAAATTTACCCTAACACAAATTACCACTCACCAGTGCCCAATATTACAGCCCTGACCTAATAAAAATATATCCAGGAATCAGATTTTTTTTCCCTATTCCATCTGCTGACACAATTATACAAACCAAAGTGTTTAAACTGCCATTATGTACCAAAACATAAGAAGATGCACCAGATTCTGTATTTTGTTACTGCAGTTTGCTCATGCAGCAAGGGGAGGACAAACAGGGGGAAGCAATCTCTTTGTCTTAGCATGGACACAGAAGAAAACCATTTAGTCTGAGACTAAATTCATGTGATAATGAGCTTGTACCTTTGTTTGTTCCTGTCACTTGCAAAATATTTCCCCCTTAAAATAACAATCCTGTTCTTCAGGCTGCATTTCCACTTTCTCTATGTTAAACACTTCCAAAATAACCTTGAATATCTGAGGAATTCAAGTTGTTGCAAACAGGGGCTGAGAGGAAAGCAAATTAAACAGATTTGTTTAAGCCCAGCGTGCTCATGAAATTTTTTCCTTTGGCTTTCCACAGCTCCATCTGCATGGTGATCTCTGTAGACTCACACACAGATTTAAACTTGACATTATCTAATGTGTCTTGGGAAAAATCCTGCACAGTAAATTGAATTTTTAAAAGTGGTACCACATTCAATGAGCATCTAATACATTGTATTTACTTGAGCTGCAGCTGAAGACCATTAAGGATAATAAACTCATTTGGAATTTATATTCTTTAGCCTACTTTTGAGTATACATTTTAGGTGTGCTCAATACAATATTACAGGTTTTTCTCAGTCTAGGTTTTGTGCAGAAATGAACAACTCCAGTATATTTGGTGAGGGGAAAAAAGCAAAACACCCCATAAATTCACTGTACACAACCTGTGTCTTGTTCAATTCTAGCAGAGGTCATTGCTTTCATTAAAAATAACAAAATAACCCCTTGTTAAAAATGAGCACATACAACTTCCACTTAGAATTTAGTTTCAATCCAGTTGCTTGCCACTTTAATTCAGCCCTTGCTCCCACTTTGAGATATGCAAATATTTCTCATCTGAGCCCCTATGGCCAATGCAGGATTTGAAAATAATCAAAGAGAACAGTGTGCAATTTAAGGTCCTGACAACATGTAGGGAAATGTTGTTTTATGCTTGAGGGAGCTGTGCACAGACCATCTGCTGCCTTTGTGATTCCCCTGACGCCTGTCACGGCGAGGATGCAGGAGCAGGCACGGGATGCAAACAGAGCCATCACCATGGAGCTTGGGGTTGGGGAGGAGACCCTGAGACAGCCCAGCACCTCAGTGAGGCAGCACTTGGACCATCACACCCCTGCCAGGTGCTGGGAGCTCGCCCCCAGTACAAAACCCCCAAGGGAACAGCCCCCTGGGCATTTTTGTCATTAGGGCAGCATTGCATAACTTCATGCAGAGGCATTCAAGATCAGCTAGCACTGAATCACACAAAGATAGAAATCAGAGAAAAAAAAACACAACTGTATAATTGCATAGAAGATTTAGTTTTGATTTTTTTAGTATTGTAAAAAGGCCTATATAAGGATGAGCCTATACTGCTTTACAGCCTTATGCCTTGTCCCTTTGCCGTCTCTCCCTCAAGGAATGAAAATGGCACTGCCTGCAGAATCCAAGAACTGACATCCAGCTGCCTCAGAGATCACCCATGTTTATCTGAGAGACACAGATAAGTCAAACTTACACCAAAGCATAAAAGAAAATAAATTCCTTCAGGATTATATTTCACATGAAAGATGAGGAGATCCCTTTAAAGCATCCCCACTCCTCAAACCATTGTATTATAGCTTCTACATGAAACATTGAGTCCAACATGTTCTTCTAATTCCTAAACTCTGTTCCTAAGAAAGACACCAATCCTCCACACTATCATAAGAATTTTAAAGCTTTTTACCTATTTTACTTTTTGGTTTGGAGATATTCCTCAATGATCCAATATTAGATGAACTGGGATTCTCTAGAAAACCTGCCTGCTATGGAGATCAACACAACATATCTTGAACATATCTTGAAGTTAAAATTGCTGTCTCTCTATTTTCAGTCTTCTAGCCAAAGCAATAACAATTATACTCAGAGGAAGAGAATAATTTTTCTTTATACATCATCTTGTTTTTGCAATAATTTTTTTCTACTCTTTTTCTTTTAGATAAAAATCACTTGTGCTAACATATTCCCTAACACATGCCAATGCAGCCAATACAATGAAACAGGAGAGAAGTTTGAACTATTCAGATTTCAAAATGAAAAGTACAGAGGAAAAGGAAAGCAGCTATATAAGAATAAAGTACAGCCTCCCAGCCCATTTTATACATACCAGGACAAGAGTAAAATTGAAATTTCTTATCTCTTTTGTAACACTTGTGCAAACAGGTGATCCAGGTGGCAGACCACAGTTTTCCCCATCCCAAATGGAAACTCCAGACAAATGCAAACAAGAAAAAGCAGGTAGACAGCCTAACTTCTGACACACTTCAGAGAAGCCTTCAAGGCATCTTTGTTAAATGGCTGCCACAGAGTCCTTAACTACATTAATAATCCACTTTTCTTGGAAAGACTGCTCTACAGGAGTCCACAACTCTGAGAAAACATTCATTTCAGAAAGTCTTCCCCATACTATATTTAAATGGAATTATCTACAAGCGACATAATTTATGGTAAATGCCTCCACTGAGTGGATTTTTGCCTCCATGATGTTCTAAGTGACACATCACAGATGATCTCACTTCATCAAGACATCCCTGCTTCAGAGTAAGACTCTATGCTGCTTCTCAACTTGGATCCATTTTCTGGTATATGCCATGTTTGTGACACTAAAATTTAAGATCCAGAATAAAAGAAAGCTACTTCTTTTCAGAACTACTACAAATATTACTTTCTTGAACAGAAACTAACAAGTTTTTAAACACAGTAGTACTGGACATCTTTTCCAGAATCTTCTAGAAGCTCTAAAATTGAGGTAAATAATATAATTTCACTTAGTGAGAAAATCAACAGGAATAAGTCAAACCTGGCTTGTTTTCCTGCCAATCCCATGTGTGCCTTATGGCCTGCAGGGTTGTCAGCTCTCCAAATTACAACAGCTTTGTTTTCCTTTTCATTGAAAGCAAACTTTCCCATAGCCTCAACACATTGCTTGCTTGTGGCCAACCTGTTATGACCCAGTATTTTCACAACTGCTTGTTGGTTTGGGGTATTTCTTCAGAACTTCTCCTTCACAAAAATTCTCATGAGCTCTACTCCATGCCACTGAATTGTGCCCTGGCTTACATTCCAGGCTGTTGAGACCATCCAGTTCTTCCAATTATCTACTCTTCCATCCTACCAAAATCTCTCAATCCTGCGTCACAGCATTTCATTCATCCTGGAGAGCAATCTCAAGACAAGCCCTGAGGATGTGTTAACAGACCAATTCTTTCCAAGCACAGATTCTTGCCCTCCCCTTAAGTCATTCCCTGCCCAGTTTACCATCCACCATTTTAGCACCTTATTGTGCATTTTCCCATAGAGTTCCACACAGACATGTTTATTAAGTGTAGAAACTGATTTCCTACACCTAAACTATTATTTTATCAAGTTAAAGGACAGGCTACATCTGGCATCAATTACTTTGGAAAAACACTTCTCATCTATTTGCTATTTGCTCTTGAACTTGTCAATACTTTTTAAAAATAGGATCTAGAAAGTGATCCATCCTCTTCAGGCCAGACTAGTTCTCCTTCCTCTCCCCCTCCCCTTTTATTTTTCCTTCCTTTTACACATTTTTTGCCTCTTAAAATGTAATCATGATGTTTGCCATCAGATTTCGTAAGTCTCTAAGAATCTAGTTCTTGGGTAAACAAAAACTAAGAGATAGATATTAACATTTGTCACAAATATATTTAATTTCCTGTTTCAGGCAGATCCCCCATTTGGTTTGTTCAATCCCTCTGCAGTTCAGGTGGAGACTCACATAATCCTTGCCTCCTTCCCTTTCTCTGCCCTCTTCTCATCCCCACACACAAGCACATGGCTGTACAGACCTGATAAAAGATTAAATTTCATGAGCAAGCTACTTTAGTCTGCAAATCACCCCGAGCAAAATATTGCCAAGTAAGGGACACACTAAAATTAAACATTAAGAAACAGCTGCCCTGAAAAAAGTGAAAAAACACTTATTAGAAAGAATAGAGTCAGGAAAAAAACCAAACTTACAGCAAAATCTGGTTCCTTAAAATAATTAAATTTGTAGCAATGAAAAAGGAAAAAAACCCCTATTCCTATGTTTCCAATTTTCTTCCTATTTTTCCAATTACTAATCCAGATATGAAAACAAACCAATGTAATGCACTTCAGCTTTATCCCTGGAGATGCCTTCTTGAAATAAGATTCAAAGATACAACTTCTCAGGATCTATTAACAATTCATTTCTTCAGAACACAGCTAGGCAGAACAATGAGACAAAACCTCTGAAACAGAATGTATAGCCAGAGCCAGAAAATTATTTTGAATCTATTGACAGCTTTGATATTAAATCTGGTTACAAGCTGAAGCCTGTAACAAGAACTATTTCCTACAGGACATTTAAGGATTACAGAACAGTCACATCGGGAAAACATGTTTTTAAAGATGCTCCTTCAAAGGATTCATCCATAGTTTGGACTTTTGAAGCACCAAGTAAGAACAATGATATGAAGATTATTGGGGCAACCCTGAAAACATAAGATCAGTCCATACAACTTCAAATTTTTCTCTTTAAGGAAAATACTGCAAATTGTCACAAGACAAACTCACAAAACTTTAGAATGATCACAAGTTTTCTCAGCTGCTCTGCAGCATTGCTGCAGTGTCCTCTGCTCCCAAATAAACAGGCCTTCAACCATTTTTAGCTGTAGCTTAGGCAGAGGTGAGAAAAATAGTGCTTCTGCAGACTCAGCCTACAGTTGGAAGATTTGGAATACTTTGAGACATACAAATAAAGCAGCTCCTCTCTCACCCCCCAAAGCCGTGCTATAAAGAGTTTTTCATAATGTAGGGTCTCTATGTACAAACCTCTGCACACTAACAGGGAAAGTTAACAAGATTAAGACAACACCGCAAGGACTGTAAGAAGAGTTCCCCTGTAAATTGTTTTAGTTTTAATATTACTTCTAGTATGAAAATTTTATCACTTCTACGATGGCATCTTGCTTCATCCCCAATTTCCCAAAAGCATAAAAACAACCTAAGAAAAAAAAAACAACCAAGCATTGTTTTTTTTTTGAAAACACAACAGAACACAGCAATATTTCCCCAACTAAGCAAAACAAGTCACATTATTCATTGCCACTCTGCCTTTTCTAATTTCCTGCTGTAACCAAAGGAGATTGCTCTGATGTGAAGGCAGGGGTTATCACCCAGCATCAAACTTAGCTTCATGTATTAGGTCACACCTGTAATGATTATTCAAAGCTGCAGTGATCAATATCACATCAGGAGTGTCCAATCCAGAGGGTATTAAAGTGTCCTGTTACAGCCTCTCTGCAGGACCACATCTGAGCTTCAGAGGGTATCAATACACAGGGTAGAGAAAAGAGAAAATTCTCACCCCATAGAAGCAGCAAATAAAGCTCTCCCTAGGTAGCTTCACATAAAATGGAAACTATTTTACTTAAATTTGACATCACCATCTTAAAACACAAGTTTGTCATAGAACCCCTTCATAACCACCCACCACTACATAAGGATTTGGTTTTTTTTTTAAGATGAGTGTCTAAACATTACACTCACAAACAATTGCAGGCAAGTACAGAACTCTGTCAATCCAACTCAGCAGAGAATGGAAAAGGAAAAGCAGACACAGTGAAGTTAAAAGCCACCTAACAAAACTCAAATCACAACATCAAAGAGAGCTCTATTTAAGCCAACCCATTGAAGAACTGCCACCTGCACAAGATACAGGATTTTGTTCAGTGTTACAAAAGAGCACAGTTTTTTATCCTGATTTACCAGATGCGCAATTCTCTATTTTTAATATAAAGATAAAGCTCACGAGTGACCCTGAAATCTACAGCCAGTTCCCTTCACTTTATCCTTTCCAAAGTGACAAACATTTCAAATTCATCTCTAACACAAGGAATACTATATGCACTAACACCTGTCTGCTCTCATTATTGTATCAAGGTATGAAAAAGCACAACAGTGATTTTAAAAAAAGTGTTCTCTGGGACACAAAAATTGAGAATAGGCTAACTTTTAGTACACTGACTTTGCCACAAATCACTTTTTGCCCAAAGAAAAATTAAAATGCAAAGGGCAAAAAACAGTTTCCTCAAACTAGAGGAAGATCTACTTGACAAGTCAGTCACATTAGCGATCTTTAAGTCAAAAAAGGAACTTTCACCTAAACACAATGTTCACACCCTCCTACATACAGGGACTATTTGTAGATCTTCCACTGTACTGATGTCTGAAAACTTTTAATTTCCCTTTCTGGCTGAAATTATTTTTATCTTGACGTAAGCTTGATGTCAGAGAAATACTGGATTAGTTTAAAAGTACAAGTAGGGCTTGTCTGCCCTCCTTTTCCTAAACTTATTCAGCCTTTTCCTTTGAAAGCAAACACCATTCTCCAAAATCCTGCATCATTAGTCACTTGTGGGGACTAACTTCCCCACAAGTCCCATGCAGCTCCATCCTCTAATGCCACAAGTCCTTTTCATCTCACTGTAGGAAGTGAGATGGAACACTGTAGTGTTCCATCACTTTTCTGGTCCCCCAATTACTGTCCATTTTTCACTCTCTGCTCCTATTTAGTGGTAACACTGTTAAACTCGTATTTGGTTTGTGTCAGTTCTGCCCACTCCTTTTCCTGCCACATTGTCAGGCTCTTGCTGCTTTCTCTCTCCCTTTATGTCTAAGGTTTAACTCAGAGAAGCTTCCTGTCACCACATTTCAGCACCTCCAGAAAACCCATTTGTTATAAGGTGTCACTGACATATTCCAATGGGAAAATGGGAATGAAATCAGAGATGATGATTTCTAAATAGTCATGTGGTAAGTTTGATGGTTTTTTCTACCTCATCCCTCTCCTTATAAGTCTAAGATGAAGGCCTCAATATTCTTTGTTCAGTAGAGAGCAAGTTCTCTACCACAAGCACAGTCAAGAGTGGAAAATTTTCCACAGCACTGGTAATTAGTAGAAAAATATTGTGTATGCACAACAGCATCAAAATTGTTGGCAACTTCAAACCTTATTCTGCATCCAGCTGGGTGACACCATATACAGGGCATGAACTGTAAAAATTCCAATAAATTTCTACATAAAACTTAGAGGGCCTTTCCCAGTAGCCAAGAACAAACGTTTGTGCAATATAGAACTCAAACAGGAAGATTTTTATGTGCTGAAACAATAACTCCACAAATCACATCTCCTTGCTTTTCTGTATTATAGAAATAAAGGTGTGACCACCACAAGTTGGATGTGAGGGCAGTCTGGACATCTGTCACCCCACTGCTCTCCAGGGCTGTTGACTGAGCTGATCTGGCTGGCCAGGTGGTGTCCCAAAGCTCTATGTGTGTCCCTCCTGAAGCTGAGGATGCCATCCCCTCTAGAGACGGTACCATTCATCAGTCAAGGGTATAAGGCAGCTGCGCTCCCCTGTCACAGCCTCCAAACCAGCTCAAGGTCCATTTGTAGGAGAACAGGGGGTAGCCAAGCTTCCAAGACTGCAGACACATCCAAGTGAGGCACTCCATGGGGAAATTTTCCTTTGTTTTTAAATTATTTCTTATCAATGCCCTGCAGTGCTATAGTCTGGGGATGGTGTGGCTGGACAGCGCCCAAACAGAAGGGACCTGGGGGCACTGGGTGACATGGACATGAGCCAGCACTGTGTCCTGGTGGCCAAGATGGCCAATGGCAACTGCCCTGGATCAGGAATGCAGGAGCAGGGAGGTCATTCTCCTCCTGTACTCAGCACTGGTGAGGGCACACCTTGAGTGCTGTGTCCAGCTCTGGGCCCTCAGCTTGGGAAGGACACTGAGGGCAACCGGGCTGGAGAGGGGCTTGGAACATAAGCCCTGTGAGGAGCAGCTGAGGGAACTGGGGTGCTTAACCTGGAGAAAAGGAGACTCAGAGGTGACCTTATCACTCCCCGAAAGGTGGTTGCAGTTAGGTGAAGCTTGGTCTCCTCTCCCAGGCAAAAACTGACAGAACAAGAGGACACAGTCTTAAGCTGCACCAAGGGAAGTTTAGGTCAGATGTTAGAAAGAAATTCTTCACTGAAAGAATGATTGTGCACTGGAATCATCTGCCCAGGGAGATGGTGAAGTCACTGTCCCTGGAGGTGTTTAAAAAAGACTGGATATGGACATGACATGGACATGACACTCAGTGCCATGGTTTAGTTGATGAGGTGGTGTTAGGTCATAGGTTGGACTAGACAATATTAAAGGTCCTTTCCAACCTAGTTCGTTTTGTGCGTCTCTGAAGTTCCAACTTGTTTTGAACCTAGTTTCTCTGCCCTCAAATCCCTTGCAGAATCTCTCAAAGTACAAGAAGTAGTAGTTGGTGCTAGAAGTGTCAGTAACCACCTCAAACAAAGTTCCAAGTCAAATACTAAAATTTTGTTCCTCAGATTTTATTAGCATAAATTTCTAAATTAATTTTGAAGGTGGAAAAACCCAGCCATTCTGTTACAGTGGACATGCCTAATCTCAGTGGTGACAGGTAGCTCATTCTGACCAATTATGCCTATCTCCAAAGTCAAAATGCTCCAAAATTATCAACTTATTTTGTATGCTTGCTATAAGCCACAATCCTAAGCGGATATCCAACTGATAAACCAAGTATGGCACCTCTGCAACTCTAAGTTCTGGCTTGCAGACAGACAAACAAGCTTTGAGAGAGGACAGACAGCACATGGTAAAGACTCAGGGTTAACATATCTTTTTTTCACTCCAGGAATTTTCCCAGAAATCTACAATTAGTTCCAAAATCTCCTTCAAGCTAGTGATGCACCCAGCCAGGCACTACAGATTGATGGTGACTCCATAATTAGAGGTGCAGAGTCTCTAAAGCAAGCTCAATTTTAACACCAACAGGCAAACAAAAAGGAGAACACAAAACTAAGCAGCTACTTTGATCTGCTGTACTGAAGAGTGATGTGAATTTTCCCCAAGATCCTACATTTTTCCTACATTTCAAGTTCCAACAACTTCTGCAACCCTTACATATGTTGCATTTTTTAGCAGAGCAACAACCATCATTCCAGCCTTACAGACTTGACAAATTTTGGGTCAAAAAAACCCAGGAATACATAAGTATAACAGGTAAAACATTGGTATTGCACTAATTAACTGCATATAAATGACATCAGCTTGGCTTGGAGCACATGCACAAGAATTTCTGGTCGGGTTTCAAACACCAGGAAGACACAGTAGTTCTACTGCTCTCTATGTCCAACTACTTAAGAAAATGGCATATTCATGGGACCTTTGGCACAAGTGTATCAATTTTTTCCACATGCCCCACTCAGATAAACAAAAGGCCATCCATCTCCCTCAAGGTGGAGCAGAAAAAAAGCAAGAATTTTAGAGAGGGGGAATTGTGCAAAAGAAATTTGCAAAAATTAAGAACATGCTAAGCTTTATTCAGAATATATTTCCTTTAAAGCCACTATAAATTAAAATGTAAGTGTTAAGCAATTTTTGAAACCTGTAACCAAAGTTCTCAAGCATTACTGAGCTTTTGACAGAGCTGTTCTAACATTCCATAAGTTTTTGCCCAAGATTTTATCTTGTCCTCAATTCAGATGGGAAGAAACCCATGAAGATCAGAAGCTGCTGCAAGGGTCACAGAAAGGCCACTATTCCCAAAATAGTGAGGAGTTTTTAGGCTGCTTCTCATGAATACCCAGGAAATATGCAAGAGTCTGGTTTAATAAGCAAGAGCATTAAGTACAAGTAGGACATGCAAGATTTGATCTCTTCCCCCTTTCACTCCTACATTTGACAGTCTGGATTTGGGAGAGTGGCAGGGTTGCCCTCTTGGAAGTTTGACTGAAATAGACTACATAAAACAAGCTCCTATTTTGATGAAATGACATTTTCTCACCCCAGATAAACCCTGCTTCATCAGAAAACCCCTGGTCAGCTCCCTTAGAACATCCGTTCTATGGGATATCTGCTCTCAGGACCAGAAGCACTCTGGATTGATGAGGTAAAACAGTAAGAGAGGAAATGACAAAAAAACTTAGGTAAGGATGACTCTTCCTCCCAACCAATTTTTGAATAGTTAGACATAACAAACAGCATCTTCCACATGAGCATCAAGTAAGAAGTGACCAGCACCTGAGGAAAAGCCTTCAGCAGCCTTTGCCTCTCAGCCCCATTAACCTCACTAACATTGTCATGGAGAAGACAATTTGTATTCAAGGCTGCTTCCTGAACTCACTTAATCCTGACTGTCTGACCTGCAAATGGGCTGGCTTTGTTGTCACTGACTGCATCAACTGTCCTGATGGGCCACTAAGCTCCCCAGGAGCTTCTGAGTGTTTTTTAATATGCACACAAATAGTAAAGCAAATAAGCTACAATAAAAATATTTAAAAATTAAAAATAAAGAGAAGCAACCAATGGAGATGTTTTGAACTTCCAAAAAAGATGGCAAATTGTTGTAAAAAACACAGCAAGCATGCAGTGCCAAACAAAATAATGCCTGGGAAAGCTTACAAAGTCTTAAATACAGTATTATTCTGGCTTCCTGAGTTAGAGATAAAGACAGAGTCAAAGATTCCATTTGATATATCCAGCCTAATTGCACTCAATTATAGCACTGCCATTTTACAGAAGCCAAGGATCCAGAAATTGAAAGAATTGCCCAATGTGGGATATTCAAGAATCTCTCCTTAATATTTAACCAGCTCCATAGCCTACATTCTCATCACTTATGCCATGTATTATATAATGCACTTTTGCTTTAAAAGTGTTACCACGACAGTTCTAAAAATGGCATTTCTGAAAAGAAAGGGGAGAAGATGAAGACAAAAAGAATGTCTCTTCCATGTGCTCCCAAACAGGGACCAACTCTTGTGACAGACACTTCAGCTAGCTGCCTTCAGCACAAAAACATGGCAAGAGACCCTCAAGCTCTCAGGAGGAACACAGCAAATGTAATAGAGTCAAAATATAACAATGAAATCTGAGGGTGAGGTATTCTGCAGCTTGCATAACTCAAAGAAATCCCTCAAGATATCCTAAACTGATGGGAATAGGGTAAAAAAGAAACACCATGCCCAGAAAAGACAACTCTCAGTTACTCCAGACTTTTGGTCACTATCAAGTATGTTTAAGTACCTTACAACACATGGTCTGACTCTTCAAATTCACTTTGCAGTACAATCTTGACTGCTGTAAGGTAATACTTCATACTTGTGGCTACATATTCATTTCTCATATTCATATTTTCCTTATGTCTAAACAGGCCAAATCTTCCTCACTTAAAATTACTTGCCCTACTGAAAGGAATAGAACTGTAGACTGAGAAATTAAAGTAAAATTCATTAGATTTGGTTGCATGCAAGAGCTCCAACAGTTTTGTTGTTTCTACTTATTAGAAATTTAATTAGCTCACTAGTCTGTTAACAATACATTATATATACCTCTACAGATAAGTTCAACTCAAAAGAATTTGTTTTGATTTTTGTTTTTGGTATTACATAACATGATTAAAGTCTCCTACTACTTGGAACTAGCAGGTCACCTGGAGATACATTGCTTAGAGCCATAAACACAGAAATCCCTGCCTTATCCTGCTGTCCAGATACTGCTCAAACGCCCTGCTTGTGTGACCCAGGGAGGGTCATGGCTGTGTCCAGGAGGAGTTTCAGCAACGTCCAATTCTGCCTACAGTTTTCAAGAGTACTGCTGCACATTGCTTTGGTGCCCCAAAGGCAGTTACCCTTCACCCACCAAAAGAAAGCCATTGATAGATTGTATTTGGTTTCTTACAAATCTTTGTAAGAAACACATATTCAAGATGGTGCTCCTGTTTTTCTCAAAACTTAATTTATAAACAACATTTAAAAGCATCTGATGACTTTAGAAGCAAATTATTATTTGTCCTAGAATGCTATTTAGTAACTACTTGTAATTCTTAACTAAGAGTTAGACATGATTTTTCCCCATGATCCCCAACAGTATGGCTTCAAGACCCACATCCCACTAGACACTTTCCTCAATGAGGAGATTCCACATTTACCAAAACTACCCCAAATTTACATGGCCTCCCATCAGTGGTAGGGCAATTCTCCTTCCACCTGGAAAGCCCTGAAACCTGAGGGGGTTTCTCAGAGCATGAGCCAAGCCTACTTGCTTCCTCCTTTCAGTGGCATTCCACACATAACATGGTAGCACAACATCACCCCTTCTTGTGTGACAAAGCACAAAAAACCCTCTGAAGTTAGATGGAATTTTAGTATGGATGGAATTTCAGTAACCCAAAGTAAAAACCCAAGAGTTTATTTTAGATAAAGTTTTACCCATGATTTTCTTCCCTAACCTCTCCCAAACCTGCACATTGGCAGGAGTTTCCAAACTTTTCCACTGCCTCTGAAGTACATTTAAACACAGCTCCTGCAAACATCATTTAAGTGACACACTTATGAGATATTCAGAGAAAACCTCTGTAAGATGGATTCATCTGTGCACCACTGGTTCCCCTTAAATCAGAAGCCAACACAGAGCTAGGGTTCTCCCAGCAACTCTTGGGTTTAGTTTCTCAGAGATATTCATTCCTAGCTCTTCACTTCCCTCTAACTCCAAATATTTTTTCATTAGTGAATGAGACTTTTTTTTTTAGTGCAAACCAAAGGCCCACAGGAGTTGATTTTATCACCAATACTTCTATCTGTACCACAGGTATAAAGAGAGCAATACATCCCCCTAAACATCTCATCCAGGTATCCTGCAGTGCTGATCAATGATACTCCCTCCAGTTTTGCCCCTCAGATAACACAGGGAAGAGCATTCCCAACAAGTTTAACTTTATCACAAGTAAAGTTGTGCTGTTCCTTCCAATAATGAACTCCGGATCCCTGGTGAGTAACTTACATTTAACTGGCAACATTCTGGGCTGCTTATATTAACTGCAACAGCCTGAACAGCTTGAACTTCAATAAAATGTGCACCAAATGACTGAGCTAATTTAACCTCATTAATCCTCAAACCAATAGAATAATTTGATGTCCACACAGCAGCTTGTGCACCGCCTCCAACATAAACATGGCCCTGCAGGAAATCAGCACCAAAGATGTGCTGCAGCCCCGCTGCCAGGGCTGTCACGGCTGGGAGAGCCTCTGCCTCATTTCTGAGCCCCACCAGCAGCTGCAGTGCCTGAGTCACACACTTTGTTTGGTCTTGTTAACAGGCAAATGGCTCTTTCCAAACTGGATGGATCCTGACATCTCCCCAGTGCAGCACTTTTACGGAGGATGCTTTGTGTTGTCTGTAAACTATTTACCAGTTTCAACGCCGGCACAAAAAGCTTCACTAGGAAAGGAAAGCACAGAAAACCAAGCAGCACTGGCACTTTAATAGTCATTACAAAAAGCCTTTTTGGAAAGGCAAGCACAGAAAAACCAGCAGAACTGGTACTTTAATAATCATTAATTACAGCAGCGTTTAAAATATTTACGTGTTGAAATAATTTGAACACTACTTAGTGACAAAGGATGCAAGGTTCGCCAAAATATTTGGGGGAATATCTGTCCTACCCTCTAGGTCCACTAATAATTGATTTCTAAATGGTGTCACAACTTCAGGATGATACAGCACTCAAGTATTACCTACAAATAAATGATAAAAATGTCTCTACTTTCAGAGAGACATTTTAAGAATCATTCTTTATCTATGTTATTTGTTATTGAAATTCCTGCTGAAAGCCAGGTGCTTTATTTTGTTAAATACAACACAAAAACAATAATAATGAGATTCTGAATAGCAAAAGAACCTAACCCACAATATACTGTGCTGTGTTGACTAGGGTGGCAAAATGAGGATAGTTTCTAACCACAGAAAAAGAAATCAAAATAGGGATTATTTGTAAGCATGTAAATACTGATTTTGGTACCACATACAAGAACTTAACATTTAAAGGAACTTGGTCTAATCAGTGTTCAGTATTTGGGCCAATCAAATTATCCCTGATAAACAGATATGACATAGCATGAGAACTCACTTCTACTTCAGCATAGTACAAGTAATTTCTTAGAAGGATTAATATGTATTTCTTTCACAGCTACATTGCAACACAGAAATTACTCAAACAACAAAACAGCATAATAAAAATACATCCCCCCCGTATAGCAAATCCACTGTTCTTTCTTCATCAGCCATACAATATTTATGGGAACAGGAGAGCTTTATCTTTTCTTCTAACACAGCAGGTTAAGTGTCCTGAGAGAAGTCAGATGTCACTATTATCTGCAAGCACACAAGAAAACAAACTCATGCCAAAAAAAGGAATAATAAAATTGAGGCCTAAATGGAAATTGAAAAAAATAACAAGTTTTTCTCCAACAGGTTAATCTCAGCTAATTCCTCTTGTGAGAAGTAGCTTTAAATAATCATTTCACTCACAAATTCCCCTGTAACAAGTTTTCCTTTGAAATGAAACAGTTTCTAATGCAAGCATAACTATATCTGAGTTTGACCAGAAAAAACAGCATTACATTTTGGACCACTAAAGCAAAAACTCAACTTTTTTAGAAACTATTTAATATGAAGGCAATTTGGATAGTAACTTTACTCAGAAGGGATAGAATCAGCTGCATATACTGAGTGAGAAATTACTGAATATACAAGTCTTTCCTCGTAGATAAATGAAATACAGCTATTTACATGTCCCAACAACAATGCCATCTTTCTTTCCAAGTTCACCCAGAAAATCCAGACTATAAATCAATAGCACAGATTTGGCTCTCACACACACCCAATTGCCCAGGAGATCTTGTCATACACATCATGCTGCATTCACTGGCTTTCCCAAATCAATTGCCTTCACTTCTATCTTCTATATCTACTTGTGACTTGGGGGATTTTCCTTCAGGTTTTAATGTTTGGTTTGGTTTTTTTTCAATAGGACTGAACATCTCAATTGTGCTCAGGAAAGACTGGGTTTGATATTTACTTTGGGTTCATATTTACATTAGAACCCAAATTTTCAATACTTTGTACCTACTTGTCCATTAAGTGCTCATATAACAGAAGGACAATAATAGTAGCCTTCTGGAGGAGTAATTCAATAAATTCTTGCAAAATTAAACAGCAGCTTATAAAAACAAAAAAAAAAACCACAGTAATCATCACAGCAGGGCAGATGTAACAACCATGTATTTGTTTAGTGCATCGAGACATGGAATAGGATTAAAACTTGTAGACAGCAACACCAGTCACCATCACTTATTCTTTAAGCTATAAACCTAAGCGTGCTTCTGTGCAAAAATTAATTACAACATGGGGGAAATCACATCAATCACTAATCAAGCAAAGTGAGCAGGAAAATATAGCAATGTCCTACACTCCTGACTGAGTCTCAGGATCAAACAGCACTAAGTGCACATGAACCAAGGGGGAATTATTATTCACTTTTCATCACTGAAACCATGCTGCCCCAGAAAACTCTGACTTCTGTGGGTGGGCTGGTTACACACTCCTGTTAAATGTAATAAGGAGACTGCAGCACAGTGGTTGGAAGCATAGCAACACCTCAAAGGAGGAAGAAAGTTTAAGGGGGGAGCAAAACAAAGAATATTCTGTCTTACAGTTGAAGGAGAAAGAAATAGCCAGGCAAACAGGACACCTGCAAAACAAACAAGGGTCCACAGCAGGCTGTGAGCACTCACCTGCATGTACAGCCTCACCAGCACAGCCTGCTGGAAAACACCTTCTCCATGATAAAATATCAGTGTCAAAGGTTAAAGGCTTTACCAGAAAATATAAATTCAGTGATAAAGCAACTTTTCTAACTCCATTTCACAAAGGAGTTATTTCAAGCCTAACATTACAAGTGGTAGGATAGTGTAGCTGACTCAGAGATATGGAATTATTCAGTGCAATTTGCAGTTATTTGAAATTGGCTTATTTATACCTCTGTATTTTTACCAAACCCAAGAACTGCAGGTATCATTAACCTCCACTAAAAGCTGCTCCCCCCCTTTAGTTAAATCACAGCCACATCCTACAACTCGTGCAGTCTGTCCTACCTCTAGGTCCACTAATAACTGATTTCTAAATGTGTCACAACTTCAGGATGACACAGCACTCAAGTATTGCCAACAAACAAATGACAAAAGCCAACTGCTCCTTTTTCCAAGCTGTGACACTAATTTACCAGCACAAAGTTGTGACTCAGCTGTTTTACTCCAGCTGAAACACTCCTGGTTTGGTGTTGGTGGAAGGCATTTACTGAGGAAACCCCACATGTGAAGCTTTACATTCTACATTGGACTAATTTAACCATAGGTAAGCACTTCTCTCAAGTTCCTGGCTGAAGTTCTCCATTAATCAGTTATTTTTCTTTAAAAAAAATATACACCTGAATTTTACCCTATCTGCCAACTCTCAAAAAGAGGAGTAGACTCAAACTGGTTGTAAAATGTTAACTTTGCCAGCCAGCAAGTATGCAAGTAGCTTAATCATTAAAGCTGCTGCTCCAGTAATCACACGTATGCTTTCAATTGTTTAAGTCACAACCAGAAATTATTATATTTTACATGCCATAGGAAAGCAAGATGGAAAGTTACCTGCTGTACCCTGTCTGTATTTATGCACCTGAACATGCTTGGCATTGGGCATAACAATGGCAATTTGGTACTTGGATGTCATTTCTGCCTGCTCAGTGCACTCTGTACACTTCCTTACAAACATGTCAATGTAGGATAGCAGTCAAGTTTAAAATCAATTGTGCCATGGCTTTAAGGAGTTATTTTTGTAATCCGAACCCACTAGATCCATGTTTGTAGGATCCAAAGCATTTCACAGAAAACCAGACAAGTGTATCCGCACATCAGCAGCTCCACAGCACAGGAACTGTGAGAAACAAGGGCAAGGGCTTCTCATTTACCCTTCCCATGAGGCAGCTCATGCACAGGAGCTGCATAGAGTGTCTTGATTTACCCAAAAGGTACTTTAAATGCCCATATTGCCTGATGTCTATATCCATTTTCAGATGAGGAAGTACCGGTAGCAAAGTCCCTCATGGATTTCATGCAGAACTGCAAATCCCTCTGTTTGGGTGTAGAAAACTCTGTCTTTGCTAAAGCAACTAACTAAAAATTTTCACATTTAATTTCACTGTTCCTCAACATTCAGTATACTGTCAGAATGGGAGAAAACTGCATTCTACCCTAAGTGCAACTGCTAAATCAGACAATTATTTCAAATGCTGCTTTTGTTGAGCATCCTAAAAATTGTCCCATCTCCAAGACTGCCACCTTTAATCCTCTTTGAAAACAGCTTCTTTTTCACGCATTTAGAGTTACTTATTTTATAAGTAATTTACATTTTCCCTCTGGCTAGTTCTGCTGATAGACATCAGCAATTTGAGGCTGTCCCTACAATTCACTTGCTTTGTTCTTTGCGTTACCTGAGACTGACATGTAGGTTTAGTTTGCAGGAGGTTTAAATCCACCAATCACCCCAAAATCCAAATCAGTGATTTCAGTAACACCTGGAACTTGGAATGAACTTGGGAAAGAACAGGAAGGCAACTCCCAAACTTCAAGGGACAGGAGAGAATGCTTTGAGCAGTGACATTTAGTTTTGCTTACTCTACGCTGGGTATTTCTCCTGGGCATTTCTGTAGGAATAATCACTACTCCAGTGAGAATAAGTGCACAACTGAGTGTTATTAATAGACTGATTTGTAAACATCTAAAGCATGTATTGATCCACTGTCCACCTTGAGGAAAAACAGCCTGTGGATCAGAAATAGCAATTAATTACCACGACTTTTTTTAGTGAATCCTGCATACAAACAAAACCTGAAATATTTGATTAGATTCATTTTACTGTAACACTTCAAAGATGAACTAAAACCCTCTTGGTTCATTTAAAAACAGAGATAACAGAGATAACTCTGCTCTCTTTTAGAGCATCACAGAATCACAATAAAAGTTGCCAGAGGCAGTAAGAAAACAGTAACAAAAACCACCAAAGACAAAACTTCACAAATCTCAAGTCCAAGACATTGACAGGAATGGTTTATCAAGCTCTGCTGCTGAAGGCTCATTTGCAAATATTGTGACCACAAAATGCATTACAAATTGTTTTCCTACCTCATTACTGCTGATTGTTAGGTAACATAGTATTATTGGTACTTTTTCTCAAGGTGTATAAATCACTGCAAAATTGCTTTATCTTGCTTTCCAGAAATTTGGAAGGCCAGTCTTCAGATGTTTTAACAGCAATCTTTCCATTACAAGGTCACACATTTCATTTTAATGTAAGCAACAAACTCATCAGAATATTTTTACCTCCTGACAGAAAATCAGATGAACTATGCAAAGACCAAAATGATTCTCCAACTTCTATACCTGAAGTATATTGACAAATTATTTACAAGTGTGACCAGTGGGTAGCATATCTCTTCCTGAGAGCTTCTAAAACACACAGTGAATCCAAAAAGAAGCAAAACAAAACTCTTAAACCTCTAAAACTCAGTTGCTTCTAAAACAGCTGAGTCAACAATCACAGAAGCTATTTCTTTATGCAGAAATAAAAAATATTTTTTAAGAAACCAGCAATGGTATCAGCATTACCAACACAGAGCACATGGTTTGGCGTGACATGCATGAATTTACAGCCTGAACTACCACTACAGCTTGAGCATCTGGCTGAAATATTTCTCTCCACTAAACATTACTGTCTACAAAGAGATAAAAATTAGGGTGTTTTCTTGAAGTTCTCAAGAAGTCTTACTTCAAAAAGATAAGTAATTGAAGTTATTTTATCAGCAGCAGCTCCATCACAAGGAGCCATTTTCCTGAGCAGGGGATATTTATCATGAAAGCAAAGTGCACAGTCAGAGCAGGGAGCAGTTCAGCCACACAGTTGAAGGATGAGAGACCAAGAGCTTTGGTACCAAAGTTGGCCAAAACTTTGGTACCAAAACCCATCAGCCCAGTGAGTGTCTGTGTGAGGCACACTGTCAGTGCTGATACTCCAAAACAAACTGAGCAGGGCTGATTTTCACTGTTCTTCCCTTACTACAGTCACACCTGGAAGTGAAGGCAGGTTTTGCACATTTTAAGTACCCCCTTGCCTACCCAAAGCAGTATCTCCCTGTAATCAAGCATAATATGCAAAACTGCTCTCAATATAGCACTACAAGGAAGAAAATATATCAGTACACACCCCTAAAATCTCTGACCTCCTAAGAGGTGGTGTGGCAAACAGACTTTTTTTGCAAGCTTGTATTGGAATGGGGCAGAGACAATACCTAACCAAATGCCGTGAAGGATCCTTTCAGACAAAAAAACAAACTTTGTCAATACCAGACAGAGAAGTTCAGACAGACCTTTTGAACAAGAAGTAGAAATTTTACAGTAAAAACCACCACCACATATACTGTCAGATTAGGATATTCACTGAGAGCTTATCAGAAAAATGCATTTCAAATAAGTCTCAAAGACAATAAACCATTACCCTTAGCACCAGGCAAACCCCCCACAGTACTAAGACATGGCTCAATTCAAGTGATTTTGAGTGAAAAGCTGCTCTGAATGAGGCACATAAATGGCTTGACCTCAATTTTCCATTTCACAAGGCAGGTTATTTTTCAGAACATCAAATACCCAACCACAACACGGGTCAGCTGTTTGACCAGACTATGTTTAGTGAATGAAATCTAACAGCTCAATTACAACTTAGCAAACTGAAGCCATTTAATTCCAAAATCCTAAATCATGCTGGACATCTATGAATTGCAAAACTGCACAAGGTCAGGAACTCTCTTCTGATCCTTGGCCACTTGGAAGAAGGAAATTGCAGAAAACACCTCCTAAAAAGCACAAAATTTGAGCACTGTTTTCTCTTGCAAGCATACCATTATCTCCTGTCTCACTGATGGAAATAAGTTTACTTTGGTCAACATGTTTTCTGAACCACTCAGGAAGATAAGAAAAAAAACTTATCCCATGCCCTGAAGTAATGAATTATAATTTACTACTGCCACAAGAGAGCCTTAATTCCAATCTAATCATTAGCAAAGTGGCCAACTTACATAGAGAGTGAATTTTAGAAGAGTGGAAGGACTAAAATCAGAAAAATTACTTTAAGTGCTGCCTAATCTACCCCTGGAGCTAGAGAAAATCAGACAGTATTTGAGCCTGAATGTGTCGTTGATGGGTTAAGCCAGTCCACACAAATTTGAGATTTGAATTTGGGACTCACAAACAGGATTCAAGGGTGTGTAGCTACAAGTAGTCTCAGAGCTCAGCTCACAGAACAGAGCCATTACCTTCTACACCCACTAAATGCCACATACCCACAACCTTGCAAGAGCACATGGGCAAGGCAGCAAAAGGCAGGAATTCATATTTTCCATTGGCAGTACACTACTTTTTACCTACATAGCTCTAAATAAGCAAAAAGAAATCACTTTTTTATTGAAGGTGCTTCAGGTACAAGAAACCAGGACTACCTGTGATTTGGCTTTCTTTAAAAGACATTCAGGAGCTAAAAAGACCCAAAAAACTTCGACTTTATGACAATTTTTAAGTTTTACTTTATCCTATACTTGCCTGGTAATTAAACCTGTAATAGATTTTAAATTTATTTCCACTCTTTTAGAACTATAAATGCTTACACCAGCCAGGTTATTGTCACATTTCTATTCATAGCATTCTGAATGATAGTGACTACTTTCTTTTTACATTTATTATAAGACTTAAATGGACAGAAGCAGTGATGATGCATAATTTTCACTTTGTTAATTCAGCCAAGAGAGTCTTATGGATTTAATTAAACTTCTACTTAAAAAGCTCTAAGCTTTCAACATATTAGAAATAAGGAAATACCATGTTTTAGTCATTTAATGGTGCAACCACCTCAACCCAAAAGTGTCTTTACCCACAATCTGCTTGGTCATTCCATCACAACTATTAAACACAACTGCGTAACCTGTTCCTATAAAGCACAAAGCTTAACAAACGTTTGTTTTTTCTGCCAGACACAACAAAAAAAGTGCACAAAATAAGAGGAGGCCTATCCCTGATGGAGTATGATAGCAAGAATTACACTCAGACTGGAAGCAAACTTCCATTGGAAAGAGGATTATTTGAAACGGTACTGCAGGTCACTGAAATGAAAGACAAACAGGGGTGGAAAGGAAAAAGTGTAGGCTACCATAACTGAGCAACTGTTCCTTGTCACTAGTTTTTGTGTTGAATTACTGATTTGACAGCACAAAGACCAACAAACAAACATAAAAATATCCTAGTTGATGACGGGTACACAACAGTGATTACATAATCCATGCAGCCAAGATTTCAAACACAGAAAAACAGCACATAACTGTCAAGTGTAACAACCTTTCAACATAACTGAAAGGAACTACTTTGCCCTCCTACCTTGCATTATTTCAGAGTTAGAGAAATGAGAAAAAACAATAAGGAAAGCAAAACACAAGTTGTCAGAGTAGTTGCCAGAGCTTGCTTTCTCCTGCATAAAGTCTGAGTGGTTCAAGGCCCTCCAGACTGTTTCAGAGCTTTAGATCTCTGCCATTTGTTTGAGACTCAGTGGCTTCTCTCAGCTGTCTGTTCCATTCGCTGTGGCACAGTTTATCCTGGCAAGATTTTCACCTCACAAGGATTTTCTTTCTAAAGAAGTTCACATAAATCTGCTTAGGAGCTGAAGTGCCTGTAGTTAGTGGCTACACTGATGATCCAGAGGAAAGCCAGACACAATTAAGACACATTGTCCAGTTTTAATGTCTTATTCTGTTTCCATGCAAAAATTAAGGGGGTTGGCAAAAAAAAAAATCAACAATAATGAAAGTATCCAAGCAAGGATAGCCCAAACAAGAGATTACACTCAAACTCCAGCTTTTAGGCCAGGTAACTTAGGCCGTTCTCATCTGAGGTTATGTAAGATATGGCAAATTCTAATAATTATGGGGGAAGGGGAGGAAGCAGGGATAGTTATTAATATAATTATGGGATTATTAATGTTAATATAATTATGAGCAGGAAATCCCCACAAGGACAGATGACAGAGTCCACACCCCATCTCCCAGAGAAACGAGGCAACAGAGCCAAAAGCTGCTGCCTCATGTTGCAGAATTTATGAAGCCAAGCACTAAAAACTGTTCTGTTGGTTGAAGATTTCTATTTTCTCCATCAAGGTGGCAATCAGACACATTGCAATCCTCTCCAGTAGAAAAGCTGTGCTAAGTAGGTAACCCTACATACTTAATACCATAAGGACTACTTTTCTTAGCATCACACCAAGCCATGTTTGATATGTTGCACATTGGTGAGTTGAATAAAGCATCTTCTCACTACTCATTCTACCAGCTCTGCAGACAGCAATTCTCAGGTTTCTGGTGAAAACGTAATCAAGGATAGCTCAGCCATATGACATTTTAAGTCAACCCAGCCTGTGTAATGCATAAGGAATAGAGCCCCAGCCAATTGCTCCCAGTAAATTCTATCTTGCAAGACATTGATAAAAGCTTAGTCAAGGATTTGAAGATAATAAATTACTTCAAGGAAAAAGAAAACACAAGTTTATACTTTGAACAAGTCAAAGAGGAAATATAGGATGCATTCATCAGTGATTATTTATCTAGTGTTCCTATAATGACTTCAACACATTTTTACTTTTTCTATATATCTAGAGAAAACAGCCAATTTAGTCTCCCTGAGTTCAGCAGAGCTATTACAAATTTCACCAACTGTCTGAACCCTCTTCATTATTATTCAAGTCTTGTTTCATGCATCACATGGTGATTTTTTTGCTTAACATTTGCTGTTAAGAACAACCTACAAAAAGCACAGAAGTCTAAAGGTGAGTTTAAAAGTTCAAGCTTTAACTTATTCGCACATCAAATTTAAATCTCCAAGAAAAAGAAAAGAGCATATTTTTCCCTGGGCCTTTCATTCTTGATGACAGCAAGGGAACTATGAAGGACAAAGTAAAAAGAAAGCAAATAGGATTGCTACTGTTGACTGAATGGAAACTGGCATCTTGATTTCAGTGGCAGCAACCCATCTTTTCAGTTTCACTCCTTTCAGTGAAACACGATGAAAGGTTGCTGCAAACAAGGATAGTTGAGAGCATCTACTCAAGCAGAATCACTTCCAGTAGCTTTTTCCCTCTTCATGTTTCAAATGCAATGCCATTTCTGAAGGAATGGCTTGCTGTCCAGCCAATTGATGAAGCACATTAGCTAAGCAAGACCATGGTGTCCAAACAGAAAGGAAAATTAATGCTAGCCACTCAAAATCCAACCGTATATATTATTTTTTTCCCACTAGACTCTAATGGAAATCACTTTTCTGCAAATTTCTTTGCCAAAGATCACAATTCTACTTTCAGGTGCCTCCAACCATTACATTAGTCAACAATATCTCTGTGATGTCCTCAATACACATAGTGGCTCACCCCTGCACATGGCTGTTGAGAGTACACAGTCATCATTTCTACCCAATGGAAACTACTTTAGTTCCAGTTTATGAGAACTGGAATGATGGTATTTCCCAAACTTAGAGATTTATACAAATACATCCATAGAGCAAACTGCTTAAAACTGCCTAATATTTCTTCAAGTAGCTTTCATTGGATAACCCCAATTTACACTGAATGATGGCATTTATCCTATGAAAGTGCAATATATTCAATTACCACATAAGGAAAGAAAAAGGTAAAATTCATTATTCTTCTTCATGTATTTTTCTCCAAAATGATGCTTAGAAAATAAAGTTCCTAAAAAACTTTACTTGAGATCCCCATCCTCAGGTGACATGCCTTCACTGAAAAATCTTAAAATTACACTGAGAAAATGCCTGCAGAGTGCCCGAGAGCCACATCCACTTTGTGAGTGTTTCATTTCCCCTCAGTAACTTGGCCATGAGGGTGCCCAGCACAAATGTTGTTTTCCAATCACGGGGTAGAGATGCCCTAAGAAGGGTCTGACAGTACAAGCACAACACTTTTATAATTCAAGCTCAGCCTAGATTGCACAGCTGGCAACTCTGGGCTACTGCCTTGTGGTCAACAGAGAATGAGAGAAGTGAGACAAAAAGGAAACAGAATCATTTATGCCTTGTCCTCTTCTACTTAGCCCTTGTTACTTCTAAATCCTAATTCTGGAGCACTTAAAATGAACTGCAAGAGTTTCTGATTTGAACTGCGTCACAGAGAAGCCACAGAATCTGCTTCCTCTCTCTCCTTATTGCAGCTCCCTGCTTCAAACTGAACATATTAACAAATTCCAAGTGAGGATCTCCCATTTTCCTGTAGGGGGGTTAGCCTGTGTTTTACTTCATTTTTCATTAGTGCACAGACACTTTGGTGCCCCCGAGAGATTTTTACTCTCTTTGCCCTCTCTCTCTCTTTTGTCCCTCAAAGTCATTGAAACTCAGTCAGTCTAGAGTTTGTTACATATGCCACTAAAGAAAATAAATCTGAATTTTCTGTGATTTTGACAAGCCAGCTTTTTTTTTTTTAAAAAAAGGCAACCAACAGCCCATGAGTTGTTAAGATGCTCAATTTTCCTCAACAAGCAATTTTCTCCTTCTCCAAAATGCTCACCCACAGTCACTCATGTACATCAAGACAGCAATAGAGAGCACAGGATATCCTCAGCCCTAGTGGTTAATATTCTGAAGTGCCTCTTCATACCATAATGCATTTTTGAAGCTAATGATTGCATAGGTCATAAAACACAGAACCTACTCAACTTGGAGGTCAATAGATGCTTTTGTAGCCACATTTTTGCCATATCACATGGTACACATCCATTTTGTTCATCCTGCCACGCAGTGACAGCCATCCCTCTGAATCTGCCATTACCAGAAAATGTGAAGATCAAAGAGATGAACCACACTGCTGTAAAATGACCTTCAATTTACTATTACATGCATAAAGAGCAGGGTGCATAGGCAGGCATATTTTTCAGAAGGAAGAAAGGTTGCTTTATCCCCCAGATGAAGGTTATATTAAGAAATCCTATATTCACTGGATTACTAAAAATTAACATTTTCAGACAGAGTATCATAAAATTATGCTATTTGAGTGATCAAACTCCACTAGGTTCAATATCTGTAACTTTTTAGAGACCCCCCCCTCCTCACACAAATGCCAGCTGATTTCTCACCCATTCTGACAGGGACCCCAAACAAAATCTTACCCTCCCTTCCAATAGTTGTACTGGAAGCAACAAATTCAATACTGATAAACTCAGTCGTTTGCTGCATGTTTCTGTCTTAGCTTTATGAGAAATTATTAACCAGATGGAAGTGCTGAAGAGGAATAATTTGCTTTCCCTTAAATTACCACTATTAAAAGGTCACTAGTGGCACACAGCAGATCAGGACACACCAAAGAGAATTTGTATCAGATTATCAGCCCACTGCTAGGACCAAACAAGGCTGTTTACCTAGGTACCACACCAGGGAGTTTGCATTTTCTGTTTAAAGCAGCACAAACAGGCAGCACTGTGAGCAACATCGAGGCCAATGCCTGGAGTGATTTCCCAGTGCCTCGAGACAAAGCTCCATCCCAGTGCTGCCTTTCCCAGAGCACCAGAAGCAGCTCGGTGGGGTTAGCAGAGACACAGCAGAGCTGTGGGAGGGCTGCTGCCAGTCTCTTGCATACATTCCATTACAGACACAAGGCTGACATCTTCTGGCAAGATGCAGTTTGACTCCTTGGATGCTCCTGAATTTGGTTTGGAGCTGGAAGAAAGCCACTTCCAAGGCAGCAGAGTGTGCCAGTATTCCAAGGGACACTGACTACTGTAGAAGCAACAGCTGCTGGAATAGGATGACCAAAGAATGTACAGCAGTTTAAATTTCAAACCATCAACAGCACTAGGTGAGGTCAACCCCTTCTGAGTATCTGAATATCCCCTCCTACTCACTTTAGTTTACAAGAGCACTGAAATGTGGGCTCTGGAGAGGGATTTCATTAAGCAGAACTAGGGACTTCCTTACTGGCACAAACCCCAGCTTTATTCCCACAAAAAGGCCTACCAGATATTGCAAGTTTTGCCTGACGTGCATGCTGCAGGTTTGGGATCTCTGAGAAATGCATTCATTTGCTTGATAAACTATGAACAAGAAATCCATATAGAAATATAAGCACAAAGTCTCTGGACATCACAAAAATCACAGAAGTTCTGTAGATTACCCAGTGCAGGTATCAGCTCAGACTTGAGCACTTAAAGCAGACAATAGTTACACACTTAAGAGCAGAACATTTCCCTAAAGATCAGTGCAATATCCTAATCCCTCTAAGGCCAGGGAATAGTTCCTAGCTGGTCTGTGCAAGTTTCTTCTTTCCAAATAACTATTTTCTCTTTCAAGTTTAGACATTACAAGTTTCAATTGATACATTTCCTGCTTCAAGTTACACACTGCCAACAGCATCAATGCAAAAGATGACAATGGCTTCACTCTGGTTGCTGACACTCACAGGGCAATGAAATTATTTGACTGAAATGGAGTTCACAGGGAAAAAAAGATCTCAGAAAAAAATGTGACAGAAGAGAAATCTTAGCCAAAAGGCTGCTCACCTTTAAATAGCCATATCCAAATAACTAATCAAAATCAAAACCTCTGTGGTCTCCTATGGAGGCGCGTACATAGAATGAGTGCTGCCACTAGGATTCAAAACATACTGAAATAGGGGAATTACAGGCTTTCCACTGTGATGTGTATGAGTCCTACTCAATAACCAGCTGGTCTAGAGACCATGCAAAATGTGGGGAGAAGAAAGCTTCCCACTGGATCAAGGTACAAGTTGCCTATGCCAAGTCATGCATCACTACTCCCTCAGTATTTATTTTTTTTCATAAGTATCCCTTTCTCCCTTTTTACAATACTATCAAGGTAGACAATAAATTATCCTAGAAAGATGAGAAGGTAAAAGTTTTCCTTTCTGTGCTCTGAAATGCTACCTCTCACAGAAGCATCAGCACAATTTTTATGATTGTCAAGTAGCATAAAAAGCTGTCCCAAATTCTTCTGTCTAATTGAGAGCAGCAGCATAATCTTACAAGGCCAGCTTTAGAAAGTGATAAAGAACTCTCTCTAAAAACTATGCTAGTTAAACTATAGTCTGTATGAAGGATAGTTGTCCATCCACTAGCTTTTTCCAAGGTAAAATTCAATTTATATTCAAAACACCATTGTACCATTTCAAAACTAGAAATATAGCAGAACAAGCATTTTGCATCAGCTCATGGCTTATTTTTTAAGGAGAAAGGAACAGATTTCCATGAACACTCATAACTAACATGCAATTCCGAAACAGTAACCAGTAGTGCAAGTATGCAAGGCCTCCCAAAGAATTAGAAATCTGTAAAAACTAATAGCTTTTAAAAACACACCATTAACTTCTCTACATAAATTCAAACAGCAAACCAAATCCAGTTATAGCAACTCACACATAAGAACCAGAGAAATAAGAATATGAAACAGTTCATAAAAGCAAAGTCATGTCTTTCAAGAACATGAGCAGTATGATAAGGGATAGCAAAAAGGTAAAAGCACTTTTAAAATCACTATTTGAATCCTGCAGTGGTCTTGCCAGCAGCATATTTATAGCAGCTATATTAAAGATTGGAACAGAGGCAGCACATCAGGCACAAGGTAAACAGAATCAAAGTCTCAACAAGCTAAAAAGCAACTTGTTACACCCTCTAATTCAATTTCTGCCAGTGGCAACTGATCCAGTGTTCCAATTTACCATCCCTTGGAAACTAATACTGAAATACCTTCTAGTATTCCCCATGTCCATCACTGTTTATTTGAAATTGAGTTGCTACTATGCTGAAGAGATTACATTACATGTTAATGTCCTTTAGAAAATCTCCTGTAATCAGGAGCACAAGAGAGTAGTTCTTGTCAGTTTAAACCATTCCTTCCCTTAATTTCTGAATTTTACTTTGATTTAATTACTCTTGGTGTTCGACATCATCATTGCCTAATTCTTCAGAAATCTTTAGCCACAGAACAAGTGAGAACTTATTTTTGATTCATCAAAAAATAAAATCAACCAACAGTCTCCTGGTACTGTTTGCTGGTTTTGGTTTGGGGTGAGGTTTTCCCCTGAATTTTAATTACTAAGGAGCTCTAGAATCATTTATTATTGCATACCAACCCTCTCAAAGAGTTCATGTACAAGTCACAGCGGATGCTGTCATTTTTAGGCACTTAGAAAATTGGAAGTGATTATTGATTAGGCAAAAGCCATGTCTTCCAGGGCTCTAAATAGGACTACATGAACCAGGCTACAGAGGAGAAAAATTAATCTTTCCACAGTGGCATTCTCTGCAAGCAGCACAAGCATTTAATGGCAGTGCTTGTAAAAACAGAGCATTTCAGGACTGCTTGGGAAAGGTTTTTCAGGAGATTGGTAATTGGATGCAAAGCATTAGATCATGAGTGATTCAAACATCATCCAGCACAGCACTGACCTTTGGTGGTTACTGTTCAGAAGCCTAAGAAAATAGAGCCATGATCTCACTCCAGTCTTGAGTGAGAAGGCATCAATTGCACAAAAGCACAGACACAGCTGGAGTTAATTGTCACTCCTGCTGTCAGTCACCAAGGAGATTATGGATTCTGCCAGCCTTCAGTCCACTCAGACATTGTCTAGACTTGTTAAAAAAGCACATTTCTCTGCTTTAAAACTACAACCTATGAACCCTTCCTCAGACACAAAGACAGCAAGGCAGAGAAACTGCAGCATTTCTTTTGAAGTTAAGCAGTCTGTTCACACGAACACCCTAATTTGACTCCCAGTTCTATAAGCTCTATTATGGAATTGCTTTCTGTTTCACTTGATTAAGAGGCCCAGGCAAGCTGAAGGAAATTATTTGGCAAACACACCACCCACCCCTGCTTCCAGTCACAAAGTCAGAAAAATCAGGAAGAACTACAGTACATAACCCTTCTGTACACCAAAATCCCCATTATCAGCACAACACTAAGCTGTTATTTGGAATACAGGGAATTGCTATCCACCCAATTCCTAGTCCTATTCAAAACAGAAGAGCAACGTCACGACCTCCTTTTGCAGGGGATAGATGTGCCCAGGAACATTTTTGTCCTTCGCTTTCCAGTTCTCTGACATTTAAAATGTTGTGATTTCTTCCTGGACCTAGGATGGAGATGCAATGTTCTCCAAAAAGAGAGAAAACCAGAATCTAGAAATTCAAGGATACAAATCTTTAGTGGTTAGAAGGGAGAATAGGCTGCCCAAAAGATTTAATACCCATGTAGAACTTAATACTACTTAGAATATGTTGTTTCAAGGTAGATACTGCAAGAAATCTGGTTCTAAAAATGCTCATTGAGCACTAGATCCATCACTAAAACCTCATTCACCAGGTAAAATGCATTCTGAATAAATACACCCAAAAAGAAATCCCACACAAAGTTACTGTGCTTTTTTACACATATTTAAAATATTAAACTAATGTCAAATAAGAAATCCATACAAATTGTAAGTCTAACATTAACGTTGATATAGTGTGGACAAACTTATAATCAATTAAGAAGACTTCTCACAGATATTGACTCATAAATGTAAGGTTTACAGAGGTCACAAGCAACAAAAAATTAAAGTTTCACAAAGCTTCTGGATTTTAAAGGCTACCCAATCACAGACAGCAGAACCAATTCTGTTACCATATAGAATTAAGCAGAGTTTATCTACCAGTCAGAAATCGAATTAATTTAGTGATTATAAATTATGCACAAATATTTCTGTAATTAGTCAGGGGTCTTTTCTTCTTGACTGTGGCTCAGTCAAGAGCAGCTGAACACTTCCTAATGCTCTGCTACTTCAGCTCTAACTCTGAAACCACCTGTACTCATTGATCCTTAAACCAGATACACAGCCTAAGAAAAGTCTGCCTGGTTACGAGTTTAGGTTAAGTCATTAGTACCAGCTGTATAAATAGCTTGTGTATATGCTTTTTATGATCAGAAGAAAATATCACTCAGCTTCAAAGACACAGCACATGATGATTTGCATTTCTGGATTCTGTCTACAAACTAATTATTTGTTTGGTGCTCTAAGCAATTAGTTCTTGTTACTGGAAATGCTATTCTACATGAGGGAATTCTTCATCCTAATATTTTTACCCTTTTGATGGGAGACTTCTATTTATAGGGTTTAGTTTGCCCTTTTTTTTTTTTTACTTTTTAAGTACATGGAGTTTGCCTATTTGGACAGGTTTTGTTACTTTTGGATACTTCAGAGCAACTTTAAAACATTCCCATTCAAGAGGTCCCCTACAACAAAATGGGATTTGAAAGGTTAAACATCATCTGCTCTGACTATTTATTTCTGAAACTATTCCAGTAGTACTTTCAGCTGGAAGAGCTATTCCAACTTGAATATTTCCTTAGTACTGATAGTGTTCTCATGGCTATTAAATTTTTCAGGCATCCAAATACAATTCTCAGTTAAAATATCAGTTGAAACACTCAATAAGGAATAAAATGAAAAATTTGCACTCAGCTTAGGAGACTTCTCAAGCATATCATGCATAAAACACTCTTTAAATTCCATTTCTACATTCACATGTAATTCACACCTGCATCAACTCGCTTGATCTTTCTTTCAGGTATAGACAGCAAAAAAACCTCTGGAATTGTGTATAATTACACACCAATTTTGAACAAGATACTAATTTCCATTTACTGTCAGGAACCCAAGAAATCCATATCACCTGTATAATACATATGCACATGACAATTTATATTTAGGCATGTACACAAAAACAGCCTGGAAAAAAACGAGGAGGAGGGAAGGGCAGAATAAAGAAGTATAGAACATTTGTATTATTTCTGGGAAAGTGATAGGAAATGCTTGGGCCATGTAACTTCTTTGTAAAGATGGATTCAAAATTTCCCATAGTTGGTCTCTAAAGCACATGTTTGTAAAGCACAGAGCACCTTTATGGGACATTCACTACCTGCTCCAGCCTAGTTTTTGTCTCATTGACTGAAGTTGTGAGGAATGCAATTGAAAAATCATTAACACCATAACAGCCACATGACTGATGGACCTACAGCCAGCTCTTGTCGTTTTGTGGAACTGCAAATTGTGAACTACTTGCTACATTTCAGTTTTATTTTCTCCACACTTCACAGTACATAACACAGCTGACTTGCCCTCAGTTATCAGTGTCATCTTTGCCCTTCTTCCAAAATATAACAGGATCGTGACTCCTGCCCCATCTGAACCTGCTTAAAACAATGCTGCTCCTCAGCAACTTGCTTTGAATTGCTTCCAGATTTCTCTATTTATCCTGCCTTTAGTCTGAATAAAAGCAAATGCATAGAATTACATCTTTCTAATGATACAAGCATTAAAATCATATAAACCTCAAGAGAAGCCATTGACTATTGCAGCATCTTCCACCTTGCCCATCTCCCCACTTTGTTCTTTGCAGAAATTCTATTATAAGCTGCACCAGACACCCTCCAGGGAAGGCCATGTAACAAACAACAGCTGGCACAAGCAAGAAAATAGAAATAAAAGCTAAGTTTGGGTCCATGTGTCGCAGAACCTGGTCTTCTTGCCAATGACTTGCAGTACTCCACAATTGTTGCATACTCACAACACTCACCCATCATCATCATCCAATTGAACATTTTCAGCTATTTTAGTGCACAGTCTCATGTTTAACTACTGGTCACCAGGAATATTTAAAGGAATTCAGGCACACTTTCTTCACCAATCACTTGGAAGTAAGAAACCTGGATTATCAATCATAGGCTACAAAAATGGCACGGATGATCTGGGTCAGCACTGTGCCCTGAAGGATGTTGCAGGTACAAAGTAGTTCAGCTGCAAGATAACCTCAATTTCTACATTATCTGCATTTCTTTATTTCAACAAGAGACAACCCACAAAAATACATACCTAATCTCACTGCATATTGACAGTGTTTGTCTAACAGTTCTTTTAGTGGCTCTTCCCCAGCGTAACACTTCCACAAATACAGGAATGATATTTTATTTAAAACCACACCCACTTCTCTCCAAATCACATTTCCCTATATTCAGTAGGGCAAATGAAGTTCTGATGTATTTGAAACATGACCACTGCCTGCAGGAACTGTACTAGGGTAATACTGGTGGTTAAGAGAATCTAAAATCCCTCAGAATTGTCACTGCCCAAGCAAATCTCACACTTGGATTCCACTCAAGCCTCCTCTGACACGTTACCTGACATGTTTCAAGCACTACAGGATCAGATCCTACTTAGATGTGAACATTCCAGTGCGTTCCTAATTGCTCAAATTGTGACTGAATCCTCTCAACCACAATTGAATCTGAGTGTTTTCAGCCCTCAATTTCTTCACTCATATTCCATAGAGAAATTTAATTTATGCTGGAATCCACTACATTTTTTCCAAAGGTAGATAGAATACTGGTTCCAACCAACTTGGAGCTTGCCTTCAGGACTTGTGTACAAACATTGCTGGATCGTTCAAGCAAGTATATTAACTCAAGGTCTCTGGAAAAATGTGGCTGTTAAAATGTCTGCCATCTCTCCTTGCAGTCACCAGGTTTGTGTTTGGTGACTGCTTGCTTGACTCCAGCACCAGGAAGAGTTGGCATTTTTAAATTACAAGCTGCAGGTAAACTTTGAAGATGTTCTTGCCATTGGCAGTATTGGCTGTTCAATTTGCTCTCTTCATATCTGCTCCTTTCTTCAACACCTTTCCCCACACAGGAAAAAACTACCTAAGTACTCTTCAGAGAGGAGAGACTAAATCACAAACACTTCAGGACAAAGTTTGAACAACTTCAGCTCTTCTTTGCAAGATCTGTGAATACTATTTCATGCAACTGAGTATATTCATCACCCTCCCTTTTCCACAGGCCACAGGAAAACACTGCATTCATCTCTCCACCCCTGAAATGCACCAGGGAGGGTTCTGGTATCTCTGCCAGCATCCTTAGGAGCAACAGACTCTGAAACATTATTTTTAAGGAAACTGACAATTCTATTCACAGCATACCCTGTTTGCCTCTGCAGGTTATAGTTAAGATTTCCCTTCTTTAATGAGGAATTCAAAGTCTGCATTACATTTATATAAGGAGGATCTATAACCCAGGAGTGCCAGCTGCAGCCCCACAAAGCCACCAAAAGTTTATTTTGTCTCACAAAAGAAAGCAAGCACCTTTCAGAGGCATCACCATTTCCCTCTCTCCTGGATACAGATCCCTCCAGGCAGATTTGGCACACACAGTTGCATTAAGAGGACAAGAAGGAGCAATTCTGTCAGTGCAGCAGGTTAAAAAAGCCTGCCACCAAGAGGCTTTATCCCAAAGGCAATTCTCCTCTGATTCACAAGAGTTCTGTCTGCCACAAAGCCAAGCAGAGGTTCCCAGAGGTGCTGGGAAAGCCATCTCCACTTTCTCCCAGCAGCATGTTCATCTCTAGTAAAAAAAATTCCCAGCCCTGATCCCTTTGCTATCAATTCTGTAACATGCACTGCCCTGATTAAATAAATTAAAACCTTTCAACCACCAGCAGTTTCAAGACTTAGATTAAGCTCTCCTATTCTTAGCCAAAAAAAAAATAAAAAAATAAAACCCAACAAAAAACTCAGCACTTAAAACCAAGATAAAGTGCTTGGAAGAGCACATTTCATCTCTTTCTTAATGAAAGTCCCACTATTCCCTAAAGTTTGAGGAAGGTCTTCAAAGCAGCAACAGGTTTTTTTTGTCCAACTGCTCAATAGTTTGGTCTAGTACGAGACAGAACTAACATAGGACCAGGTACCTTTAGAAAAATCACCAAAACCAGCAGATTGCAGCTGACTTCTCCTACAGATACATCTCTGAAGCATCTTGGCTCCCAATTCCTGGCTCCCATGACAGGTCCCATCTCATGCACCCTGGGATCCACACACAAACAAATGGACTAAGCAGCACTGCTCAAATCCTGCTGCACTTGATGAACTACAATAAGATTTCCCAAGAGAGTTTTACTTTGTGCCAGTCCTGCTCTCCTTCAATCCTGCAGCTCCTCTGCAAGTTTCTGCTCAAGACAGCACAGACTGCTCAAAAAATCAGAAAACAGGAACTCAGAAGTATTTCAACAATTAAGCTTTCCCTTAGAGTAGATCCAACCATATAAATCACACAATACAGAACATTTCCCTAAATTTGATTTTAAACTCAAACAAAAATTAAACCCACACTAATAAAAGGACCTTAATACATTGATACAGCATTTACCAGGCCAATGAATAAAATTGAGGTTTATCTCAAGGGAAAAAAAGCCAAACAAGTCTAGGTGGGAGATACTAGGCACAGCACCCTGTGTCCACATTTCATGTCTCAAAGAATAAGTAATGGGGATGTTTGGACAAGTATTCATCAAAACAAAGCCTCCAGTGGCCTGTGAGGATAAAGAGTCACATTTTTTAAATGCCAGCTGGTCAATAACTCATTGTGACTTTTAAAACTGGACTCAAGGACACTGGCAAAAGCAAGATTTGAGAACTGTAGCTATACTATCAAATTTCTAACATGTGCAACATTTTGATGGCCATAGCCAGCAAGACACATTCCTTAGTGCATACATTTGTAACACTCAGGATTGTTACACTGGGTGATTTAAAGTCACCCTGCAGAAGAACTGGTTTGCAAAGACAGTAGACAAGACAAGCATCGAGGCCAGCCGACGGGGGAAAACTGAACAAGCACTTGCTAATAATAAAATTCAGCTTAAGCACCTGTGTATGCAGACCCAGCCAAGCCAACAGAAGCCGAATGAAAAATTCAAAAGTACAATTGAGCAAGACTTCAAAAAATATCTATCACTTAAGAGATGCATTTCATATGCATATGATGCTAAAAACTTAGAAGAACTGAAAGAACTTAATATTGAAGCAGGAGGATAAGAGTCCATACCATTGACAAAAGATTATTTTTTTCCTCTTAATACAATGAAGAAATCACTTCTATTAAAGTAATTGTTTCCCTCAATACTGCTAAATTGCACTAAATATTAACCTTCCTAAAACTGCACAATGACAAATCCTTATAAAAAAACTTGGGACAAGAAAAAACAGTGATATGTATAGAGAGAAACACAGTTGAATAGATCTTTATAGAGACTTCAATGTTTCAGAATTGAGTTCATATTGACTACCCATACAGTTTTATACGAAATCCCAGCTCAAGTCTTTCATACAAGTTCTTCTACTTCTCAGTATTTTTAAATGGAAAACTAAGATTTTAATGAAGTCATTCATTTCATTGTATTAGGCAATTAATCCTTTGTCTGCTGTACATTTTCTCTGCAGCTGTAGGCATGCATACATATGTCTAGCGTGTGCATATTTATATTTACACCAGGAGTACTTAAATACCCAAATACAGTTATGTATTTATGTACACAATTAAAACCCCATGTCAGCTCTGAATTGATGCCTTTTAATGGGGCTTGAACCATCTTCAGACCATGCTGGGGTTTGCTGCAATTTAAGACAAACAGGCTGTGAAGCGGCTGACCTTTTTCTCCAGGAGCAAGAATACAATGTCCCAGAATGTCCCAAATTCTTGAATTCTTATTTGTATCTCTTGTAATAACAAATATCCACGTGTATGTGCAAAGATAACCCAGCTCAGGGCTTGTTCACAGGGTTCAAACCAACCCACTCCACATGGATACCTGACAGACTGGCAGCAAATGCTGTCATCTTACCAACCACTATTAAAAGCAGGCTACTGCCTGTATGAGGCTGCCAGAGGGGCTTAGGTAGTGTTGTCACATGCACATTTCACACTTGGTTTGCTACAGGAAGCAACATAAAACATCAGTGTTGGCTCACCAATGTAAATAGGAAAAGACCAAGTAGTCTCCATAAAGCAGCATTCTCACATGACACCAGGCACCCCCTGAAATCTTAGCTACAATCAAGTTCTATGAAATACGCTGCTGATATACCTTGCAGATCAGATAAGGCAGAATTTTACACCAATCTCAGCTTTCCATCTTAATATATTCTCTTTGTTGTGACAGGCAATTATGCAGAGCAGGACAGCCCTCTAAACTCCTGTCTTGTGAAACAAAGATCACTTTAATTAACACAACCAGTACAACAAAACATTTTCCAAACTTCCACTCAAGGGAAAAGATTCCCTTCACAAAGACAGCAGCTTGAGGGCATTGAGAGGATTTTTTGGACTTGGGGGACAGGGACAGAGCAACACTGCTCGTTAGTTTTCAATTTTGTGCAGCTCCTCATCTGGTTCACCAGCTATTGAGAACTGACAGAAGTGTCACCTATCTTATCTGAACAGTTCTTATCTTGCCTTCTCTTGAGACAAGCAGGACTTGTTACTGCTAAAGGAAAGAGTACTGTCTGGTATCTCTGAAAACACAGATTCTCAGAAAGAAAAGAACAGTTTAATACATCAAACAACACATTATCCCTTCAATAATGTTTATGCATTTTCACCTTTTCAAAGTTTCTGAGTAAAGCTTAGAAATTAAATACGTTAATGCTACATTCAAATAATTCTCTCTTCTAACTCAAGCCAGAAAATAATAAATACAAATCAGGAAAATAAATCCCTTTTCTTGTTACTAAAAAAAATTTCTCAGTTTCCCATATGAAAAGCCACATCCTCAACAAGCAGATGACAGAAGAGTCAACATTAGTGAAGAGGGTTAAAGTGAGCTGTCAAATTACCTGCTCCCTGAGGACAGGCACTACAACCCCAGCATGCATCCAGTTCTCACATTCAGGGTATGAGAGCAAGGACTAAACCATCTGCTAGGCTTAACAAGGTCCACATCCCATTTTTGTGATAACATCTTGCCCATTCCTGTCACATGAGGGGACAGAACACATTCCTTTGGTTTCAGTCCCTTGGATTCCTTGGACTAAGCAAGAAATTGGCAGCCTCCCAGGCTCCCCATGGGGTGGAATAACCAGATAACCCTCCCTGAGCCAGGCTATGAACAAAAGCACATAGATATCCCAAAGAGAGAGACTGCCACCACCAAACCCTCCTTCCCCATGGATAAAGGGGATGGAGAGCAGTGCAGCAGGTGCAGGAAGCTCTGCTAAGTTTCCACCATTGCCATACATTTTCTCTGCACCAAACACCAGTTTGCTTGCAGGAAGAAAGAACAGATTCTATTATGTGAGCCTATTTACTGCAACAAAGAGGAAAATGGGAAAAATTATTATTATTATCTATCAGGCATACACTGACTGCAGGAGAGATGAGGTGGCAAGAGGATCTTCAATAGCCAAAGAACTCTTCCTTCATCTGACCAGCTTAATATATTACATTAAATAAGTGTTAAAATACAGAGAAATCACATATATCTAATAACTTTATGAGGAGCATCCAGTTGCAGATTTCTTTTTTGCACCTGACTAAATTTAATGCATCCTTGCCATGCACAAAGAAAAGCCTTGTGAAATGAGAGGTGCTAACATTTTCTAACAAATGGGATGACATTACAGAACAGGATCCTTTTTGTTACTCGTGAAAAGAACATGCTCCTGGTGCAATTGATTTCACACATAAAAGGCAACAGTTTCAAAGACCAACACTGCTATTTTTGGCCAGTTAGTAGAAAGCCATTTCTAAAGCTGATAGCAGCTCTGACAATTAATTACAAGCTAAAGATCAAGCATGTCAAACCCTTGTGAAATCCCCAGACATGAATCAGAATGACTCCTGAGGGCCTCCACAGAGTTCAGAGCAAGAATTCCCTCTTTTTGCAGATCATCTTTCAGTGCCTCTGAGCTGCACAGATTATCAGCATGAATATTTTATGGAATAAGATCAAGGTAAATAGAGCCAGGAGGTGCACAATTTCCTGAGTTTATGTACAACAGACTTGCCATGGGTAAATAAATGTTCAGTTAGGAATTATACATATTACAGCCAGGTGAGTAGTAGGGAAAGACTCACAAAGACAAAAAAACATTGCAGAGAAAACTGCAATTCTAACAGTCCACAACTGCAAAATTCACTTTCTACAACCATGCCAAGCATTCCAGAAAGGTTCTTAATAAGGTTTCTAATGAATTTGTAAAGGTTCCTAATGAATTTACGCAGCAGCAGTACAGGTCTACAAATGCACTAAGAACATAAACAATATATTTTAGCTATTATGCCATAATGTTCTTCATGCTGATCTAAGTCAGGGTAAGAGCTGAAGGACTTTTCCTTGTGAGATCACAGGCCCAAAAAAAACCCAGTCATGGTAAAGGGGGCAATCCTCACTCTTCCAAGCAGGTTGAGCTAATCAATGTATCTGAGCATCCCCTGCAGAATTTGCATAAGAAATCAGTTGAAATAGTTTGTTGTTAGGTTATTTCCCAAAAAAAAAAACTGAAATAGGTTGGCATTAGTCATTCAAATAATGACTTGAAGTTTCCCACAATACCATAAAGTGCTGATTCTCCTGGAAAAACAAAGTGGATTCTAATTTGCCATTTAGCCGGCCCAGAAAGAGACCATGCCAACAACATGAGGCAATGTTAAATTTGCCATCTCCAAGCTTCCTAAGGCTGGACAAAAGGTTTGAAAGGTATTTGGACTCTGATTAAATTCAGCAATCAGTGCAGTAAAAATACATTAAAAGAGCTTTTAAGTAGACAAACTGCAACAGTATTCCATTTCTCCTCCCTGGACTCCTGTACTTGTAAAAAAAATACCTTGGTAAACTTTTTGCTTCTACAAAGGTATATGGACTTTCTGACACTGTGATAATTTAAGTCAACATGGGAAAGACAAGCCAAAACAGAAAATCTAGATTCTGAAAGGAATATCAACCAAGTCAAATCTAACTTTTAAAAATGAAATCCTCAAGAAATGAGTCACCCACCCCCAAAACAAATGCAACAGAAGAGACAATTTATTCACTTGAATTTTGCATTCTCCTCTGCCTTCTCTGTTCATTTTATGTGCAAGCCCTGCTATATTAGTTACTGCTAATACAGTGACATTTTTCATCCAGCCAGATAAACAAGAATCCAGTTAACAGTAATTCAGTTGCAAAGTATGTCCTCTTTTCTCTGCTTTACCAAACTGAGCCCACCTTCTGAAAGTTTTCACAGCCACAAGCCAGGCCACAGTTAAACATTGCATTTTGAGTCAGCTTTGTGATCCTTTAGCACTGATGGGAGGAGTCACCGCGCTCACAGCAATTTAATAGCCATGTTTCTACTCATTAGGAGGAAAGGAAAAAGGCACAAAAGAACTTTCTTATCTCAGACAGCTTTCTGAAGTGGTATGGAAATTCTGCACATCAGCAAATTCTTACAGGAGTTTGCAAATAAAGTTTTTAAATTTATTAAAATTATGGCACTATTTTAAGCATTTTTAATATTTTAAAGATATTTTTTAATATTTTACACCTTATTCTTAAACATGAATTACCAAATTTTTTTTACATTTTTAACTTGTTTAAGCACATTTCTTAAATAACCCTCTCTACAAACATGGGGGTTCAGAGGACTTGCGGCATTTCTAGGTGGAGGAGGGTTTTAATTTGAAAAGAGGCTTTTTCCACTGAGTCTGTTTAGTTCCATGCAAACTTAGTGTCAAGAAGAGAGTCCTTTTTAAATTTTACAGTAAGGAGTCTTTATGTAAGCTAAAAAGCTCTGAACCATAAGAAGAAAAAAACCTTGGTCAGAAATGTGAGCTTATTTAAGTAAACAAAAACTATCATTTCAAGTGAAAAAACAAACAGAATAAACACAGCATAAACACACAAACATATCATAAACAGAACTAGCATTACAAGTGAAAATGAGTCCTGGAGCATTTTTCACCAGGTGCTGCTTTACTTCCCACACTCTCACAAAACACATCCAGAACTGCTCAGCCAAACACCTTCCCAACAGTAACCCACAGAAAAAAGGAGCCATAAAGCAAGCAAACAGAATTGTACCGCTTATATCAGAAATACAGGCAATATCAAAGGCCTTCTCCCAGTTTGAATATTTATGCACAATGCAGAAGTCTAGCATATGCTTTTTTGCTAATGGTTGAGACCTCAAACAGCAAAAAAACCCCATAAATAATCCCCAACCAACAGCATAAATCATCATATAAAAGCTCAACATTTACTGAGTATCATGATCATAAAGCTGCCCAATCAAGAGAGACCAAGACAAACTTCACACTTGTACAGCAATCCAAACTGAAAAGCATTAAAATTTACCACATGGAATCACTACTGCAACAACCAAGACAAAAAATCTCTGCTATCAATCTTCAGTAGCCAGCTCACATTGTTTTTTTGCTGTTTTATGAACAACTTCTTCCTACAGAATCATTTCCAGGCCCTTACTTCAAGTTTACAGTGCTCGTCAGATCAGCTACAATATTTTGTCCCATAAAACAACAAAAATCAAACCAAATTTTACTCACCCACAGCCTTTGAAAGCTCAGGTACCATTACTTCACATTCACTCCATCAGGTTCTCCTACCACCAAGAGTGAAGGTGGCAAAATGAAGGAGCTCTGGAACTTTCTGCTCTTATGAAGGCACTTAGCCCAACAGCAGGTGTTTCCTCTCACTAATCAAACACCTTGATTGCTTACAGCTGTGCCTCGTTTTCTTCATCACCAGGTTCTCCTGAGGAGTAATATTAGCTAGGCAAATGTTAGCCCCTGTAGGACTAAAATTATATACATTTATTTATAAAATATCTATCTATTTTTATAAATAAATATAGATAAATTAGAAATATATATTTTATGTATTATTTTAATTTTATATTTATTTATATTTATAAAATTATATAAAATATACACTAAATATTTATGTTATTTTTAAACGTCAATATTTATAATTTATATAATAAAACAATACATTTTAGACCTCCAGGGGCTAAAGTTAGAGGGAGAATGAGTAGAAAGTCATGGTCTGGCCCAGAAATAAAAAGAACTCAAAGCCCATTAGGAGTCAAAGTTCCCTCAAATAGTAAAGATTACATAAGCAAAATAGAAGTCTCCAAAGCACCTAACAGAAACACTCTGTATAGTTACATCTATATAGTCACCATTTAACTAAGTAAGAAACAGGTGTTAAAACCTTTCTTTATCTTTACAAAGGCTAAACATGGACAGCAAAGAAGAACATATGGAAATGAAATATAATCTTGCAACATCCAGGTATGTGTGAGACAGACCTTTTGAGGATCCTAACAATTACCAAATTTTCTCATCAAGAGTCAGCTGCCAAAAACTGCCCCTCCCAGGGTAATGTGGAACATCTGCAGCTTGTTTGGAGGGATAAATAAAGTTGATACACACAGAAGGAAAGGGATCTCATTTTAAGATTAGTCTCTAATTCTTAAAGGATTGCCAAAAATAAGTGTACATTTACTTACATAGTGTACACATAGCACTTGCTTGAATACCCTGCCAAAAATGTTGTTAATCTGATAACTAAGAATATGCCATAAAAAGAAAACAAATATTTCTTTCAAATATTCCTTGTTTTACAGAAAAGCAGGCTCCTCTTCAAATACATGCTGTGGGGTCTTTTTTATGGTAAACTGAAGCAGTACATAATGATAAATGAAAAAGTGAAAGGTTCTTACAAGTATTTTTATCTGTACTATGCAGAGGTCGGTCTGTTACACTCAAAAATTATTTTCAACTTACACATTTCTGTTGACCTTTCACCTTTGCCAAATCTCTAACTCATGTAAAACTCTAATAGGTACACATTAGAGTTTTACACACAAACTTTTCTTGTGAATAAGTTTGCAACAAATCCTTAGAGCAACAAATCCTACAAGTCCACCCTCAGTGAAGATGGCAAACACACGAAGAGAATATATAACACACAATACACACTCCTTGAAAGTGGAGGAAATGAGATTTTTCCTTCCTCCTGAAAAGATGCATGGGGATGACCTGGAGAATATCAAGGACTTGTGGATCATGGCAATTTACAACAGCTCCTGCTTTTTTGCCAAGAATCAGGGAGTCCCAAGGAACAATTTCAACATTTCAAAGAATGTCTCACATGTCCAGAAAGGCTCTGACACACTGACTGAAAATACTGGGAGGGAGAAGGACAGGCAACATCAGCCAACACAGCTTTTTGGGTGCCTTGCACATATTCCGCCTGAAAAGCCACACACCATAATTTTTTCCATGGAGATTCTCCCCAGATCCAGGCATCATGGTGAAGGAGTTAATTAGAATTACTCAGAGAACTTCATCTTCTTTATGACTGTTGTCCTCCCTTCACTTGAAACAGCTCCCACAAGACCTTGACAGAAAACTTGGTTCAACCACCAGGAGGTCAAACTTGATAAAATATTCAAATATTGTCCTTTCTGGTGTATTTTCTTACCCCCCACACTTGTTAGATCTGCCTATACTGCAGTCCCAGCTATCTGCCCTAACATTGTTATTCCCTCTCTCCCATCTCACAGAGCTCATTCTCATCTCTCTCCAAAGGGTGTTCAAATCAAAGGTTCTCATTTTTTATCTCTTTCCCTCAATTGTCTTTAATTAGACTATTCCTTTCTTTGAAGTCAAGGGGAAGAGTCCTGTTAATTTCAATGAATATTTAGCCTGACTTTTTCCTTCAAGTGTTCTACCTCACTTCATCTTCAAACACATTGTTCCATAGGGACAGGGATGCATCCAAATAAAGATCAATAAAAAGGTAATTACTGTGGTATTATTAATTGAAGAAACAGAATCACTTTTTCCAGTGTCAATGAACTTCAATACACTAATAAAATTAACAGATATCAAAGTGTTTCAGGTCTGAATAGAAACATTTACACTAAATCTGAGTAACTTTTCTACATACTGGGCAAATAGTCATGCATTTTGAAATACAAAAATATCTGCAGTGCTCCAAGATGAAGCGGAGCAAATTGCACTGACTGAAATGAGAGTAGACATTATTTGCACCTTGTAAGCATATTTTCATCTTGGTGTTTAAAATAAGGCCACTGAAAGGAGAATTTCCACTGCCCCAGCTGTCAGTACCTGGTTTTGTGACTTGTCTGCTGGGGACTTACTCATTTCCCCTTGCAAATCTGAATTACTATTCACTTGGACAGACCTGCTCCTGATTGCACCCTGATGATGTGTCCTCAGTCCAGCTCATGGTACTGGCAAGATAAATGTGTAGAAAGAGAAAAGGGCAAAAACCTGATAAATTTTGCTTAGATCCAAGAGATGCAATCACACCCTTTCAGTACTACCTGACATCTTCTTGACAATATTAGGAGGGAATTAATGTCTATAGGTATTGGCTGATGGAGGTGAATTATGGTAAGTTCTGGAAGGCAACTGTCCAAAGCAGGGGAAGCTGATTCATTACCCAGCAATAATTCATTATTAAGACATTTAGGTCCACTTGTGCACCACAAAGTCAGAGGGAACAGGAAACAATAAAACCTATAAATACTATTCAGGCTAAACTGTTTGCAGCTATAGCCATAGAGGCACATAAACACAGAGACAATAACACCATCTTAGAAAAATTAGGTGCTTTGGAAGCCAATTGTCAAAATTATCAAATTATCAAAATTACCAAATTATCATTTGGAGACAGATGGCTGTCTCCACCCCATGCAATGGAGGTATCAGCTCACTATTTCTCAGGTCTGCCTGTTTTCTATAGGAAACAATGATCGTACAGCTAGGGTACAAACAAGGGTGCAAAGCCTTGGGCTTTGATCTCACTTTGAAGGCTGAATAAACCCCTGCAGATAAAGATCTGTATGTTAATACTGGTGTTAATTAACTAAACAGAATTTAAAGATGATATCTGTCTGCATATCACATACAAGTGTCTTCTCAGGTGTGTACAAAGAATGTGTCTATTTCACAGCATTTCTTGCTTTCCTTTTTCTCTGCCTGAATCACACAGATGATACATTTCTTGACCATCACCAATTTTTGAAAATTCATTACAAATCCATTTCGCACACGTCACCCCTTATGGGAATTGTTCCCTAAAGAGTTTAAGTACTAGAACAATGGACTGCTGCACAGCACTACCTTTCAATTGTGAAATATCTATTCCACAAAGAGGATTTATTGTAGTGATACTTCTCAAGAATACACAATATTTTAAATTTCACTGACATTTCTCACTGACAAAACAGCACTTATACTTTAGCAGTGGTTCTAATTTTAATAAAGCCTTTTCTTTCCTCTGGGTGTCAGTTGTCCTCAAAGTCCTCCTGTGTTAAAAATTATTTGTCCAATTTTGTCTAACAGACCCAATGCATTAGTTAGAGAGTACATGCACAGCAATACTTCAGAAAGATTATGATCCTCTTCCCCAAAATCTTGCATGGCAACTTTGGGTTACTCTGAACCTCTCTCCAACTTTGACTTCTGAACTTTTCCTTTAATGTACTTTCTAATTCACTTCATTTATACTGATGCTGTAGTTTTTCTCTTTTTGTAACCTGGTGTCCAAATACCAGAACAACACAGCAGTGAGCACCTGACCATTTCCATAAAATACCATTTCCATCTTCCTCTGCAAAAGTCAGAGTCTTATTAAAGCAAGTTTTTCCAAGCAGTTTCCACTGCTTGGAAGAGTTCAGAATACTTTTCCTTAAAAGGATGGGGAGATGGATGGATGATTCCTGTGCCTTGTAAAGGTCCAATGCAATTCACCTCTGGATACCAAACAGTTCTTACATCTAATAGGAGATGTAGTCACAGAAGATGAGACTATTTCTCTCTATCAATCTTGCCCCCTGGCAGACATCAGGCAGTTCAAATAAAATTTAAGGTTTAGCTCATGACACTCAGAGGATGCTGACAGATGATGGAAGCACTGTCACAGCAGCTCTAACTTGACTTTCTGTCTACACTGCTGAACATTCTAAATAATTTCTGAACAAGATCACTCGAAATGGGCAGCAAATCTCCAAATCATCCATGAAAATACAATGGCATCCAAGAGGTGTTTGCTTGAGTTATACCCCTAAGTAAGGGAAGGCAGCACTTAAGCAGGTTCATAGAGGATAACAGGAGTAGTTCTGTTCCTAAGAGCTGCCTCCTTCCTGTGCCCCCTCATTTCACATGCACATCTGAGAGGTCAACATGCAAGAGCTTTTTCTTAGTCTGTTCTTGAACCCTCTGACTTGTTCTCATCTCAGTGTATCTAGATAACTCAATTTACTGAGATATTAATAACTTTTATTATCTTCCAAGCTACTAAGCAAACCAGGTGGGTTATTCTGTCTAATAAAATCCAGATCTAGCTCACAAATACATTTACTTCAGGAAATGCTGTCACAAAAGTAAACATTTTCCCTTCTCTTCTGAGAGAGGAAATCACACAAAGGTACTAGAACAAAGCTATGAAAACCAGAGCAAGGCAAACAATGGTTGGCCCAGAATTGTTTCACACACAGTAAAAAATGTCAGAACAATTAGGAGGAAGTCCAAGATTATTTAGATGATGAACATGCATCCATGATAACACTGCATTAGGGAAAAGGATAGACACTATAGAATTAGAGCAGCTGCCAATATTAGACTTAGATTTGTAGACTTAAACTCACTTCTCATTATAAATCTGTACACAAATTTTTGGGCCTTTCACTACTCTCCCCAGAGGTTTTGGCTTTGGTATTAGTTTGCTTGGTGCCAGTTTGAATGCCACTGGACTTACATTATAATTTATCTTCAGAATATTGAATTAGATCAACTTTGTGCCATATTAGCATGCTTGGGTTTAACCTTTACCCTTGTTTAAACTTATAAAGTAGATAAAGGACAGGGCCCTATACTTGTTTACTTTTTATGAGGCACAATTTCTGCATTCTGTGAAGGCTTCCTCATTAGTTTTACTCTGCTTGCTAGACTTAATTTATCTACTCTAAAAACATAACAAGACTGAATTCATAGACATGCTAAATGCTAAACTGGCAGTGAATTACTAAAAGCAGAATTTACAGTCTAATATTAAAAACATAGTTGATACCTAAACTAGAAAAATTGAGAGGAAAAATAGATATCCCCAAATGGTGCCAGAAGATTATTGAATAGATGCACTGCATTTTTCTTACACGTTTGGCTTCAGAAACTTCATGTTTTAAATATCAACTTTAGCAGAAAGAAGTCAACAAGTAAAAAGCTTTTCTTACATTTGGATACAGAATCACAGTACGATGATACTTGGCAACAAAGAGCAGTAAGTAATCAGCTCCTAAAGCCACAACAATATCTGTATGGCACCGCATTGAGTTTCCGAAAATGCACTTCACTAAAAAGGAGAGCAAGGTTTGACTGTTGCTAAGAACCCACCACTCTTGTTCCCAATGTACATCAAATCCAAAATCTTTTATACATTTCTGCAAAAAGGAAATTAAGTAGATTGGCACTTGGCAACTCATATTTCTCCTTTTTTGAGCAATCTGCATTCTGTTTCCTCATGAAAAAAATAACAGGTAAGACAGAACATTTTTTTTGTTGTTATTTCGGCTATCATTTCAACAATGCACTACAGTTCTCAGTCCAACTATTTTACTTCCAAGAGTGATATATAAATATATAAGGTATATATGTAGCATTTCTGCATAAATGCACACACATACCTAATCTCCTTGTTGGACCAACACCCCTTTGCACCCTAGCATGATTCCAGCCAGTGCAGCTCCTACCAGTGCAAGGATCCCAGCCCAACATCATCAGAGCAAGTTTTCAAAGTTATACTGATATGGGCAGGGCAAAGGCTTGAGGCAGATTAAGAGCTAGGATTCAATTAAAACTTCATACAGTGCCACACCACCCCTTGTGCACAGCTTAAACAGCAAACCCTGGTATTTAATAAACTGTATTTAACAAACTGCAGTCTATGTTCTGGAGCCAGTCTATTATCATATTTCACAGGAGAAGGAGAAACCCATGTGGGTTCAATGAGATCTACCTAGGAAAAGAGATTTGGGCTCAATTACGTTGTGTAGTTGTTCACCAGTTTGCTAACTGGCAAGGCTAAATAACCAAGCGGTAGAGGATTTGCACAACACATATTTGAGTCTACACACTTATTTCTGTCTACTGCACCATTTGGATCTGGACCATAATTTCTCTCAGCTCACTAAAAGTAATACTAAAAGTATTACTATTACTAAGATACTATTATTAGTATTACTAAAAGTAATACTACTGTGCTTTGCACATATAAGTTGTAAAACCAATGTTTACCAGCCAATTGCCAGATGCATTCAAGTATCTGAAAAATATTTTTGTGTGCAAAGTATTCTATAATTTCCAGTACACTTGAGGTTGGTGAGCACATACATTCTTCTGCCCCATTCTACACCACTGACAAGCAGAAATTATGCACAGGAGGCATTCTGAGCCTTGCATCTACTCCAGAACTTGGATAGTGACTTTAACAAATCATCCAACATGACTACAAACTGAATTTTAGTATTAATGAGAATATTGCCTACTCTCATCCCTCCCAGAGCGCACACACCTCTTAGGGAATCTAAGAGGTTCTGGTAGATGACACTTCACTTTACATAATTATGTGAGCTTCAAAATAAAAAATACAATATGGGAACTGAAAAAGAGAATAGCGCACACGGTGTTTCAGCAGCTGCAGCAGGTACTTGCTCTGGGTAGGGCAATAAAACTAGCAGCGAGATATTATTTATTCACAACTTTCAGGAATATCCAACGTAACTAAGTTGTAGTTTCAATATCACAAACATCCCTCCAATATTTGGAGGGGTGGTAAAACTTTGGTCTTTGGTTTCTACCCAGCAGTAGGTCAGGCCAGGGAGCTTTTAGTGACTGCAAACAGACCAGAGCAAAGCTCTACCCTCACCTAAAATCCAGCTCCATCAGAGGCACTCTGCCTTCCAGTTGGAGGCCCTGGATCACTGCCATTCATTGACCCCAATGACCTTGCACACAAGTCAAAGCAGGCCTAACTTCTTAATTTAACACCAAATAAACTAGTCCATAGTTTATATAGTCCATACCAACTACAAGGAATTATAGCAAATTACACACCTTAAACCCTGAGTGATACAACACTTGAAATCAGTCCCAAATTGTGCAGACCCTTCTCCCTCCATTTCAAGAAATACCACAAATTAGTCACTGTTGCTTCTAAACAAGACAGCAAACAACTTTGTATCTACACACAAAGTCTATAATACAGACTATAACACAGAATTATTTACATCCAAAAAGCAAATTACAGTGCAGTTCAACAAGGCTCTTATCTCCTTACGATATCAATTTTCTGCAAAAACACTTTATACTCTATGCCATCAGTTAAACAGGAAAATGAAAAAGAAAATTACCTAAAAGCCAGAGCTTTTTAGATAGATAGATAGATCTAAAACTTTCCATTGTGTTTAACCATGACCCATTTATTTATTCCATGAATGCTTATCTGTGCCCAGACAAAACTAATTTTTCAGGCCTTCTTTTGGTATTTTCAACAGTCTAAAAGGACTGTTATTCTGGGTAACATCAAATGTGAGTTACAGGAATTTTGCTATGAAAATAAAAATCATTACAATACAGGTAATTTCAGTTTTCATGAGTTTGACCCTATTTTGCATTCAAAAAATGCAGCAGTTAAGATCTATTTATAGCAACAGCAGCTACATGACATGGTTAATAAAACCTTATGAGAAAATTCTGTAATAGTTGTTTCACATACTTTTCCAGGAAGCTTTCAAGATATCTTCCTTTATATTAAAAATACTTTCAATTGAGCACACCAAGGAAAGAGTCAGCAAATTTCCCCTCACACACTGAATTTCTGGATCACTTTTTTTTTTTGCATGTACAGAAAATCTTCTAAAACACACCCTAAGAAAACAAACCAGATTTCTTACTAGTGCAAATTTGGAAGAAGCGCATGAGCCACGGGTAAACGTATTCCTCATTTTCCTCACACTCATGTGTTCTTTTGTCAGTTTTAGGTTAATTACTGCTGTGATGTACCAAGTGACTGATTGGTAGTAAAGCTGCTTTCTTTGTTGTGGTGCCTCACAAGCTCAGTTAAATAACTTGCTCACCTCCAGGAAATTGCCTCCAGGATTTTTGTTGCCTGGAAGGATTATTGGCCACTTATGAAGCCTGTTATTCTGACACCCTATTCCATTATACCTCCAATAAAATCACATTGCAGAAACCTCCACTACTTCTGTAATTCATCATTATGTTTTTAATTCATCACTGTAAACATTTACGGTATATTGCTGAGTGAACAGCAAAGTCAGAAATATTTCTTAACCATTGTATAAGTATCAAGATGCCTGGTATATTTTCATAGCAATATTTTTTTGGAAGTAAAAGGCTACGTATTAATAAATTATGTGTTTCAAAATTTACTTGCTGTACCTTGGAGACAATTAGAGAAAAATCCCCCATCTGCCTCACTACTTTCACCACATTATCACCAAAGCTACAAGCCACACCTAAGAGCAAAGAAGTCACAATGTACAGAAGATGCCACCAAGTTTGCAAACAGCTGTTGAATGCTTCCCCTCTCCCCCAGATGCTTTACAATTACAATGGAGTTTCCACCAAACCAGTGGTATTCCACTCAAGTATCAAATCTTAAACAACAAATGCACATAATTATTCTATTCACATAATAGCCAAGTAAAAAGTCATCCAAAGCATGATTCCAAGTATAATTTTCTAAGTTATACAGCATTTAAAGCACTAGCCAAAATCATTATCTATAAAAGTTTATATACAATTTGAATAACAGGGTACAGGCCAGACTCAAAATTCTCTGTCAATGACAAAATTGCCAAGATAACTCCTGAGCCATGATTATAAATCAGAACTGCATCATGGCTTCTAAAATACACTCATGATATTTGGGTGTTATAAAAGCCCAGGAAATCAAGGAAAGGTGGATTGTATAGAATTGTTATCCAGTCAACACAGTTCACACTTAGCTTTTGTATAATACAAGGCAGGAGGGTAATTTTAGGCAATGAATGCAGAGCACATTGTTTGATAGCTCACCTTCAAGAGATTATTCTTATTCAAGAGTATTCTTGCTATTTTTAATCTATTTGAAGTCTTATACTTTAGACAGGTCTACATGCCACAGCTGTGTCGAGAATCCCCTCATGGGTGACTTTTGCAAATGAGTTATCTAGACACATAAAGCTTGTTCCAAACATAATTAGAAAGACAAAAATGCACAGATCTGAAGTACATGCTTTCTGCTACTTTCAAACATGGCTTCTAGCAGATTTGAAGAGCAACTAAATAATTAAAGAAGAAACGCTACTACAAATTTTATAATGCTAAAGCTGATTTACACATAGAAAGAATTATTTAATCTACCCTTTGCATCTTGAATCTGTAACTGCTTCTCACAGTCATTTATATAAGAGGATTTTTCTCCTCAGCAGGATATTAAAGTTTTACCATAATTCATCTACAACGGACAGTCATTTTTCAAAACTAAATAAAAACAACTGCTATATAAACACAGAAATTCAAAATAACTTACTGGCATATATAACGACAGCACATAAAATAGATAAATGTTTTAAATAATTAATTTACAAAGTCAAGTGGTTTTAAAACATGAACCCACTTAAGCCTACAAGTGCCCTACACTACAATACAAATGGATTAATAGACTCACTGATTATTAATTCTGTAAAGCCATCCTATGCTCATGATGTTTATGATGTTATGACAATCTACACAATATTAACCATAATTAGCAATCAACAGTTCTCTTTCAAGTCCTTAATTTCATGTTGGAGCCTTATTCTTTTAACTAAGCAGTTTCTACCCAGTGCAAGTCCTAGGAAATGTCTGACTAAATTCAGGCACCAGAGGAACACCAATGGGGGTGTAAGAAGCCAATCTCAGGGCCTGAGCAATTACAACAAAGCAAACTACAAACAAATCTATTGATCTTAAATAGGTACATTTGGAGAACTTAAAAAGAAGCTCTCCTGCTCATGGGATTGAATGCTGGTGAATTGTTTTTCTCCACAGCTCAAATGAGAAACGGAACTGAGCCTAGTCACAAACAGAAAGGAAGAAACACAAAATGGGTTTAATTTGTACAATTCAAGTCAAGGAGATGAAAGTGTTCTTCATTGCAAGTACTCATATCACAAAGAGATGACCAAAGAACCACCCCCACAAACAACACTTAGGGCTGTGCAGGTTTCCTAAAAGACTGTGAGAAAACCTGACTCATTCAAGAATCTCAACTTTCTAATCTCTAAATAGATTTCATGACTTAGGTCTGTTTTCCAGCTGGTGCTCTCACCTCAAAGTCTGGATATTCAATCCATAATGTGATGCCCCTCTACTGCCCTGCATTTCAGCAAACTTTCCACACTTTCTTAATTTCATTTACAAAAGGGATTATGTGGCTCCTTACTCAAAGACCATTTTGACTGTGATTTTTTAAGATATATGTGCATTTTTAGTTGCAGACATCTGCAGGATACATTTCCTACCCATTTCAAGAAATATTAGGTTTGTTTTCAAAGCATTTGAGAGACTACAGGATTTATTTTCTGTCTTCATTTACTTGCAAAATTTCCCAATTCTCATTTGCATTTACTTTTACACAGAATAATTATATGTATCTTACATACATATTTTTCTGATCATGCTACAGTTTCAAAGACGTGCGGAAGACATCAGTTTGCCAGAAAATTAATCCAATTCTCTTTCTATCACAGAGAGAAGAGCACTATAAAATATAAAGTATTGTCTTGATGAAGATTATGAGGGAGGACATCTCAGTCTGTCAGAATTAGGTGTAATTTATATTACAGCAATACATTTCCCAGCTAACAACTGCCATCTCTAACAGGACCAGACCCAAGGTATTTGCACATCAGGAGTTTATCATGTGCAGTACAAGCTGTGCTAGGGAACACATTTATGAGAAAATACCTTTGAACAAGTCCAAGCGAGGTTTTTTTTAAGGAGTTAAAGATCAAGCTTATCAAGAGTCTTCTCAGGTAATCCTTTGGGGGAAATCAATGGAAGTTTCTTTGCTGAGTCAGCTTTTCACAGCTCATTCTATTCCCAGATTTTGCCCTTGACTCCTGTGATATGATGAAGTACAACACCTTAGGCAGAACTGCTGTTCTGTCTCGGCCATGAAAACAGCATCATTTCACCATAAGGGCAGTCCAAAGAGGCAGACAGAGAACACAAAATTAGATCAGATGTACTATGAAATCCACATCTGGACAAGGCCTAGCCCACTATAGTTTTCTCCAACACAATTGTATTTCTTTGTCCCGTCACGGAAGGCAGGAACTATTGCTAATGGAGTGCAAACCCCTACAGCATGTGGGATCAGTGCTGTGACAAAGGGATTTCACAGCAAACAGAGACGGGGTGAGCAGCCTCTCTACATTATTACCAATGGACTGCTTACCAAAAACTTTAGTTATAAAGCATTAGGCATTCAGCCCACAATTCATAAACTACAGCCATGGTTACTGTCATTGGAATATTTTCATGTACTTACATAATGTATTTCAAACATACACTCAAAGGTTATACATTTGAAATCATGTGTAACCTTCTGTATTGATTTCAAGATTTAGTTCAAGAATATGATTGACTTATTTAAATATTTTCCTTTCTCAAGTCACGGAGCATAATTAAATAATTATCAAAGCATGAACTGCCACATCATCTTATCATCACGCTTATTCCATTACTACTGTGGATTATTTGAGTTATCCATAATAATAAAAGTTCTAAACAGCAATAATTTAGAGAGAAGAGACAGGATAGCACCTTCCAGTTTCATACCATGAGAACTGTAAGGTTTACTCTGAAGGCATCCAACTTGGGTTCAGAATAATTCATTCTGTGTATGAGATCTCTTATAAGTCAAAAGTAGGGAATATGCTTCAGCTTCTAAAAACTTACAATCCCTAATCTATTTTTTTTCAACACGAGTAATTTATGAAGTATTCACAGTACAAGTCCAAACTGAATGAAAACTACATTTTGATTAACTAAAATATCATTATTTTTCTAAGTGCAATAGGCATAAGATTGTACAGTAGCAAGGCCCTCCAATTTCCACTAACCACTAAATACCACACCTTAACTTTATACAAGATAAAGATATTTAACAAATTCTGTAGTGTTTGACAGTTCTAAGGTCACAGGTTTGCTTTTGAAAACTTTTACAGTAGAAAACTGTATTCTAACTGCTGTTCTCAACATCACCTCATGCCACACAAAATCACAATGCAACCTATTCATTCCCACTGGATACATAAAATATTATCATTAGTTACTAAAATTAATTGTTGGACACTATCATGCTCTTTAGAAAGGTTAAAAAAATCCTTTGTTGTCCTTTAACTGAAATAATTTGAAGTGCAAAATAGCCAGAATCAAAGTGCAGCATGAAAGGAGAATAAACAGAACTAACCTTATTAATTAATGAAAAATAGATACTTTTCCATAATGAGAATGGTTCCTATGAATGGTGTTTACTTTATAATTAACAGAATAAATATTAATAGAGCTTACAAAACAGTGCCTCGGATCAAAGCTTATAGCATCATACCCTTTCACTGTGTAAGCTTGTTGGATTTGTCCTTTTATTCCTGTCATTGATTATCCTTTTCCCTAGTCCTCCTTCCACCTCTGATCATCATTCATCACACATGGTCTTATACTGCACATCACTTATCCATAAGAAAAAACAGTATGTTCTTCAGCCAGTGATCAAATTCCAAGTAACCAATGAAATAAGCATAAAACACAAAAGCTTTTTTTAGTTAATGTTATAACTTGCCTGCTGATATTATGCCTATATCATACAATTAACTTTTTTCATTCCTACTTCTAGATTTAGTTTCTCGTGTCTTCCATTGTTCTCCTAAGATAAGTCTTAAAGCTGGTTATTCCAGAGTTATCCCAAGTATTTTAGCAAGGCAGGACATCAAGACTGAGGTTTACCTAAGTCATTTGCTGAAAGCCAGGAGGAAAAAATAAAATAAAATAAAAAAAATCACAATAGCTTTTTTCTGTAACCAACAGCTCAGAAAGAAAAGCATATTTCCATTCCTCAGTCCCATCTTTACAGTATGTTAGAATCAAAATCAAGTTGTTCCTTTTGCTCTTCCCCTGCTATTTCTTCCCTCACCAAAAATAAATACCTGATGCCATCTAGATCAACTTCTCAATGAAACTCTGCATTGACAGAGAATGGCTGCCTGAGCATAGAAACACAGAGCTCAATGCCTTAAACCCTTGCTAGTCCTTCATGAGAAGGGGTCCATTCTTTCAGATGCAAAATGGCAACCTGAATGGCATAAAAAAAATATTTGATCTCTCCTGGAGTGCACAGCACAAAATATTTTGCTTTGCACATACTTGTTTAAGCAGTGCATCATCAAGGCTTTCTAGCCTTTACTAGAAAGTGTCATTTACATGGAGGGTGGGACATTAAAGATACACTTTTACCAGTAATTCATATTAAAGGCACGTTCTCTTTCTTTTAAATCTAAATTGCACCTTCAGTTTGATTTTTGGCAAAAAAGACACAGTCATAAGACAAAAAAAGATCAACCCAAAACTTCCAAAAGTGAATGTGACCTCTGTAGATTGCATCCTGTTTTACCAGCTGCTTCCTCAACATCTGTGCACCTAAGAGTAGCCCAAGACACAGCAAAGGACACACCCACTGCTAATTTTGATTCTATAGTTATAGTATAGTTACAGTAAAAATTCAGGGAGATATTTCAGGGGAAAAAGAGCAGGAAATAAACAGTCTATGAAAGTTTCAGTGGTATCATGATACAGCACATTAATAGCTTTAATGTGAAAAAAAATTACATATGGGCTAATAAAAAGCCTTCTTTAAATTCCCTCTGTAACACCTCCCCATGACTTGACCATCTGTACATTGATATATGAGTAAAAATACTTGAATTTATGGTTCCAAGGGACTTGTAGATTCATAGTAGCTGACTGCAGTGGCACCATGGTGAGAACACTCCCTGGACAACCTTCAGCTCTGCACAAGCAGCCAAAGTTAGAATTTTCCCCTCCAGCTGCTTCAGAGTCATGCTGACTTCACCAGCCAAAGAGTAATTTCACAAAACATCTGTCTGACCTAAAACAATACTTGAAAAGAAACAAGGGTAGTTTGAAGGTAACAAAACTTGGAATCATCTCTCCTCTGTAAAGATGCTACTGCCCATCCACTCAGCTCAAAACACGCCAACTCCTAAAGCATTTTTGTTTCACTCCCCAGTAATACTTGAATAAGCTACATAAACTCTTACAAAAATGATATGAAGATTATGGTTTTCTACAGGATATGTATAAAACATTGTTTCTAGTACAAAATTTACAGCTTCAGATTTTTTTCTCAATTCAAATTCCTGGCTTGGAAATTTGCTTTGTAAGGAAAACCATACAACATTCTCCTCTTAGAACTCAAACTTCCATGTGAAATAAAAGGAAAAAGAACTTGAAAAAGTATTTAGGATTATCTTAAATTGCTCTAGACCAGGAACTATAGTAACTTTTTGGTTTTGATCACCAGCAAAATGATTTTACTAAGAAAACAGTTCCTCTGCAAACATGAACTGAGGGTTTCACCAATGCAAGTAATGAGAGATGGTTCCTGTAAGTGAATGTTTCACCTTGGGATGTATAATCCAGCAAACCATAAGCTATCAGGAGCATCTGACCAACTTCCCTGAAGAGTCCTCCTTGGATTTCTGACTCAGGAGTATGGCCAAGCAGGGAAACCTCTTTATGATGTTTGTTTTTGAAGGAGGAGCAGAGCAGTGTTTTCACATCTTTGTGCAGCAGTCCTGTTTTTACTGGGCCTGAGTTACCCTACAGTGTAGAGAATTTCTGACTTTAGGGTTGAAATTAGAACAGCAAAGCCCTAAATACCAAGGATGCTGTGTGCCCTTACAAGACAAACATCAAAAGCTAATACACTGTGCCAAATTAAAGGTTTTGAGTACAAAGATCTAACAACAGAAGAGTCCATACATGCTTATGGAAAACAATATGAAGTGTATCTTCAACCTAGGGGTTAGAAATTATTCATTAAAATAAGAAGGCCCTAGCCCTCAGATGCTGTTTTGACTGTCTTCTCTTTTGATCTTAATGTGAAACAATTTATAACATCAAAACGGTGTTATATTCAGAAATTTTTTTTCATCGTAATGCCAACATTCATAATAATTATAATTTGCTTTTCAAATCATCTTTGAGAAGAAAGGAATAATAAAATTATCCTACTAAATCCACTAGGGGATTATTGTTGCACTGGAATATCAAAGAACTTAGGATGCATTGAAGATTTATTGTCATACAAAACATTGAAGTGCTAATTATCTTAATCTGAAACTGGGTGTTCTTCCTTTGATTAGATGCTGTACATCAGTATGACAGTCTTAATGCTTTCTGGTCAGACTGATAGATGAAACCGATTTTGTTACATTACTCAGTATGTCTGCAAGTTAATACAGAAATAAAATTGTTTCCTTATAAATTTTAAATTATAAACTGTAGAGACCCAAGCACAGGACAGCTGTTGCTTTCCTTTGCAGTGCACACTGTATTACAAAATGAATTAAGCAACTTCCCATCCCCCCAAACTTGGGAAAATTATGGGAGTTTTTCCTCTGAGTTCAGCCTAAGAAATACTTCAGTTAAAGGTAATCGAGGCATTGAACATTTGAATGAGTTTACTAATTTAAGCAACAGTGCTATTCATATACTTAGAGCCAGGAGCATACACACCTCACCTCACTGATGAGCAGGGGGGACTTGCAAGTTCACAATTATTCTGGAATATTCACTGTGCTTTACAAGCAGCTCCATCTCATTGTTTTTAGCAAGACTCAAACATGGCAAGAAGAATCACATTTTCTAAGATAATGAGCCCTTGTTAATTCTTCATTTATCTTTACTAAGAAAACCTAGGAAACCAAGTTTTATACCATAAATGGCTAAGCAAAAGGAAAGCACAAATTTTTCCTAAGAGCTATATGGTAATAAAATAACTTAATCCATTTCAAATTATTCCATGCATACCAAACCTTGCAAAGCAGGCATGAAAGCATTCATGCCTAGGCACAAAGTATTTATGCTGACAAATGCAGTCTTTCACTTGCACATCAGTGTAAGTTAATAAAAATCTTTCAGAAGCTTCCTCAGTATTTTTCAGTTTTCAAATCCAGATTTAAATAACATCCATCAGGAATTTACATACACAGAAAAAGCACAGCAACAACAAATTTAAAACTGACTCTCTGAAGTAGGCAATTCAATTCTTAGTACGCAAGACAATGCAAACAAAGCTAAAAGCAATAACTAAAAATAGACATAATTTTCTCTTTTCACCAAAAGCTGATTATAACCCCTCTAAGAAACCAGCATGAGCTCCACAGGCTCCTATATAAGAAAGACACAGTGGCATTTATTTCTTGGATTCGTGGAGCGGGTTTGTGACCTGCCTGGGCAGGGTGAGGAGGGCAGAGCTGAGCGAGCACAGCAGGTGTCTGCAGCACCTGCTCATTCACACACACTGCAGGTCCACGTCCCAAATACAGTTTTCTGCAGATGATCTCATGCCATGCAACCTGTAGCAAAACTAAGGAAATCTAGGATCAGGTGGTGCAGAGAATGCTCACTGATTTACAAGGTTAATTTCCCATAGCAGCATCTAGGCGGGTTAGTGAACTATGAAGCATTTTCCTTTCAGTAATGGAATAGAATAACATGCTGACAGAACTGACTGAAAATACTTAATTACTCCCTCTTAGAGAAGAATATTTAATGCAACTTCTAAATGACCCAACTGAGAGAGGCATTCTTTCCTTACATAAAATACATGACGGGGAGAAGAAAATATATATTTTTAGAAAAAAACACTCCTTTAACTGTGTTTGCTATTTGCCACCAGCCTTTGAAATTCTTCTTCAACAGAGGACTAGCACCATGGAATGAAGCAGGAAATTACATGACGAGAATTAAATCTCAGTAAACAAAGCAGGATGCCAAATTTCAGTTTCCTAAAGTTCATGAGGTTGAGTTCTCCAACTCATGATGAACACAGTGGTATCAAAGGGAACATGACAATGGCTGATGTTGGCCAAGAGCCCACAAGAGATGACTTTGACTGCTGCTGAGTGATGAACAACACACACCTCTGAACAGAAGGACCCTGACAGCATTCCGGACTGCACTGCCATGCAGCAGGAAGACAAACAAAGAAAATTCCCCAACAGCCTCACAGAGAAGCCCCCTGCCAGCTCAGTGTTGCTTTCATTAAGAGATGTCAGACTGCTTTTTTTAATGACATGCTCTTCACAACAGTACTCCATACATGAAATTTCATGTAAATGGCTGCATGAACAATTTGAACATACTGGAATTACAGAAGAAGTTTCCAGCTACAGTAGAAAATTAGACACTTGATGGAAAGGAGCAACTGAACATGTTTTATATAATATTTACAGGTATTTTTATAATAGACCAGTATCACTGTATCCTGCATCTAAGCAAACAAATATTTAGCCTACAACCAGCTCAACTCTGCAGCATAACACTAATGACAAGGTTTCTTTTCAAATTAATTTGTATTATTATCCCTCTAATAATAACACATTACTATTACTCTGATAATAACCCATTAACTGCAACTCATGGAGATAAAAACACACTGCTTAACATGAACATTGTTTTACGTTGGTTTAAAGAATACATCTCGGAAGAACTTCACAGCCTCTAAATTCATGTTTAGGTAACATCAGCAGATCCTTTTTTTGCCAGTATGCAGGTATACAACCTCCCTGGATGTGATTTAGCAGCAACATATTTCCCTAAATGATGCACAAAATAAGACTTGGCACAAAAAAAACCCCTCTGGTTCTATTTTCTAGAAATCATGACTTGGCACAAAAAAATCCTGTGTTTTATCTTTTCTAGCAATCACCATTTCCCCTGGCCCTGGTCAAAACTTCTTCCATATTCCCTAAATGCCATTAAAATCAAGAGACATTCGCTCTACAGTTGGCCTATTCAGGAAGGTATGATGGATTCTGCAGGTAACATATTCAAATAGTCTTTGCTGGGTACAGTAGGATTTATGACAGCAATTAATATAAACTGAAACAAAAAAGATGATAAAATATTTCAGGTGGAGATATTATTGAAAATTCTGCTTTTTAGGATCAGATTTTTTCCCCAAGAATGCTCAGGCATTCTCCTGCAGCAACAGTTTTTTGAACTGTCAGTCTGAATTGTCCATGGCTCATCTTGAAATTAAAGAAAATCCCTGGTAGCGAAAGTGAGGACTCAGCCAAAATCTATCCATTTCATTCTGCTGCCAACTTAAGCTCTTCGTTACTCTCTGGGAGCTCCTCTACAAATTTTTCTTTCTTTTTGAGTATTAAGGGACAGAGGGATGTCCCCTCATATATTTGGAGCATCTTCAGAGCAAATTTTAACAGAACTACTCATGTTTTATTATTACCACAATCTCATATTATATAATACTATCTAAAACAGCCTCTCCTTTGAAATATATTTGATGTCACCACTGATTGCCCATTGCACTTTACAACTACCTGAATAGGACTCAATGCTAGATGATCTTGTTTTATTGTTCTAATATTGAGAAGAAAGAACAGTCAGTTAAAAAGCTTAGTGCTGGAAAATGAATTAGTTATGATGCTAAGTGAATAGAGAGACAGATTGCAGCTTGGTTATGAAGGAGGTTACTGGGGAACTGGCTTCCCTAATTCACATTTTCAAATAAAGCCATTCTGACAAATGCTCTGAAACACATTTTAAATGGGAGCCTAGTGCCTAATCCCACTGTTCAGATGCATGCGAAAACCTTTTTTTCAGCATTAAATGAAAATTACATTAGGAGAAAGGAAAAGAAAGTCTGCATATGTCCCTATACAAATACACATTCTCCTATCACTAGAAATCCTTTAGACAGCACAAGCACCCAGTAACTACAAGGTCATCTTGCATTAGCATGCCACTTACAGAAAAGGTGTTTGTTGGCTGCCATTTCAGGAGGCCTGTTCACCCTTACCTACAGCACCTTGTTTTTTATGGCAGGTACAAAGCATACTGGAAGATGGAGGAAATAAGTGCCTTCTACCAGCAAGTAGGATAAAAGTCAACTTAAGTCTACCACTTTTTTGTTGATAATTACACCAGAGTGTAGGACTGCTGTCACAAAAAACAAGATCAAGCTTCAAGGAATTGCACCAAAGATTTGAGGAAATCTAAAATAAAAGATTAAACAAATGTTTCCAGTTCACTACAGACACTCATTTCTAATACAGTAAAAATACAGGACTGACAGGAATATTGTAAGAAACCATGGACTGCAGTATAGTGCTTAAGCCAGCCTGAACTCTCATACAGGCAGAACCACCTTTTTTCAGGATAACAAAGCTTGGAAGTTGCATGCACAATAAAATCCTTCTCCGCACAATTTTCTGGCAGAGATCATCCACAAAGTTAGCCAAAAGAAAATTTTGAACACTTTCATTTCATATATGCAGTACAAAATATTCTTGTTGTACTACAGAGAAGCAAATCTTTTAAGGGAGTCACTCATAGCATGCAAGGTTGCAGTAAAAGATGATTCACATTCTTTCCAACTCAGTATTTACCCAGAGGGCAGAATGCACAGGGAAGGGGAGGAAATGATCATTATTTAATTGCAAGGCATTGCTAGCACAGGAGTGGGTTCAGGCAGCAAAAAACCCCGAATGCCAGTAACTTCAGCTGGAGAAGAGTAGCTAGAGACAACTCCACATGGCTGAAATTCAGATTTGTGACAGCTCAGAGCTAAAGGAGGCACAGCTTTCGACTAGTTCCTTGCTATGATCAGAACTACTGCAAAAACAGAACCAGAGACACAGATTCTTGTAATGGAGACACTGAGAAACTACAGACATAATGGATCAGAGTTCCTGGCTGCACATATCAAATGGGACAGCATTTCAGAAGCCTGACAACCCATACAGCACAGAGCCTGCCTGCCAGGCTCACAAGAGATGATGTGAGCTTCAGGACAGAAAACAAAAAATAAAAAATCCATTACCATGACCTTTACACTACAGGTTATTAGAGTTTGTTCCCATCTGGAATCCAAGTACCTCACACATAAGTAACTAGCACTTTTATTATAGGATGCACAATTACCTGGAAAACCATTTACTGCATCTCTACCATAAATGTTATGTTTCTCAGAGCTGAAAGATAGTTACAAATACAGGCTCCAATTTAGCATAAAATTTCCAGCCTTCTCAAAGTACAGTTCCATTTATATTCTGGATTTCCATCTTATAGCAATACATAGGATGTAAAAGCAAGTTGATAATGCATTCCCTTGAATTTTATCCACAAAACTTAGGAAAAACAGCAACACCAAAATAAACCAAACCCAGATTCCAACCTCTTCACTGTTGCAGATGTACTCCCCAGTAGAGTACATTTCCACCATTTATGGACTGTTTGTTCATTTGATATTGCTGGTATTGCTATCAAAATCCTTTCACACTGAATTGACAATTTAATGGGATGCCAAGATGATAAGCACCAAATGCCCCTCTGCTACAACTACATTCTACCTTCCCTATGAGATTACCATCACTCAGGATTTTTCAGCCAAAGAGTCACACCAAATAGTCACAAAGGGTTTTGAAACAGTGATCAGGACCTTGTAGCCCAAGCAAACCCCTGCTCACAACCAGCCCTATTGCCCCCAGGGGGGAAAAATTGCACTGAGCAAGTTTACACTAGTTTGTATTAGCACAGCTCACTGAATGGCTCAGTTATTCTGCCTGTGTCATCTCTCCCATTTACCAAACCATTCATTTTTCTGTTCCCCAAAACAAGTCATTAAGATGTTAGCATTATTTCCAGTTCAACAATTGAACATAACTCCAAAGGGCTCTGCTGGCCTGGGCAGAGCATCCTGTTTCCACACACACACACAAGTTCTGTGAGCTCTCTTGGCCAGCTCTTCACACACTTAATATGGGATAAAGGATCAGAGTTGTTTCACCTTGGCAAATTTGGAAATCATATGGTATTTAAACTCTATGAACACTTAGAGAATAGATTTTAACTTTGGATAAGCAGAATTTACAGCAATATAGTGATACTCAGAGTGTTTTCTTTACAACATCGAGTACTGCTACTCTCTATAATATGCATCAGCTTATAAAAGGCAGTGCAATAAAGAGCTTCTAAACCAAACAGCAATGGATGACCATCATCTTAAAAAAACCAGCACAAAGTGTACAAAAAGTAAATAAACCATGCTTGAAACTTAGATCTCTTACATCTTATTCTTAAATCTACCAGACAACCTCACTATTGGACAGGATTTAAAATTATATCAAATTAAAAGGTATTAGTTCTTATTTTAAATCAGCTACAAGCCCTTGAGATTAATTCCAAGTCTCTACAATGCTGAAAGGATTACAGAGCACTCAATGTCCATGGATGTCTATGATGGGTAACTGGAGACACTACTCATTTCCTCAGTGAGACTGCAGCATTATTGGAATAATTCTGAGATCTAGCAAACCATTTCCCCAGTGTTTTAATACATAAGAATTTAACCTTTCTTAGCGGATAGTCTTTAGTTGAATTTGGTTTTTCTTCATTTACAGCTAAAATAATAATTTCTATGAAGATATCTTTCAGATAACACTTATTCCCAACTTCAATCCAAATATCTTGCACATATAGTAACTTACAATTTCCTAAAAAACATCCGCATTTACCTGGAAAGCTGCTTACTTCATCTCTACTACAAATGTTATGGTTCTTGCAGCTGAAAGTTAGGTACAAATACAGACTTATTTAGGTCCAAATTTCCAGCATTTCCAAAGTACAGTTCCATATGTTCACTGGACTTCCAGCTTATCTCTATACATCAGATATAAAAGCAAGTACATGAGACATTAAGTTATCTTTAATTTTATCAACCAAAATTTCAAAAAAACCTTAACTCAGACTCCAATCTCTTTGCTCTTGGAGACATGCTTCAGAGGGGCACATTTCCTCCACTTCTTGATTATTTCCTCTCTCCCCTTGATAACTCTCCCTATTGTTTTCCAAATATTTGCACAGGGATTTGACCATTTATTTGAGATGTCACCAGTACTGGTACCAAATATCTCCCCTGACAGAATCATATTCTACCCTTCCTATGAGTTCCACATCACCCAGGTCTTGTTTGCCAAAGAGTAGCACAAAATATCGACACTGAATTGTGAAGCACTGGTCAGAAAGGACCTTGTAACTAAAAAAGCCCCTGCTCAGAACCAGCACTCTTGCTCCCAGAAAAAAAAAAAAAAATAAATTGCACTGAGCAATATTACACTGCTCTGTATTAGCACAGCTCACTAAATGGCCCAGTTATTCTGCCTAATAGTATCATCTCTCCCATTTACCAAACCATTCATTTTTATCACTCACAGTACATGTCATTAAAATGTTATTATTTCTGGTTCAACAATGAACACACTCATAGGAGCTGTCCTGTGCAGATGATCCTGTTTCCCCACACACACCACTTCCATGAGCTCACTCCTTAAACTCCAGGAACTCTTAGAGACAAGGTTTCTTTTTTAAACCTTCAATTGTTACAGTTTTCCCCCATGTCTCTTGATTATTGAAATGCTTTCTCAGCAACATTAAATACTGCTACTATTTCTGCAATTCATCTCCTGATAAAGGACAGTGCCACAGAGAGCTTGAAAACCAAACACCACTGACACTGCATCATGATCCATTTAAAACCATTTCATTTCTGTAGCTGAAATGACACTTAAATCAGATTACTCAAACAGCCCTCTGGAGGTAGATGACAAACAGTCTTTGACATATGAACCTTAGATAAAATCATCAATTTCATTCCACAAGTTGATTAATAGATTAAACTCCTGCTTAAAATACCTCACTATTTGCTTATTCTTTTAGATTTAGGGAATGTTTTCCTCAAACAAAAGTTTTGAACCGTAATACTCAATTCTAGAGAATTTATAAACCTTGTATAACTTCTTGTCCCAACTCTATGAAGAGAAAATAATAGGTTTCTATCCAAAGGGACAGTACAGGTGCCAAGAATGCAAACCCAGGCAAACTGACAGAGAGCACATGCAGATACTGTTTTCCAAATATTTGCAGAGTGATTTGACCATTTAATTCAGATGTCACCAGTACTGGTACCAAATATCTTCCCTGACAGAACCTTCTTCTACCCTTATTATGCATCACTCAGGACATGTTTCTCAAAGAGTCACACCAAATGCACGCATTGAATTGTGAAGCAGTGGTCAGAAAGGACCTTGTAATGCAAGAAAGGCCTTGCTCATAACCAGCACTCTTGTACCCAGGTGAAAAACATTTAAAATTGCACTGAGCAATGTTACACTGCTTTGTATGAGCACAGATCACCAAAGGACCCAGTTATTCTGCCTAAAAGCATCATCTCTCCCATTTACCAAACCAGTCATTGTTCTCATCCCCAATACATGTCATTGAAATGTTACCATTATTTCCAGTTACACAATGAACATACTCAGAGGTGCTCAGCTGGCCTGGGCAGAGGATCCTGTTTCCCCACACACACCACTGCTCTCAGCTGTCTATTAAAACACTATGAACACTGAGAAAAGACTTTTATAACCTTGAAGTATCTGAATTTGTTCACAAATCCATGGCATTATTAAAACACTTTCTTAGCAAGATCAAACACTACTATTTACTCTATCATTCATCAGTTGATAGAGAGCAGTGCTACAGAGAGCTTCAAAACCAAACACCATTGACACTGCTGCATCACCATTTGAAAAACATTTGATTTTGTTCTTTCACTGACACTTCAACCTGATTACTCAAAACAGCTTGGGAACCAGATGACAAATAGTCCATAAGATGTAAAACTTAGATAAAACCATTATCTTATTCTTAATTGTTCAAAATCCTTTTAAAAATTACTCCTCATTTAGTTATTCTTTTACATTAAAAAAACATTATTCTTAAACATAATTTTGATAATGGAAGATTCAGGTCTTTAACCAGAAGCTCTCCACTTACCTTTCTGTCCTTCATCCCTGGTAAGAAAAGGCATTTGGTTGAAAACAATGACAGACATCATACAAAATAACTTCATACTGGTCTCACCCCCCATTGGCTGCTGACACTGTTGTAATAATAAGCCTATTCTATGGCTCAGAGATGAAATGGAAAATGACAAAAGCTTACCAGTTGCAGGGAATCCAAGCCCAGAATGTCCTTGCCACACAAGTAAAGCTTGTTTAGACCCAACACCATCTTTTTACCTGATTTCATCACAGCTGAAAGAATACTTATTTCCAGCAACAAGAAACTATTAAAAATCCTTTCTGGAAAATATGTCATCAGTACCAGAACATGGCTCAAGTACCTGCAAAAGTTATTGATAAACCACATTGCACCATTCAAGAAACTTCATTTTAGAACTCTCGTTTTGATAGATACAATGCTATAGCAATAAAAAAAACATGGGTCAAACAATGAAGAAAGGAGGATATTCTAACACAGATACAGCTTGCTGGAATTGGCCAACATTTCTACATCATCCAGAAAGAAAAAAGTTGTTCTTTCAGGTCTGACCACAAGTTGAGAGATTTCTACACCCTGCTTTGCTCCCAGGGCAGCAGTGACTCACCCAGCACAGCCCTGGGTGCACAAGGGCTCCCCTGGCACAGCTGACCCTGCCAAGAGCTTTTGGTGCCTCCAGAGCCTCCTCACCCCACACATTCCCACCTCTGCTGCCTCATGGCAACCAAGGGCACAACACTGAAATAGCATCGACATTTTTTGTAGGACCACAGATATAGGCTGTTATTGCCACCAAAGATAAAGATTCAACCAAAACCCCGTGGATTTCATTTTGCTGCAAACCCTCTCTGACTCAGATCAGAGAGTCACGCATATTTCTATGATGATCAGATCTACTTCAGATACCACTTATTCCCAACTCCAAACCAAATAACATAGATATAAATAACACTAACATAACATTTCCCTAATTAAGGTCCACATTTTCCTGAAAACCATTTACCACATCTCTACTATAAATATTGTTATTTATCTTAGTTACAAACACAAGCTCTAATTCAGTTGAAATTTTCCAGCCTTTCCAGAGTATATTTCCATTTGTAACCTAGATTTCCATTTTATATCAACACATAGCACATAAAAGCAAGTAAAATTGCATTTAGTTCTCCTTAATTCTCTAAAACAAACCTAAAAAAAAGAAGAAAAAACCCAGACTCTGACACGGTCAGTGTTACATACATGCTCTCCTGAAAGGCACATTTCCTCCATTTCTTAATTATTTCTTCTCTGCTCTTCATAACACTTCCTATTCTTTTCCAGATCTTTGCAAAGTATTTGACCATTTCATTAAGATTTTGCCAGTATTAGTATTAAATATGACCCCTGATAGAAACATATTCTACCTTTCTTAAGCATCACTCAGGACTTGTTTGCCAAAGAGCCACACCAAATACTCACATGGAATTTGGAAGCATTGGTCAGAAAGCACCATGTAACCCCAGAAATGCCCTGCTCATAACCAGCAGTCTTGATTCCAGGAAGAAAACCTTAAAATTACAGTGAGCAATAAAACACTACTCTGTATTAGCACAGATCACCAAAGGACATAGTTATTCTGTCTAACAGCATAATCTCTCCCATTTACCAAACCAGTCATTGCTCTCATCCCCAATACATGCCATTTAAATGTTATCATTATTTCCAGTCACACAAGGAATACACTCAGAGGTGCCCTGCTGGCCTGGGCAGATGATCCTGTTTCCCCACACACACCACTGCTCTCAGCTGTCTATTAAAACACTATGAACACTGAGAAAAGACTTTTATAACCTTGAAGTATCTGAATTTGTTCACAAATCCATGGCATTATTAAAACACTTTCTTAGCAAGATCAAACACTACTATTTACTCTATCATTCATCAGTTGATAGAGAGCAGTGCTACAGAGAGCTTCAAAACCAAACACCATTGACACTGCTGCATCACCATTTGAAAAACATTTGATTTTGTTCTTTCACTGACACTTCAACCTGATTACTCAAAACAGCTTGGGAACCAGATGACAAATAGTCCATAAGATGTAAAACTTAGATAAAACCATTATCTTATTCTTAATTGTTCAAAATCCTTTTAAAAATTACTCCTCATTTAGTTATTCTTTTACATTAAAAAAACATTATTCTTAAACATAATTTTGATAATGGAAGATTCAGGTCTTTAACCAGAAGCTCTCCACTTACCTTTCTCTCCTTCATCCCTGGTAAGAAAAGGCATTTGGTTGAAAACAATGACAGACATCATACAAAATAACTTCATACTGGTCTCACCCCCCATTGGCTGCTGACACTGTTGTAATAATAAGCCTATTCTATGGCTCAGAGATGAAATGGAAAATGACAAAAGCTTACCAGTTGCAGGGAATCCAAGCCCAGAATGTCCTTGCCACACAAGTAAAGCTTGTTTAGACCCAACACCATCTTTTTACCTGATTTCATTACAGCTGAAAGAATACTTATTTCCAGCAACAAGAAACTATTAAAAATCCTTTCTGGAAAATATGTCATTAGTACCAGAACATGTCTCAAGTACCTGCAAAAGTTATGGATAAACCACATTGCACATTGCACATTCAAGAAACTTCATTTTAGAACTCTCATTTTGATGGATACAATGCTATAGCAATAAAAAAAACATGGGTCAAACAATGAAGAAAGGAGGATATTCTAACACAGATACAGCTTACTGGAATTGGCCAACATTTCTACATCATCCAGAAAGAAATATGTTCTTCATTCATGTTTGACCACAAGTTGAGAGTTTCACACCCTGCTCTGCTCCCAGGGCAGCACTGACTCACCCAGCACAGCCCTGGGTGCACAAGGGCTCCCCTGGCACAGCTGACCCTGCCAAGAGCTTTTGGTGCCTCCAGAGCCTCCTCAGGGCTCCCCCTGCCCTCAGCCCCGAGGCCGCTCTGCCCAGGGACAGGGCTCAGCACTGGCCACTCACCCCAAACACTGCCAGGAACCCACTGCTGCCCTGGCACCCGCCTGGCACCCCAAACACCCCCAGCAGGGCAACAGCCCATTGTGAGCACACAAACAGCCTGGCACCCCAAACATTCCCACCTCTGCTGCCTCATGGCAACCAAGGGCACAACACTGAAATAGCATCGCCATTATCTATAGTACCACAGATATGGGCAATTATTGCTCCCAAACATAAAGATCCAAACAAAACCCCTTGGATTTCATTCTGATGGCAACCAATTCTGAATCAGTTAAGAAATCACCTTCAGTTCTATAGGATCTACTTCCTAAACCAGTCATGCCCAAGTTGAATCAAAAAAACTTACATATGACTTATATATAACTTCCCTAAAGAAAATCCACATGTACCTGGAAAAGATTTTATTGCATCTCTACTACAAATGTTGTGTTTTCCACGGCTCCAACTTACTTACAAACACAGGTTCTATACAAGCTCAAAATTCCCAGACATTCCAAAGTACAGTTCCATTTGTAAACTTAATTTCCATTTTATATCAATATATAGCACAGAAAAGCAAGTAAAAAGGGCTTTCAGTTCACTTCCATTATTTAAATGAAAACTACTCAAATCCAAACAAACCCAGACTCAAACTTGGTCACTGTTACAGACAAGCTCAGCCAAGGGGCACATTACATCCATTTCTTGATTATTTCTCCTCTGCCCCTCATATCTCCTCTTATGATTTCGCAATTTTTCCACAGTGAGTTGACCATTTAATTCAGATGTCACCAGTACTGGTAACAAATATTTTCCCTGAGAGAAACATATTCTACCCTTCTTATGCATCACTCTGAACATGTTTATCAGAGTCACATCAAATACCCACATTGAATTTTGGAGCACTGATCAGAAAGAACCTTGTAACCCAAGAAAGGCCCTGCTCATAACCAGCACTCTTGTACCAGGGAAAAAAATCCTCCAAATAAAACACTGCTTTGTATTAGCACAGATCACCAAAGGACCCAGTTATTCTGCCTAACAGCATCATCTCTCCCATTTACCAAACCATTCATTTTCCCTGCCCAAAATTCATGTCATTAAAATGTTACCATTATTTCCAGTCACACAATGAACACACTCAGAGGTGCTGTACTGGTCTGGGTAGGAGATCCAGGTTTCCACACACACACCTCTGCTCTTAGCTGTCTATTAAAACTCTACAACCACTTAGAGAAGACTTGTTTAACCGTGAACTATCTGAATTTGCTCCCATACCCATGGCATTATTAAAATGCTTTCTTAGCAAGATCAAATACTGCTACTGTCTCTATCATTCATCAGTTGATAGAGAGCAGTGCTACAGAGAGCTTTGAAACCAAACACCACTGACACTGCTGCATCATCATTTGAAAAGCATTTGATTTTGTGCTTGTACTGACACTTCAACCTGATTACTCAAACCAACTTGGGAACCAGATGACAAAGAGAAGATATGATGTATGCCTACATAAAACCATTCATTTCATTCTTAATTGTTTAAAATCCTAAATTGATTAATTTTTTTTAAATTCTACTAAAAATAACACCTAATTGAGTAATTCTTTTACATTTAGAAAACATTATTCTTAAACATAATTTTGATAATGGAAGATTGAACTCTTTAACCAGAAGCTCTCCACTTACCCATCTGTCCTTCATCCCTGGTAAGAAAAGGCATTTGGTTGAAAACAATGACAGACATCATACAAAATAACTTCATACTGGTCTTACCCCCCATTGGTTGCTTGACACACTTGTAATAATAATAAGAAAGAATACTTATTTCCATCTACAAGAACCTATTAAAAACCATTTCTGGAAAAAAATTCATTAGTACCAGAACATGTCTCAAGTACCAGCAAATGTTCTTCATAAACCACATTGCACCATTGAAGAAACTTGTTTTTAGAACTCTCATTTTGATAGATACACTGCTATTGCAATAAAAAAAACATTGGTGAAACAATGAGGAAAGGAGGATATTCTAACACAGATACAGCTTACTGGAATTGGCTAACATTTCTACATCATCCAGAAAGAAACAAGTTGTTCTTTCAGGTCTGACAGCGAGTGAAGAGTTTCACACCCTGCTTTGCTCCCAGGGCAGCAGTGACTCACCCAGCACAGCCCTGGGTGCACAAGGGCTCCCCTGGCACAGCTGACCCTGCCAAGAGCTTTTGGTGCCTCCAGAGCCTCCTCAGGGCTCCCCCTGCCCTCAGCCCCGAGGCTGCTCTGCCCAGGGCCAGGGCTCAGCACTGGCCACTCACCCCAAACACTGCCAGGAACCCACTGCTGCCCTGGCACCCGCCTGGCACCCCAAACACCCCCAGCAGGGCAGCAGCCCATTGTGAGCACACAAACAGCCTGGCACCCCACACATTCCCACCTCTGCTGCCTCATGGCAACCAAGGGCACAACACTGAAATAGCATCGCCATTATTTGTAGTTCCACAAATATGGGCAATTATTGCTCCCAAACAGAAAGATCCAACCAAAACCCCTTGGATTTCATTCTGATGGCAACCAATTCTGAATCAGTTAAGAAATCACCTTCAGTTCTATAGGATCTACTTCATAAACCAGTCATGCCCAAGTTGGATCAAAAAAACTTACATATGACTTATATATAACTTCCCTAAAGAAAATCCACATGTACCTGGAACAGATTTTATTGCATCTCTACTACAAATGTTTTGTTTTCCACGGCTCCAACTTACTTAAAAACACAGGTTCTATACATGCTTAAAATTCCCAGACATTCCAAAGTACAGTTCCATTTGTAAACTTAATTTCCATTTTATATCAATATATAGCACAGAAAAGCAAGTAAAAAGTGCTTTCAGTTCACTTCCATTATTTAAATGAAAACTACTCAAATCCAAACAAACCCAGACTCAAACTTGGTCACTGTTACAGACAAGCTCAGCCAAGGGGCACATTACATCCATTTCTTGATTATTTCCCCTCTGCCCCTCATATCTCCTCTTGTTTTCCCAATTTTTCCACAGTGAGTTGACCATTTAATTCAGATGTCACCAGTACTGGTAACAAATATTTTCCCTGAGAGAAACTTATTCTACCCTTCTTATGCATCACTCTGAACATGTTTATCAGAGTCACACCAAATACCCACATTGAATTTTGAAGCACTGCTCAGAAAGAATCTTGTAACCCAAGAAAGGCCCTGCTCATACCAGCACTCTTGTACCCGGGAAAAAAACTCTTCAAATTGCACTGAGCAATAAAACACTACTCTGTATTATCAAAGATCACCAAAGGACACAGTTATTCTGCCTAACAGCATCATCTCTCCCATTTACCAAACCAGTCATTTTCCCTGCCCAAAATGCATGTCATTAAAATGTTACCATTATTTCCAGTCACACAATGAACACACTCAGAGGTGCTCTACTGGTCTGGGTAGGAGATCCAGGTTTCCACACACACACCTCTGCTCTTAGGTGGCTATTAAAACTCTACAAACACTTAGAGAAGACTTGTTTAACTGTGAACTATCTGAATTTGCTCCCATATCCCATGGCATTATTAAAATGCTTTCTTAGCAAGATCAAATACTGCTACTGTCTCTATCATTCATCAGTTGATAGAGAGCAGTGCTACAGAGAGCTTTGAAACCAAACACCACTGACACTGCTGCATCACCATTTGAAAAGCATTGGATTTTGTGCTTGCACTGACACTTCAACCTGATTACTCAAACCAACTTGGGAACCAGATGACAAAGAGAAGATATGATGTATACCTAGATAAAACCATTCATTTCATTCTTAATTGTTTAAAATCATAAATGGTTTCAATTTTTTTAAAATTCTACTAAAAATAACTCCTCATTTAGTTATTCTTTTACATTCAGAAAACATTATTCTTAAACATAATTTTGATAATGGAAGATTCAAATCTTTAACCAGAACCTCTCCACTTACCCATCTGTCCTTCATCCCTGGTAAGAAAAGGCATTTGGTTGAAAACAATGACAGACATCATACAAAATAACTTCATACTGGTCTCATCCCCCATTGGTTGCTTGACACACTTGTAATAACAAGCCTATTCTATGGCTCAGAGATGAAAAGGAAAATGGCAAAAGATTACCAGGTGCAGAGAATCCAAGCCCAGAATGCCCTTGCCACACAAGTTAAGCTTGTTTAGACCCAACACCATCTTTTTAGATTATTTCATTACAGCTGAAAGAATACTTATTTCCATCTACAAGGACATATTAAAAGCCATTTCTGGAAAATATGTCATTAGTACCAGAACATGTCTCAAGTACCTGCAAATGTCATTGATAAACCACATTGCACCATTCAAGAGACTTCTTTTTATAACTCTCGTTTTGATGGATACAATGCTATAGCAATAAAAAAAACATTGGTGAAACAATGAAGAAAGGAGGATATTCTAACACAGATACAGCTTACTGGAATTGGCCAACATTTCTACATCATCTAGAAGGAAAAACTTGTTCTTACAGGTCTGACCGCAAGTTGAGAGTTTCACACCCTGCTCTGCTCCCAGGGCAGCAGTGACTCACCCAGCACAGCCCTGGGTGCACAAGGGCTCCCCTGGCACAGCTGACCCTGCCAAGAGCTTTTGGTGCCTCCAGAGCCTCCTCAGGGCTCCCCCTGCCCTCAGCCCCGAGGCTGCTCTGCCCAGGGACAGGGCTCAGCACTGGCCACTCATCCCAAACACTGCCAGGAACCCACTGCTGCCCTGGCACCCGCCTGGCACCCCAAACACCCCCAGCAGGGCAACAGCCCATTGTGAGCACACAAACAGCCTGGCACCCCAAACATTCCCACCTCTGCTGCCTCATGGCAACCAAGGGCACAACACTGAAATAGCATCGCCATTATTTGTAGTGCCACCATTTTAAGCTATTATTGCTACCAAAGATAAAGAGTCAAATAAAACTCCTTGGATTTCATTTTACTGTCAACCCTCTCTGACCCAGATCAGAGAATCACCCACATTTCTCTGACGAGAAGATCTACTTCAGCTATCACTTATTTCCAACTACAACCTAAATAACTTAAATATAACTAACGTACAATTTACCTAAATAATGCCCACATTTTCCTGAAAACCATTTATTGCATCTCTACTATAAATATCATGACTCAACTTAGTCAAAACACAAGCTCTAATTTAGTTGAAAATTCCAGCCGTTCCAAAAAACAGTTCCATTTGGAATGTAAATTTCCATTTTATATACATACCTAGGACATAAACGCAAGTAAAAAGTGCTTTCTGTTCACTTCCATTTTTTAAAACAATACTACTAAAATCCAAACAAACCCATACTCCAACCTGGTCACTTTACAGAGATGCTCTCCCAAGGTGCACATTACCTCCATTTCTTTTTTTCCTCTCTCCTCTGATAATACTTCCTTCTGTTCTCCAAATCCTTCCACAGTCATTTGACGATTTAAGTGAAATTTTACCAGTACTGGTACTAAATGTGACCCCTGACAGAAACATATTCCACCTTCCTTATGCATCACTCAGGACTTGTTTGCCAAACAGTCACACCAAATACTCACATTGATTTTGGACGGTACAGTCAGAAAGTTACTGGTAACACTCTTGCTCCCAGGAAAAACCATTAAAATTAGCACAGATCACTAAAGGACACAGTTATTCTGCCTAACAGCATCAGCTCTCCCATTCATTGTTCTCATTACCAATAAACGTCATTGAAATGTTACCATTATGTCCAGTCACACAATGAACATACTCAGAGGTGCCCTGCTGGCCTGGGCAGGTGATCCTGTTTCCCCACACACACCACTGCTCTGAGCTGTCTATTAAAACTCTATGAACACTGAGAGAAAACTTTTATAACCTTGAAGTATCTGAATTTGTTCACAAATCCACGGCATTATTAAAACACTTTCTTAGCAAGATCAAACACTACTATTTACTCTATCATTCATCAGTTGATAGAGAGCAGTGCTACAGAGAGCTTTGAAACCAAACACCACTGACACTGCTGCATCACCATTTGAAAAGCATTGGATTTTGTGCTTGCACTGACACTTCAACCTGATTACTCAAACCAACTTGGGAACCAGACGACAAATAGTTTATAAGATGCAAAACTTAGATAAAACCATTATCTTATTCTTAATTGTTCAAAACCCTTTTAAAAATAACTCCTCATTTAGTTATTCTTTTATATTCAGAAAACATTATTCTTAAACATAATTTTGATAATGGAAGATTCAAGTCTTTAACCAGAAGCTCTCCACTTACCTTTCTGTCCTTCATCCCTGGTAAGAAAAGGCATTTGGTTGAACACAATGACAGACATCATACAAAATAACTTCATACTGGTCTTACCCTCCATTGGTTGCTTGACACACTTATAATAAGCCTGTTCTATGGCTCAGAGATTAAAAGGAAAATGAAAAACTTACCAGTTGCAGGGAATCCAAGCCCAGAATGGCCGTGTCACACAAGTAAAGTTTGTCTAGACCCAACAACATCTTTTTAAATGATTTCATCACAGCTGAAAGAATACTTACTTCCACCAACTAGAACATATTAAATACCATTACTGGAAAAAATGTCATTAGTACCAGAACATGGCTCAAGTACCTGCAATATTATTTACAAACCACATTGCATCATTCAAGAAACTTCTATCTAGAACTCTCATTTTGATAGATACTCTGCTATTGCAATATAGAAACAGTGGCGAAACAATGAGTAAAGGAGAATATTCTAACACAGATACAGCTTGCTGGAATTGCCAACATTTCTACATCATCCAGAAAGAAACAAGTTGTTCTTTTAAGGTCTGACCACAAGTTGAGAGATTTTTACACCCAGCTCTGCTCCCAGGGCAGCAGTAACTCACCCAGCACAGCCCTGGGGGCACAAGGGCTCCCCTGGCACAGCTGACCCTGCCAAGAGCTTTTGGTGCCTCCAGAGCCTCCTCAGGGCTCCCCCTGCCCTCAGCCCCGAGGCCGCTCTGCCCAGGGCCAGGGCTCAGCACTGGCCACTCACCCCAAACACTGCCAGGAACCCACTGCTGCCCTGGCACCCGCCTGGCACCCCAAACACCCCCAGCAGGGCAACAGCCCATTGTGAGCACACAAACAGCCTGGCACCCCACACATTCCCACCTCTGCTGCCTCATGGCAACCAAGGGCACAACACTGAAATAGACATTATTTGTAGGACCACAGATATAGCCTATTATTGCTACCAAACAGGAAGATTGAACCAAACCCGCATGGATTTCATTTTACTGTCAACCCGCTCTGACTCAGATCAGGGAATCATCCCTATTTATATGATGATAAGATCTACTTATAGATACCACTTATTCCCAACTGCAATCCAAATAACTTCGATGTAACTAACATAAAATTTCCCTAAATCATGTCCACATTTTTCTGAAAACGATTTACCGCATCTCTGCTATAAACATTGTTATTTAACTTTCTTACAAACACAAACTCTAATTCAGTTGAAAATTTCCGACCTTTTCAAAGTACAGATTCATTTGTAACCTAGATTTCCATTTTATATCAATACAGAGCAGACGAAAGCAAGTGAAACTGCATTCATTTCCCCTTAATTTTTTAAACCACACCTAAGAAAAACACAAACAAACGTAGACTCCAACATGATTACTGTTACAGATATGGTCTCCAGAGGGGCACATATCCTCCATTTTTTGATTATTTCTTCTCTGCCCTTGATAACTCTTACTATTGTTTTTCAAATCTTTGCACAGTGATTTGACCATTGAATTCTGATGTCACTATTACTGGTACCAGATATCTTCCCCGATAGAAACATATTCTACCCTTCTTATGCAGCACTCTGAACATGTTTATCAGAGTCACACCAAATACCCACGTTGAATTTTGAAGCACTGCTCAGAAAGCACCTCTTAACCCAACAAAGGCCCTGCTCACAACGAACACTCACGTACCAGGGAAAAAACCCCTTCAAATTGCACTGAGCAATGTTACACTGCTCTGTATGAGCACAGATCACCAAAGGACCCAGTTATTCTGCCTAACAGCATCATCTCTGCCATTTACCAAACCATTCATTTTCCCTGCCCAGAGTGCATAACACCAAAACAATGAAGATACTCAGATACTCTGCTAGCCAGGGTAGGAGATCCTGTTTCCCCACACACACCTCTGCTCTTAGGTGGCTATTAAAACTCTACAAACACATAGAGAAGACTTGCTTAACCTTGAAATGTCTGAATATGCTCCCATATCCATGGCAATATTAAAATGCTTTCTTAGCAAGATCAAATACTGCTACTGTCTCTATCATTCATCAGTTGATAGAGAGCAGTGCTACAGAGAGCTTTGAAACCAAACACCACTGACACTGCTGTATCACCATTTGAGAAACATTTGATTTTGTGCTTGCACTGACACTTCAACCTGATTACTCAAACCAACATGGGAACCAGATGACAAATAGTCTATAAGATGCAAAACTTAGATAAAACCATTATATTATGCTTAATTGTTCAAAATCCTTTTAAAAATAACTCTTCATGTAGTTATTCTTTCACATTCAGAAAACATTCTTAAACATAATTTTGATAATAGAAGATTCAACTCTTTAAACAGAAGCTCTCCACTTACCTTTCTCTCCTTCATCCCTGGTAAGAAAAGGCATTTGGTTGAAAACAATGACAGACATCATACAAAATAACTTCATACAGGTCTTACCCCCATTGGTTGCTTGACACTGCTGTAATACTTATTTCCACCAACAAGAACATATTAAAAAACATTTCTGGAAAAAAATGTCATTAGTACCAGAACATGTCTCAAGTACCGGCAAATGTCATTGATAAACCACATTGCACCATGAAAGCAACTTCATTTTAGAACTGTCATTTTGATAGACACACTGCTATTACAATAAAATGAGGAAAGGATGATATTCTAACACAGATACAGCTTACTGGAATTGGCCAACATTTCTACATCATCTAGAAGGAAACAAATTGTTCTTTCAGGTTTGACCACAAGTTGAGAGTTTCACACCCTGCTCTGCTCCCAGGGCAGCAGTGACTCACCCAGCACAGCCCTGGGTGCACAAGGGCTCCCCTGGCACAGCTGACCCTGCCAAGAGCTTTTGGTGCCTCCAGAGCCTCCTCAGGGCTCCCCCTGCCCTCAGCCCCGAGGCTGCTCTGCCCAGGGCCAGGGCTCAGCACTGGCCACTCACCCCAAACACTGCCAGGAACCCACTGCTGCCCTGGCACCCGCCTGGCACCCCAAACACCCCCAGCAGGGCAACAGCCCATTGTGAGCACACAAACAGCCTGGCACCCCAAACATTCCCACCTCTGCTGCCTCATGGCAACCAAGGCCACAACACTGAAATAGCATCGCCATTAGTTGTAGGACCACAGATATAGGCTGGTTTTGCTACCAAAGATAAAGATTCAACCAAAACCCCATGGATTTCATTTTTCTGCCAACTTGCTCTGAATCTCTTCATTACTCTCTGGATGCTCCTCTTCCAATTTTGTTTTCTATTTCTGTATTAAGGGAAAACAGGATGGCTTCTTATTCATTAGGAGCATTTGCTGAGCTAATTTCCACAGAACAACTCATGATTATTGTCACCTCAATCCCACCACACTGTAAAATGGCATCTCCAATTGAACAAATTTGCTACCAACACTAATCTGCCCAGTCCACTTCACAACAATCTGATTAAGAAACCAGTATTACATCTACTTGTTTTATCATTCCAACAGTGAGAATAAAGAAGTCAGTTAAGAAGCTATCTGCTCAAAATTTCATGTTCTGTGTCAAGAGGAGAGGCATACTGCAGCTTACCTGGAAGGGTGGTTGCTGGTTACCCTAATTCATACTCACAAGTAAGCTCTGAAAGCTCCTTAAACAAAACACATCTTAAATGTGAGCCTGATTGCTTTTTCAAATGTATCTGAAAAATATTTGTTTGCATTAAGAAAGAGAAGCATAAATACACTAAGAGAAAGGGAAATATGCAGAATTTCTTTCCCATCTGGTTCAGAATAGGCATATAAACATAGACCTGATACACAAGTATCATGTTTAATATACAGACAGTTATATCATATAATATACAGACAGTAATATAAGACAGTTGCCTAGATCAACCTGCAGAAAAATGTAAATAAATGTTAATTGCATGTTAGACCTCTCATCTTCTGTTTAAGAAGGACAGGATTGAAAAGTACATAAAAGTCAAAGGTACTCTTTCCTTTCTTAAGTCAGCTACAAGCCCTTGAGATTCAATCCAGCTCTGTGCAATGGGACTGCAAAGCACTCCATGTCCATGCTGTAACTGGGGACACTGCTCATTTCCCTCAATGAGTCTGCACCGTTATTGGAATCATCCTGAGGTTCAGCAAACCATTTCCCCAATCTTTCCATGTATAGCAATCTGACCTTTCTTACCTGATCTTCTTCAGATGAGTTCTGTTTTTTCTTCATTTACAGCTAAAATAATAATCATGTCTATGAAGATAACAACTACTTCAGATACCATTTATTCCTTACTTAAATCCAAATAAAAGTCTATAAATAACTATAAGACTGATTAATAATGTAAATGCCTATTCAAAGTATCTTATTTATTCTTTTATGTTTAGGGAATTTTAACTTCAAATACACTTTTGAATTAGTAATATTCAATTCTATAGAGAGATTACAACTCTTTAGAATTCTTCTGTAGGCACAGAGCAAGCTCCAAGAACCCAAATCCAGATTAATACCTAGAGAGTACACTTAGAACACCACAGCCTTGATTGGGCAGAGGTACAAAATTCCCAGAGAACAAACCCTTTAAAAGCAGCACCACACATTATAGCATTGCTGAGAAAATCCAGACTAGCACACAGAGAACTCCCAGAAGGATGTTGGTGCTAGCCTCATGCAAATCCAGGGAAAATCACACTCTTATCTCTGGATACAGCTTGTCTTCACATCTCCTTATGGACACTAGTCCTGTCCCAGATACAAGAAAATGCTGTTGGAAGAATATGACACTTGAAAAAGCCCCTCAGGGAGTAAAGTGCAGGTTTACATCCTTTTGGCTCTTCCTCATTAAAACTCTTCCCAAATCCTGCAGCTGTCAAAATTACTTTCTTACACTCTACCTTATTTATACAACCAGAAGTATTCCAGGTTTTTTGGGGGGTTTTTTTGGGGGTTTTTTTTTTTTTTTTTGGTTTTTTTTTGTTTTTGGGGTTTTTTTTTGGTTTTTTTTTTGTCCCTTGTTCCTGAAGTGGAAAGACCTTTTGTAAAGCTTAATTTAATTTTAAAGTTGATATACACATACATGGAAATCATACATCTTTTCAGCACCTTGACTTACAACTTGTGAACACTCTGTAAATAACAGCAGAGTTTGAGTGTACAAATTACAGTTTTCTGGGACAAGCACTTGGAATGTGGGGCAATTGTGACACCTAATGGCTGTTCCTGAAATGACCTCGAACATTTTAAGGGTAAACCGGTGGAAAAAAGAGAGAGTTAGGGGTTTTGAGTTCTGGTTTGGTCACAGGGTATGAGTAACTCACCCACCACCACAGCCCTGTTGGCAGGAGAAGTTCCTCAGCACAGGCAATCCCACCAAAACCAGTTTGTGCCTTAGGAGCCTCCTCAGGCGTCCCTGTGCCACAAGGATGCTCTGCAGAGTGCCCTGAGAGAGCAGCCACCCCAAACATGCCCAGTAAACCACGGCTGCCATAGCAACAGGCTATGACCCCAAACATCCCAAGGGAGCCAGGGACAGCACCTGAGTCTTCCCACAGCAACATCCATGTGTTAGCATCTCCTGGACTCATCATGATGGACTGAGGTAAATGCAGTCCAGCCTCTCCTCAGGACATTTTGCCTATAAACAAAAATGAAAAGAAAAAAAAATACAGAAATTAACATGCAAAATACCACAACAATACTCACTTTCTACAGCACTCCCAGCACAGATTTAAGTCCTCTACTAGTCCTGAGAACATTACAAATACCCTGCCTTACCCTCAGGATATGGATTTATCCAGAATGTCCTTCAGGTGTCTCTCATCATTAGTCACAATGTCTCCAGCTGACTTAAGGTAGGTTTGCTCCTATAAAACCCTCCACTGGAGATGGGGGCAGCTTGAGGGAAAGTGTAATGGTTTGGGCAGGTCACTAGCCTCCTTTTTAAGGGTAAGTTAGAGACAGCCTCTTGAAAAGAGAAGTTTTGTTTTTGTTTGTTAGAATTTTCTCTAAGAGATTTGAAATTTTATTTAGTTTAGCAGAATGATTTATGTTGGAAAAGACCCTTAAGGTCATTAAGGACCATTATTAAACTCTGTCCTGAATATCTGTGCACTTTTCATATATTTTCAGGGTAGGTGACTCTTCTGGGCATCCTGTTCTGGTGGGGAAATTCTTCCTAATATTCAATCTAAGCCTTCTTTGGCACAATTTGAGTCTGCCTTCTCTTGTCCAATTGCCTTTTTTTTTTTTTTTTTTTTTTGTGAGGGGGAGAAGAGATGAGCCCCCCTGACTGCAATCTCTTCTCATGTAGCAGCAGAGAATGATAAGGTTCCCTGAGCTCTTTTATTTTTTTTTTCCTCCAGGCTAAACATTCCTAATTTCAAGAGCCTTTGTCAGAGGGCTAAAGCCTGAGAGTGTTGTTTCATCACAGATATGAAAACATGGAGCAGGGGAGATGAAGAAGATGGAGTGAGTGTCCTTATCTGTAAAATTCAAATGTAAAACAAATATGGAGGTGAGTAGGAGTTACAGCTCTACAGCTGGTTTGTGACAGAGAAGGAAGGATCTGGAGACTTTGCTTTTTGCTCCAATTTGAATGCAAGCAGCAGCTCTTTGGCTGTGTCTTTGTAGGCTCATACTCAACTTTCTCACTTGGCAGAAACTCAGAGTTTGGTTTTTGTTTGTGGGGGAAGAACAGGAAAATGTATTAAACTGGGATTATTTTAATTGTGGAAGATGCATGCACACCATGATGTTAGTAAACCTCAATGAGTGCTTGGACTGCCCGCTTGTCATTTATTCAATTCTGCATAAAGCAATCTGTTGTTCATAAGAAATAGAGTAACAATTTTCATCTTTGAGGTGCAGCAAAGGTGGTGGAAAAAAGTTAAGAAGCTTGAGTTGTGTTAAGCCTGATATTTCTGTGGTTACTTAGGATTTTTTAAATGAAATATTGTAGACAGTACTGACTTATGTTAGCTCATAATTCTAGCCTCAACTAGTTCTAAATCTAATGCTGGATGCAAATTAGAACCAAGTTGCATAAATTTCTAGAATCCAGAAATAAAATACTGTTCTTCAGGCTTGGATGGATTAATCTTTTAATTATGTGTTGTATTTATGATAATCTTTGTGTTCTCTATTTTTTTCAGATCACAATGGAAAGAGGCAACAACATGGGAATCATTTTTCCTTCAGACTGGAAGACACAGTGGCTTATGCCACAAATGAAATAAATTTCACAGGAGAAGAAAACGTTATGGCCTACCTCACCTTACAGTGGAATCACAGTGATGTTAGCAGGAGTGTGACTGACATGAGAGCAAGTTGTCCCAACAGCTCGATCAAAATGGGCTCAATTTTAGCCTGAATTCCTCCTGTGTCAGGCTCCCACCACTCTGTGCTGCTGTGTCCTTACTGATGGATCAAGATATGATCAGTTATTATAAATCTGACTCAATGTGAACCAGTATTGCCTGGTAATCAGGGAACCTCCTTAGACCTTCCTTTGGCTCGTGCCTCTTTGTGACTCTGAGCCCAAAAACAAAATCTGGAATTGTTTCCAGTAATATGCAGACTATGTAGATTGCAAACTGAAGAACCAAAGGGTCGCCTGCAGCAGGTGACACAGGGACACATCCAGATGGATTTGGAATGTGTCCGGAGATGTGGACCCAGCCATGCCCTCCCTGGGCAGCTGTTCCAGTGCTCTGCCACCCTCCATGAACAGAAGCTGCTCCTCTTGTTGAGGAACAAGTCCTAATGTTTTACTTTATGCCATAAATGTGCTTCATCACATCCCAACTCTTAGCCTGACACAGGCCACCTTGGACTCTGCCAGGCTTGGGGCTGTGAGCGCTTCCCTGGGGAAAGATGCCCCTGCAAGGGGCTGAATTGGGATTGTCACCTAATGGCTGTTTGTCTCCTGACATTTTAATTGTCTGGTTTGTGTGTCCTTCAGGATGCAGCAGATCCTGTTAAAAATGACCAGATAATACTAGCTTTCATATTTATGTACTAGCTTTTGCATGTTATTGATTATAAGTATTCTTTTTAGCTGCTTGTTAATATGATATAATCAGCTTAAGTATTGCTCATAGACATAGTAATGTGATGAATATAATATCTACATATTGCTTATAGAAATAATAGTGATGAATGCATTGTAATACTGACCTTAGCAAAACATAAGCTGTGAAAAGGCTGTTGTGGAACTAAGAACAGTGTCAGGCCATCCACTGACTGACCCCTCCAAGTGATAAGATAACCATGACACAAACCAGAGGATAATTAGAGAATACAGTGTTATTTTTAAGGAGAACACACTAAATCCCTCTCAGGGGATGCGAAACAGCAGGATGTAGACACAAGAAATAAAATATATTGACCTGATGCACAGGATGTCATGGGAGTGTGAAGAAGCCAAACAAAGGAATTCCCAAAAGTTCAGATGAATGTTTGAATAATATATGAAACACATGAATATGCTGTGATGTAACTGTATAAATATAACACTGTCTGTGTGTGTTCTTTGGCCAGGAGCACCCCAGTGCTGGATTTTTCTCTTATTTTATCCCATTTTAAGCTTTACAAAAATTCTTTATCCTGAACTCCATTTCTCGCAATCCGAAGCACGTGGAAAATGATGCTGCACAAAGCCAGTGTCCTGGAAGAAGACAGCAGAGTCCTGCAAGATTCAATTTATTGGAATAAAGGGAGAGAACACACTGCACCATTCTCCCGTGGAGTCTCTCAGAGAGCACTAATCCCAAACTGCTGGGTGCATGTTGCCTTCTGTCCTTTCCCCAGTGGCCGAAGCACTAGGAAGGTACAGCCTTCGACATATTCCTACCTGAACTTGGATCCTCCTGCATCGCGCATTGCATGACCACTAAAATTAGCTTGAAGCCCCTCCCTAGACGAAGAAGTTAATACTTGTAAATCTATTAAGCCTGCACATTTTTCCTAGAGTTCAAAAGCCCAGGCTGTCCTTGATTCTGCAACAAACATGGCCTGCATGCCCATCCTCCCAGAACCTGCCAGGCCCGTTCGCAACGAGTCGCTGTGAGGGCACTCGCAGCCCTTTCCCCTCACATGGAAACACCAGCCTATGACCAGCCGAGCACTGTCCATTTCTCATCACATGGAAATCACTGCCGCTGACCAGCAGGACAGGACCCCTTTCCCCTCCCTCACATGGAAACCACAGCCTCTGATAAGGAGAGCAGTGTCCCTTTCCCCTCACACGGAAACCACCGCCTCTGACCCACAGAGCAGTGTCCCTTTCCTTTCACAAGGAAACCACAGCCTCTGACCCACAGAGCAGTGTCCCTTTCCCCTCACACGGAAGCCATCACCTCTGACCAGCAGTGTCCCTTTCCCCTCACACGGAAGCCACCGCCTCTGACAAGCAGAGCAGCGTCCCTCACGCTCCCTCACATGGAAACCATCACCTCTGACAAGAAGAGCACTGTCCCTTTCTCCTCACGATGAAACCACAGCCTCTGACCAGCAGAGCACTGTCCCTCACGCTCCCTCATACGGAAACACCCGCCGCTGACCAGCAGAGCAGTGTCCCTTTCAACTCACACGGAAATCTCCGCCTCTGACAAGCAGAGCAATGTCGCTTTCCTCTCCCTCACAGTGAAACCACAGCCTCTAACACGCACAGCACCGTCCCGTCCCCTCACGCCCTCCCCTCCACCTCACACCACGCACCCTCCCGTGACGTCACGCGCCTCGCCCCACCCCACCCGTGACGCGCCTCGCCCCGCCCCCGCCCCGTGACGTCAGGCGGCGCGCGCAGCGTGCCGGGAGGCGATTGGCCGGCGGGCGGCGCGTTCCCATCGTGCCCCGCGGGACCCGTTGCGCCTCCCCCGCGGCGGCGGCGCGGCCCGAGCCCGTCCCGGCCCTTCCCGGCGCTGCCCGGCCCGGCCCCAGCAGCCCCGCGGGAGCGCCCCGGCCCGCCCCGCCATGCCCCCCAAGAAGCAGCAGCAGCCGGCGGGGGGCAGCAAGAAGGCGGACCAGAAGAAGAAGGAGAAGATCATCGAGGTGAGCAGGCCCAGGCCGCGGCCTCTCGCTGGGCCCCGGCGGCGGCCCGGGGAAGGATCGCGGGGCCGGGAGCGCTCTGTGCCCGGGGAGGCGCCGATCGCACCCAGCTCTGGCCGGGACGCTGCTGGGCCTGAACGTGATGTGACAGCCCTGCTGTGCTTTTTTGCTCGCCCTTTCCCGTGTGCGTCCCGGTGTCCGTGTGTGCCCAGAGTCCGGCTGGCTGGGCTGTAGGTCTGCGCTCCTGGGGTGTAACCGCGCCTGAGTGGGCGCTGCTGGTGAGAGAGAGAGACGGTGAATCTTGTTTCTTGAATCAGAAGGCTTATTTATTAAGATATTATATATAATACATTATAACTATACTACTAGAATATAGAGAGAGGTTTGCAGAGCAGCTAGGCTAGGCTAAGAATACAAAGAAAGAATCTACAACAAAGCTGTGGCCAAGGACTCAGTCCCCTGGCTTGCACTGGTGATTGGCCCTTAATTATAAACATAAAACATGAACCAATCACCAATCAAAATAGGTGCTCCTGTTGCATTCCCCAGCAGCTGATAATAATTGTTTACCTTGTCTTCGGAGGCCTCTGGCCTCCCGAAGACACAGAAATCCGAAAGAAAGGATTTCTGTGGAGAAATGTCTGCGACATCGGGGTACGACCAGATCTCTCCAGAGATCGCTTCACACCTTAATGATTCCTTGGTTCCTTACTCGCATTGCCGTGGGTTCTGTTACAATTTGACCGGATCGAAAAATAAACAAAACCACACCTGCTAGAGGGGTGTGCGTGTTTATCTGTGCTGTGTGTCTGAGTTTATGCGCACAGTACAAGCAGCGTAGTTACAGAAATTCAAATATTTCCCTGAATTATTGGCGCGAAGGATGCTGCTCAGGTGAAATACCCGTGTGATGAGTGTGTTCCTTTAAATCTGGGGTTGTGGGTGGTTGTTTCTGTGGTTTTTGGAAAGGTCAGGTTAGGGCAGTTGGTCTTGTGTTTTCCTGATGTTGGAGTTCCTGAGGTTCTTGCTGAATGTAGCTGCCCTGGAAAAATTCTGCTTTTTATTACAAAGAAGTGTAGCTGAAAGGGGAGAACCTGGCATTAATTGTTAGCAATAGTTTCTTATATAAATCAAATACACAGGGATTATATTTTCCATGCTGTATTTACAGTAGAAATCAAGTGTGTAAAAGATAAATTTTCTTTCCTATCTAATTGTTTTGACTTCTCCAGTTAGCACCAAGTAACACAGGGAGCATGTTGTAAGTGAAACCAGCGTGAGTCTGGAAACTTGGACCTGTTTATTCTGTAATTAATTTGTAATATGCTTTTGGATTGTTTGACTTCCACAATCATATTTGCACTGAGCTGTTTTCACTGGATGAACATCTGTTACTTTTTCCTTCAAGGAGGAAAACATTGGTATCAAATCAAAGGCATGGATAAGTTCTTAAGGCAGGTATTTCAGTTACAAAAAAATAATTTCTGCCTCAGCAACTCATGGGAAAATAAGCTGGGGTTTTGGGGGTTTTTTGTGAATTTTTTTTCATAAGTTTGGTATAGGAACTTTTCCTTAACAATAAAGCTGAAGATGTAGAAGGATTGATTTAGGCAGTAAACAGAAATGTCAAGCAGTGGATTTTAGGAAGTAGAAGCACCTGTCCAGACCTGATGTAGGATAAAGACTTAACTTCAGATTGGTACAGTTGGAAAAGAAAAAGCTCCCAATACTTGAAAATAAAACGTGACATGTCACATGTGGTAATAGGAGAGTGATGTGTGTTATGTAGATGCCTGTGTGAATAGTTGAAGGTAGAAGTAATGAGTGATTTCAGGCAGATAGAAGAGAAACCAGCAGTAGTTGTGGCTAATCAGTTGTCCTGTTTTCCCCAGCTGTCCCTTGGGTGTCTCCTGTACCATCTGGTCCTGCTGCCTTGAGAGGCCTGACAGTGCTGTGTGTCCCCTCTCACACTGATACCAGGCATGAGGAGCTCTGCTGGGAAAAACAAGAGCTCACACAAGGGCCACGTTCAGCAGGGAATGCTGAAAAGCCACTTCTGAAGATGATATGAGAGTCCAAATTTTGTCCTTACTGCTTCTTGCTTTACTTGTGTTGCTTGAGGAAATAATCTGCGTTTACTGAAAGCCTAGAGGAGTGGCAAGGGTGGGGTTTCTGTTGTTTTGGGTTTGTTTTTTTTTTTTTTTAATTCATATGGCTGTGTTTATCTCTTGATTTAGGACAAAACATTTGGCCTAAAGAATAAAAAAGGTGCAAAGCAGCAGAAGTTCATCAAGGCTGTGACTCACCAGGTTAAGTTTGGTCAGCAGAATCCACGTCAGGTAAGTGTTTATTGTGGAATGTTTTCCCACTGCACAGTCAAATCATCTTTCACTCTGTACAGATGGTCAGGAACTGAGGGGGGAGACAGTTGAGCTGTTCCTTGCCTCCTGTGAGTGGCACAGATCTTGCTAACAGTTGTTGTGCACATCTTGTCTAGCTGTAAATTATATGCCTGTGTTAAACTAGTACAGAGTGTGGGGGTTTGTTGGATTTTAGTTTGTTGTTTGGTTGGCTTTTGTTGTGAAAAAAGAGCTGCATCCCATCCAAACTCAACTAGTCAAATTTGTCTCCACAGTGTTCTGATGGTAGCATAATTCAGTTTAAGGTAAACCTGAAATGAAATTGTAGATACTGGCTGTCAGCAAAGTACAGTTGCACCTTCTTTCTGTTTTTAATTCCCACCTTATTTGAGAAATAGTGAGCAATTCAAATTAACAAGAGTTGTTCCTAAAACTAGAATTGAAGTAAGATAGAAGTATAAATCTATATGTTCTCATTCTTCTACTTATAGAAGTGTTTATTACAATTTTTAATGGACACAAGTCTGTCAAGTCTCCATCTATTTGGTGAACTCTTTGATCAAAAAACCTGAAATTTTGAGCTGCTGTGTGCAAGTTGGCTCTTCTGTACTTTGAAATAAAATGAGATACAATGTTTACATTATACTCAGTCAGAAAGCATGGATTTAATGGAAATGATCCAAGTCTCTTACTCCTAGTGCAAGCTAGCTGTTACATATTTACACAGCTTTCTGTCCTGTGAATAAGCCTGTAAAATTATAATAACATTTGCATTAGCTCAGTTCATGATGTCATACATACATATACATTTCTTGCATAACAAGAATGAGCTAGCATGGAAAGCCCAGCTTGAAGAGTAAAGTTGGTATTTGGGTCATTAAATCTAATAGTTTTTATTTTTGTTGTAGAAAATATTCCTTGGTGTCACTTCAAAAACATTGGTGTTATTCAAAAAGTTCTGAAACTTGTATATGAAATCCCTTGATCTGTGGCATGTATACAAATACCACTATGTAAAATAGCCAGCCTAAAATAATGTTATTTCTCAAGTGCTGTTTGGGTGTTGGATGTCAGGACCAAGTCTTTAAATCTGATTGTGTCTCTCTTACCTTATAGAATTGTTAGGATTGTTCCTGAGAAAGAGCTTTTTAAAGCAATTTTCCTCATGTCATGAGATTAAAATGGAAATGCTGTTAGAGCTTTACCTTTGGTGGTGAGGGTTTTTGTTTTGTTTTCTTTTTTTGTTCCTTTTTTGATTTGTTATGGTTTCTTTGGGTTTTTTGTTTCCTGTATTTTGAGGGGTTTTGTTTGGTTTTTTTTTGGTTTGTTGTTTTTTTTTTAAGACAAGCTTCATCTTCAAGCATTTAGAGCTCTGAAGAGAAACAAAAGCACTCTTAAAGTACAATTTTCTGTAGTTGACATATGTGGGTTTGTGTGTTATTTAAAATAGCATTTGTGAACTTTTACTAGGAAAACTAGCCAAGCTGCTAATTGCTTCTTAAAACACTTTGGTGTATTTTTGCCAAGTTCACCATAAGATCAAAGCTCCTTTTTTAATATTACACTGTGATTTAGAAAATAAAACTACATCCTTGTTTGTGGTGTTAGTGTCACTGGCTTCCCATAAGGACCAGAGGCAAATAAGCACAGAATCCTTAAGGGCAGAGATGACCTCTAAGATCACTGAGTCCAGCCATTAACCCAGCACTAAACCATGTTCCCAAGTGCCACATCCACACATTTTGAACACTTCTAGGGATGGTGAGTCCACCAATGCTTGACACATCATTTCAGTGATGAAATGTTTCATAAAATCTCATCTGAACATTGTCTGGGGTAACTTGGGACCATTGCCTCTTATCCTGTCACTTGTTACCTTGAAAAAGAGATGGAGCCCCACCTTGTTAAATCCTCCTTTCATATCTGATCTAAGAATGTTTCTCCCATGTCCTCTTTCATGTGTTTTCATCCCACTTTGGTATAGACACATGCCTGCTCTGGCTTACCCAAAGAAGGATGAGGCAGAGTAAGGTATCCTTTTGCTAGCCATGCAAGTTTTCCTTCCCTGGATGAGCTTATTTTTCTGACTTGGTCCTCAGTTAAACAATGAAACATTATATGTTGAGTTGATCCAAATTGAAATAATGTTCTAAAAGCACTTCCAATTTCTATGGACAGATTTCCTGGAATTTCTACCTGTTGTATGGATCAGAAGAAAGTGTAAAGCAGCATGTAGGGGATTCAAGAGAGGTTTTTTTTGTGCAGATCTGGAAGTAGTTGCACTGCAAAAAGAGAAGTTTCAGTGCCTCTCAGTGGCTTTCCTGCCTGTGAAGGTGCAGTAGGGGTCACTGTGACACTGAAGGTACCTGCCAGCACTCTCCTCTCTGGCAGATTTACTTTGCTACATACTTTGCTGTCCCTCCTGTGGAGCAGGGCAGTAAAGGGCACCAGCTGCACACACAAGAGTAGCAATTCTGAGCCTTGCAGGCATCACAGATTGTTTCATTCCTGCCCTTGTAAACTGATTCTGAATTATTGGCTATTTTAACCTGCAGTTTGTGTCAAGTGAGTCCTGGCATCCTGCTTTTCTCTTTATAGGTTGCTCAATCAGAAAGTGAAAAGAAATTAAAGAAAGAAGATAAGAAAAAGGAATTACAAGAATTAAATGAGCTCTTCAAGCCTGTGGTTGCTGCACAGAAAATTAGCAAAGGTATGACTAACAGATTTCTCTTCTTTTATATTTTCTTACTCATATAACTACTTAAAGTATAATAACCCTTCAATAGCCAGTTGCTATTTTAATGAAGTAGATGTGACTATTTCCTTCCCCATCTAGTGTGCCAAGTAGTTTGTCAGTCATGACATTGTTTTGAGAAGTCCTCTGGGGTCAGTAAATCATTAGAATATCAAAAGCTACATTGATGTTGGTCAGCACAGCTGAATATACTTGGCTGTGTTCTGATTCATCAGTTAGATACTTGTGGATGTGTGGCATGATTTTTGTGTGTGTGTGTGATGGATGGTATTCAAAGCAGCCTGTGTCCCCAGGGGAGTGTGAAGATCCAGAGAAAGGACATAAGATCATAACTGTTGTCTTAACAGAAGACTTGTACTCAAATCAGAGCAGTAAATACTTTCCACTTACTTATATCTGACCCCATAATTAGCAGTAGCATTTGGTTTGGGTCTCTCTTGAGGTTGGTTATTGAACAAACAAATAAAACAAACAAACTTTTTGATGTTACCAAGTTTTTACTTACCTATCTTCTAGAGTTTATGTGCAATAATTTTTGACAAAATAAGTGTGATTTTCATATATTTCAAGTATATCTTTTCATTCTCTATTTATCCTTGATATTATCAGGATTTTGAATATATAACTTCTGCTTAAAAACAGTATTAAAATATAAAAACTTCCTTCACTCAGGTGCTGACCCAAAATCTGTAGTTTGTGCTTTCTTCAAGCAAGGCCAGTGCACTAAAGGAGACAAGTGCAAGTTTTCTCATGACTTGTCCTTGGAAAGGAAGTGTGAAAAGCGAAGTGTCTACATCGATGCTAGAGATGAAGACCTTGAAAAAGGTATAATAATTGTAGAAATTTACTGCTGAGCTATTCTGATTCTGAAACTGGAATTTTAAGATTAAATGTCTTCTGTATTGTTATGATCCTGAAGAACAGTGACTATGGCAGTGTCATGTGTTCTGTCATACAGTTTGCAAGTTGAGCAGTATTTGACCTTTTTGCAGTAGCTGTTTCCCTCAAGTTCTGTAGAAGGGAAAGGGGGAAGTGCAATGAGCAGCCAGAGTTGCCTTCCAGAACTGCTACTGGTGTTTGGCCAGAAGTGCACAGTTCTGCATTCAGGGGTACTTGGGAATTTTTTCTGTGACTCTCTCTCCCCAGATGACTTGTTGGCTAAGTACTCTGGATTTTACTTTTATTTAGCAGTGATTAGAGATTTTACAGAACTTGGTTTTTTTTTTCATATTCCCTTAGTTTTAGTCTTTTCTTTGAGTTTTAGCCTCTGTCACCCTAAATGTATCTGATGGGATCCCACAGACTCACTGCTAACGTTGTCATTGGTGATATGCTTCTTTTGGTGGAAGCTTCTTTTAACTTTAACACAGATAATTTGGTATTTTCTCTTTCAAGCCTTCAGTTAGATTAGCTATATTTCTGAATATTACCATCCAACTTTCTCTTTTGTTCAGTTGTCTTGTTTTTCTTCTTTTCCCATGTACACACTCAGTACTGTATAGATGGAATGGCACATTATTGAGTGTTTAACTCACACTTTATGCATTTCAAAATTAAAATTTCTAGGGCTTTTGAGGTAATTGTCCTTAGAGTGGCATAGGAGAGTTTGAAAACAGTATTTTAAGAACCTAAATTTATTTTCCCTAGAATAAACTACTTAAAATGTAGGAATTGTATATTAAAGCTGTTAGTGGGCAGAAAAGCAGCTTGCTGGCAATGTTCAGTATTTGGATTTTTCTGTGAAACCATCTGTTGTCTTTTTCTAGATACAATGGACAACTGGGATGAGAAGAAGCTGGAAGAAGTAGTGAACAAGAAGCATGGTGAGGCGGAAAAGAAAAAACCCAAAACCCAAATAGTATGTCTTCTTTTATTTTTTTTATTACTTTTTTTAAATTGAGCTCTACTAGAAGGAATTAAATGCAGTGCAGTCTGGCATCAGATGTGTTTTGTCATGATGTAAAAATTTAGAATGGAATATTATAATGATGTTCTGAGTAGACAGCTGGCCTGATAGTATTTCTTGTAATATCTTTAAAAATTAAAAAAACAAAACCACAATCCAACAGCTCTTTTCAATCCATAAAAAGTTTTCTCATGTACATTACAAATGGATAGTAGGTGAAGTGCTTTATAGAAATGCTCAAGGTTTCAGCAGTATATCTATTACCTCCTAATTGCTTAGAAAATGCAAGTATTTTGATTAGTGAAATCTGTTACTGCAGTGACTGAACTATGTATTGACTTATCTATGTACTGGGTGACATACAAGCATTATAAGCTTTTGCATTTTCACCTAATTTATGAATTGAGAGTGATTTGTAATTTCTGGGCTCTAAGTTCAACAATATTTTTTAGTTCTGCACTAAATGGCATAGTGGGTTAATCCCTTTTTCATTCTTAGGGACCATTTCACCTCATTTTTAATACCAAGTAATTAAATCCTCTATTGATACCGCCTAAGTTTGCAAAAGTTAAACATTGCTGTGGCTAAATATAAGCTATGAATTGCTTGTTAAAGGTCCTAGGATGGCATCTTTACCCAAGGATCCAGAGCTGGAAGGTTTACCAACATGTGAGGCAGATGCAATTTGTGTTGTTGAAAACTGCACCAGTGTTGGTGAGCAGAAAGAGATGTGCTGCTGATTTTACAGAAGTGCAGAGTTTCCAGTCTTCTTCCATCTTGTCTTTTTTAATTGGGATCATCTTGAGGGACAAAAAGCTGTTGATTCCATGAGTTTTAGATACTCAGTTGCACTACTTTGTTTACTGTTTTTAGTAGCAATGTATTTCAGGTGTTCCTTCTGTTCTGGGCGCAGCTGACTCAGAATGACTGAACTTCTGACATGGAGTGGGAAAGAGGACACAGTGCTAACAAGCTCTGTTTTTGTACAGGTCTGCAAATACTTCCTTGATGCCATTGAAAACAACAAATACGGATGGTTTTGGGTCTGTCCAGGTGGAGGAGACAACTGTATGTATCGCCATGCCCTCCCTCCAGGCTTTGTATTAAAGAAAGACAAAAAGAAGGAAGAAAAGCAAGATGAAATCTCATTAGAAGATCTAATAGAAAAAGAGGTAAAGTTGTTAGACATCTTTCGGTGGTGGTTGTTTTCATGACTCTGAAGAGATACGTAAAAAATTTGTTGATTTATGATAAACAACTATTAGATGTTTTTAGAGCTGTATGAGGTGGAGCAAAGGATGCATAGCATTGATTCATGGTTTTGTTTAGAAGCTATTATTTAGTGAATAGAATTAACTAGAGCTGCATACTTCGTGCAGCTGTTGCTTACTCTTTATTAGGAGGCTTCTATTTCTTAACTGCTATTTCTCATTTATCCATTACAACTGCTTCTGTGGCTTTTCTCATCCCCAGCTCAGTGTCTCCTTAGTTCTCCCTTAACTCTCTAATGAGGCACTGACACCAAGAGCACAAGGCTTTCTGAAGGTGTTGCTGCTCTGCTTCTTTCTCTCACCATTGCTTGGCAGTGTCACTTGAGCAGAGCTGAGCTCTTGTCTTTCCTTTATTTTCTCCTCCACTTTTCCTATTGATTTTCATTCCAGCTCGTCTCACTAACTGGAAAATCCCATGTTGAGTCAAATGTTAAGAAAGTGATGCATGTTTAACAGTGTAAGAGTCTCAAGAGGGACTTGTAAAGAAATGTTTTCAATTAGTTTCTAGAAAAGAGTAATTAAATATCCAATTTGTTTTAGCCTTTGGAAAGAATTTCTAGCATTAATCAGTCTCTTTTCTGGACAGCGTGCTGCCTTAGGACCAAATGTTACCAAAATTACTCTAGAGTGTTTTATTGCATGGAAGAGAAGAAAAAGACAAGAAAAAATTGATAAGGCTGAGCAAGATATGGAGAGGAGGAAAGCAGATTTTAAAGCTGGCAAAGCATTGGTGGTAAGTTTTACAGTCCAATTCTTACTGTAAGAAGAGCAGGTCAATAAAGTTTTGTGAAGAGGTAGCTGGCCTGAAATTGTTTTCCTTATTGTTATTGTGTGTCATTTTTGTTTCCTTTTTTTGTGGTTGGTTTGTCTGTGTTGTTTTGTAAGCAGTATAAATTGCATGAAGTACTAACTGAAGGATTTTTTGCTGTGGGTAGATCAGTGGACGTGAGGTGTTTGAGTTCCGGCCAGAGCTGGTTGATGCAGACGATGAAGAAGCAGATGACACACGTTATGTCCAAGGAGCAGGAGATGATGATGAGGTAAAGGAAACAGGATTAAATCAAGGAATGTTTTAATTGCATTAAAGTTTGAAAAATGTCAGTTTGAAAGCCCTTACAATGAAATTAATAGGCTTGGTTTTTAATACTGCCACAGAGTATATTTTATCAGAAGGTCCCTGTTGAAGGTGACAAATGTTGTAGACATCTTGCAGAAGCGAGGATTTTTGTGGAAAAGTAATTCATGCAGAGCATCTTTGTTTATTTTCCAGACAGAAGATCCTGTGTGCATAAATGATGTAGATTTGAACCTGTATGTCCCCAAGGCAGTAGAGGAGACTGGTATTACAGTGGCTAATCCAGAGAGATTCAGCACATACACTTCAGTAGAAAAAGATGGTAAGTTGTTATTTTGTCCAGCCTGTTTTCATAGTTGATTATCCAGCCTTGCACATTAACCAGGTACATGCAATTTGGCCAGTATAAATCTGTGTGAATTTCAAATTAAGTAGCTTCCTCATAGTTTCAAAATTTGAAGGCATGTTTAGTAGGATTGTGAATTCAGTTGGTGATTAAAAAACTTGTGACACTGAAATGCCTAAGAATTATGTTTATTTTCAGATAATAAATTAAATGAAGCTTCTGGTGGTGATATAAACAGCAGCGAGCAAAATGATTTAGATGAAGATAATGATGGAGATGGGGAATTGGAAAATGGAGTCATTGATGCAGTTCCAGTTGATGAAAATCTCTTCACTGGAGAGGACTTGGATGAACTAGAAGAAGAACTAAACACTCTTGATTTAGAAGAATGAACTAAAAAGCTCCAGTGAGGAATTAAACCTATGTGAAAACTGACTACATTTTTTTCTCCTTTTTGAATAGAATTCTTAAACAAGATGTTTATGGTTATGCAGCTGAATATGATGGGCACGTGATATACCAGGAATGTTTTCCTTCAATCTCATCTACTCCAGTCTTGGCTATGCTCACAGTAAAACGTTCAGAGTAGTTCAGAATTACCCAACAGCTGAATTTGCAGACAGTGAGATTAAAACTTCCAGCTAAGAGTAGGAAGTGTAACTGCCTTGCCAGTATGCAAGTGGGCAGTTTGACATCAGGTACAGTACAAAAATCCAAGTATACATTCTTCACAAAAAAAAGCATTTTTATTAGTGATTGTGTTGATTTAGAAACTGCCTGAAGTGGTTTTTAGGCAGGGTACTCTAATGGAGCTGATGCAGATTATGCTTCTTTAAGTGGTGATTAGCTTTATTTGATCAGCTGGATACTGAAGATTGTGAACTGATATTTCATACAATACCAGTACAGTGCCCTCTGTTTGAAATGTTTTAAACTTTCCCACCACCTTTTGCCAATAAATCTGTAAATAAAAATCATCAACTTTAAAATACCTGTGTTGATTTTTCTCTGCTAAGTAAGGATATCATACCAAACTGTTAAGAGCTGGATTTTTGAATAGAGTGGTAGATGTTTTTCTCTGCAGTCTTGATACAGAAGTGATGGTGTTGGCTTCATTACATTTGGGCTACCTGCCATTACAGCCTTTTTGTCTACTCTTGATGCAGTGTAAAATTCAGCAGCCAGCTTTTCTCCCTTGCTGTTCTTATTCCCTGCCCACCCATTAGCTGATGTAATACCTGCTATACACCCCTGACTGCTATTCCAGCCTCATTCTCTCCCCACTGTCTTTTGTAGATTAGTGAAGAGCCCAGGCTCTGCAGAGCAGGGATGTTGCAGTCCAAACCATGCCTGTCATCCCTTTGGTGTCCTCTAGATAACAGGAGGTTGTGCAGGGGTAAGTTGCCTCAGGTGCTGCACCCTGCAGACTGCACTTCATTTGAGTCAGTCTGTCCTTTTCCAGTGGATTGAGTGTCTGCCACAAGGATTTCTCAGCAGTGGTGCTTTTCCAGGGGGCTGCTCCTGCTCCTCCTTGCCATACTCCTGCTGTACTGATGAAACCCTTTATATTGATTTTTCTAAAGCTCTTAAATCTCTACTTCCAGACCAGTGAGAGTTATGGCATTGTTAGTGAGTTTTCCCAAACTGCTTTTGGGTGGTGATATTAGCTTTGCTGGTTATTTCTGGCACTGCTGAATTGACTCTTGTTGCTATTTCTGAAATAGCAGACTTAGAATTGTTGGCCTTTTTTAGGATCTTTGTGGAAAACATTTTTTCCTGTAGGAACAAGAAGCAGAGCTTGGGAGAAAGAGGCCTACTGAAATTAACTTCTAAATGTAAGTGTCTAAGGAAAAGCTGCACTATCAAATATAAATATTTATTTATGCAGATTTTTCTCCTGTGGCCATAAACAAACAGAGTTGATGGATTATTGTATTATACTGGCCAGCAATAACCTGGCTATCAGGACACTTAAGAATGCAGTTCATTTGAATGTATGATGCATAATTTTTCAAAGTTGTATATTTTAAATGGGAATAAAAGTAATTTAATCATTATCAAGGAAGAAAATGGCTATGTTTTCTGTCTTAGGGGTTGGTTTATTGTATATAATAACTCATTTGATAATACTTGTTTCACTGATTTAAATAGCTTAAATCTTTGCCAACACTTTTTTCATTTGACTTGAGTTTTACAGTGGATGTATGTCAGGATGAGTTATTAATTAAAACCCTGATGGATGGGCAGAAAGTGCCTGTGTGCCCTTTTGGGTCTAAAAGGATGGTTGTGGTGCACAACTCCTTTGTACAGGTGTCATTCAAACATTCAGACAGTAACCTTGTATAACACTGAAACACACTGAATATCTGTAAGCTACCTGAAGAAAACCTAATTTTCCTAGGCAGTAGCTGTTGACAGATGACTTCAGGTGGGCAAGAAACAACAGCTGTCCCTGTTTGGATTTCACTCTTTTTTTTCCTCTCCATTTACTCTGGCACAGCTCCTGCCTGGGCTTCCTCTGCCCAGATTTCCCACCATGAGAGCAGGGAGCATTCAGACTTCTGAGAGTGGAGAGCCCTCTGCTGCTGCATGTTCCTTCTGCTTTCATAGGGCTGGAAGAAGTTCTTAATTTCTCATTTCAAGAACCTTGCATTTGTAGCTAATGGGGTCCCAGTCAATAAATGCTGAGTTGAAAATGAATGCCAAGGCATTGCTTGGAGAAGATGAATTATTAATGTTCAGGAAATGAGCAGTGATAGAAGGGAGTTCACTTGGATGTGACGTCACTAAGTTGTTCTTACTGATGCACATTTCCTCTGATAAATTACTGATAATTCCTCTGAAATTTCCTCTGAAATTACTCTGATTAAAGTCAGTGAGTCACTTCTGGAAGAATGAGATATAATCTCAATGCAAAAATAATGGTATCTTCATTTCAGTGACTGCCCAGTCTGTATGGGTTAAAAATGCAGTATTTCACTGTTAGAGGAGCAGGAGGCTCAGTGCAGGACTCTTGTTGTATTGAGATCAGGCTGTAAAACAACACAAACCAGGTCAGAAACACCTTTCAAAAAACTTGGTCCAGTGTTTGTATCACCCTGTGTTGCTCCTAACTTCCATTTCTCACTAGGTGAGCAATGCAGCTGTGGCCTGAGCAAACCTTGAGGGAACACATTGGTGTAGCACTGCCTTGAAATCACCTTTGGTTCTGGCCATGTGTGTGGACAAAACCAGTTAAAGGTGCTGCAGCAAACCCATGCCTTTGCTTCCTGCTGTTTGCTGTTTTGGGAGTAGAGTGTTGGTTGGTTTTCAATTTTGGTGTGTATTAAAATCCCATTTCAGTCACACAAAAACTGCTTGGGCTGCTGAAACTGGCCAGCTTTAAATTCTTTGAAGTTCTGGGAGGTTTTTAAAACCTGTGTGATTAAATTTTATGCTTGCCACTGCTTTGTTACTCACAGCTCCCTACTTTTTTTTTGTAATGAACACTGCTCACAAAGGCCTGGAAAAATATTTAGAATTAACTGCCAAGACTGACCTTAAATATTACATTATCTATGAGTTGTTTGTAATAGAAGTGTTGCCATTTCTTAATGGAAAGTGCTCCCCAACTGTTTTTATCAAGAGGAGGTTTTATTATTGATAAAACTTCACACCAAGCAGTGGTACTTAACTTGGCAATTCAGTATTCTCATAATAGATGGTGTTTGTTTAATATGTTGGTTACAGAAAGAATGTACACATTCAAATCAGTATGTTTTTATTAATGCTTTCTTTCGCAGTTTAGTTGGATGGGGAATTACAGCTGTCAAAAACTCTGTTCTGAATGCTGAATTCAAGACATTCTGAATGCTAAATTCTAATTCTTTTGCAATGCTAATGCCCCTTTTAAAAATTACCTGAATATAGTAAGTAATGCAGGCTTAATTTTGGTAAGCTGATATATCTTGCAAATAACATGCTTGGAGGTTTCATAAACATCAGTTGTTATCCCTGTTCCATGTGCTGCCTTGTAAAAACCTACTAAAACTGCAGTGTTTAAGCAGCTAAACTAAATATCTTACAAGGCTGGGTCTTTGTTTTCCTCACATGGAATTATTACAGCCCTAAGCTGAGAGGAAGGGATTGTTCTCATATGCAAATCTCACATACATATTCACCTGAAGTGTCTCAGGAGCAATTACCCCCTGAATAATATGAATTAGAATTGGAAGAGGATTGGAAAAATGAGATGTGGGAAGTCCAGAGGAGCTGCAAAAACCCATGTGACAGCAGCTGTGCTGCATCAGGCCAAGGGACTGTTAATGACACTCCCAAAATGAGCCACCTGAGGAACAAAGAGGTGGCAGAAGGACAGGCCTGTGCACTGCTCAGGATCACTTCTTTTACAGAGCTTCCAGCAATTCCTAATCTGGAACGTTTCCTCTGCTCGATGGAGCCTGTGGTATCTTTCTCTTCAGAGCACATTCCCTTGATTTTCTAACCAACTTTTGGAAACTCCTCTTATATCTTGTTTGGAACATGACTCCTGCTAGCTTGGGTTCTTCCAGGAAGTCATATCCTGTGCTTTGCTTTGACTTAATGCCAAATAGAGAAGGATGGTGTAAAAAAAGAAGCTGATGTATTTCACTTGTGAAAAACACAATATCTTGATGCACTTCAGTGCTAGAAACAGGGTTTTTTTTCAAAATTAGAAGCTTTCTCTTGACATACTTGATTTTTTTTTGCTATAAATGGGCTTCTAATAAGCAGAATCTTTTGTGAAACAAATGTTTTGTGAATGAAGTCTTTGCTTCTGGTTAGGTACCAGGTGTATTTTTTGGAGCTGTGATCACCTGAAGCGCTTTTACTGTGATATGTGCACATGACCCTTTTCTTTTTCCCCCACACTGGTATTGCAGGCTTGGAAGTGACCTTGGCTTTGCCTGTCACACTCACATCTCCCTTTCAATGGATGCTCTGTCTTTTTACAGAGAGCAGCTGTTGCTGGTGTTAGCAATAAGGCCAAGATGTTTTATTCATTTATGATGTTAGAGCCCTAATATGCGACCACAATAGGCTCCTTCATAGCACATTATTGAAATGAATGCCAAAAATAATCAGTTCTTTCAATCACAAAATAGCAGCAGCAGCATCTCATCTGTGTTTAGGGAAAGAGACCTTGGAGGTAATTCTTTATCTTTTATTTGTGGTTGAAAATGTAGTGTTGTAATACATTTGGACCTAAATTTGAGCAAGGCTGGCTTAAAACTTTGGGTAACTCAGGGAATACCTCTATCAGAAATGAGACAGACTCCTAAATTAAAGAAAGAAACCACAGAAAAGAAAGCCTTCAGAAAAGGAAAAAAGCAGAAGCAATACTGAAGGAAAGAGATAAGCAAATTACTGTAGAAGTTTCCCAAGGCAAAAAAAATGTTCTTTATACCATGAGCCATTAGGGAAATGTGTTCTGTGGAGGCTGCATCCTTGTGCTTGAATGAAACTATCAGCACATAATATGGATGTAGCACATCTCCAGCAGGAAATCAGCTTGTAACTTTTATTTCTTAAGCCTCTACAGTGCATTTTGACAGGATTGCTCTTCTAGGAGAATTTTTGTCCTCTTGGTGTTCCATCTCCACTTCTGTTTCATTCCCTTGGTTTCCCTTCTTGTGCTCTGAACATAAGAGATGGGATCAAAGAGGATCTGGTAGTTTGGTCACTGTTTTCTATCAATCTTAGTGATCTCTGACATGACAGGTACTTTAGTTCTTTCATTTGGCAGCAGTAGACTGCTTCAGGAAAAAAAAATTGACTTCTACTTCAAAAATTCCATAGTTGCAACTTAATGCCTCCTTAAAATCAGATGACAGCCAAGTTTCCAGGTAAGAAACCTTTAATCTTCATTCTTCATCACTTTGTTTTGCTGTCTTTTCCCTCTGCTGAGTATAAACACAGGGGAAGGGAGGCTCTTCTGACTGACCTCTCTAATCCATATCAGCTAGACCCCCTACATAGGCCTGGAGCAAGGCATGGTGTCCTCAGCAGTGTGCTTCCCTAAGGTGTCTCCAAACACTCCAGGGGTTTGTTTATCAAATGGAGACAAGGAGGATTAGGAAAGCTGGTCAGAAGGAACAGACCAAAAATGATTTCTTCAAATTTGACAGACTGAAGTCAAAATTAGAGGGAGCTATAACCTGTTACAGTCTCACTGATGTGAGCTATTTCCTTGAATAAGTACCTGGGAGGTGGCAGAGCTGCACTTGGTCAGCACTACCAGCCCTACACCATGAGCTCTTCAGTCATTTCCTTGTCAATGGAAGTCTGTGTTCTGTACATGGCAGCTCCCACACAGTGCCTTCCACACAGAAATACCAAGTTCCAGCTCTGCACAGCAGTTGCTGCACATGAATAATTGCCCATTCTTTGTATGTATGGGCAGCCAGGACCAGTTGAATGAGGAATCTTCCCCCAAGAGGGCAAAAAGGGAAAAGCTTATATGTGCTCTTTATTCAGGGCATGGAAGTGTCTGTGGTTTCCACCACTGATAACTGTTGTCAGCATTAACTTCTGTTTGATGGCTGCAAAAATAGTTCTTTGACCAGCAGTGCCCAGCTGAAACTCTACTGGAGGGACCCCTGGCAGGGCAGGCTGATGGCTTAGAAGCAAATAGTACAAATTAGAAAACAAACCAAACACCCCCAGCCCTCACTGCCCTGGCCAAACCCTCTTTTAGAATTGTCTGACTATGTCTTGGTCTATGTTTAGTTTTATTCCTTGAGGGAATTTTTTGTTATGTTACTCAGCAATGGCTTGGTCACCAATGTACAGTGTTTTATAGATAAGGACATGCTTTGGTTTAACATTAATGGCAGACAGGACAGTATTCCTTGGACACAGTGGATCAAAAGATCATGGCTTCAAGGTGAGGGGCAGTTGGGTTCTTTGGGGAGAAAGGGGCATTTCTGCTCAGGGAAGAGGGAGGAAGTTGGGGCATTCTGTAAGGTGGGAAGGTGTATTCTGAAGGCAAGAGGCTGGAGCTGGCATATCAATGTGGAAAATGCCTGGGCTCAAACATTTGAAATGCCTCTTGAAGGACAAGAGGAAGGAAATATCTCAGTATCAGTCATGTTATTACCATCTTTTAGAGCTTTTGTGTTTGAGTAAAACAATACTCAGAGTATTGGATACAAAGGAATTTGTTTCTACTTTATTCCTCCACTGCCTTTCAATCCTGCTTGCTCTGCGTCCTGCTATTATTTTGTTATCTAAGTCTTCAACACATTTAAAGTCTGAGCTTGTTACTAAGCACAAAGCAGCCTGAAAAATTATTCCTTTCCCAGGGAATTTGAAAGTTTTCAACTTGTTTTTGTTCCAAATCCTTCAGCAGGAATGTGGAAGCATTACTGTAATGCAGGAGCACTGGAGGACAGATGCTTCAAGGCAGATGTGGCATAATGTGCCTGGAATGATCAGTTAAAAAACCAACACATTGTTCTGTAAGTCTGAACTTTGTTAGATTCCTTTGAAAATGCATGATGAAAAAAATAATAGAAAAAAACCCCAGAAAGTTGATAGAAAAAATAGAAAAAAACTAGAAAGTTTGGGGGAAAGATTCCAAAGTTGTACATAAGAAGCTGTCATTTGTACTAAATAGGAGATGATTTGCCCTAAAGACAGGGATAACAATATCTCAGGGACACAACAGGAAGCAGTGGTCTCTGGTATTTCTATGTAATCAGAAGCAGTCAAGAATGCAAGAAACCTAGGAAATGCCTCTTGTCATCTGGAAATTTTCCATAAATGGAAATAAACTAGAAAGTGACCCATCTTCTGTGCCTATAGAGCCTGTGTGAGGGGAAGTGCTCTGTTTCTCTCTGTCCCAGCAGAATAGCGCTACACAAGAATTTCTGGCAGATGTAGGCACTTCCACTTTCTAAATAAAACCTGGGTGCACACTTGCCATGGATGATGGACTCAGCAGAAATGACAGTACCTAAAATAGTACGAAAACTGTGGCAGGCAAATGAAGAAAAAGGTTCTTAGGAAGATACTAAGATGGTAGTAGAATAAATAAATCTCTTCCTCACTTCCAGGTAGCTGCATAAAATCAGCATGTTCTAGAGGGTCCTTGAGAATGTAAGAAGGTAAAGTTAACATTCATGGCATCCAGCAAGCAATGGACCTTCCTTCCAGGAAAGGAATCAAGAAGTGGAGGAGAGAGTGATGAAGAGATGGGAGGGATGGTTCTTTGTTTAATCAAGTGCACTGTTAGCACTCCAGTGTTCATTGTGACTGGTGTGTGTTTCCAAGCTGTGCTGGATACAGGCAGAAGGGCGGATCAGGAAGAAGTGCAGCTCCAGGAGCAGTTCTGTGTGATGGAATTTGCCTGTAAAGGAACAATCACTGCAGGAGTAACGCACATGGGAGCTGGAGCTTTCCATCTCACGGGCTGCTGTGCCAGGTGAGGCATTTCAGTGGGATGGGAGAAGCAGAAGCACAGAACTTTCATTCACGATACAATATTCCATGGGAGACAAGTGCACAGCTTGTTGATCTCAATGCTTCATCTCTTTTCCCACTCTAGGGGCACAAAGCCTGTTCCATCATGTTCTCTAGATTAGCAAATTCTCCCCATCCCCTTCTTAGAATTCCCTGAGACCTTTCCCACCAGAAGCCCCAAGAGCCCCATGTCTCCATGGCTCTCTCCTGGAAGTTCCATCGCTGTGATTACCCACGGGCACTGCACTCCTTCTGGGATAGGTGTGGTGACTTCCCTCTGGGCTGGTGTGTTCCCACACCCTCTTCCTTAACAGGGCAGGGTGATATTTAGCTTTTGTCTCTGTTACATCTTCTACATGCACACATATTATGAAAACATTTTCAGGGAGATGGTGCAGAGATTATGGAGCTTGTTGTTTGGGTTTTGTCCTGATCCATTTCTCCCTTATTGCATTATTTCCTGTCAAAGTTTTGATTTTTTTTTTTTTTCCTAGGGGGGAAGTACTCTTTAAAAATATCTTCTAAAAATATCTAAGTCTTTGGGGGTGTTACTGTGCAGTATCTGGATTTGTTTGGTAATCTGCTGAAGTGCTTTGTGAAGCAAAAACTGAGTCACATGTGATTTATAATGACCAACTTTGTCTGACTGAAGAAATATGAATCCTTGGGTAAATCAAGCAGTGCTGTCCCTGAATTTGGTGCTATGAAATCCTGATGTTTAAAAAAAGGCCTGGTGAGTAATGGGCACTCTGTAAAACACAAAAAGGGTATTGCAGAAAGACTTTGACTAACGCTGGAGTAACACAGCTATCGGTATTGAGCAAATCAGACAAAAACCTGGTACAGCTCACTTCCTTTTGATCTGGGAGATCTCAGACTCCGTGCTAGGAGCTGCTTCAACAAATGTAGCCATACCCTTGTTGTGAAAGCATTGCCCCATAGCCCCGGGCTAAGGACAGCTTTTGCTATCAGCAGAATGAGATATGGCTGATGTGAATTGCTCATACAGCAAATCAAGCCTAAGCATCTCAGTGGTTTCCTCGTGTTTCACCACTTAATGCTTCCACAGTTTTCAGATGTAATGTTTGATTTTTCTCAGTGGATATCAAAGATAATATTAAACAAAATAGAAATAAAAAGGCACAAACTGAATGAAGCAAACGAATATGTGAAGTCCATCTTTTACTTTGTTTTCTACTGCCTTGTTAGAAACTGAGTTACTTCTTAAAAGTCTGTTCAGAGCAACTAAGCCTCTTGCAAAGTCCAAATGTCTGGATGGCAGGAGAGCAAAAAATATTTACTAAAACTCTCACATTGATGAAGGTTTTTCTGGGGCACTAATGGTCATCTCCATGAACAAATGAGTGATGATTGTTTCTTTGCTCCAGATATTCATTCTGCTGGTACTGTAAAGCACTGGATCCACTTAGAAGTTTATGGCTTACATACAGGACCCCTTGCTGGACCTTTGAAGTAGGACCACAGTGGTTTGCACGTTTGCAGTTTTTACTGAATTGTGGCACTTTGTCCATTTCTTGCTGCTGCCTTTCATGTCCTGAGGTGGAGACTCAAAGGAAAACATTCTGAAATGCTCTGTTACAGGCTGGACACTCTGGAATAGCAAAAAAATAATACCTGCCTACCAAAAGTGCTTTACATTTTGTAAAGTTTAATTCAGTTGTGTTAACAGCTCGTTGTCTGAATAAAAACTAACAAAACCAGTAACTTGTAACAGAAATATGAGTTTGATCTGTTGGAGTCTTTAGACTCCAATCAATTCCAAAATAATTGCATTCTGTTTCGAATACAGGCAAAAAGTTTGGTGGCTTAGAGGGAATCCAGGCCCTGCCCACTTCTCAGTTGTTGGTTTTCCCCCCTGGATTATCTTAGCCTGAGAACTGAAAGCTACAGGTAACAAGTAAATATGGAAACACATAATTAACTTGTTTACATTCTGCACTATGATCTCATTGGCTGCTCCTTATCTATTTGTTAGTCATGCTGAGAACTGAACCAACTAGGAAACAAAATCACATCCTCACTGGAAGGGTGTTTGCTGCTCTACATAAAGAGCAAAGTCTGGGTTTGACTTTCACTCTTCCGTCCAGGATTCTGACAGATACCTGAATACCTCTGTCAGATACCCTGTCAGCCAGGGCAGCTCGATGCAAGCAATGGAATCAATCCCTCAGCCTCTCCTGCAACAGAAAGCACTTTCCTTCACTTCCAGTAAGATTGGCTTTGATTAGAAGTGCATCCCAAGGCTGTACACTTCATTTTCTTTTCCCACGTGGAGGCTGGGGGCTGTGGTGCCTTACAGGGAGCTGTGGCTCGCCTCTGGGGCTGTCTAGACCGCCTGACTCGGATCGTGCTGGGAATTAGGGCCAGACAGCAGCGCCGCCGCTTCCGCCGTGACTCAGTGCCTGGGAGCGGAGTGTGCTGAGTCAGGGCAGCGGAGAGACCTCGCCTTGGGCAGCCCAAAGGGGCACGGGACAGCTGCGAAACAACGACCCCAACAGAGGCAGGAAAGCCTGTGGGGTGAGGGACGAGTGCCCCTGACTCTGAGTCGCTCCTATGGACCGGGTTTTGTAATTTCCAACAACAAGAAGCGCCGCACAGCCATTCTCCAGGAAGCCAAAATTGATCATATGTAAAAAAAAAAATTAGTGTCTTAAAGATAACTTAATCTTCTTAATCTGTTTGTGTGATGCTGTGAGCTTATACAGTCCCTAGGAAGCCAAAATTGATCATTTGGTAAAAAGAAAATAAAAATAAAAATCTAGCGTCTTAAAGATAACTTATCCTTTGCTGATTATGTGATGTTGTGAGGTTGCATAGTCCCTAGGAAGCCCAAATTGATCATATGTAAAAAAAATTCTAATATCTTAAAGATAACTTATGCTTCACTGCTTGTGTGACATTGAAAGGTTATACAGACCCCAGGAAGCCAAAACTGATCATCTGGTAAAAAAATAAGTCCAGTGTCTTAAAGATAACTTATCCTTCACTGCTTGTGTGATGTTGTGAGGTTATACAGTCCCTAGGATTTTTTTTTGGCAAAAAAATTCTAGTATCTTAAAGATAACTTATTCTTCACTGCTTGTGCAATGTTTTGAAGTTATACAGTCCCTAGGAAGCCAAAACTGATCATATATATAAAAAAATTCTAGTATCTTAAAGGTAACTTATCCTTCGCTGCTTGTGTGATGTTGTGAGGTTATACAATCCCTAGGAAATTTTTGGTAAAAAATTTCTAGTATCTTAAAGATAACTTATTCTTGACATTATGAGGTTATACAGTCCATAAGAAAAAAAAATTGATCATTTGGTAAAAAAAAAATTAGTATCTTAAAGATAACTTATGCTTCACTGCTTGTGTGATGTTGTGAGGTTATACAGTCCCCAGGAAGCCAAAATTGATCATTTGGTAAAAAAAATAAGTCTAGTGTCTTAAAAATAACTTATCCCTCAGTGCTTGTGTGATGTTGTGAGGTTATACAGTCCCTAGGAAGCCAAAATTGATCATATGTAAAAAAAATTCTAGTATCTTAAAGATAACTTATTCTTGACATTGTGAGGTTATACAGTCCAAAAGAAAAAAAATGGATCATTTGGTAAAAAAATTAGTATCTTAAAGATAACTTATGCTTCACTGCTTGTGTGATGTTGTGAGGTTATACAGTCCGTAGGAAAAAAAAATTGATCATTTGGTAAAAAACTAAATCTTGTATCTTAAAGATGACTTATCCTTCAGTGCTTTTGTGATGTTGTGAGGTTATACAGTCCCTAGGAAGCCAGAACTGGTAATTTGGTTAACAAATCTAATATCTTAAAGATAACCTACCCTTCACTACTTGTGTGACGTTGTGAGGTTATACAGTCCTTAGGAAGCCAAAACTGATAATTTGGTAAAAAAAATTTCTAATATCCTAAAGATAACTTATGCTTCACTGCTTATGTGATGTTGTGAGGTTATACAGTCCCTAGGAAGCCAAAATTGATAATTTGGTAAAAAAAAAATTCTAATATCTTAAAGATAACTTATGCTTCACTGCTTGTGTGATGTTGTGAGGTTATGCAACCAAGTGGAGAAAATCAATCCTCCTTTCCCCTTAGTTAGTTACTGATCAAACTACTCATAAACCACTCTTTTAGTTTATTGTCCTATTTACTAGTTTGGAAACTTATTAACTCATCTGCAGTTTTGCTTTGATCAGGTCTGCAGTACAAAAGTTCTGAGATAAGTCAGTAAATAACAATAAAAAAATGTGGAGTTTGTATTTGTTTGGTTCCGTGGTTGTTTTTTTTTTTAACCTGTGGAGGCAGCAAAGTTAGAAAAATTAGCAACAAGTATCAAATTTATGTATAGGAACTCCCCTTCTTGATAGAATTTTTAAGAGGGTTTCTGAAGAAATGATAACAGCAAGAGCAAGCGAATGGTACACAGGAGTAGCTGGTGGTTCTTTGGGTTTTCCTCTGCTTATTGTGGAAATGTTTTGAGATTCCTGTTAAACTAATTTGGCCCCTTGGTAAATATGTAAGGATTTTTTAACTTTTATTTAGGGCTTGAAAGGTCATTATTTGTTTTGTAACTTTTGATCATGCTCACAATGAGGAAAGCAAAAAGTTTAGACTTTTGGGGGCCGTAAACTCCCGTCCTGTTATGTTGCACAAATTAATATTCTGAATTAATATGAATTTGTTCTTTGTAGGTGTTCAGCATGTTTTCTTTTACCTGAGACCCTGCTGTACTCAGCAGACACTGAACTCTGATAGGGGCTGAGGAGGACAAGGCTGCAGCTGACTGAGCCGGGATGATAGTGCTAAAATGTTATTAGTGAGAGATGATAAAGAGCTACAAAGTGCACCTGAGGAGATGGGGGCTGCACCGTCTGATTCTTCCTTAGCTGGGCAGTGCAGGGGTGCAACAGTAACAGAGACCTCCATCAGGGAGGATTTCCAGGTTCCCTCTTCCCCGCCTTGCGCCTGCTGCTCGGCATTCCTGCGGCCGGGGAGATGCGGGACCCTGGGATTTAAAATTAATTATTTAATAGCCTATCTGTTTGAAAATCAGGGGTTTTTCTTTTCCCTCCATGGCTGGGTCCTCATTGGCACTCCCTTCACTCTTTGCTTAGCAGCTTTCCTGGAAGACTTGTTCAGAAACAGACTTGGTAAAAGACTGGTTCGCCAAACAGACTTGCTAAGACCACACACGGATGTCTCCCACTCTTCAAATTTCTAGCACTCCTTCATAGGATGGTACAATGGTTTGGGTTGGAAAGGACCTTAAGGACCATCTCAACCACCCCGTGCCATGGGCAGGGACACCTTCCACTATCCCAGGTTGCTCCAAGCCCCATCCAACCTGGCCTTGAACACTTCCAGGGATGGGGCAGCTTCTAGGGCTTCACCACCGTCACAAGAAATGTTTTCCTTGACTTCCCTCCAGCCTCCGGCTCGGGCAGAGATAAGAGCGGGACGCCTGGAGCGAGGGCAGCTCCGGGGCCGCAGTTCTGCGGGTGCCGGTGCCGTGCCGAGCCGGGCCGAGCCGGGCGCTCCCGGCGGAAGAGAGCGAGAGCGGCGTCCCGGGCTCGGAGCGGCCAGGGCCCGCCCCCGGCACCACATGATGCCGCCTCTCCTTCCTGCCGCCCCCGTCCCGGCCAGAAAGGGGAAGTGGCTGCGCTGCGCTCCCCGCCCCGCCGCGGGAAACGCGGGGCCGGCGCGTCCCGGCAGAGCCGCGCCCGCCGAGCAGCGCGGCCGGGCCACGATGCTGCTGCTGCCGCTGCTGCTGCTGCTGCTGGGCGCCGCGCTGGCCCCGGGCAGCGCCTTCAACCTGGACGTGGAGCGCCCGGCCGTCTACTCGGGCCCGGCGGGCAGCTACTTCGGCTTCGCCGTGGACTTCTTCGCCCCCGACCCGCTCTCGTAAGTGCGCGTCCCGTCCCGCCCCGTCCTGCCCCGTCCTGCCCCGCCGAGCCCGGAGCGGCGCTGTCCCGGCCCGGAGCCGAGAGCCGGGCGGAGGATGCGGAGCTGCCCCCGCTCCCTCTGTGGCAGGCGGGCCGGGGCGGCTCTCGGGGGGACACGGCTCTGCTGAGGCCCCGGAGCGGGATGCAGCCGGTGTCGGTGCCCAACCAGGACCGCTCCGCATCCCGGCCCCGCTGGGGCGGCTCTCGGGGTCACACGGCTCTGCTGAGGCCCCGGAGCGGGATGGAGCCGGTGTCTGTCCCCAGCAGGGACCGCTCCGCATCCCGGCCCTGCTGGAGCGGCTCTCAGAGGGACACGGCTCTGCTGAGGCCCCAGAGCGGGATGGAGCCGGTGTCCGTGCCCAACAAGGACCGCTCCGCATCCCGGCCCCGCTGGGGCGGCTCTCGGGGGGACACGGCTCTGCTGAGGCCCCGGAGCGGGGATGGAGCCGGTGTCTGTCCCCAGCAGGGACCGCTCCGCATCCCTGCCACGCTGGGGCGGCTCTGGGGCCGGGACGCCGCACCACTCCGGCGGGGCACGAACCTTGTGCTGCGGGCTTCTCTGCATAGCCCGGTCTCACGCAAATGGTGGTGGTGATAAATACGGCGTGGAAAGATGTAGTTATGGTGTTTTGGTTCCTGGAGGTGCGTGCCGTGGCGTTTCAGGAGATGTGCTGTTCTCTCCCTGAGTGTGCTTTGCGGGAGGGCTGTGTTTGAACAGTGGTGAGTCTGTGCGAGTCACCGAGGAGTCTGGAGAGGGAAAAGTTCCATGTAAGCTCTCTCTCCACGTCTGCTTCTGCTTCCTGAATGGGTTCCCGTTTCATGTTAAAGATTAGGCAGTGTGCCGTCGCTGTTGCGTTTCAGACCTTTGAATCCTCGCCTCGCTCACTCGGTGTTGCCAGAATGAATCAGGCTCTGGCTCTGAAATGCGGGCTGCAGTAACACCCAGCTTTTGTCGCTTTCCCCCCACTCCTCTCCCATCAAGATTGGAAAAGCTGCTGGCTTTCATCCTGCTGAAGGGATATTCTCTCTCCCCCCTTAATCTTTAGCTTGTGAAACTTTATAAGCAAATTATACAGCTGTTGAGCAAGTCTTTCTGCAGTACATCATCTAGCTTTGTTTGCATTTTTTTTTACTACCTACATATATCAGAAGTCATCCTGTCTTAACTTGCACATGTTGCACCATCTTTCTCTGCTATCTTAAGTCTTGGTACTAAAAGAAAAAAAGCTTCTATTTTTGTCCCGCCCTTTATTTTTAAGTCCACATGTGTGGCTGCAGAGTTATCAAGAGACTGGTAAATGGATGTAATAAACTTTCTTCCTTGCTTTCTGATAAGGAATTATGTGACACAGCTCTCCATGAAATCACTATTTGGAAGCTTTCCATTATTTTTATAAGAACTATTGACCTCCAAGTGCACTGCTGTTAAAGAAAACAGTGTGGTTGTCAGGCAGCGTGAAAAGCTTCTGTATATTTCAAAGGGAATACTCTCCTTGTTTGTTTAGGGGTTTTTTTTGTTGGTTTGTCATCACTAAAATTTTGTTTGTACCGGCTAAGCTAAACACTTTATTTTAGATTAAAGTTTGTGTTTGAACCAAGGAGCTCTGCAGCTTTCACAGGAACAGGCTCTCGTGGTGTTCAGTTTCCAGTTTATGCCTATGGACACTGATATTTTGCCTCCTGAAATAGCCAGAAATACTTGTATGCAGTGTCCAGGCATACAGGGTGTCACGTGGTTCCTATGGCTTTCTTTTTGCTTTGGTGAGCTTTTATTCATCACCTGTTTTAGAGCTTTCATTCATCACCTGTTTTATACATCAGTACCAGAGATTAACTCAGTTTCCTTGGGCTAAAGCTGTTTGGATTGCCTAGCCTGACAACAAAGGCATGCTGTTAGTTCCTGACTGCTCAGGCTGCTGTTTCACAGTCTATTTTGACCTGCTGGATGCCAAACTGAAGCATATTTAGAAGTCGAGGGTGAAAGTCCCATTCCAGGAGTGGAAGTGGTGGTGTTGTGTCAGGGTGCCTGACAAAGGGCACAGCTTTTATAGGAGAAACAAATGAAACAGCTTTCTCACACACCCTCTGCTGCACTTGATAGTCCAGGATGCACCTCCAGGACAGCCTCAGTTTCTTTGTTGCCCATGGAAATCCCTGGAAAGGCACCCCAGAGGTGCCAGAACACTCCTAGTGTTGCCCCAGCATTGGGGTGGGGTGGATGGTTCAGGATGTGATTCAGGAAATTGGCAGTACCAACGCATAGCTGGTGTATTCCCATGGAAATACAGTTTGGCCCTCTATTCCCTCTCTCCCAAAGTAGGTGGATTAGAGACTTCTAAGAATTTGGGTAATTTGCATATTATTATAAGAGCTGTGACAAAATCTGCTTGCTTGGTCTCTGATGATGAAAGTGCATTTTTTTTATTTGGGGAAAATACCTTTGTGGAGCCACAAAAATGATTCCTATATTCCTGTTTAATAAACCTCACCACAAATATTAGCCTAAGAAAAATTTAAAATATATAATTAGAATGGGAATGAATGAATCTTTTAAACAAATGCTTCATTTGGGAGACTTCTCAAAAGTCAGTGGTACAAGAGTAAAATGGGAAGTAAGCTACCACTTGTTTAATAGATTGTAATTATAATAATTGATATGTTTCTTTACTTGGCATTATGATGTTCATTTTTAGGCATTTCTGTTCTATCCAGAGAGCTGATTTTAAGTGATTAAAATGTTTCAAATTCCTGCTCTAAAAATCTAGACAGTCTAAGAATGGCAAATAAGGAAAATAAATGGCTTGCCAACTAGCCTGGATTTTCTATCAGGGTCCATGCCAGCACATTTTTAAGGTTCTGAAAATTCACACAGGTTGAAAAGTGGTAGATCTTCATGCAAACTGAGCTTTGATAAGGTGCTGCATGTTTATACCTATGCTTATCTCTTTACTGGAAAGGAGCCTGGGGACGGCTCTGAAAACCAGAGCCAGTTTGATGAGCCTGGCTTTGCCTGCCTGTAGACATTCTCCCCAACCAGTCCTGCAGCTTGTTCAGCTATGCCAGCTTCCAAACCAGAGAACTGTAGTGCCTGACAAGACTTGCTCCTGCAGGCTGCGTTCCCTCGTCAGCGGTGCCGAGGGAAGAGCCAGAGCAGGCTCACCCTGATGAAAGGAAGCACTTGATTTTGACTTCATGCTTCACACTGACTCTCTCAGCCAAGTGCTGATGTGTCAAGTGGGTCTCAGAGGTGCTGGGGCTCCTGCAGGAGCCTCATTCAGTCTGTTTGCTCCTTTGGCACTGCTGAATTTTGCCGCCTGTGCAGGAGCAGACTGCAGGCAGTTCCTGCTGGGGGGGCTCCCAGCAAGTGTCTGCAGAGGCAGGGATGCAGAAAGGCACGGCAGATGCTGATAGGGAAGTGATGAGTGAGCAGCGAGTGTGGGTGAGGATTCATCAGCATGCAGCTCTGTGGCTCGGCGTGGCTGGCACTTGGATGTTGTTTTTACCAGAGCCCTCGCTCAGGCAGGGCTGACTCATCACGTTCAGGACAAGCTGAGCTCCCAGCCCGCTGCTGCTTTGTTTGTACGTTGTTTCCATTTCTGATTGACTTCCCTGAATTACCCTTACTCACGAAATTAACAGAAATTATGCCACCTGATGGCTTTCGTAAGGTACAGAAGTGCACAATTTCCTCTTCTGCTGCGCACGTACGTGTTTTTGAAGGGAAAAAAGAATAATATGAAAGGTGTTTCCCTCATTTAAAATACAATCCTAAGAAGGCCTGGGTACTTTAAATTTGTCATATCTTTTTTCTCTCTTCGTTTGGTGATTTTTTTTTTTTTTGCATGCAGAAAAGAGAACCTCATATGAATTCCTCTAACTGAGAGTAGTTCGAGTTGGATTTAGGTTAGAGCAGGCAAGACTTCTGCCTTATGTCATAAAGTTATAACAGCTGTGCCTTAGCTGCTGAAACCTTTTAAAATATATTTAAAATATGTAATTAGAGTGGGAATAAATAAATCTTTTAAACAAGTGTTTAAAGGTTTTTTGTGTTCTGCTTCTTCTTTTTCCTGCAGGACATATCTTCTGGTGGGAGCTCCCAAAGCCAACACTAGCCAGCACAACATCGTAGAGGGAGGGCAGGTGCTCAAGTGCAGCTGGAACTCCAACAGGAACTGCCAGCCCATTGTGTTTGATGCCACAGGTGATGTGTGGGCCACTGTGGGGGAGGTGGGATGCCTCTGCTCTGATGTGGGGAAGCAGAGAGGTTTCAGGTCCCTGTGGGATTTTTTCATGCTCAGTGTGAATGTTTTTGACTGGCAGCTAGTCAAGGCTTGCTTGTGCTCTCCTTTTCCTCTCCTTTCTCTTAGAATGGCTGTCCCTGGTATGTGCTGAAAGCCTGAGTGAGCAAACATTATTCTTCTTGTGTTGTAACCTATTTATATTTCTCCTCTGTACTTTCCAGCAACCCTAAAACATTTGGCAACCTAGTTCCCAATGAACCCTGAGGGGTTTTCTTCCCATTAAGAACATGTCATATGAGGAAAGATGCTTTTCAATATCAGCAAAGGTGGTTTAGGCAGAAATACCCAAAAGTTTCATCTGAAAACAGGAATTTGGCCTAAAAACTGTGAAAAATATATTTTTAAATTTTTTCCCTTCATATATACCTCCACAGTGTTTGTGGTTTCTGTGATAGCAGCACTGAGGTCATAGGCACTCCTTACCCATCGCTGAAGCACATTTAAACAGCTGAGCAGCAGCAGTGTGGACATGAAACATTTCAGTCATTCCTCATGCTCTGGTGCACACAGTGATTTCCACAGGCTGTGGCAGGTCATGGGAGCGCTCTGCATGTGCTTTTCTGCTCCAGCCCCTCGCTGCTGAATCCTGTTTTCCACAGCGTGTTTCAGGGCAGCGGAAAAACCTCCCCATGGCACGGCAGGGGATTAGCAAGACCCGTGTGGAAAGGCAGAGGAAACACCTGTGCCTGGAAGGTCTGCTTGGTTGTAATTCATTCTTGCCCCTGCCAGTATTTTGACTTGGCAGCCTAAAAATTGCTAGATTGATGCAGCCTTTTTAAATAGTGTGCAATAGAGTGGAGAAGCCCTTCTTCCAATTCCACAGTCAATATATGCCACAAAATGTTGTTGCTGTTCAGATTTCTGAAATCTTCATATCTTTTTGTGAAAGCTATTATGTCACCAGTTTCCTTGCAAAAAACAAAAAGGAAAACAATGTATGCAATGGCACCCACAAACCCCAAGTCATTATCATTCTTTCACTCATTTATCATTCTCTCATATCGTTCTATGGGAGCATATCTGTCAGATTACTAAAAATCTCTAATAAGCTGCAAAGTCTGACTTTTTTTTCTGCATCAGTGTCTAGGCAGCAAAATCAGATTACAACTGCCTTCTTTTTGTTGTTGTTCTCTGGGCTTATTGTTTACTAGAATACAAGTGTGCTTTTTGTTACTTTGGATACTTTTAAGAAAGAATGTCCCTAGTTAATAATCATCATTAATATCATTGTATGTAGGTTCTAAACACATCTTCTAATGGGAACTACAGTGTATTTATGAGTTTATACCATGATCATTTGCAGTTCCATGTGCCAGGTGGAGTTGATAGAGGCCACACTGCTTTCCTGCATGTCTGTGCTTAAGGGACGTGCTCCTGGGCAAACAGACAGTGTTTTGCTTGTCATTTTCCTGTAAGGTACAGCCATGTTAATTGCTTGAAATTTAACAGTAAAAATAGCAGGTCATGAAGGCTTAAGAGGATTTCTTTCAGGCAGGCTTTAACTCACTCCAGCTTTGAGGCAATGAATGGGGGAATAATGCATTTGTCAATTATTATCCTGGTGAAAAGGGGCATTGTATTTCAGCTTGATAAAATAATGAATGCCCTGAGACAAGAAAAGAAAATGTCTTTTTCTTTGTGCATAGCACAATGCTCGATTCCCTGTGTTCTGGTGACAAAGTCAGTGCCAGCACTGGGAGCTGCTGCTCCTGCCTGCCCCAGCCTCTGCCTTGTTAGGGAACAGGGATTAGGGAAGGCTCCTGGCCCACTTTGGGAAACGGAAGTGGAAGATCTGACCACTGACTTGTGGTGCTGATGCAAAGGGGCTTTTTGTGGATGACTAAATGCAGCCTCTGCAGGAATCCAGGCTCATCCAGCTCTGCTCATCATTTGTGCAATACCATCTGTAACTCCAGAGGTATTGCTTAGCCCTGACATACCAGGCAGATTTTTTTATTCCCTCCCAGATTCACTGGAAACACCAGGATGTGCATCATTACTTAGATGCGTTTCTTCAGAATTATTTTCTAATTGCTTACAGCCAGTGAGGAATCTGATCTGTGAAAATAATGAGAATGCTTGTCCTTGTGGCTTTCCTCTGTTTGCCTGACAATGCCAAACTCTGTATGTGGAGCTGGATGCCCTGTAATTAACAGGAGTCGTGACCCTGTTCCTGCTCCTGCTCCTTCTGCCAGGTAGCACAGCTGGAAATGCCAGAGCAGGCCAGAGGGAATGTGGCAAGGGAATGGAGGAATTGTTCTGACTGTGTAGGGTTGGTTTTTTTCCCTATTTTACATGACAAATAAATATGAGGCTAGGGGTTTACAGAGGTCCAGCAAGCAGGGTTTCTTCCTCTATATGTTGTTCTATTACTATTAATTGGAGCAATTTCCTCTTAAACATTCCTTGGTTTTTTATTTAAGCTTTTCTACAGCTTTATGGGTTCATTTCTCTTCCCCATCTGTACAAAGGCCATGCTGAGCTCACTGGCTGGACAGGGCTGGGGTTTATTTTCTAGCTCTTGCTTTTGGCTTTAACATCATATTTGCAGACCAGTGTGGCCATTTATGTGATCAAATGCCACAGCTCTTCTGTAGCCCAGGAGGGAAGGTACCAGCTCCTGAGAATAACCTTTGGAAGAGCTGTTCCAGCCCTGGAGTTCAGCAGGATTGCTTGCTCACTTGCACTTACCCTCACCCCAGCTGCCCTGGAGGAAGGTGATAAGTCACTGAGCTGATGGTTCCTGTACTACAGAATTTACTGCTTTGTGTTTTCTTTCCTGTGGGGGAACACTCAGCTCTGTCAGGAGTAGGAGTCCATTTGTGCAATGTCATTTATGTAGCTCTCATGCTGAAATTACCTGTATTTCCCTCCTTTTAATATTTTCTTTTTCACCCTTCCCATCAGCCTGTAACATCAAAACCAAAATCAAACCAAAGCAGTTGGTCATAATTTTTAAACCTCTGGCTAAAAAGCAATGTTCTTCCACAGCATATTTTCTCATTTAAAACAGCAATATATTTCATGCAATCACTGAATGGTTTGGGTTCAAAGGGACCTTAAACATGATGTAATTCCCACCTCCTGCCATGGGCAGGGAGAATTCGTGGAAGGGAATCTCCCCTTGTCCTGGATCTCTCAGCCCAGTGAAATTCACTGGAGAATATGCTCTCTGTGTTTCTGTGCACGTTACACTAATTGCTTTTGACATTCTGGTATATATGGTGGCTTTGGAAGGCAAAATGTTTATATGGCACATTAACACTTCCCAAATGCAACGATGCCTTTGCTGTGGGGCTGCTCAGCCTTTCAGCAGTGACATCAGTTGGCTTTGATTTAACGCAGTTGTGGCTGTGTGAAAGTGGCATAGCAGACGTGTGTGGTGGAGCCTGCCCTGGAGTTCAGGGTGCACGTGGCTCTGCTGGGCTAGAAATTAAAAAATAGATTTTCTAATGTCACCAGGCAAGTGTTTCAGGCTGGCTTCTGCCCTTAGGAGCACCTCAGAGTAGTAGGTTAAGAAGGAGCAAGCGCCACAGCAAGCATCCTAACCTGCACACCCTGTTGGTTCTATTGCAAAACTGAAATATGAAGCAGTGCTGCTGTTCATTTAACAGGTTATCCTGCAAGTCTAGGTAGAAACAGGGCTGATTTAAATACCTTTTTAACCCTATTCCTGTTTACCTTGTTAATTCAGCAGTGAAGATGCCTCTTTCACAAAACTAAAATTTTTGGCCTTGGTTTTCTTCTCTATCTTGACTTTTTTTGACAAGTGACAAAGCATGACCACAGTTTCAATTCAATTGCTATGTGAAATACTTGGAATTTTTCCCTTCTGTCCCAGTTAACTTTCAGACTTTCAGAATGTGTAGAAGGCCCTATTTTTTCAGGACAAGCACTGAAGGGAAATTTATATTCTCAAGATAGCATATTCTTCAAGATTTTCATCAACACAAGCAATGATAATAAATCCTTTCCTCTCTGCAAGATCTTTTACATTCAAATTAACCAAAATCACGGGTTGTAGCTCAAGATAAATATTGATCTTCATTCATTCTTATCTGTTCTCCACACTGGATAATGTTGTGATTGAAAATTTAGGTAATTTTTTGTTTAAATCCATCAAAATAGGGGAATGCTCTGAATTTTGTGAAGAAGTATCTGGGGAAGCAAATAGTGGAAAAACTGCTTTTACACCTGGCTGAGCCCTTTCCACCAGACTGACCAGAGATGTGGTTCCTCTTAGAAAGTTTAACACTTGGCTTTCTCTGCCAGCTGCTCAGCAGCTTTTTCCAGGAAAAACATATTTCTTGTGGGTAAACCCTGAAGGGAAGGCACTTAATAAGCAGCCCATTTTCTGTTTCTGATCAGTTCTGTGGCCAAGGTCCAAACCCATTTGTTTTAAAGCTGTATCACTCTCCATCTCCTTTTTTCATCTCCACAACCTTCACAGCAAATTTTTCATGGACAGTACCAGATATTGCCAATAATGTTTCCATAGTCTTCCTCAGGAAAAAGATTCCTGGAAAGTTAAAGGGTATTGCACAAGTGAAATTTACTTTTTGTAGTTGTTCATTTTCTGTGTAGAAAAGTAAACACATTTTTTTCTGTGCAACAGGAGGCTCAGAAGTTCACTGAGCCAGACAACAAATCCAGCGAACAGAGGGGCAGCCAAATGTGCTTTTTAGGAAAATCAACACATCATCTTTATGTTTTTACTTCTGTGTTTTACAGTTAGTCATGCATGGAATGGCAGGGTTGATACACTTAGCTAACTGTCTAAATAAGTGCCTCCATTATTTGCCCCTGGAGTTTTAGAGGATCATTTTGAGTTTTGATTTCAACAAACAAAAAATTATTCAGAGACCCATGTAACCAGTTGAAGTTAATCAGGCTACACATGTAGCAAATTAATATAAATCAAAAGTTTCCTATGTGCTTGCTTTCCAAAAAGAAACGATCTTCTTAATTATTTATATAATTTTATTTTTCTTATTAGGGTCCTAGCTTGTCATCAGTCAAGAAGAGTGGGAAATTGTTTGGTAGAAATAGCATTTCCTCATGTGTCTATGGCTTTTCATGAAAGTTTGACCAAATTATTTTGTTACCTGCTGCTATTTTAAAAATGAAAATTTAAAAATTTAATTAGAAATGTATCTGCTGCAGTACAAGATGCTTAAAACTGTAGCATGTCTTTATGTCAGCACCAGAAAGTGCAGTCCTGACACTTCCCCAAGAGCTGCTGCATTTTGAATCATCTGATGAAATGCAGACAGCTCTACGAACTGCTACGAAGGAAAATATGCTCATAAAAACCAATTTGAGCTTCTATGCTAATGAATTGCAGATTTCTTGAGCAGATTCAGTGTTCAGCCCAGGAAGATTTGCTTGTTCAGACAATGGATTGTTTTGCTTTTCCGAGACCTGTGGTAAACCAGGGATGCGCGGCTGAGTGGTCATTCCTTCTCCTGGGGAAATCTTTCCCTGCTGCTTTCATTCTCTGCAGCACAGCTCAAAATTCAGGACTGGGGAGCCTTGCAGAGCCTGTTGAATACCAGAATCTAGGAGTATATCAAGTGTGTGGTGTGTTTTTGCTGCTTTGGGAAAAGAATTCAGCGTGGCCTCTGCCTGGAGAAAGTTTTAGCACTGATCCTCGTACTGTCCCTCCTCTCCCCCCTTCCCATGTTTTGATGCAACAAAGAAATTTTAGAGAAATTGTTCGTTCTTAAATGCTTCTGGATACAATTCTTTGGAGACTGGATATTTTGTTTTGTGCTAAAAGAGGAGAAGGAGACTTTACAAAGGAAATGCCCTTGTAAAGAACTCTCCTGATTACTCCTTACATTTGCAGATTTGTTTTTTTTTTTTCTATCCCCTGAGTGGGTGATCCAAGACAATAGGAGGCTTTGTTTGGAAGCCTAAGCCACCAGTTTGGCATGGCTGGATCTATCTGTGACCTATTTACTTGAAGTGGGTATTTTAAGTGCCTCAGGCAGCTTTGAGCTGTAGCACTGCCCCGGGTAAGATCTGCTGATGAAATTATGGCTGCAGTGGGTGCCCTGAGCTTACATTTCCCTCCTGGAGATTTTGATCATTTGTGCAAAACAGTCAATTGTTCAGAACTCCATCACTTCCACTTACAAAATAAGGAAGTGTGGGATAGGTCAGTGTTCTTTGAAAATAGCTTGTTCTAACAAGTGCTGCTTTATTTTTGGCTGATTGCTTTATTGGTATCACCACGGAATCCACAGGGGAATTTCAATCCCAGAGGCCATTGATTTCATCAACAGTACAGCAAATAAATAAATCTTGTGAAGACCATGCATTGATTTGGAGTGAAATTGATTGATTTTCATCTGGCTAAATCTCTCATCAGCTCAGTCCCTCTGAATTTGGTTGTTATCCTTTTCCCTGCGCTGGGTGGCTGGAGCGTGCCTTGGGATCCGGGCGCTGCTCTGGATGCAGGGGAGAGCAGCAGGACCTATGGAAACTCCTCCCCACGCTGTTAGAGCTGACAGCAGAGAGCTGCTCATGCTTTAGTGATTAGGTAGAGTCCTGCCTGAACACTGTTGGCTCTGTCTGGATGTGGCTGGCTCGCAGGGGGATGACGGCTTGGAACAAAAAGGCGGCTCACTTCTGTTAGGCGAGGGAAAAGATGCTTTTGTTCCAGCACTGCCCGGGGGAAAACGTGGGATTCATACCCCAGGAGAGGGAAGGGGATAGTGGGAAGGTCTCTATTCCCCTCTGCCTGAGTCACTGCGAAACACAGTGGATAAACCAAGGTTGCTAAAGCATCAGCTGCTTCCCAGCGTGGGGAGTTCCGAGGGAAGATGAGCTCGGGTTCGCTTGCTCCTGCTGCATCAACTGGGGCTGAAATCGCTCAGATTTTGCTTGTAATGATAGATGGAAGATACTTGACACTGCATAGACCTCCTATTATTAAAAGAGGGCTTTTGCATATTTTATAGCTTTGTCTTTCTTTTGGCTAGCTGCACAGTTTCCCTTCACCTAGAAGGGCAAATTCGTTTCCGTGAAGTCAGCATAGTTACAAAGAGGTTTATTTTAAGGAGAGGTCTGTGAATTGGATGGCTATTTACATTTTACAACTTCTTAAGTGTTTTTAGTGTGATGGCACTGAACCAGGTTGCATCAGTTCAGTGCCTCTTGACTCATGATTATCTCCGATAAGTCTGTCTGAAGATGGGGGTAAATGTTTTAGTTCAGTTTGTTCATTACCATAAAAACAGGCGGGCTGCAAGTTACAACTGGATCCACTTACTCAACAGCAGGACTTTCCTAGTAACTCCTTTGTTCCTGTAACTGATAATATTCACCTTGGGAAAAGAAGGTGCCAGCAATCCAAATGTGATAGTTTAAAGAAATGCATCACTGGAAAAAAAGTGGTCTTTTTATTATATTTGGAAGATGGATTTCTTTTCGTTTTCTGTAATTTCTACCCATCATCTCTCCACATTAATTTTCATTTTTCAGTTCAAATTCTATGAAATTTGGTAAAGAGACAGTGCTCCATTGGTCCACCAGCAACACACCTTTTTTTCTTTTTTTGTTTTGTTTTAATTTTAATTCTGTTCTTGCCCTGACTACCCTATCCCTCCCCCTAGAAAGTACCTTGTGAGACACAGCACTGTTGACTTGACATGTCAGCCCTTTTTCCCTATGGAAAGAGTCATGTAAAATCATCATGCGATGCCTGCTACAATCAGAAGGAGCAAAGGAAAGACCAGGGCAGAAGCTGCATTTACAAATAGGAAATAATACCCCATGGCCATATGACATAACCCTGGAATTAATGACCCATCAAGTACAAGTCCCTGTAGCAGTTGCATTTTAGTCTGACAAACGGCATTGCATAAAAACTCTGGATGTTTTCTGGAATAAATCTAGTCAGAATATAGTTTGTCCTGCCTAGATATATTTGTTTGAATGGCTTTTTAAAGGCTTTTTCAAGGCAAGGTTGGATGGAGCTCTGTGCAACCTCTGGAAGGTGTCCCTGCCCATGGCAGAGGGGTTGGAACAAGATGACCTTTAAGGTCCCTTCAAACCCAAACTCTTCTGTGATTTTATGATTAAAATGTACATCATTGGCTTAAAGAAATGTGTAGGGTATTTTTTGAATAATCTGAAATTTTAGGAGTACAAGAAAAAGCTATAAGAAATACAATAAGGCTACGGGAACCCTTGTAGTAGTAAGGCTGATTATAATACATCAAAGCATTGGGCTGGATTTATAAATCCCTGGATGCTTAAATCCTACCTGTAATACAGTTTGGTTCATTTAAGGTGGGAACTGTTTTTTGGGTTTATTATATATATATATATATATGTGTGTGTGTGTGTGTTGTATATATATATATATATATATATATATATATATAAAACTACCACTAAAAGTTATACAAAGATAAAATAATAATCAATTCAGGCTCTTCTTTGCAATAAAACACAGAAGTGTTTTATTGCAAGGTCAGTGTTTTATTGCAAATGCTGAAGTCAGCCCTGTACCTTCCCATGACACATCTTACTTTATGGTATAAAGTAGCTCAATATTTAACTGTGGTTAAAGCTGCTTCAGTGAGAGCTCACATTTAAGTGTTTTAATGTTTGTTTTTCCCATCATGAAGTAAAAACTCAAATGGTTTCTTGTTTAAAGTGAGGGGATTTTTGTTGAGTGGGTGTTTTCCAGAATTCCTCATAAAAGTAGTTTCTCTTTGGATCTGAGAGAAAAGCTTATAATCTATTTCAGTTTTTCCTGGGGAGAATTCTGAGTGAGTATAGGTAAAAAAAAGTTTTCTTCTCTAATGGAGAGTTAACATCAGATTTAGCCTTTATCAATTTTTCATCTGAGACTTCTGTCAGTGTTTCCAATGTACATATTTTTCCACTTGATCTAGATCTTGTGTCCTCATGCACTTTCCAATGTTGCAGCCATTCTTAAGCTGAACTCAAGGCTCTCTCCTTAAGACTCCCTCACTTAAAGCTCTAAAGAACCTAAAGAAGCTTTGAATATAAGAAAAACTCAATCTAAGGCATCATAGCCTTGTAGCACATCTTGGTTTGTTATGTTTGCACTGACACTGGGCAACTTGACTGAGATGTTTGCAGCAAGTTTCTACAATAGAGGTGCTATAAATAACTAAAATGCAGCTTGCCAAATTGCCTCATGGAACACATTTTTCCGTGGGGTGGTGGGGTTTTGTAAGAATTCTTCATTTGTTGTTCAGGCCTTCAGAAATGACGCTGCTGGCTTCTGAAGTCATGACATCTGGCACATAAACTCCATTTGGCACACAATTATCTCTGTGGTCATGTTCGTTTGCTTTCCGCTTTGGGGATTTGGGGTTTTTGTGTGCCAGCTTCTGGTTGTATCTGAAAGCACAGAGATTTCTAATATTATCATCCTCAATTTAGAGCTGAATCAGGGCTTTTTTAATACTGTAAAAAATATTTTTGTCCCTTAAACACCAAGGGAGATGCTGTCCTGGACACTGATCCTTCTTGGCAGCTGAAGGGTGCACAGGGAAAGGGCAGAGAGGAGCAGTTCTGGCAGCCTGTGCTGGTTGTTCTGCTGGCTCCCCCCTTCTCCAGAGCAGTCAGCATAGACCGTGGGCAGGTGGCACCAGTAACCAGGACTTGGCTTACTTTTTATTGTATTTTTTTATTCTTATTATTCAGCCCAGACTTCAAGGAACTAATTTACTTGATAGTTGAGATAAAATCAGGTTGATAATGCAGAATGGCTGCTTAATCCCTATTACAACACAGCCTTTCCTTCTACTTCTTGCTTGTTGTTTTAAACTTAAGAGGGAGGTTTGCATCCTAGACACTTTTATAGTACCTAGGACAATAGGATTCTGCTTTATATTATGGAGCTGCTGTGCCAGCTTTCATTTTTGCCATGCATACATAGTGCTGTATAAGTATCTAACAGAAAAGTATAAAATGCCACTCTGCAACTATCCCCAGGTTTAGCACTGTTTAAAGCTGTGTTTGGCAAGTAGAGCTGAGACATTTCTTTGCATTCAAGAGTGGCTGGACAAGTAGAGGGCAGAAGCCAAATCTCTATTTCCAGGCTACGTAACCCAGGGTGTGGTTAAAAGATGAATTAACCACTTTTAAATCCCTGTTGGTGTCAAAAAGGATATAATTCCCAGCCTTGTGTTGCTGTGCTCTCCCCAGAAGCTTAGCACTGCTCCCCTCCCCATGCAGCCAGCTGGGTTGGAACCTCATCCTGCTGAATCCTTTTTTAGGAGGGTTCATTCTTAGGTGGGCCATGATGTGAGCAGGGGAGTAGTGCCAAGAGAGACACGGGCAGCAGGAATGAACCTGGGGACAGGAGCAAATGGGAACTGCTGCCCCTTTGGGTGGCAGCTTCATCTGAAACTCACCCTGTCATGCCTTTGAGCAAAACTATCTGTGGGTGGATATCCATAGTTAAAGACAAGTAACAATAGATAGTTCCCTATTTGGAAAACATCCTGATTTGGTTTTGTTCCTCTGTGCCATTAAAATCCAAGCTACATTTTAACCTGTGCAAGGGTGAGAGTATAAAGGTTCAATGTACATGATTCTGTGCAGATGTGCTGACTACCAACAATTATTTATGTTCAATGTACATAAATCTGTGCAGATGTGCTGACTCTTCAAGCCTTTAGCACCAGCCCAGTAAGAGATGGAGGGGAGGTGACAGAGGGAGGTGGAGTTTGAGTCCCCTTTGATGACATTAGAAAAAACCACAATAGTTCTCTGTGTTGCAATGTGCTTGGCATTGGTTTCTGTGTAGCTCTAATCTGAGAGCAAAAATAGTCCAGATACTTGCTTGCTTTGGCTGAGTCGGCAGATTAAAATCTCTTTTGTCTCTTCCCTGGGACTTTCCTGAAGGAAGTAACACAATCTCTGCAGACAAAGCATTCTTTACAAGGTGTAGAACAAGCAGGGAAATTCTGGTTCAAGTGGCCACAGTCTCTGATTCATAGCAGGGCTGGGTTTGGGGATCCCCTGGCACTCTGCAAGTGATGTGTGGCTGCTGCCTCATAAATTCCTGTAGGTTTGGGCTCTCTAAACCAGCCAGTTAGGGAACTTTGAGCAAAGGTATGTTTTCCAAAGTGTTACATCGATTTTCTCGTTATGCTGGCAAAGTTTCCCTCATTTTGCCAATGGAAGTACACAAGAAACACCAAATAATTCTATTATTTTATATACATATATACACACGATTATTATTTATTATTACATTATTTGCTAAATGTTTTATATTATAATGATATATGATATATGATATATAATATATAATATGTAATATATAATATGCAATATATAATATATAATATACAATATACAATATATAATATACAATGTAATATAAAATATAATATTCAAAAACATCAATATCTATAATAAATATTATATTATATTATATTATATTATATTATATTATATTATATTATATTATATTATATTATATTATATTATATTATATTATATTATATTGTATTATATTATACTATATTATATTTGTTATATTATACTACACTATATTTATTATATTTATTATATATTATATAAATAATAGTAAAATGCAATAAATATTATATATTATTATATAACTTGCTGAATATATATTTGCTATATATTTTCTATTATTATGTTAGCACTCACACCTGCATAAGTACTACTTGTTTCTACCAGCCAGCATCATGGGACAGACACCACTGCAAATTACCCAGTCTTTACTTTGCTCTCTTTCCCCATATCTTTTAAGCTTGCAAATTTCCTGCTTTGTGCATTGCAGTGACACTCAGAATAGAGATGTTAGCACTTGGTGGAATTAGGAGAAGGATCTCATTCCTGATTCTAGCCAAAGCTCACATGATTTAATGGAGGCAATGTTTCTTTTAGAGGCATCAGAACTAACAGGGCTTTGGCTCTGCTCCTTGAGCAGTGCTGTAATCTGCTTGGAAGCCAAATATCTCAGCTATGAGATATTTACTGTGTGGCTGTCAAACATGCTATAAACTTTGAGCTCCTACAACTAATCAGCATTGTACCAATGCTCTGTGTGCAAAAATAGCTGCTTTGGGCCCTTGATGTAAAAAAATACTAATAAATCATTTTTAAAGCCTGTTTCCATCAAAGTGTGATATTCTCCAATGTTGCTGGTTTTCTCTGTATGCATCAAAACCAATGGCTTATTGTGGTTTTTTGGGTTTGTTTTTCATTTTTACTGCACAGGTTCCTGTGAAATTATGCTTCTTTTTTCTTTTCTTTGTAGGTAACAGAGACTTTGCTCCTGGTGATCCATTGGAATTTAAGTCTCATCAGTGGTTTGGAGCCTCTGTGAGATCCCAAAATGATAAAATCCTGGTAGGTCTTTGATGCCCTTCAGATGCATCAGTACTGAGATATTGCAGTGGAAGAAAATGCGAAGAGATCCACAAAACTTAGAATTTAAACATTTTAAATTTAAATCCCACATTTTAAATTTAAAATCCCACTAATCAGCATGGATTGTCTTTTCTTCAGAATTTCTTAGCTAGGCTTTACTTAACTCCTTATAAACAAAGCTGGGAGCATTTTTTCTAGTTTTAAGGAAAGTAGTAAGATTAGTTTGATGAAGTTAGAATGATAAACGCATCAAGCCGTTGCTTTAAGAAAATATTATTTCTAAAATTCTTAATATAAATTAGCTATTTATAAAATACAAACTGATCATAATTCTGCCCCACTGCTGATAGTATAAATATCCTCTAATAACACAAGATACATCTGCTAGGGTGTTTTTTGTTGCTTTTCTGTAGACAATTGGAATTTCATTGTATTATTTGATACCCACCAGTATTCTGAAGAGGAGTTTGTTTCCCCACTGTTGTGTGCTCTTCCCTAGGCCTGTGCCCCACTGTACCACTGGAGAACTGAAACAAAACAAGAGAGAGAGCCTGTAGGAACTTGTTACCTGCTTGCTGGGTCCAAATTTGTGGAATATGCTCCCTGCAGGTCAAGTAAGTGTAGGGCTCTTGGGTTGCTTTTCTGTTTGGAATTCCTCTTGTGTCACATTTTTTGTACATTTTGGAATGAAATGTTTTGCAGTTATTTCTCTGCTCCATGTATAGCAATTAGAACAAAACTTAAAAACTAGATCCAGACATCTGAATTCTTCTCCAGTTGAGGCCCATGATGCAGACCTTGTTTGCTCTATTGTAGGCCAGAGGAAAATCTTAGGTCCGAGGATCATTGGGCTTGAGGACTTCTGCTGTTGGAGGGACCAATTCTGTAGTAATCACTCAAGCAAAATTATGTAGCAAGTGCTTTTCCAAAAAACAACTCTGGAATTCCTATGAAACTGAAGTATTTTATCATTATTCAAGTACATTAAGGTGCCAGCTCATTTTAGAAGACAAGGTTTTGCCAAAATATGTTCTGATGTCCCTGTGTACATACAGATGTAGTAATGCATTGTTTAAAGTATATTACCTGTTGAACATTTGGACTCCCATTTTCCAAATGCTTTGCATTTATTTCCTCTAGTTGGGCTGATAGATTATTTAGAAGTATATAACCTAAAACTTGAATGTTGAAGTTAGGATTGACTTTTTATTTGCTGAAAATCATTTGTGAACAGCAGGAGTAAAATCCAGCCTGTTCCAACATAACAAGAAGTTAAATAATAAGTATTAAATTAAATCATGCTAGTTACAGAGTCACACTTTCAGATAAGGGGCTCCCAGCATTTCTATTCTGAAGTCCTATAATCCTACAATTGATTCAGCCATAACAATTCTTGCTGACGTGAGTCTCAGTATGGAGATATTTTTTCAGCCAGGTGTGTTCTTTTTGTTTTAAGCCAATTCAGCTTTCTTTTCCTTGCCAAAAGTAAAACTTATCCCCTCCATTCCAAATATCTTATTTCCTGAATAGAAATTGCAAATATATTTTCCCCAAGACTTTCGAAGATTGAATATAAAGGAACATGGTGTTGCTGTTTGCTTTGAGTGTGCTAGGCTAGAACATGTGCTGATGTTACATGTCTGTTAGGCCAGCCCTAAAGTTGTTACAGCATTTGGGTGGGAGTTTTTGATAAAGAGAAAATACTGATTAAGGAGAAAAGTATTCCAAGGTTCAAGTTTAGGAGTGCAAGTTTACATAGGGAGTTGCATTGTAAAGTATCTGCAGTACTGCAGCTGATGGAGTACTGATAAAGAGAAAAATAAATTAAGTGTTCTTTTCTATCCTATTTTTCTTTGGTAGCAACTATTGATGCAGATGGACAGGGATTTTGTCAAGGTGGATTTAGCATTGACTTCACAAAGGTATGTGATTTTTTTTTTGGTCATTTCTGTGGGTCAGCAGGCAGCTGCAAGTTAGCAAACCCTCCTGATACAGAGCACTTAGAATCACAGCTATTATGAAACCAAATGTTACTGTTCCTGGTGGGGAGCTAAACCCACAACCAAACAAAATTTATAAATAAACAAAAAAATAACTTGAAACCACTTAAGGAGCTTTTATAGACCTGTTTCTCCCAACATCTTCAGAGCAGCAGACTTTCACCTCTTGCAGGAACCGTGTCCTGAACAAATAATGGGCTTTCCCAGATTCCTGCCATACCCTCTGCTGCAGCTGGCCCTCAAGTGGATTCAGTGTGATAATCAGGATTTTTGAGACCTGGGATAAGTGTTATAGCTATTGTTATAGCTATTGTTATTTCTTTAGGAATGGCAACTCAGGAGCTGGTAAACAATGTGCTTCTGAATCAAATTTCATTTCTCATCAGCCAACAGAAGTACAGGGATGTTTTACTGACTTGTGTCTCTGCTGTGCTCTCCCTGCCTGTTCTAGCTCTTTTTTTTTTTTTTTTTCAAACTCACAATTACTTTTGAAATCCAAGCACAGTAGTGAAACTGTGCACAGATCTGAGAGGGTGCTGTGGTGTTTTATGTTGTGCAGTGAAATGGTTGGGCAGAGTCAGGACGTGTTGAGACCACGCAAGCCCTGTTTGTGATGTGGCTCTTTTTTTGGGCTCTCACATCTCAGGATGAGGTCATATCCCATCACTCCTTGCCCAGGGCCACTCTTGGTTTTCCTCCAGAGGACACTGCCAAGTGCAGGAGAGGGCTGTGAGTGTTTGGGTTATTTTGCACACACCCTCAGGGTCACTGTGCAGATTCCAGGCCCAGTTAAAACCAACTTTGGGCTCTTATCCAAAACCTTAGAGTGGGCAGGCAAGGCTGTATCTCCAAATGTCTGACCTAGATTTTTCTGAGTGGTGAATACAGGAGTTTTTGGGATTAAAACCTGAATAAGTGGTTTAATTATGCAGCAAAGCCTATGGCCTAATTCAATATTTACTGAGCAAATTCCCAACCCTGGGATAGCTAAGGTGGTTAAAGTTTCATAAAATGATTTTGTGAATTGCAGTTGTGCCAAGATATATAGAGTGGGGGAATTACATCACAGTTATTCTGAATTAAGCTTTTCTAGTGATAAGTTACAGGAAATGGCAGAGGCAGAAGATGATACTATTTTGTGTACTGACCCAAAACCATGATGTAACACTCTGAGTTTTCTCCTAATTGTGTTCCTGTTGCCATACATTTATGGGGGAAGAAGGGTCTATTAAAATAAAAACAAAATTCTGCCTAGAATTCTAAATGGGTGAAACAGTCACTGAAGGTTTTTGTTAGCATTTTACAGGATGAATTTCTAATTAATCACCCCTTCAGAAAGGAAAATATATGATGGTCAGCAGAGCTACAGTGATGTACATACAGGGGCTTACTTCCCACAAACATAGGATGTGCTGTCTGCCTTTAGATGTGCTTCATGTGTTTTTAATTTTTCTTTCTGTCTTCCTTTTCTTCTTCCCTTCCAAGGGAGACAGGGTGCTGCTGGGAGGACCTGGAAGTTTTTACTGGCAAGGTGAGAATATAATTTGTGTCACAGAGAAGATGGCCTTTATGATTTTTCTCATTATCCTCTCAGTCATTTTGATCCACAGTCTTCCAGCTGCTGTCAGAGTCTTTGTCAGTAAGAAAACTGACAGAAATGTTCCTTTGTCCTTGAGAATATCTCCTGAATAATCAAGGCAACCACAGATAATGGTTGTAGCAATAATAGCATAGATGCTCTTTGTGTTTTAAATAATTCCATGATCATTATAAAAGTGTTTTCCTGGCACATGGGATTTGTTTTCATCAGCAGAATAAGTTTCCTTCAGCATATTTTGTTTTGCTATGTACATGCTTTATAATTTGGCACACATACCAAGTGTACATTTTCAATGAGAAATATCCCCTCTAAAGAGAATTTCATTGTTTTCCTCTGATGGCAGAGATGTTTTGCATTTGTCTTAATTGGTTTGTGCTGTGGGGCATGTTTTACCTCTACCTGGCATTACCTGTGTACTTGGCTCCTGTGGGATTCAGGATTACTCAGCCTTTACCTGCAGCTCTCTGTTCAAAGGAGGTGCTGCTGTAATCAGGACACAGCTGCCAAACTCTGCTGCCTGCTTTTTAATGGAGCTTCTAACATTTATTAATAGATATTCTGTATCATGCCCAGCCTACATGGAGGTGCAGCAGCACAGGAGGCTTGCTCCAGTCCTGTGTTTTAAATTAAAAACAAAATTGAATGATTAAAGCTAAACTGCACATACCATATCATATAAATTAGGTTCCTGTATTCATTTTATTGATTTTTGGCAAAAGTTACAGTTCATCTGCCAAAACAACCTCATCCTCTACTACCAAAAAAGCCCATTTGACTCTGAAGAGAAGACAACAGTATGCTTCTGAGAACAAGACTTTTCATCCTAAATTTTTATTCCACATGCTGAGCTGCTGGAGGAGGAGTTTTCCCTTTGCTTCACACACATATAAATATGTATGTGAAGTGCCATTCTGAATGGGGTTTTTTGGTGATTCAAGCTTAAATTTGAACTTGAAGAAAAGGATGTAAAGGAGTCACCACCTAGTGGCTGATGAAGTGAAAATGGAGAACATGGCAATACATCATGCTCATCTGATTTTTGTTCATTTTATTGGCTTCTTGTCTGCCAAAACAGGCTCTGCTGTTGTGGTATTTGAGCAAGGAGCACCGAAAGGGCTCAGTTCTGCACAACCATGATATCTCACCCCTGCCTTTTAAGTGCTGCCTTAGTTTAGTCTCTGTTTTCAGTGAAAACTCTGTGTGTGCCTTTGATTCAATGTGTGAACATGTTTTTGCTGGAGTGGGATCCATATTTTCGCTTGTGTCCTTCCTGGTGCTGCTGCAGCTGGCCCCTTTTGGCTGATATTGTGGAAGAGCCAGTGCTTCCAAGGGCAGCATTCTGTGAATGAGCTCACCAATTCTGGTTGTGGTTTTCAGCTCTTTTCTCTCTCCTTAGGCCAGCTGATTTCTGACAGAGTGACAGAGATTGTGGCAAAGTATGACTCCAAAGTCTACAGCACCAAGTATGATGACCAGCTAGCCACCAGGCCTGCCAGTGCTGCTTTTGATGACAGCTACTTGGGTACGTGGTGGGAAACCAGAAACCTCCCCCTGCAACACTCCCTGCCAACATCTAAATCACACAACTGGCAATTCCACATCTAACAGGCAGCAAGGCAGTGAATTCCTGAAAATGCACTCATTTATGTATGATGGAATTGTAGTTATTTATTGTTTACTCCCTGCCACTGCTGGTGCTGCCATCTAAATCACACAACTAACAATTCCACATCTAACAGAAAACAAGGGAGTGAATTCCTGAAAATACACTCATTTATGTATGATGGAACTGTAGTTATTTATTGTAGTTATTTTGCCATTTTTTTTGATTCAAAAAGCACGTGATGACAAAATAAATGGAAGCATTTTCATGATTTTACATGCCCTGTGATTCAGGCTGAATATGGGAATGGCAAATGCATGATTTTTATATGAGAGGTTTGTCACATAGGTGGTTGTTTGTTATTTAAAAGCAGCTGTTTCTAAATAACCTGCAAAAACAAAATAAAAATGTTAAAGAATTGTGTTTTGGAAGGAAAACAATGAGGAGTGGGAAATCATCATTTTGCTTCATTTATGTCTAACCAGGCTCAGGAAAAAAAAGCAAGGATGTACCAGGCCAATTCCCAGGATAATAATTTTAAAATTTTCATCTTCTGATCTCAAATTCCTGGATACTGATGAGTTACAGCCACTCCTGGAGCTCTTCATAGTCTAAGCTGCTGCAAGGAATATTTATAACAGTGCATTTTAAAATGAAGAGAGGAGGACTGTGCACAGAGACACTTGTGAAAAGTGTAAAGAGAGATGAAAGGTTCAATAAGGTTTTTAAAGCCTCATCTTGTCTCTGCAGGTTATTCAGTGGCTGTTGGAGACTTCAATGGTGATGGCATCGAAGGTAAGCCCCTTGCTTCAGTAAGAACATCATGGTAATAGGCTGGGCAGATTTTTCAAAACAATGGTACAGTGCACAGGGAAATGCATCAAGTGCTAGGAATGAGCTGCTCTGTTCAGCAGTCACTGTGCCTTGGGACCTGACTGCTATCTGTGTCTTGCTTTGTGTTTCAGACTTTGTGTCAGGAGTCCCACGGGCAGCGAGAACTCTGGGCATGGTAAAAAATTTGAAACTTTAAACATTAAACTTTACAATAAATAAAAAAAGGTGATTATTGCTGGTATGCTGTAATGTGTATTTCTTCACATGCAGGTGTCCATTTACAATGGGAAAAACATGTCCTCCATGTACAACTTCACTGGAGAGCAGGTGGGTGGCTCTGCTGGCTGTGGTGGGTGACCCGGAGGCCTTTCCTATGTTACAACAGTATTTAGGGTACTAGATAATAGTCTGTATATTACTGGCTTGATTGCCAAAGCAGCATTTTATGAAGTCTGATGGAATTCTAATCTTATTTAAATAAAGGAAATGCTGCCTGTTTTGAGAGCTGGGAAAGGGTCTGGATATACTGGATCACGAAAGGGGAAATGGGAAAAGTAACCGACGGGTTTACTTTCTAACAGAATATGGATGAGAAACAAAAAAGAAAGGAACAAATAAAATTTTTGCATATATTATCATCACCCTGATGTATTTTGTGTACAGATTTTGTGTAAAATTGTTTGTTTGTATCACTACAACTCACAGGTTTGGTTTGAATTTTGTTTTCCAGATGGCTGCCTATTTTGGGTATTCAGTGGCTGCCACAGATATTGACGGGGACAAGTAAGTGTCCTCTTCTCCTTCTTCTCACCAATGCCACCCAACTTGCTTCTGGAAAGAAAAAATAGCTTTTATTAAAAGGTGTTTCCCACAATCTGGATTTCTGTCTTCATTGCTGGTTTAACACATCTGCATGTCTCTTTTGCTAACTCTCCACATTTGTTTTAACATTTGTAGGTTTGCTTTTGCATTTATCTGCATAAATACATGTGTATATTCACATGCTTAAGGCCGGCCCATTAATTTTTTCTATATTTGTGCTTACTTGGTCAATGAATATTTGCTTTCAGTTGAATTTAAAGATAGTTAGCTTTCATCTGAGTGTTGACTTCAGTGCTGAGTTAACAGTGCTGAAGAAAATGAATTTTCCTGCTGCTGCTGAAGAGCTCTGTCCTGTTTTGGTCCAGTTACACAGATCTGTTTATTGGAGCCCCTCTTTTTATGGATCGAAGCTCAGATGGGAAGCTTCAGGAGGTTGGCCAAGTAACCATCTGCCTTCAGCGAGCCTCGGGAGGGTTTCAGACAGCAAAGCTGAACGGCTTTGAGATCTTTGCGCGGTTCGGCAGCTCCATCGCGCCCCTGGGGGACCTGGATCAGGATGGCTTCAACGGTAGGATGTTGATTTGTGGCATTCACATTCTCTGAAAAAAATTCTTTTGCTAAGGGTTTTTCTTCTGGGAAGCTGAGAAGCTTCAGAGAAAAGGAAAACAATTATTAAATTTTTTGCTTTTCTTGTGTTTTGCTCATGTGGGATGTGTTTGGAGATGGTTTACGCAAAGGTGATTGCCTGATTGGATTCTGGTGTGAGCTGTTTTAACTCTTTGGCCAACTGGGGCCAAACTGTGTTGAGACTTTGGAAAGAGTCACGAGTTTTCATTATTATTTTTTTAGCATTCAGTAAGTATCTTTTCTGTATTCTTTAGTATAGTATAGTATTCTTTAATATAATATAGTATTATGAAGTAATAAATTAGCCTTCTGAGAACATGGAGTCAGATTCATCATTCCTACCTTCATCGAGGCATTCCCTGCTAATACAATATTGAATCTTGATCAGGATCTCCTGGTTGTGGAGGGTGATGCCACATGTTTTAGCTTTTATATTTTTCAGATTCTGTGCTGCTTTAGTGTGTAATTCTGAGCTTCATATTATGGCATGGTAACGATTCTTTCTCTAGCTGGGGACCAAGGACAAATGATCCAAATCTCAGGCCCAAGAGTATAAACAATGTGGGCTGAAGAGAGAAAAATAAGAAGGATGGGACTTCATGGGCTAAATTAGTAATTGAACAATTAACTCCAATATGAAAATGGACCAGAACTTATAAAAGTGAGAGACCCTGTGACCAGTTGTCTATTTTGTGACCATTTTGGTCCATCTTGGGTGTAGCCCTGGCTGGGCTCTTGTGCTGCCCAAGGTGCATCCATTGAGGCCTTTTAATAAATCCCTGCTTTATTCTTTAGCCCAGTCTAGCTGCTGTTCTAGGCCAGCCTGCACAGGGCACCAGGGGAGCCCAGCCAGCACAGAGAATGTGGATCCTGCTCACAAACCCTCAGAGCTGTAGCCGTGAGCGAGTGAGGGATGCTGAGGTTTAGACTCCCTTCGATGCTCGTGTGCTACTCCCAGGAATGCCAACAGGAGTTCCATGGATGCATCGAGCAGAGACTATACCACTGACACAGCATGGACTGCTCTAGCTCTCACAGTGACCATCTGATTGTTTTCTAAGCCATGACCACAATAGAAACTTCAATAAAATACCTGACCCTCCACTGTGACCTGTTAGGACATCTTCAATGTAATTTTCCTCCTTCCGTTGTTTAAAGACCATTTTTCTCTCTAGAAACACAATGATGACAGAAAAGAAGGTTTGATTTCAGATTGCTGCTTAAAAATGTTCATATAAAAAGGTGCTTCCTGAGAAAAGAGTAGGGTTTGGTTTTATTAATTTATTATTCAAAATGGAAGAGTTTGGTGGAAATACTGCATAGCAGCTATAGCCAGAAGAGCTGAGTGTCTTGAGTGAGTAATTGGAAGAGAAATTGGAAAAGTCTGACACAACTGGACCTGAGACTCTCCCTTGCTAAGCTTCTGGTTAGTTTCTGATAGGAATGAAAAACAATAAAGCAGACAAGAATCACGTAGTGTTGGGATGGAGTTTTCCAGGAATCCTAGGGAGAACACTTTTTAGTGCCCATTATACTCCAGTGTTGCCTAAAGAGTAGTGGAAATTTGAATTCCACCAGAAATCTTCATTTTTTTCCATTCTGCTTGCAAGCTAAGTATTTTCTGTAAGAACAAAAATTACAATAGATGGTTACTTCAAATTCCCAGGTAGCTCTAATTTATTTTTGATGATAATTTCACAATGTAGTTGAAACTGAAAGAGACTTTTTTAGTTGCTAACTGGACATAGAACCAGTGTGAGGATGCAATATCACTGCAACTATTTACAGAAGACATCAGAGAGCTGACTGCCAAAATTCCAGTCACTTGATGAGATTATCCCAAACATTGTTTGATTCCACCATACTTAATTTGGAATACGCTGTAGGAAAGAGAATCATGGCAAAAGCTGCCTCTTTCAAATGGCTTTGCTGTTATTTAGTCTGTTTTGTGTTTTATTGCTCTGCCTCATTTTGGGAGTGTTAATTAAAATGCTCCATCACAGTATGGTGCAAGATAGGAATTTTAACTGTCTTCCTAATTTTGTAAATAGGAGTTTAAAATACAAAACTAAACTTTTGAGTCATTATTTTCATCAAACTTTCCCAAATTTCAGAAAAGAGGAAGGAGAAACATAACTATTCCAAGTAGTGCTTCATGTTGGGTCTTTAAACTGTCTGTGGAAATGTTGAAATTAGATCATTTGTACACTTTTAAAGCTGTCCTTACAGATAGTCTAATTAGCATTTCATTTCCTACCGTTTATTAACCATTAGCAATGAGTACTTTTAAATTTAAGAGATAGAATAACTTCACTCACTGGAAGATCTCCATAAAGCATGCTGCCAAGCTGTGGGATAGACTGGATTTTAATATTTACCATTGGTTTAGGATGATTTAAATTTTCCAGGATTATTAATACATCCCACCCTTTGGAGGAACATGAGCATGTAAAGGAAATGGGAAGAGAGTCACACTTAGCTTTGTGGTTTGGCACCCACAGTGACTAACTCTGCTTGTTTTAATAATCTCGAAAGAATCCCAAATGCATATGAATTCACTGCAAAAAAAGTCACCAAAGTGGAGAAGTTTTTGTAGAACTATTTCTCCCCTTGCTCTCCCCATAAAAGGCTGTGACATGTCATTGTTAAACATTTATACTTCGTAGAAAAAACCAGCATCCAATAATAATGAACAAATGGACAAATGAAAGAAGTAATAAACAAACAAATGTTGATGAGCATTTTAAAGGCTGGTTGCACTTCCTCCCTACTGACAAGTAATAGTTGCCTCTTTGAGCCTCCTATAAGCTTTTGGTAGTCTATTACTTACTCAAGATGGCTCAGCTACTTTTGGAGGCATAAAATTAGCAAGATGGCTTCTGTTGCAGTGTTAGAAACAAAAAAAGTTTAATAAAAGGCAAAATAACAAATAGAGAAAAACTGAGTTAGGTGCAAGAAGTTTTTGCTCTTGGTAAAACACCTCACAAAAGCAATTAGTTTCTTTGTTCTCTTTTAATAGTAAATTGCTTAGGGAGACTTTTTGGCTTTTGTCTAATTAGCTATCTTTAAGTTTGAGGTGAAGTCTTCAAAGTCTTATGAGGTGTCTTAGAGAGAAACTTCTAAGCTTCTTTCCTTTTTGAGAGGACAAAAGACAGTTTTGTCACTCCATCAACAAAGAGCACACTACTATCCTAACACACACTGAAACTGTAATATCAGAAATTATTGATTGATGTAAGCACAAACATGTTCTAATTTGTGTCTGGGGACATTGATGACTCTTCTTTTGGTTTGCAGACATTGCAGTTGCTGCTCCCTACGGTGGAGAGGACAAGAGAGGGCTGGTGTACATCTACAACGGAGGAGCGAGTGGTTTGAATGCCGTCCCGTCCCAGGTCCTGGAAGGGCAGTGGGCTGCTCGCACCATGCCCCCCAGCTTTGGGTACTCCCTGAAAGGAGCCACAGATGTGGACAAAAACGGATATCCAGGTCCTCTGCCCCCAAATGGCACTTTGCAATAACTCAGTAGCAGCCCCACCCTTGAGAGACAGCCTGTTTCACAAAGCAAGGTGTAACGTGTGGTGTGTCTCCTCTCTTTCTAGACTTGATTGTTGGAGCCTTTGGTGTTGACACAGCTGTTCTGTACAGGTAAGGGTCCCTCTGTGCTTGTCCCTGAGTGAAAGCTCAGTGGGGTTCTGGAGCTACCAAAGAAAGCAGGATCAGGGAATTCTGAAAATCTGACCCTCCACTGTCCAAACTTCTGGAGGTGAAAAATCACTATACTGCTTTTTTTACTGAGCAAACCTATCTGCTGCCTGAAATTCATCTTTCTCAATAATATGTGGTCAGGAGAAAACATAAATAAGCTGTCTTCAAAGCTTTGTGAGTGAAAGTTTTCTAGATTCTGACACAACAGTTTTCCAGATTCTGACACAGCAGCTGCAAGCTGTTACACTGCAATCCCAATATTCTCATCCCAGCTTGCTCATTTTGGGAGAACATGTTGGTCTGTGCTGTAAGTGGATAGGACTTCCTCTTTACACAGTTGTCCATGTTGTGGCTGATGGAAATGAAAGGGCACAGAAAAGCTTCATCTGGTCAATGGTTGCTTGTTTTTCTTGTGGTTTCACTAAATACTGTGTGTTTGTGTATATTGCACAATTTGATGGGGGGGCACTGTCAAACATGGTGTTGAGTGCTCTTCAAGAGGATGTTTTCTTTGCAGGGCAAGACCAGTTATTAGAGTAAATGCTGCCCTGGAAGTTAACCCAACCATTCTAAACCCAGAAAACAAAGCCTGTTCACTGGGAGATGTAAAAGTTTCTTGGTAAGCAGAGTATCTGTTTTCCTTTGAGGGGAGGGACTTCTTGGGTTCTAATTTTGTAAATTTCCAATTTTGAAAGGTCTTAGGAAGTCTAGTCAGCTAATTAAAAAAGGAAAAGACAAACACAGATTTTTCTGAAAGAACAGACAGTACAAAATAAGAACTCTCTGACAGCAGTTGGAGGACCAGCACTGTCTTTGGTAGATGCCAGACTGAGTCCCAAAACCTGTCCTTAATTAATTAATTAATTAATTAATTAATTTTTGATTTGATTTGATTTGATTTATTGCTGAGCAGAGTAAGGTCTTCCCAAGACATCAGCACATTCCATGGTATTTGCAGTGTTTTTACCCACTAACACACACTGGGGCAATGATCTGCTCTGTGAACTGATTTTGCTTCTGGTTCCCAGGGTATTATCCAAACCCACTTTCCCTTCTTACTGCTAACTTTCTTTTCAGGGTCAGTATGATAGGTTTATAAATCAGACCCATCTGAATACAGAAATAAACATTCCAGTCCACAGGTGATTGTCCCTAGATGAGCCAAGACTCCAGAACTTTGTAGTTTCTGCAATTCTGCCTACTTGTTAATAGATTATAGTTCTCTTTCATCAGTAGAAAATAGCTTTTGGGAATGGGCTAGAGTCTCAAAAACAGGATACATCTGAAAAGAAATAAATAGTGAGGAGTTTTAGAAGAAAATGAGAGAAAAAGTGTGCGAAATTAATTTTTTTCCTCCCAAACAGCTTCAAAGTGAAGTTCTGCTTAAAGGCAGATGGCAAAGGAAAGCTCCCCAACTCACTCAGTAAGTTCTGCTCATTTAAAAATTGGAATTTTTTGCTGTATTGTTTGTAAACGTGAACACTGGTCATTGTTATTTTCATGACAAACAGCTGGGTGCCCTTTGCAGCCACTGCTGCCACCTGGGTGGCATGTACACCCATGGGACTCTCCAGCAGGCTCTTTTGGCTGCACTGGTGTAGAAGTCATTTGACCGTATCTGAGACTTTAAACATATGTTCAACTCTGTGGTTAACCAGTCTTGGAAAGCCCTTTGTATTTTACAGAATTTACAGTAATTCTCGTTGAGGGGGTTTTCAGACAAGAATATTCAAGTATGTGCATTGCTGGCCCTGAGAGATAGAGACAAGCCACAGGGAACTTATCACATCCTGTTGAGATTCTGACTTTCTGATTGATATCACTGACTTTTTTCATCAGATTCTCAGATCACAATCAGGAAAAGATTGTTTCAAACAAGTGTTTAAGTTGTGTCCAAGAGATTATTTAGTGTGGCAGGCAGGTAGTGTCTACTCATTGCAAAATCTTTTCCTTATTTTCTGTGGCATGTACAGAGGTGGTGTGATCTTGGGAGGCTCATATGAATATCTGTTATGTATTGTAAGTTTTATTATCTATATAAAATATTTCAAGTAATTAGATTATCAATAGCATTTAAAAACACAAATGTTATGTGCAACATTGCTTTAAATTTAGTGGGAAAAAAAATCTAACTCTAGTTCTTGCAGTTCTACAGCAATTATAAATTATAAATGTATCTGTGTTCTTAGATATTTCCAGTGTTTAAGGAAAAAGCAGAATCCAATTTAGGACAGCAGCAGTGCTTGAGAACTAATGTAGTGACAGATTTTACATGGAAAGAGCTGGAGGTTTTAAGAGGGGCAAGCACTAGGTTTGCATTGTAGTTGAAATCAGTGTTTAGCTCAATTTCTGAGGGCATTCTGCACTGTGGTTAATGGAATGAAACATCCCTAACCCAAACCCTTTGTCTTGGGCAGATTTCCAGGTGGAGCTGCTGCTGGACAAGCTGAAGCAGAAAGGAGCCATCAGGAGAGCTCTGTTTCTGCACAGCAAACAGCCCAGCCACTCCAAGAACATGACCATTACTAAGGGGGGCAAAATGAACTGCGAGGAGCTCGATGCCTTCTTGAGGGTAAGCAGCCATTCGTGTTCTAGGCAAATAATTTTTGGTGCTTTGCCTGTTATAAGTTCATTCTGTAAGGTGTTAAAAAAAAAAAAAAAAAAAAACAAGAAGAAAAAAATGCTAGAAAAACTCTGTTTTCAGTGGGTGGACCTGAAATTACTAAAGCCATACATCTGTCCTGAATTACTGCTGCTTTCACAGCATGAATAATGCATCTTCTTGTGGCTAAGGTCCTGGTCCCTAAATGCATTGGAAATTCAATTCAGGACTTTGTTCTGGACTTCTTGGATAAGTCATCCAGGCACCAAATTAGTTATAATTTACAAGGAACATGAAAGTCAATAAGCAGAGGTTGTCCACTTTGCTTTGGAGGTTAAAAATTGAAGAAAAATATGGACCTGCAACTGACAAGCCAAAATAAGCAAACAGCAGAGGAGATGGAGAAAGTTGAAGTACTAAGTTTGCTTTTTCTCAGTCTTTCTTTTCATCCTCACAAATGTGAACAGATGCTAACACAATTTAAAAGTTTTAATCAGTAGAAGAAACATTGTGTGTAGCTATGTAAGTTCTATGCAGCTCAGATTTATCTCTGAGCACTCATAAATCAAACATAAACAATAATTGCTTCCCACCAAAAAAAACCAAATAAAACTGCTGGCAATCATTAAGGATTCATGGAGAGTAGGTAATACTTTCCTTTACCTGACTTTTGTGAATTGGTTATATACAGAATTAGACATCTCAGATCTCAGGGTTAGTAAAGATTTAACACATTTCCACCTGATATTTTCATAAAGAAAGTAATGATACATGACCTACGTGAAATGATCATAAATGGGGTGCAAAACCAGTTTAAGACTATAGGTAATCAATAAGCTTCTGCTCACAGAAGGCATCTTCTGCAATAAGATCCTGAAGTGAGCTGTGCTAGAGTCAGTGGTTTTCACTACTCTCAGAAATGAAGCAGAGTTTACTGAGCAAATCTGTGGCTGATGTAAAGCTTAGAGATGGTTTGTAAGTTCTCTGAAAGGCCGGATCAACATTTGATAAGCAGAATGATTTCCAATGAACAGCATCAAAGTCAGCAACTTCCAAGTGCCAAGTAATAATTTAGGAAGGAAAAATTCTAAGTCCAAAGATGAGTATCTCTGAGGGATCTTAGAAGCACACTGAGGTTGGTCTGACAGGAAAGAGCAGAGCTGTGTAGCCTTTAGGCTCTACTGGATTTCCATGACTTAATATTTCTGTGTGCTCCAGTTTTCCATGTTTTAAACAGGCGTGTTACTGCTGAAATTGTGCAGGTTTTCTGACAAGAGACTTTCTGCTTTGAAAAGAGTTCAGAAGTTTTAATGTTTTGGCCTCTCCATTTGAACTGTGGTTGAAATGTTTGCTTTCCCCAGGATGAATCTGAGTTCAGAGACAAGCTGACTCCCATCACCATTTTCATGGAATATCGTCTGGATTACAGGACAGCTGCAGATGCCACAGGACTGCACCCTATCCTCAACCAGTTCACTCCTGCCAACATGAGCAGACAGGTACCCTGCTCACACAGCCTGGCATCAGAGAACTCAGAGCATTGCTCCACCTTAGGGAGAAAATCAGACTAGTCCTGCAAGAGTTAATAGTCAAGGCTTTCATCCCTTCTCATGCTATGCTGCTCTATGTACATTATGTTTTCCCCTGTAGTTCTATTAAGCTAATATAAATAGTTTTTCTATTTCTGCCCTTTTTTACAAATTTTACAATTGTTTGTAAAGAGCATTAATCCCTTAATATGAAGGGATTATTCAAAGTATGGAAAGATGGTTAAGGTTAAGTCCTAGAATTGCCGTAGGGCAGGATGAGGCACAGTGACCCCCACAAATAAAAACTCATTTGTTTTCTTCTGATACTAATGGCATGAAAACGTTTCATAACCAGCTATGTGGAATTTATTTTAATGTGCTGGTGAGACAGTATTATTGAAAATCTTAGAACAGATGAAGGAATTATTACCACAGTGTGTGTTTGATTTTTCCATAGGCCCATATCCTGCTGGATTGTGGGGATGATAACATCTGCAAACCAAAGCTGGAGGTGTCAGTACAAAGGTAAATACATGACAAAAATACAAGGAAAAGCAATTTCACTACTCTAAAACTCAGCAGCTGGTACTACTTTTGTTTAAGGGATGTGTTGAAATAAGCAGGACTGCTCATTGCCTGCAATCTAAACTCAGGCTTACATGCTTTAAAGAAAACCCATTTTCTGCTTTGGAACCTAATGTCTTTAACATGTAATGCACCACTCCCACTCTCACCCCAGCCTCCACCATAAGTAGGCCATATTTATTTATTTATTTGCTAAGCTGGACACGTGCAGTGAGAATAAACCACTGCTAGCTGCCATTGTATCTCTGTTGTGTTGTTTAACGTCAGATAGAAACATGAAGAAGTGATTTATCCAGCAAGGGGAGGAGTAGGGCTCTCTTGTCACATCTATGAAAAAAAAATTGTTGGTATCGGCAGTATCTTTTATCAAACCTGATAAAAAGAAACAATTTGTCAGTGGTAATTCATTCATGAGTCTGAGTTTTCTTTTTTTTTTACTTTGTGTGGCCTAAACCCTCTCTTGCTGGATTATTTCATAATCTGTTTTTTAATACATTATAGCAAATGGACATTGTATGTAGATAGGACACTTCACAAGCACTAATTCATGCAAACACCTCAGTAACACTTGACATCAGTGCAGATGCCCTCATGTATGCTTGTAGCTGGTGAAATGAAAACACTTTGTTTCCTAAATTAATCTCTTTGTGTCTGGAACCAAAGGTATTGCAGAGGTCTTGGCTCTGTTCTGTGTAGCTGAGCCTTCCCTTGAGTTTTGTTATAAATATGTGCTTGTACCTCTGCAAAGTGGGCCTGTAATTCAAAATGTGCACAGGGATTTAGCTGCCCATAATGGTTTGTTCCTTGTGAGAAAGAGAGGTGTTTGTAGTTTTTGGCTTTGTGGTACATTTTACAGGCAAGATTCTTATAAAAGAACAGGTGATACTTGCTCCATTTGTACTTACTTGATCCATGTAATACTTAATCTATTTGATTATAGATTAAGTATTTTTTAGAGGATTTTTTAAAAATATTTTTGAGCTCTCTTGACACTCCTGAAGCAAAGGCACTGCCTCCAGATTTCTCTGATATCTTTCTGAAATTTCAGAATATCTCTCGTTTCTCTGAGTTCAGCCACTTCCCTGCAATGTGAAACCCCAATGCAGAGCTGATTTTCACCCTGTTTCCTTGCAGTGACCAGAAGCAGATCTACATTGGTGATGACAACCCCCTGACCCTGATTGTCAGCGCCCAGAACCAGGGGGAGGGAGCCTATGAGGCCGAGCTCTTCGTCGTGGTTCCTCCCCAGGCGGATTTCATCGGCGTCGTTCGCAACAACGAGGTGAGACCCCAGCTGCTTCTCAGGAGTCATGCTTCACCTGCTGCTCTGGAAATCTCTAGTGGCTCCTGTTGTTTCAAAGCACTGAGAAATGATCCATTTTTTCAAAGCTCCTCTCTTTTATAACCTTGAGAACAGGTCTGTCTTGTACCAGAAGCATTTTTCTCCTTGGAGACTTCCACACTCAGATTTTACTTCATTTTATTACTTGGCTGAGAAATGATATTAAAATTAATACAGCATATCTAGGACTTCTCTCCAGCCTTTCATCCAGGTGCTCAGATGTAAAGAATGGCATTCCTCAGGGTTTCTTTCTGGTTTATTGCAGGCTTTGGCCAGACTGTCATGTGCTTTTAAAACAGAGAATCAGACTCGCATGGTGGTTTGTGACCTGGGCAATCCCATGAAAGCAGGAACTAAGGTAAGGTCTGGTCCAACAGGTGCCTGGTAGCTCACCCAGGGGGCATTTTCCTTAATCACAGCAGTGTTTGGGCAGGACGTTTTCTCCCAGGAATTTAAGATTACACCTGACATTTAGCCGCCCTCATTTGGTTCGTACAGCAGTAGTTGGTTTTAACTTTTCAGCTAAATTAAAGGCTGGAAGGAGTGTTTTATGTTTTATGATGTAACTCAAAAGGAGTCATTCGTTAAACAGTGGAATTAATGGACTTTGGTCTCTCATGAATTTTTTGTATTTATCTGACATGTATTTTTAGGATATAATCACGAGCTAGCCCACAACAATTTTTCTCATAGTTCATCTCTTTTCTGCCTACTTTCATGAGGAAGGACAGAGTTTTGCCTAGTTGAAACCTCTACAATTCCACTAAATGTAGCTGAAATTGGAAGAATTAAAAAAATTATTAGTGAGACATTTTAAGGTGATATTACATAGTAAGTCTTATTTCCTGAGGAAATAAAGTGAAAATCAGTCACAATTATAACAATTTCATGATGCTTTTCTTCCAAGAGCCATCTTGTATAGATGAGTAAATACTATTTCCAAAATCTTTTGAAGTGCATCAAGCTGAACTGCACAGATATTAAAGCAAATATGAATTGACTTAGACTAAACCTTGGGAATTAACTTTGAATCATTAATGTGTTCCTACTCTTTAGATTAGAATATTTTTTGCAGCACATGGGGAGGATCAATTTTGTGTAGAAATGGCTGCAGTAAGGGTGGGGAGCAAGATGCAGTCCTTATTTTGTATTTTATGGCTGTGATCTAAAGAGAGAGCAGTACATTTCCAGCCAGGATGAACTGGATAACTTGAATTTGCCAGACTTGTTTGCGTGTTCTCTCATCACCAGGAGTCTCAAGCCATTTCACAGTAGTCTAATAGCACTGAGAAGCTTTTATGGTGTGTTTTTTTGTGCTTCCAACTGAACCACAGTGGTTTTTCCCCCCAGCTCCTGGCTGGCCTGCGTTTCAGCGTGCACCAGCAGTCTGAGATGGACACCTCTGTCAAGTTCGACTTGCAGATCCGGAGGTATGGAAATCTCTGGGGATGGACCTCTTGTCTTTGCCTTGTAATGGCGTGAAAAATAACCTTCCATACCTCTTGTCTTTGCCTTGTAATGGCATGAAAAATAACCACACTGAGTTAGGTTTCCTAAAATACAGGAAAAATTAGGAATATTTGTACGTGTGTACCACTGTGCTCTGCTGACACTTGTGGTGCCGCAGAAAAACTTTGGGTTTACAGCCCTCGTTTAAAAGTGATGCTTGAACTCTGAATTCCTTCTGATGTAAAACCAGAATTTGATGTATTTAGAGGGCAGGCAGTGTATGGGGTAGTCCAAGCAGAAGCAACCTGCACTGTACCATCACATCTGGGGTGTCTGTCGCCTTCCTTAGGCTAACTGGGGTTTCATCTGAAAACCCCTGAAACCAAAGCTGAACATTCTATGGAATTTAAGTTTGTAACATGTGAACCATCACAGCAGCCAGCCAGAAAGAGCCTGAAAACTAAATTGAACAAAACAGTAGTGTTCCTGCTAGTTATCAGATGTCATATAAATCTGATATATAAGTCTGAATTTGTAACTTCTGCAGATGATATTTAAGTTTGGAGATGTGATCATTAGGAGTATCTTTAGCCAATGCAGTTTTATGTTGTCTTTAATGGACAGTATGAATACAGCTTTTTGGTTTTTCCCCATTGTGGACCAAAACCACCTTGTTTTTTCCATTTAAGGACTTTATTTTTTTAATGTAGTGAATAAATTAATCTCATCCAAATATGCATTTGTCATCTATGGGAGTTAGGAAAGATTAAAGCTGCCATTCTATTTTAATGATGGAGGGTTTAGCCACACCAACCAAAGGCCTTGGCACATGAAATATCTCTTTGATCTCCCTTTGCTCTCTGTTGAGTTTTCCCTTCTCCATCAGCTGGTGAGGTGTTCTTTGCAGAAGCAATCTGCTCTGGGGTGTCTGTCCCCTTCCTCAGGCTGCCAGCAGCCACATCCTGCTGTCCCAGGGTCAGAAACAGTCAGCGAGGCTGCTCAAGCCATGCTGGTCTCCTGATGGAAGAGAAAGGGGGTTCCTGTAGTGTTTCAGGCCTTTTGTGGAAGGAAATTCCTTCAGAGACTGGTGGGTGCAGGAAGGGTGACAGAGGTGCCACGGGACAGGGTAATCACAGTTCCCAGTGACAGGCATCAGCAGGGATTATCTGGGACAGCTTTTAGGGATCACACTGCTTGGCTTAAACTCACCAAGCTGGATCTGCAGTGCTGGCTCAGTTCCTGGCAGAGCAGGTCCAGTCTCTATAAAAAAGAATGAGGTATTTACAGGTCAGGAGGAGAGCACTGCTGCAGGTGTTTGCTGATTACAGCAGCGCTGAAGAATGATCAGAAGATTCAGGATTCTTGGTAAAGGAAAATGTTTAAGCGGACAGAATAATTGGAGGAGATCAAAATTCTGCTCCCAGCACCATCTTGAAGGGGGAGTGTTCCCTGTATTTTCTTAGATGAGAGCTGCAGGACAGAGTCAGCATTAACTCTGTGTCCTTCACCATCCTCTCCCTGCTGGGGCTCCATGCATTTAGGTGAGAACTTGCTGGAATCTGGTCCTTAGTTTTTAGCAACTGTGCTTTCCTGTAGGGGCTCTTACCATTACTTTGAAGTGTGGAGGGTTTCTTAATTAAATGCTTTGCTTATTTCATTTAAGAATTTACCTTTTATTTTCCCTGCAGTTCCAACCTGTATGACAACCTGAGCCCAGTAGCATATTATCAGGCTGACCTTGCTATTTCAGCAGCTGTTGAAATTAGAGGGTAAGTGGATTTTAATACACACTTTTAAGTATATTTTAATAAACACTTTTAAGGAGCTTTTGCACATCTGCTTCTCTGTATTCACTGAACTTCCTTTCAGGTCCTCATAAGTTTTCCAGGAAGGTTTAGGGAATTTTGAATCATAAAGACAATATGATTTTTCTCTAGCCAGCCTTTGGACTTTTGGATCTTAAATAGTTCTAAATCATGACATAGTTTATTCCAAAAAGGAATATTGTGCCTCCATTACTAGAGATATTCTTTAGAAGAAGAAAAAATCACCCCTCTTGTTTGCAGTTTTACATTTCTGCAGGTCACTTTTCTCCTCCACAAACTGACTGGGGTTTCAGAAAACCCTGAAACCAAAGTTGAAGATTCTATGGAATTTAAGTTTGTATTATCCTCACCTTCAGTCTTAAGCATAATATTAATATTGCAATGACTTGGTTACAGCTCTACTTCACACCTAAAAGAACCAGTTAACTTGGATTCCTGAGTCATAATTTTTTTTTAAAATTTCCACTGCATTCATTATTGTGATTAATTTTTTCAGTATCTGAGAAGTGAGGGATGGCACACTGGAAAAGCATGATTGGTATCTTCACTGCTTTCAGGGCTGAATTACTCTTAGGATTGTACTGCTAAGGCTCTACATCACCAATATTTCTCATTATCACAATATTTCACACGGGTTTTGTTTGGATGACGTGTGTGTCCTTTATCTTTTTTTAATTTAAAGAACAGAACTGAACATTTAATATTCAACCACTTCTGTTCTTTCAGGTTTTATATAGGGGATGAAGGAGTGGAGACTGTATTTTAAGCATGTTCATTTTTTCCTTTAGATGTCCTAGAGAATCCCATTTATTTTTTCATGCTTGCTAACTACATCTCCTTTGCTCTGCTGTTTAGTGTCTCGTCCCCTGACCACATATTCCTTCCCATTGCAAACTGGCAGCCCAAGGAGAACCCTGAAACAGAAGATGACATTGGGCCTCTGGTTCAGCACATCTATGAGGTGTGGAATTACTGCTGATTTCTATGACATGGTTCTGTGATAAATGAAAATAAGTAAATCTTTCGGTGTAGCTTTTCTCTGGAGTCAATTATGATTTTTTTCTTTTTTATTTTATTTTTTTATAATGCTGGGCCAATAACTGTTATATCCAAGAAGGGTTGGAATGCCTGCAATTAGTGCAACAGGGCTTGATTACCTACATAACTACACATATTTTATTTTATTGCCTTTTGAAATCTAAATAAAACATTTGAAGTAATGTGAGCTCAGGGAATGGCTCATGGCTGTAAATTATTGTGCTCTATCTGTTCTGAATCACTACCCTGAAGTCTTTAGCTGTGAAAAAAAATTAAGTATTTAAAGTTTCCTTTAAAGAATTATCACAGATTTAATCTGGATTGTTTAATTAAGCAAAACTTACCAAGAGAACTGTATGAATAATAATAGTTAAAAGTTTTACTACTTTTAGATAAAGTTTTGATGCTGTTGCCATAAGTGGTTGGGGTAGGGATAGTGGCGGTATCACATTTGTGGCTCAAATATAAAGTAACAATTATATGCACATTAACAGACAGAGTAGCTTTATTTATTTACATCTGTAAATTTTATTTTCATAATCAGCTGAGAAACAATGGTCCAAGTGCATTCAGCAAGGTGATGATGACTCTGCAGTGGCCTTACAAATACAAAAACAACACGCTGTTGTACATTGTGCAGTATGAAATTGACGGTCCCATGAACTGCACTTCTGACATGGAAATCAACCCACTGAAAATTAAGGTAAGCAGGACTTTCCCTTTGAGTGGAATGAAGTATGTTTGGTTGTTTTGTGAGTTCTAAAAATAGCCAAATCCCTGAGAATATGACAAACTGAGATAGATTTTTATCTATGGCTGATGAATAAGCCTACATTTTTCCACACTTCCTGTTAATGTATGTAGCAGGTGAAATAAAATGTGAACAGCAGCTCAAAATTATCAACTCAAAGATCAATTTGTCTTGTTTCTTTTTATTATGGGGTTTTCTTCCTTTTTCCCCCCCCTTTTTGACTTTAAGGCTGTTCTATATGAGTTCTAAGTCCAAAGCAATAGAATTTTAATCAATGTGATCATGAACTAAAACCTAAAACAAACCAGATGCTTCTGGACTCTTTATGTAAATTTTCTGCGTTTTGTTTCTTGGAAGAAAATGGTATTTTTTTTAATATTAAGTTATCTATTTATCCAATTGGACAAGTTCATCCAATTTGGATGAATTCATCCAACTGGATAAAGAGATGATAGATAATAATAGATTCATCCAATTTGGATGAATTTATCTATTCATCCAAAAATCACAAAGGACAACAGGAGTTAGCTATCACTGCCAGCAAAACGTGGGATTTACAGAGCAGAAGAAACTCCTTTTTTTCTGGTCTAGGAAAAGAAACACCAGATAGAACCCAGCAAGTTTAACTGAGTGTAAGGAGTTGATTTCTAGGATAGTTTGGAACAAGCAATAAAAGTCAGTGTGTTAGTTCAAGAAGTCGGTGTGGTAGTTCAGGAAAATGTCAGTATGTTAGTTCAAGAGCAAAAAAAGGGCTGAGGGAAGATATTCAGCGTATAGAACAACAAAGAATGCTTGTGTAACTTTGATAACCAAACAGAAACTTCAGTGAATATATAAATACAAAGTTCCTGTGCTTCTGCTCTATGATTTGCGATGATTTATTTTCAGGCGGAATCTGAAGAAAAGCTAGGGTAGAAAGAGAGAAACCTGCAGTTAGGTGTTTTCTTGGCCTTCAGCTTGAAGCCTGCAATGTGCTGAGCCACCGTTTGTGTTCCCTTGGTGCGCGTGTAGGTTTCTGCTCCCAAGGAGGATGAGAGGAACGAGACCCTGGGCAGGGAGGAGCAGCGCGGGCACCGCGTCAGCCGGAGGGACGCGGCTGCCGCGCAGGGGGACGTGCACACCCTGGTGAGTGAGCTCCCACCTCGGGAGCGCTCCTGGCCCGATATGGGAGCCCTCAAAAACAAACGCAAGGAAGGCTTTTCCTCCCTAAACACGATGGGGGAAAAATCTCTAATAGGAAATAAACGTATCACCGTTTCGCTGCCTTTGTAACTGCAAGGTATAAGTAATTATCCGATACTGGAGGTTATTTAATGTGTTTTAATAGTTTATGGTGGGTCCCAATATATATGTATATATGGGTAAAGTAGTGCCATTAAGCACATTTCAAATATTTTCATTCTTAGAACATCCTTCCTATTTTTATTCACAGGGCTGTGGAACTGCTGACTGTTTAAAGATTGTCTGCCAAGTTGGCCACCTGGAGAGGGGAAAGAGTGCAATATTGTATTTAAAATCACGCCTTTGGACCCAAACTTTCATGAATGTGAGTGACTGGGAATATTCTGTCGCTGTTTCTGAAATCTTTAAAGTGATATTTGTACCCACATGCAATGCTAATTTTGTTTTTCTTACGCAGAAAGAAAATCAGAATCATTCCTACTCTCTCAAATCATCTGCTTCCTTCAGCGTTATAGAGTTCCCTTATAAGAACCTTTCCTTTGAAGATATTCACAATTCTACAGTTGTAAGTCATTTGAATCCATATACAGTCACTTCAAAATTAGTGCAAAGACAGTTATTGTTGAGTAACACTTTTATGACTTGATATAATTTTGATTTTATCAGCTGTTTCATGTATTTATTTCAGTTGTGCACATACAGCTGAGGGTAAAACAGACTGGAGCTGACAATATTTGTGGCTTGAAAGACTTAATTGAAAATGAAAAAAAAGATAGTGAACAGTTCTCATGTTCCTGTTAATGCCATTGTTGTTAGAGAAATATTTTACTTGAAATTTGCTTTCAACTGTAGTAGCACTTGCAGCTTGAATAATGAACTTTCATTATATTATATAAGGCACCATATGTGAACTTTATATGTGAGGGTGGAACAAAAAGACCTTCTGTGCCTCAGGGGGTTTCAAAGGGAAAGAGGAGACAGGGTGCAAACAGAAAGGAAGATATATTTGGGCTGGCAAATAGAAAGCTTTTTAGCATTATAGGATTAAGAGATCTTAAGGAAAAGTTAGAAAATTATTGTGATTAACTCATTTTTGGATATGGTTTCTAATACCTGTTATTAGCTGAGGTTTTCTTCTCTCAAGCCTCATGGACTTGATTTTTTGTTTCAAAGTATACTGCCTTTTTAGAAAAAAACAAAAACAAAAAAGGAAAACCCCTAATTATTTTTCTGTAATTCCAAAATTTTTCCGGATTCCTACAGTTTTACTGAAAATCATCAAGAATTACAGAAGACATGTTGCCATGTTACCACTGATTGCAAAAAAGCAAACCCAGGCAAAACAATCCCCAACCCCCTACTATAATTTAACTTTAAAATCCTATTAAATTTGGGTCAGTGAAGTCTTTATGTCACCAAGAATCTATGGCTTTCCATTCATTCTGGAGAGAAAAAGTAATTTATACTGGATTAAGATCATAATCATGATAGGATAAAGGTATACAAGATTGAAAATGCATGGATGAACTCAGCATGTCACTGTGGCGCAAAATGTGATTTATTGTGTTTTTCTGTCAGGTTGCTACAAATATCACGTGGGGCATTCAGCCCCAGCCCATGCCTGTGCCAGTGTGGGTTATCATTCTGGCTGTGCTGGCAGGGTTACTGCTCCTGGCTGTTCTAGTGTTTGTCATGTACAGGGTAAGTCCTGCGTCTGGGAGGGGTTTGTGTCATTTGCTTTTCCCTGCTCCTGATGTATTATTTCACAGAGTACTGGCACTTTGCAGAAATGCCTTGCTCCCCATATCATCTGAATCTGCTAAGTTTTTGGAATAACTGTAAAAGCTTTTCAGCTTTGTCAGGAAGCAGCTGAATAGAAGAGCGTGTCTGTGATGGTGCTGAACTCAGTTTTAATTTTTTAATATATTAAAAATATTTCCTGTCTTTGGAGGTCAAAAATGGGCGAAGAGAGTGAAAAGACAGCTTAATCAGTTAAGATCTGATGATGAAGGAAAGGGAAAGGATGTGTGTATGTTCTGCAAGTCACAATGCAATTTCTTCCGTGTTCTCTGAATCACAGATGGGCTTTTTCAAACGTGTGAGGCCACCTCAGGAAGAGCAAGAAAGAGAACAACTGCAGCCACATGAGAACGGGGAGGGAACATCAGAAGCTTAAGCAGAGTTTTATCTGTAAGACATTCTCAAGTGTACACTTGCCTACATCTTGGTAACAAATATTGGCTTCCCCCTTCATGAGCGAACACTCAGCACTGCAGAGCTGCTGGTCTCAGATGTGCAAAACAAGGGCAAAACACTTAAACCCCTCTCCTGCATTAATGCTGTTCCTGCCTGCCACTAACACACCTGCACTGACCCCAGGGACAAACTCCAGTGACAGCAGTGCTGGGATTCTGCTTGCTGGGACACAGGACACATCATCTTTTCTGGTCCATGCACTGACTCTCCATGAATTGCTACCCAGATTCTGCAGTTGCCCTTGGAGCCAGCAGCCTCCAGAGGTGCTGGCTGGATTCCGTGGTTGGTTTTGGTTGGTTTTGGTTGGAGTACACTACATTTCATTGCCTAGCTCTTGAAAGTCAGTTGCACAGAAAAAAAAAAAAAAGGTGAATGTAGCTTGTTTTACAGTACTGAAGAATGTTCTTTACCCATTAGCTCTGATGATGACTTTTTTCTCCTGCTCAAGAAATAGGAAACATTCAGTGGAATCATTCACAGCTGATACCTGTTCTGCACACCAGTCATCTGTCTTGTGGTTTCTCTCTAGATGTTACAAACACTGTTCTCCAGGTATTGAGGCTCTTACTGTAGGGATTGAGCCTGCAAGCACCAAGTGAGGGACAGAAATCTGGGGCTGATGTACTTTCTGTGGGACTTGGGGAAAAAATTCAGGGCAAGATCCCAAGACTCTGCTGTGTATTTCCAGAGTGCAGAATCCAGGTGTTCCACAGAGTTCTTGGCACCATGGATGCATTCATGCCCTGCCAGGGACAAGATGCTGGGCTGTGGCTGCCAACAGACATGTCTGAGAAAACCCTTGATGCCCACAAGTCAAACCTGTGCAGGGTTTGAAGGCTGTAAATTACTTGGATTGTGTTTTGGTTTCTAGCAGGGCACTGTGTGGCGCAGGTTACCTGGTGCACTGCAGGGAAGCTGCTCATCCTCACTTTCCCTGCTTGCCCATGCCCAGGTGCAGGATGGAGTGGCACAGGGGCTGTGCACACCAGGCTCTCTGCCAGCCACATCCATGGATCTGGATTACACCTGCCCTTCAGCCACTGCCACACCTCCCTCAGCTCCTGCCCCCGGAGAACAGCGAGTCCAATGAAGCAGGGAAGAGCTGGCACTGCACAAGGGTTCAAAAACTAAAGGCTGATTTGGCTTGTTTCATTTCACTCATTCATTGTTTCATTGGATTCATTCATTGTTTCAGTCCCTGCATGTTTCATTGCACAAGACATTTCATTGCACAAGACATTTCATTATGTTCAATGCATTTCATTGCCAGAAAAGACACTAAGCATTTGGATCCATTGCTGGTTTTTGAACATACCAAAAGGTCAGTGGTTTAAAGCCATGGGTTTGCATCACTCTCAGCTTATTTCCCTCACCATTGGTGTAGTGAAAGGAAACTTTTTACTCTGATTGAGACAAGAGCATTGTCTCTGCATTTACAGCAGACAAGGAACTGCAGAGCAGGAGGTTGTTCAGCTTGCAGCCACAGGTTGCACAGATCCTACAGTGGACATACCTGAACCATTACTAAGGTGCCTTCTATGAGATGTGTTTATTCTCTTTCCCAAAAAGAGAATAAATTACACTATAAATTGTAAATTACACCACACTCCCTGTGTGCAGCCAGGCACACAAAGGAAGACTTCTACTGTTCTTACACCAGTGAGATTTCTATGCAGACAAACTCTTGAAAGGGCAAAAACTCTGGTTTGGTTTTGTACCTTGGGGTTTTTGTTCATAGCTGCATCTCCCCCATAAATACAGCAGTGCTCACTAAAGCCAGAACTTTCTGAAATGAGCAGTTTGTTTCAACTCTGGTTTCTGCATCCTTTCAGGGGGTAAAATCCACCAATGGCTTTTGTTAAATCCATTTTTATTTGCTGATCCATGATGGCATCTGAGAGCACTGAGTCTAGGGGGGCCAGTATGTTCACCAGATATAGGCTTGCATATTTATCCATGTACATGGGTTGGGTTTAGACAGTTTGTTTAGATAAAATTAGCTCACATGAAAGGGTGTAGGGCATGATTCTGCATTCACTGAACTTTCAAGATCTTCAGTGTGGCCAATGTTTTATTTTTGTCTGTATTTTTAGTATTGTTACTAGTAATGTAGTAGAGAGCCAGGAGTCAGGCTTTGATCCTGGCCTCAAAATGTGACTTTGGTAGAGCAGCATTATTTTCAGTTTCTTCCATGGGCTTGTGGTTCTCATGCTTTGTCAGCTGATTATCTGTGTGCAAGGAGCTTGGTTTTACTCAGTCTTAATCTCAGTAGGGTAAGAGGTTTAAGAGCCTGCCAGACAGATTATAGCTCTAATTCCTCCATGTGTGCTTTCATTACATGTACACTCCATGGTGACTTGAAATTTATTAGACTACTTGCATGTGTAGGCTTTGTTAGGAGGTGAAAAAGAGTATTTAAATAAAAATCATGGTCAAGATCCCTCCTGCTCACATGGATGGGATACCATAGCATTGCTAATGTCAGTGCTAACTGCATCCTAATTTTACTGGAAACTCTCTTTTTGCTGATTTTCAGGATAAGAAGGTACATTTTATTGGTACAACTGCTGTAGCTGTAGAAAGTATCTTCCATTTTTTGAAGTTACATAAAGTAAGACTTATTTAAGTGATTTTTATTTCTTGCCTTCTGCTGAAGGATGAAAACAAATAGTTGCTTCTTTCATGTCCATTAATTTCCAGTTAGGTTCAAAAGACCACAGTAGCATATGTAAATGGAGTATACAGGTTACTTAGCATAGATGTAACACCTCAAATTCAATTTAAAGTAGCATTTGTGTTTCAGGGAGATTCCAAACTGGAAATTTTCCTGAATGAGAGTGCAGGAAACTTTTGATAGTGTGTTCTAGATTCAGCAATAAGAGTCCAGATTATGTATGTACTTGTGTCAATATAAATTTTATACTGACTTAGAGGCATTGATGTATTCTTACAGCAAGTACTGTAGAAGGATGTTAAAGATTTTTAAGAAACTTTAGAAAATGGATTTTAGAATGAAATTAATGCCTTTGAGTCAAGATTGGTATGCACATGGTGCATACTGGAAGCATTTAAAAAATACAAGTACAGTAACAGAGAATTAGCCTTCTTTTGAGAGCTATGTTTCAGGAGCAGATTTTTTATAAATATAAAATCAACAGCTATGTAATTATTTAGACAATAAGAACATTTTAAAAGAGCTATATCTTTTATAATGAAATATGAAATTATGTAAGTACTCCAGTTTGCAATTAATGCAGCATCTCATGATCAATACTGAAAAGTGATTTATACTACAGAATGCATATTATCTATTACTATATTTGACAATATTTAGAAAATGTAAAGCAAGGAACCTAATTTATAGGTTTACATTTCTTTCAAGAAACTATGAAATTGTGGAAATAGCTTTTTGTTTAAGCATGACTGTAAAGTCAAATATGGGCTATGTTTATCAACATAATTTGAAACCTTTGAGTAAGTTTGCCAAGTTATCAGGGTTTTTTCTGTTTTGAATCTTGATCTACACATTGATCTCCAATTCACATAATGCTTGTGGAAACTTTCTAAAGTTTCCTACATGCGCTCTTTCTTTATAAAACATTTATTCCAAGCAAAGGTATCAGATATTTAGTTGTTTCTAAACTTGAGTCCACGCTTAAATAGTCTTAAAGGGTATTTTTAAAATATTTTGAAAATATTTCAGCTGTAATCAGCACGCCCTTGGTTATTTGACGGAATCATGCTGCAGTTAGATTTTCTTTTTGCAGCATTTGGGTTTGTTGTTGGTTTCCCTGAGAGAATCCTGGAGTATTTTTTCCATCACTCTCCCAAACAGTCTCAGAGCAGCACTACACTGGTGAAAACCAGTTTTGGTCTTTGGTCCAGCCTAACGTGACCCTTTGAGCATGATTGGTTGTGTCCAGTGCTGCCGGCTGTTAATGAGTTGGGGAAAAAAATAAATATTTTATTACAGAAAAACAGGACTCCAAAAATAAAAAGGGTGATGGCAGGGCCCAGAGGAGATGATTTTGGTTTGTTCCTGAGGCGTGCAGAGCTCTGTTCGCAGTGGCCCTGTCACAGGCAGATGCCACAGCTGGGACCATGGTTATTGCTGAGCTCTGTGACTCCTGTGGCATCTGAACCCCTTGGATGGGACCATGGTTATTGCTGAGCTCTGTGACTCCTGTGGCATCTGAACCCCGGACCATGGTTATTGCTGAGCTCTGTGGGATCTGAACTCCTTGGATGGGACCATGGCTATTGCTGAGCTCTGTGGATGGGATTGTGGTTATTGCTGAGCTCTGTGGGATCTGAACTCCTTGGACGGGACCATGGTTATTGCTGAGCTCTGTGGGATCTGAACCCCTTGGATGGGATTGTGGTTATTGCTGAGCTCTGTGGGATCTGAACTCCTTGGATGGGACCATGGCTATTGCTGAGCTCTGTGGGATCTGAACCCCTTGGATGGGATCGTGGCTGTTGCTGAGCTCTGTGGGATCTGGCCTCCCTGGTACTGAGTTTTCAGCCTCCAGCCCCCTGGTGCAATATGCCGTGGTCTGGCCTGGCTCACTGCCAGTCCTCTGCCCACTTTTGCTGGCCTAAGAAGGGCCGTGCTGTTTCCCTTTTTTGTGGTGTTTCCTTTTTTTTTTTTTTTTTTTTTGTGAGGACCTTGCAGAGGCAGCGTGCTCACTGGAGGTGATGGATTAATCAATTAATGATGCTGTTGGAAGCCTTTGATCACCCACATTGGGTGAAGCTTGGTGTATATTCTAAGGTGTGTCCACTACTAACCCGTGAGTGCTTCAGAACTGGGACCACCTTCTTTAAGGCCTTGGTGGAAAATTTGACTAAAGACTATAGAATATCGGGGTTGAGTCTGTAGCACTACTGCTGTTTCATGTGGTTGTGGTATTTAGGTCTGTTTTTTCCCAATGTGTAGCATTTTAACACAGCAGAGGAAATCTAACCTTTCATGCAATGACTTTCTCCAGATATGCTGCATTAAAGGTGAATAACCTGACCCTTGGCTTTTGCAGAGTAATGGAAGATTTCATGTAGCATTTTTCATCTTAAAAAAAAATCCTTGTACAGGTTTTGCTTTTCTAGTCCATGAAGGAAACCTGTATTTGCCATGATATAAATATGCTTAAAATGTAACATTTTATTTCTTCATAATGGATTTTTTTTCCTTTCTTTTGTGTTTGCTTGTGCATTAAATCAGTAGAGCATTATTTGCACAAGCAGAAAATTAACATACTAACGAGAGTGCTGCATTTTATGTTTCTTTGTCGTGCAGTAAATACTTGCAGGATAAATGGGAATATTTTCAGTTACTATGAACTTGTTTCAAAGGTCTTCGGTACATTTAAGGAGAGCAATATACATTTGAAGTCACCTTATTTTGTATTAAATTATAAATTGTGCAAAGGAGTGGGTGTTGTGGCACAGTAATTTTGTACTGATATGAAATGTATAGCTATTAAAGCTATGGTTTGCTTTTTAACTCGTTCTTTTCATCCTAATGCAAATTTGAGTGTTTTTATTAGGTTGTATTTTTCTATGTATATATATATACAATTTCAAAATACTATGATTGGGTAAACTGAAAAATGTAATTATTGATTTGATTCTGATATTTAGAATTTTGGAATAAAATACCTCTTAATCAACAGAAATTCTGTTGTAGGCTTGTTTTTGTTTGGGTTTTCTTAGGTGTATTTTAAAAATGCATTTAATTCACCAGAAATATTTCATAATATATGTTTGTACTCCACAATTATGTGCTAAATTCAAAAACCTTACATTTACACAGCTTTTAGGTTCGCACCTCAAGTGGCACCTTGAGTCAAAAAATCTTGTAATCACAAGCAAGAAAAATGATCTAGTCACAAACTATATACTACCACCATAAAACTGATTTCCAGCAGAAATTTCTGCATGTCAGAAATAAATATTTTAGACTTTATAGGTGCCACATTGCTGTAGAAAATGGTGACATCTTGTCCTGAGGTTAGGAAAATTCTCAGAGAGGTGGAGTTTCTTTCCTTGTATTTTTATTCTCATTTAATCTCAGTGTTACATTTTTTCTGATTACCAGTCATATTCACCTTGTGTGAGTGGGGTGACAGCAATATTTTGTGTCACAATAAAGGCATGAGTGTGTTTTAATGATAAAACAAACAGTGAGAAGTAAATGTGACTGTGAACACTTCAGAAAAACTCCAAACTAGTGAATAACCTGGCTTGCTAGTAGAGAATTTGTTAACCTAAAGAGTAATAAAGGAGACAGAAAAGATAAATGAGACAGAAAAGATGAGTAATAAAGGAGACAGAAAAAGATGAAATATTTGTGGTTTAATTAACAACTTCCACTGCTGTCACAGTAGCTGTATGTGGTGTAAGAAACACAACAGCAGCAAACATGTTTGTTAAAAGCCAAACGTGGATTTTAGCCTTTGTTCCACACACCCTGCAACCAACACAGGCCTGGTTCCTGTTAAATAAGATACCTGCAGCTGGATAGCAGCACAAGGATCACTGCATCTGCCTAGCAGCTCCAAATTAATACATTATTATTAAGAAATTAGTGACAACAGCTGTATCATTACAGGAACAAGGCAACAGAATTTTTCAAATTCCCATTTTATGGTGCAGCCACCTGAGGTAAGATGGTGGCCCATGTCCTGAGTTAAATTGCATTTACACCACTCCACTGGAGCTCTGCTACTGTACTTCCACTCTTTGCACACCTGAGTGATGCTTTACTATGTGTTTCGATCTTGAGTTGGTTTGTAAATTAATTGCTAATACATTAATACTTCACTGCATACCAGTACATTAATATTTTTAAATCCCCGGTTCAGGCATTCTCAAGAACATGGTGAACAATTGGAAATAAGGTGAAAAAAATATTTACAGGAACTTCTCATCAATAGATTGTCTGATCTGCATAAAGAATTGAGGTTAGTGCTCTCAGCTGCCCATCTTCTCACAAGGCATTTCACTAGAATCAATCTGTTCCACTGCACGTTCCTGATAAACCTCCTGAAAATCTGGTGCTGAATTATTACCCCTCATGACAAACCCACAGGACATGCTAAGACAAGATTTGCAGGACACAAAAGCACAAAACAGACATTGAAAATGTGAGAAAAAGATTGACAGTAAAGCACCTCATTGTAATTTACTTTATTTGTAATTTTACATGCAGTCCAGTCCTGTGTGGTACTGCTTTTGAGAGTTTTGCAGAGTCCACACAGATTGACATTTCTGTGTCATTTGTGCTCACATTTTCAGCCCTGGCAGAACAGCAGATGCCAAGTTCAGTGGTTGGTGGCAATGGTTGCAATTTGTTTGCAGTTTGATGAATGTATAACAACCTTTAAAGACTGCAGGAGTTACTACTGGACACAATTCCTCAAGAGAATACTCAGGTAGTTGACATAAATTACTACAAACCTTCATTTCTTCAAAGAAAATTTGTTTAAGCAGAAAATCCTGATTGTGATTATATTTTTGCCTAAATTAATGTTATTGTGTACCCTAATTTTTCCTAGCAATTTTTCTAAATGCAGTACAGACAATTAATTTCCCTATGTTATTGCCCATTTGGAACCATTTTCAAGAAAGCTTTTATCACCCATTTAACAGATTTCTTTCCCCCCAGAACTTTATAAATGAATAATTGTGCATATTCATATCATCAACATTAATTTAAAACGTTCCAGCTGCCAAGGTGGTTCAACTATTCCTCTGCAAATAATTTATATCTTGTTAAAAGCTCACGTCCGCAAACATTTGGGAATGGATTTGTGATCTGCCACACCCTCAGTCACCAGACAAATTCCTGAACATAGGAAGCCCAGAGCAGCAGCACCAAGTTTTCTGCAGGTCTCTTTTCCCACCTAGGACCACACACAGTTGCAGGGAATCCAAAATTAATTCAGCTCCAAGAGTGGCTGTGCAGGAACAGCCACTTTCCCTTCCCAGTGCCCACATAAAAGGCTGAAATAGGAAGCTGGGTGAGAGGATGTTAATTAAGCAAATAGGCACTGAGCATGTCTGCTACACTAAAAGGAGAATTTTTTTTTTTCTTTATGAGATCCTGGAGGAGTTTCACATCAAATAAATGGTTGTTTTATTTGTCTGGTTTTTGCCGGTCCTTTGCTGCCTCTCAAGAAAGGTCCTATAAAATGAAATCAGGTTTTCATGGCAAAGGTTTTTTTGGTGCTGATTAAGAAAAAGAGATTGACAGATTGACAATAAAGAACAGTATTGAGAAGTACCTGCTGAGGAGGATGTGCATTTCCCACTACCCTGCAAGCAGTGACTGCTGCAAAATGGTGCCAATGGACTATCAGCATCTGCAATAAAAGCAAATTGTATTTCCTGTGTCAATCCCAAATCTATTTCAAGTCATTGTTAATGGTAGTGAAGTAATTACATTGTACTGTACAGAATGATGTGGAGGCATAAGGAAAAGTGTATTTTTATTAGATTTTACAAGAGATACATTGAAAATATGCACAGTAACCTGTCAGTTCCTCCTTTCAGTATGGGCAAATTTATCCCCTGCTACAGTTTGTGACTCTATTCCTCTGTTTCTCTTTCAATGAAGAAATTTTCTGCGATCTGAAAATGACAGGATTTGGCCTAGTATGTTATAGTGTCTAAAACAAACCTTTTATTTGACTGATCTTTATTTTGTTAAAAATAAAGAAAATTTGTTAAAAAGCAAATCAAGTAATTTTATACTTGCCAAAGAAGCTTCTATTCACCATTTCAACATCCAGTGAAGATTTAGTATTAACCTGTTCTGTAAGTGCTTACAGAGAATGGGATGTTGGCTCCCTGGAATCCTGGCATGGGCAGGAGTGATCCCAGTGTGTGCTCAGCTCCCAGGGACACAGGTTGGGGTTGCCCCCCCTGCTCTGGGGCACTTTGGTTTGTCTGGATGTGCTCCCTTTCCTCGGGTTTGGGGTTTTTTCCCCAGCCTTACCTCCAGTGAGCACTGCAGTGGTTTTCCATTACTCCAACCTGGGCTGTGCGGATACATCCAGCTCCCTCAGCCCCTCCTCATCAGGCATGTGTTCCAGTCACTGTGACAGCCTTGAAAGTGACATTACACCTCCTAAAGCCTTGATCCTGCACACAGCCATTTCTGCCTCGTGTGCATGATTATTCCTATCAGCAGTCCCTGATATCCAACACTGCACCGATCAGCAGTATAGAGAACAAACATTCTTAGCTCTCCTGAATGCATTTTTTAGAATTAAAGATGCACATAAGTAAAATTGGAACGTGTATTCATGTGTTTGTGAGAAGGGGAAGGCTCAGGAGCACAAGCGAGATGAGGAGCAGCTGAGGGAGCCGAGTGTGTTTATCCCAGAGAAAAGGCGGCCCAGGGGAGGCCTCGGCGCTCCTGCAGCTCCCTGAAAGCAGCAGCAGCAGCAGCCAGATGGGCTCAGGACGAGGGGACACAGCCCTAAGCTGTGCCAGGGGAGGTTCAGGCAGAGTTTTTCACAGAAACGATGATCAGACATCGGAACGGGCTGCCCAGAGAGGTGGTGGAGTCACCATCCCTGCGGGTGCTTCAGGAGAGCCTGGAGGTGGCACTCAGTGCTTGGCACGGTGCTCTTGGGCCGCAGGGCGGACTCGGTGACCTCGAAGGCCTTTCCCAGCCCAGTGGATTCCGTGGTTCTCTGGATCTGTGGGTCACTGACACCGCGGCTGCCCTGCGGCAACAAGAGCGGGGGGCGATGCGAGCGGGGCGGCCTCAGGGCGGTGACACCCCGGGCACCTGGGGGAGAGAGGCGGTGACACCCCGGGCACCTGAGGGAGACAGGGGGCGGTGACACCCCGGGCAGCTGAGGGAGAGAGGGGGCGGTGACACCCCGGGCAGCTGAGGGAGAAAGGCGGTGACATCCCGGGCACCTGGGGGAGAGGGGCGGTGACATCCTGGGCACCTGGGGGAGAGAGGCGGCGACATCCCGGGCACCTGGGGGAGACAGGGGGCGGTGACACCCCGGGCATCTGGGGGAGAGGGGCGGTGACACCCCGGGCACTTGGGGGAGAGGGGCGGTGACACCCCGGGCACCTGGGGGAGAGGGGCGGTGACACCCCGGGCACCTGGGGGAGGCGGCCCCGCTGGGCCCCGCCCCGGCACGTCGGTCGGTGGGCGGGCGGGCAGCGCCGCTGCCGCAGCAGCAGCAGAGCCGGGCCCGGGGCCGCGGGTGCGGAGCGCTGCGCCGGCCGCGCTCCCGCAATATGCCTCCGCTGCCCGCGGGCTGCTCGCCATGCCGGGCACCTGCGGGCGCCTCTCCGCGCTGCTCCCGGGGCTGCTGATGGTGATGATGATGGTGATGATGATGATGGGGCGGCCGCCCCCCGCCACCGCCGCCGCCGCCACCCGCCCGCAGCAGCAGCGAGCAGCGCTGCCCGGGGGCGCCCCCGCCGCGGCATCAGGTACAGAACCCTCCTCTGTATGAGGTACCGACCCCATCCCTTCATCCGGTACCGGGCCCTCCTCTGTATGAGGTACCGAACCCTTCCCTTCATCTGGTACCGGACCATCCCCTTCATCTAGTACCGAACCCTCCTCTGTATCAGGTACCGAACCTTCCTCTGCAGCCGGTACCGACTCCATCCCTGCATCCGGTACCGACCCCATCCCTGCATCCGGTACCGAACCCTCCTCTGCATCAGTTAGCGACCCTTTCCCCGCATCAGTTACCGACCCCATCCCTGCATCCGGTACCGACCCCATCCCTGCATCCGGCACCGAACCCCCATGCGGTACCGACCCTTCCCCTGCATCCCCCTTCCTCCCTGCGGGATGGCCGCTCCCCCCGGCATCGGGCACTGACCCGCACCTCGGGCCACCCAAGCCTGGCCTTGGCCACTGGGGCTCCAGGGATTCCTGCTGCTGGCAGGAATGGCCCCAGGGAGAGAGCCGAGCGTCCGTGGAATAGAAATATATATGTGTGTGTCTCATAGTCGGGTGTTTATTTCCGTGTATGTTTCTGAGGATATTTCTGCGTCGCTTTAAAAATAACCCAGCTGCTACGTGTGCGAGCATCTTGAGCCTGTCAAAGGAGTGATGGGGCTGCTGAGCTCGTTAGTTTTTGCAGCCCCTCTGCAGATGCTTACCCAAGACCAGGGGATAATGTGCAGGTTTCAGCTTCAGGCCTTGGTTTTGCAGCCGAATATTTTGGGGAACCCCTTTGCAGAACCAGAGCGAATAATGAGGTGTCTGTGCTGTCATCAAAAATACATGTATAGTCTGAAGTTTAGTGGCTCAAATGAGGATAAACCCAGTGTTTTTCTTGCCATACTGCCTTTCACCAAAGAATTTCAAGATGGTTTCGAGCATGAATTAAGACCTTTTAACACCAAGGCTCCATTTCAGCATATCACTGGAGCATATGTTTCGTTTTTAGCATATAGGCATGCATGCTTCTCTTTCCAGCTGACTTCAGGAAGGTATAAAATGTGCTTAGTTTCAGGCAGATGGTTAATATTTTCCTGAATTCAAGCCAATTTGCAAAGCTGCCGAAGTGTATATTTGTTAATTAGGAAATACAAGCAAAGATATTAAATTGCAGTATTTGCTTGCAAATTCTTTAAGATGTAGGACAAGTAACTCGATCTGATAGAAAATGAACAGAGTCTTAAATTTTTTCTTTGTACATTCTTAAAATGCCTTGATTTGCTCTTCAGGTCTTTTTTGTGTGGGTTTGGGTATGTTTTTATTAGTGTTTTTCAAACATTAAAACTGTAGCATTTTGAAGAAGGGCAATTAATGAACATCTTGGGCCTTCTTTTTTTTTTTCATTTCCACTGATGATTTTTCATTAGTTTGCTTCTTATTGTACTTTTAGTAGGATATACCATTAATCACCAGCAAACACCACTTAAGAAGCATTGGCAGCATTTCTGGCTTGGGCAGTGAACGTTTTGCTCATTAAAAATTGAGTGCCAAAAAAAAAAAAAAAAAAAGGATAGTTTTTCTAATTCAATGATCCTCTTTGGTTTCAGGTATTGATTTCTTTTCCAGAAGCTCTGTTACCTTATCTCCTTCAGCCCTGGCCAAGGTCTTTGTTGGTATCTAACATTTTGATGCCTGTTCTCTTGGTTTGCTGTTGTTTTTGCAGGCCCACATGCCCAGCTCTTGTTGCTTTTTTATTTGTTTATTTGGCATCACAGGTTCTGAGAGTCCAGAAAGTGATTTCTAGTCCACAGCTTTCATCATGATCACTCTCAATTTATGAATGTTAAAAATTATCATTTGAGTTGGTTGTCAGCATTTGTTTATGTTAGGCTTAAATATAGTTCAAGCTTTATTTCACTTGTTGGCTGGATTTGTAAATGATCTTGATAAATTTGTTTTTCTTTATAAAAGCTGAAAAAAGCCAATGTTAGACTCTGAAAAAGATAAGCTAATTGCTGCTCTGAAACTTTTATTTCTCTGAAGAAGCTACCAAGCACCTTTGATATTTTTTGTGTGGCATTTCAGCAAAGCATGTAAGCAATTTTTGCTTCATTGACATTTTGGACGTTTTTAGAAGGAGAAGGGGACTCCAGAGGTATCTATAATGGACACTAATGTCTTTTTGTGTTAAATGCTCATCGGGTGGTTCACAGCTGCCAGGTAGGAGGGCTAAATGGCTGCTGCCTTTCCAGCAGAGCCATTCCTCAGGGCAAGGGGCCACTCCTGCAGCTGCAGGGGCTGGAGGCTGCTCTGCCCTCTGCCACCAAGGAGGAGCCTGCCTGGATTTGGGGTTGTGCTGGGTGATGTGATGGGGACCAAGAGAATTTGGGTTTGTGCAGGGTGATGGGGATCCCAGGGAGAGGAGGAACCTGCTGAATTTGGGTTTGTGCAGGGTGATGGGGACTGAGGAGGTTTATCCTGCCTGGATTTGGGTTTGTGCAGGATGATGGGGACTGAGGACGTTTATCCTGCCTGAATTTGGGTTTGTGCAGGGTGATGGGGACTGAGGAGGTTTATCCTGCCTGAATTTGGGTTTGTGCAGGGTGATGGGGACTGAGGAGGAGAATGCCTGAATCTGGGGTTGTTCAGGGTGATGGTGACCCCAGAGTGAGGAGGAGCCTGCCTGAATTTGGGTTTGTGCAGGGTGATGTGAGCCCAGAGCTGCCCAGCAGAGGAGGCTGATCCTGCCTGAATTTGGGTTTGTGCAGGGTGATGTGAGCCCAAGGAGGTTGATCCTGCCTGAATTTGGGTTTGTGCAGGGTGATGGTGAGCCCAAGGAGGCTGATCCTGCCTGAATTTGGGTTTGTGCAGGGTGATGTGAGCCCAGAGCTGCCCAGCAGAGGAGGCTGATCCTGCCTGGGCACAGGGCAGGGCTGGAGCTCTCAGCCTGCTGCCCTTTGACGTGTGTTCCCCTATCGATGGCCCTGTTCTGTCGAAGCTCATTACGGCGTTTTACAGATCAATTCCCTCCCGGGTTAAGCGGCTCCTGCCGCTGGTGCTGGCTGAGGAGGGATGCTGGAGTCAGCACAGCTGTGTGCAGAGCCTGTGCTCGCAGGGAGAAGGCAGTGGCACTTCATGACTTTGTGTTCATCTCTTTCTTTTCCCCTGGAAACAGCAGCAAACTTGCCACTGCCAAGAGAAATAAGTTCTATAACAAAGCAGAGAACACATCCAAGAGGGACCCAGTCCATGGAGTTATTCTGACTGGTCTCATCTCACAGAGGCAGGCATGCTTCCAAATTAAAGAAGAAAATTTTAAAAATTGCAGAGTGAGAGAAACAGGTCTCTCTGGTTAGGGTGGTGATTGCTGGAGTGGAGAACCTGCCTTGGCTCTTCCTTATTCTTCGTGATTTTTTGCATTTTCCTTGTGGCAGTTTGGAAATCCGGGCTCTGGTGTGCAGGAGCAATTGGAGAGAAGCCTCTGGGAGCCTCAGATATTCATCATTGAGGTCAGCAGGCTTGAGCACAGAATTCAGTGAATTATAGTCCTGGCTCTGATCCAGGCCAATCTGGTTTTGTTTTCCATGTTCCCTTTTCTTTATCCTTATTGAGGTGCATTCTTCACAGGAGCTGAGAGTTACATTTTTTAATGTTCATGAGACTATCCTGATGTGGGGCATTATTATTCCCTTTCTAATGCAGATATTGCTCTATAAATAGAGCAGAGACCACTAATTGAATAAGTGATGGTTATCTGTATCAGCTCTGGGGCAGGCAGGTCTGACATGCACAGAATGAGCAGCTGCAGAAAAAGCAGCTGTGTCAGTGGCAGCTGTCACTTTGCACAGGGTGACATGCAGCATCTTCATCTTGCAGGGTTTTTACCATGTTGAGACATTAAATTAGACTTGAGTAATGTTTTAAAATAGTTTGGGTTTTTTGTTGTTTTTATTTTTTTATTTTTTATTTCAAGTGTGGGTAGTCCCTGTGCCTTTTGTAATCCCAGCATGAACAAGAAAAACCTTGCCCTGTTATTTGTTATTGACCATGCCCAATCTGCCTCTTGGTCCAGAATTCAGGGGAAAAGGAGTTTATCTTGATTTTGTGATTTTTTTAAATTATTTTTTATGCAGATGGCTTTTTATGCAGTGGGGAGATTAGCTTGGTTCTGTAGGGTGAAATGCAAAAGCTGTAGCAGCTAACAGCGGTGCTGGACAAAGGAGAGGGGGGATTTGGAATTGCTCTGTGCATTTATTTGTTAATACACAAACCCCTGTTTGTGGAGACAGATGAGATAGATATGTGATTGTTGACAAACCCAGAAGAAAATCAGAGATTATTTTTTTACCTGCTGCAGACAAATGCACTGCCTGGATGCTGCCTGTGGAAGTTGGTTCTGAGCCCATGTCTCAGCACTGTCTGCCTGCATGTGGTGATCAGTGGCTGCTCAATATGAAGCTGTGCTGTAGACAAGTCATTTCTGGCTCAGAGTTTTCTAAACTCTTTTCTATGTTGTCTTAGTTTCCTCCTGCTGGAATGATCAGGAAGAATTTCTCATGCTTCCTTTTTATTTGAGACACCAAAAGAGAAACATTTCTCCAAAACAACATGTTTGTGTGACTAACTGCTTTTTTCATCGTGGTGTTCCATGTTTCTTGCTGTAGAATATTTTGTATATTGGTGTGTAGCTGATACTAATACTTGGGTATTTAGAGGAGCATTTGGTTCTGATATCTTGTTACATGTGTCTGGGTTTGAATTTGAGCAATAACACATAATAATGCACTTAGCCCCATGGTGTAGTGTGTTCTTTGTCACTTGATGGAATAATCTCTGTGGTTTGCTGTCCCCAAAGTCACTGGATTGGGGATTAGTAGGGCAGCAATCAATCCAGTTTTGTTTTAGAGCTTTTGTTGCAGTCAGATACCAGAGGAAAATGAGGGAGGAATTAAAAGCTGTGTGGGAGATTCTTTAGCATTCCAGTAAGGAGGAAATTCAGTCATTTTCATGGCTCAGCAGTTATGTGGGATACAGTTCCTGCTCAGGGTGCCAGGGCTGTCTGAATAGAGGCTTCTGATCAGAGCTGGCATTATTTTTGTTTTATACAAGCAGCAACACAACCCTCTTATCCTGTGGATACTGGAATATAACTGGTGTCAGGGAAAAGGTTTATTTTCAAGTTAGAAGTGCTACATGCACACCCCCGCCAAATAGTTTAGTGATTTAAGATAATTCCACCTATAGAAATCAGCTCAGAAAATGGCCTTTGATCTGCTGTTCATTTTTCTCAGGATTCCCATCCTCTGGTATTTCCAATGATGGCTTCTGAGCTAGGTGAGACAGAATGCAGGATTTGGACATGTCCTAATTTGTTGGAGATGATGTTCTTAAGGGTCTGAGCTTCCTGTGCTGTTCTAGGACTTGGTAATGCAACAAAATACCAGGGAGGGCATTAGGATACTAATGAGAGGGGATGAAGCATCTGCAGCTGGAAATGGGAATGAATAAGGAAAAAGAAATATTCACAGATGCACGTGCTCCAGGATGTAGGTCACTCAGTTGCCAGCACAAGAAAAAGAGGAGTTTGGGGTATTTCATGGTGAAAAACACGTGAACAAATACGTAATAAGTTTTTTGGGGATTTTTTTTAGGAAGAGAATCTGCATAAAAACAGGGATAGTGAGAAGCTCTGAAGAGTGAGACATCTCTCCTGAGCTTGCTTTCACTGAAGCCTGTAATACATCATACAGCATCATGCTCTATACCTCAGAAAGCTTGATTTCAGCAAACTTGCCTTGATTGTAGCTTTCTTTGTGAGGAACTGAGAGAGACAATGTCTTTTTGAGAATTGTTGAGAGACGCAATGTCTTTTGGCATTCATGGAATCAGGGCCCATGGATTCATGGTCAGAAGTGGCAGGAAACAAGGGATTAATGATGGCAGGAAGGTACCCATTGCAAGGTGGTGGTTTCTGCAGCTCGTGTTTGTTTTGCTAAAGTTTGCTTCTTGTCAATGTGTTGGCAGAAAGTGCACCATCAAAGGGCAATTGCTATGTAAAAACATTCACAGAGTTGCTGTCAGGCTGAGAATTTGGAATGCAGCTGCTATCTGGGTCACTGGGGATCTGTAGCAAGCTTTCTCTGTGAACTAGCTCAGCAGATGAAGTCTTTGAAGACACAGGCAAAGATCTGAGAGGAAAGTTTATTCAAAATAAACTCAGTTCTTGGTGTGTCAAACTTAGCAAAACAGCACAGACTACTTTGTTGTCTTGAAAGTTGCATATTCTTACATCACTGTATCCATCTGTAGTGAATGGGGACTTGAGGCACAATGTGGCAGAGCAAATGTGTCCTCTTCATTACTCCTGATACTGTTTCATTCCTAATTCATAGGTTTTACATCTGGAGCACCCAGGTTCTGTGATCAACCATTCCCCTGAACCATCAGAGTTATTTTATTCTCAAATAACTCTCCTGTGTTCAGCAGGTTGAAACCACCAGGTCTGGTTTCTCCTGCCTAATCCTGGCTTTGCCAGGAGTGTTGAAGCCGTCAGGTCTGGTTCCTCCTGCCTAGTCCTGGCTTTTCAGGGGTGTTCCAGCACAGCTCCTGCATGCACTGCCACCTTCCACACGTGGCTGCAAGGAATTGCATTCAGCAGCTGCTGCATTTCCTGCCTTGCTTCTCTGGCTCTGCTTGTGGCAGAAAACACGAGGCTTGGGAACACTTGTCCTGCCGGCACAGGTTTGAGGGGAGGGTGTGAGTGTGCACAGCTTGGCAACCAGCACTAGGGAAGGGGATCTGCTGGGAAAAGCTGTGCTAGGGAATTTGGGGTTGGGAAAGTTGAAGAGAATGGGTTCATCTTGCAGAGCTCCCTAAGCCTGGTGTTTAGTAGGGCAGGTTTCACTCAGGGTGTGACGGTGTTCACAGGGGTCCAAGGATGAGGGAAGAGATGAGGATCTGACTCCATGTTTCACAAGGCTGATTTATTATTTTATGATATATATTACAATAAAACTATACTAAAAGAATAGAAGAAAGGATTTCATAGAAGGCTAGCTAAGAATAGAAAAAGAAAGAATGATAACAAAGGCAGCTGTCTCAGACTCTCTGTCCGAGCCAGCTGACTGTGATTGGCCATTAATTAGAAACAACCAACATGGGCCAATCACAGATGCACCTGTTGCATTCCACAGCAGCAGATAATCATTGTTTACATTTTGTTCCTGAGGCCTCTCAGCTTCTCAGGAGGAAAAATCCTAAGGAAAGGATTTTTCATAAAAGATGTCTGTGACACTCAGGGTGTGCTCAGCTGGGAGAGGCATTCCAGATCCCTTCAGCAGAGCTGGGTTCCTGGGAAAGGGAAAATGAAAGGGCAGTCCTTCCAAACTCAGCCTGCAGCAGAGCGCATCTCCCTTTCGCATCTACACCAGGTTACAGAGGGCAACCTTTGGGCAGCTTGTTGCCCTGGCATTTTGGGGTATTTAGGTCAGGAAAGGATGACTCCTACATCTTCCATACAGGAGAGCACTGATGGACTGTAGTGTGAGCAGGTTCTTGCTCTAGACCAGCGCTGAGTGTAGAGCACCCTCCAAAGTGCCTTAGCGCAGCTTCTCAGCCAGAGTGCAGGGCTGTGTGTGCCACCAGCACTTCTGGCCAGTACCAGCACAAAACCACATGCTGTGAGCTTCAGAAGCAGCTGTGAGTGGTTTGTAGAGGATGTGGATAAAGTCTCCTCCAGTCTCAGCTGGACCAGCTGCCCTAACTTCCCAAATGACCCTGGCTGTAAGCACGTTGTGCATTGCTGTAAACACCACAGTGACAAGTCTGCAGCTCGTGGCACTTGCATGGCATCACCCTGCTGATGTGTGCCTGATGTAGCTCCTGGCAGCCATCTGTGTGCCCTGCTGGGGTGGACAGGCCTGGCAGTGATGTTCTTGCCTGTCTCTGTGTGTGCATAAGTCCCCTAAGTCTCATCAAGGGCAGGCATGGACCCTTGTTCATTCCCCTCAACTTCTTGTCCTTCTTTCTCTTCCCTGTTTATACTTCATTCTGTGGACTCAAAGAGTCTCTGCTGTCTGAAAGAAGTCAGGTTCAGGGCACAATTGTCACAATGTGGAAATGAGGCAGTTGCAGAGTCAGTTCCTGCTGGATTTCCACATGACCCTTTCTCCAGCATTCTGCATTTACTGTTGACAGTGCCAGGTACATAAGAAACTGCATTTCTACCAAGGGAAGAGGCAAGAGGTGGCCTCTCCTTGAGATTACATGAAATGAAGTGTGCCTTGTGGTGGGTTAGAGAGCAAAAGCCAGTTTTGTCCCTCTACCTTGTGATTTTTCCTCGCCCCATTTTGAGAAATGTGCTGGTTTTGGTGTGGGCCTTACCTGAAGCACTGGCAGCTGCATGCCAGCTGTGGTGGGGGATGTTGGGGGTTTTTTGTGTGTGTAGAACCTGATGCAGTGCTTATGATGAGCGTGAGGCAGGCACTGAGCCATGTGCACGAGGAGCTCATGAAACAGGAGAACGGAGAGAATCTCAGAGCTGCTTAAACTTGTCCCCAGCAGGCTGTGGTTGAAAGCCATTATTGATGTGAGCACTGCACCCCAAAAGTGCTCTGAGGTCTGTGGGGTGTTGTGGGATTGATGAGGGCTCCATCCTGTGCCTTTTGAGTGTTGGTTTGGCTGCTTTCACCAAACACAGTGTGGCAGATCAGTTGGAGCACTGACTCATTGTGGTGCAGCTTATTGTGGAGGAAAGAGCTGAATTTAGGTGGGTTTTGTTTGTTTGCTTCAGTGCGGTCCTTAATAGTACCTCTGCCTCTTCTGGAATGTTTTCTTGTATCTCACATACTTTTATTCTTTTTATTTCTCATTTATCTTTTACCTGTATTTAATGCTGGAACTTTCCCACTGGTGTGTGCATGTAGCTTTCAGGGTTCAGGTTGTTTTAGTTTCAGGTCTGAGCAGCCCTTTCAGTACTCAAACTGATTTTACTTTCAGAATCATTGGTATTACTGTTTTCACTAACTGCAAGAGTTATCATGTTATGCCATGCAAGACAAAGTATATCTTTTCACCCCATTTTCCATAATGAGGCATGGAACTTGCATCAGATTGTGAGCCCTAAATTCTCAAAGGATGGTGTAGTCCAGGTAACACTTTCAGACAGATTTGCTAAATTATTGTTAAAAATTAAATACTAATAAAAAATATTATTAGTATTGAAATTAGCAGCTGAAATAGGTGATGATGATACTTGTTGGTTTTATTTTCTGTGATTTGAGAGTAACTGAGGATCTGGGTGGATGTTTAGCTGGAGGGGCCATCGGGGGCATTCTTAGAGCAGGGCTGGCACCGAACTCACACCTGGGAGCTCTTTCCTGTCAGGCCATGGAAGGCTGCAGGATTGGGGAACCTCTCTGGACAACCTATTGCTGTGGTTGTTTATCCTTAGAGAGAGAAGCAAATCCCTTGTCCAGTCAGATCCTTGCCTGCAGCTGGGAATTGTTGCCCTGCCATGCATCTCAACAGAGCTCTTGGCCCTTTATCCCTGGTAAATTCCTGGGAGAGGGAAGGCTGCTGTTTGGGGCCCCCCAAAACCTTCCCTGTGCAAGGTTAAACAGGTTCATGTCCTTCATGTGCCTTCCCCCAGTGCTAAAACAGGGACAAGGTGGAGTTACACCCTCTGCTGCAGATTTGGGGCTGTTCCATAGATATGATGCATGCAGTTGGCTCAGTCTGCTGAAATGGATGCTGGTTATGAATCTTGGCAAAACACCAAATCTATTTATTATTAATGACTCTGCATGAGCAAGGCTCCCAGATGAAACTGATTGGAACATTCTCAGGGAAGTCATTTGCTGTGAGGTAGCAAATCTGGTTGGTAATTTCTATGTGCTAATCTGAGAGAAGGTCAATGATGTCAAGATATTTGGAAATATTGTCTGTTTTGCTGGGATGAAGAAGGATGTGCTTGCCCTCTCCACCTATTATAGGCTCTAATGGAATTAAGACAAGCTTTTTCATGTAATTGTGGAAAATATTCTTTTTCTGCTTTGAAGCATTTCATTAAGTGACTGAACAGGAGAAATGGGTGGTTTTATGTTGGGTAAATGCAGGATTTTGGTAGATTGTGTGTTTAGAACAATAAAAGCTGTTAATAACATGAATTATGGCTTGTGATAAATATCACAGATGCTTATTCTATTGTTTCTGGGAGCAAAGGAGAAAACTTACTCTCACTGGGCTGCAGTAGAGAGTTTCTTTGGATCGTGGAGCACTGAGGTTGAGAAAATCCTCTAATTAAATTCAGCATGAGACCCAGTGAAACATTGGTGAGACCCTGCATAGTCTGGGTGCACTGTTGGGCAAAAGAATCCGTCATGGCTGTTTCTCTCTTAATTAGTTGTCAGCTTCCTTCTCCCCCTCTTGTGGTTTTTTTTTTTTTTTTGAGTGTTTTTTTTTTCTTAAGGACAGTAGAGAAAACCTGTCCCTTGACAAGTCTGTCTGCTGGATTCGTCAGTGCTCCATGGCACAGATTGTCCCAGAAATACTTAAGGGGATTTGTTTCCCCCCAGTCCAGCTGGCACCATCTCAGAGGTGCTGAATGAACCTTGAGGATTTAGGGGGGGAAAAAAGAAATTGTTTACTGCCCCGTTCTTAGCCTGGGTGTCAACAAAACCATTTCCATCCTTCTGGAAAGGTTTCCATGGAGCTAAGTCGTTTTCCCATTGCTCCCTGCAGGACTTGGGGCAGCTGCTGGGCAGGGAGAGCTTGTGTTTGTGCAGGAGGCAGCACAGCTGGGCCCTCAGCTGGCTCTGGAGGGCTTGGTGTGGGGCTGAGCTGCAGGCAGGCAGTGATGGCAGTGCCTGAGCCATGAGTGCACCCAGCTCTGCCACTCTCCTGCATGGCACCCTGAGCACTGGAGTTCTTGTGCTGCCAAGAATTCCATTGTTTTCCTCTATCCTGTGACCTGATGAGGCACAACTTTCTCTTTTTCTAAACCTTTTTAAGCCCTGAGCAATAATTCTTATTTAAAATGAGTAGGGATCTACAATCATTTTTCTAATACCTGATGCTCTGTATTCTTTCTTTTGTGTTTTTTCATCATTCACTTTATGAAACTCAACTTTAATGGAAATTTCTATATGAAAGAGCTTGTTGGGTGCTCTTGCTTTGTTGCTGTAATATGGATTTCCCAAATCTTGCAATAAAAAATTCCCATTCCATGTGTACAGAGCTACCCTTAGGGAATGCTGTCCTGCAAACTTTAAATTCTATTTTCTCCATATATGTCTTTATACATTGGCCTTCTTCCAAGGGATTAGAGAATCTTTTCCTGCAGGTGAGAGACAGACATTGCAGCAGCATTACAAATGTCTTTCTTGAAGGAGTGGTATGAGATTTTACAGCTTTAGGGGAAGGAAAGTATTCTCAGACAAGGGTAGTGAGCGGGTTGTTATTGAAAAATATCTCTGAATGCAACAGTGGTTGTCCTTTGCAATTAGTGAATAATGTGCACTGATGTTTGAATTTCTGGTTTGTGGGCTGTATTATTGCAGAGTCTGTGGATGCATGTCTGTGCTGGGGTTTCACAGCATTAAATGTCATGTTTGAACAGGTGCTGCTTTGTTTTCCTGTGATTATTTTTCCCCTCCTTCTGTCAAATTGAGGGTATGTTTAAAATTGCACAGTTTTTTTTTTTTTTTTCTGCCAATTCCACTCACAAGCCCCCACTAGGAATTCCACAAGACAAATGCTGTACCTGACCCATTAGGATTAAAAAAAAAAAAAAAAAATTATTCATGTTGTGAGGGTACTGGAATATTCTTTCTGTCCAAGTATATTGACTGTTAGAGAGTAGGTTTGACAAATCATTCCAAATTCTCTACAAGAAATGGTCACAATTTGTTAAGATGCTGCTGCTGGCTGATTTATTTTTGCTGTGTAAAGGCTGAAGGTTTAATTGTGAAGTTCATCAGTGAGAAATCCACATTGTTGGCTTATCCTCTAATAGGCATTTGCCCATTTTTCTTGAAGGTGTATAATATATTGTGGGGTTTATATAAAAACTCCATATTTAAAATAGAGTATTGTGAAGATTTTATAATATTCTCCTTTGTACTTTTCCTCCCAATATTCTGTAACAAACTGAATTTTTAATATTTTCATTCCCCCAGCTCTGGTGCAAGGTAAAATGATACAGGCAGTGATTTAAAAAATGAAAGAGCAGCATTACAGGTTTAATATTAGCCAGTGAGTAAACTGAAATGAAAAAAATAACATTATAATGGCCTCTGAAATGCCCGGGCAAAGCTGTTTTATTTTGTGGGTTTTGGGAGCTCTTTCTAGTATTTGCTTGCTCATTTTAATCACTTTCACTTGCACATTTATCTCAATTTGAAAGGTAAATTTTATTTAAGATTTCATTCTTGTAACATTAATAATTTATCTTACTTATATCAAATTACAGAGGACGATATTTAAAATAAATGACTCCTGAATAAGTGAATAAGTGAAGCTCTTCAGACTGCAGCATTTCATCTTGTCTGCTGTCTGTCTGCCTTGCCCCAGGAAGGTGAATTTCTGCTTCAGTCTTCCATAGTAACCACAGCTCTGAGAGCCAGCCTGGCTGATTCAACAAAATAGCAGCAAATCAAAATGCAGAGTTGCTATGGTAATTTTAATTCTCATAGGTTTATTGTGTCCTGTGAGTTCCCATGTTCTGGCTCGGGTGGGGACACAGCCTGGTTTTAATTTGTGAAGAAGGCACAAATGGTGAAGAAAACCATCTTGCAACTCCTCACCAAATGGGAACCTTGCAGCAGTACATGAAAATTATCCCAGTGAATGTTTTAAATGACATAAATGCCATGCAGTGTTGAAGGAATACAGGGGGGAAAAAAATCCCATCTGACCTTCATGGCTGCTTTCCTGTCTGAATTTCATGGCTCCTGCTTAGGTAGCCCATAAAAATACATCAAGGGGAATTTTCCTTCTATTTTCCATTTCTTACCAGGAGCACTTCAAAGTGCTGGGGGGTGTGTTCCCACTGGATGGGAGGAGAGCGAGTGGTTAGCAGCTTTATGGATTAGCCTGATGGCATTCTGCTGCACTGCTCACAAGCAGGATCCTTCCAGGAAGGTGTTCTTCATTGATTATGCAGCAGTAATCATCAGGGATACTGCCTATGATCATCTGGCTTATTCTATTGATTTGCCAGGGCCTTAATTTCATCAGTATTTGGTTCCTGTCAACATTTGTGGGATGATTATTGTGCTTATGCAGCTTTTTTTATGCATCTGGTCTGAGACTTTGGGTGGAAGTGTAACCACTTCTAAAGGCAGAACACATCTGGTTGTGGAAAATGGCTATTTTTGTTTATTTATTCAAATAAGTAATCAGATCAGTCCTCCCATATATACAGCAGATCTTCAGATTGAAAAAGCTATATATGCCTGTGCAATCATACAGATTTTGACTACTGAGGCCACCCAGATTATAAAGTAATCCAAATCCATTAAAATAATTGCAAGCATTAAAAGTTTGCATTTTTTAAAATGTTTTTTTGTCTTTTTTTTTTTTTTTTTTTTAATGTGAACTGAAGGTAGTGCTGCAATCAGTACCTGCACAAGTGTGTCATGGAATGAGATGGATGGCAATTTAATGTCTGTTGGGAAGTACAGACATAATTATACTGAGCAAATATCGCATCAAAATGTGGCAGCTCAAGTTTGCCAGAGTTGAATATTGGCCATATTTAGTCCTGATTAAATTTCATCTTGCCCTTCAGTTGCTTTTGAATTTGGAGAAACTGATGACAAAAGTTGTGAGGAGAGCAGTTTATTGGTTTACCCTGACCTAATGCATATTGGCTACTTTGGAAATTCTCTCAGTGCATAAGTACTAATGAGGCATAAATTAATATTTTTCAACAAGCATTCAAGGAGAAGATTTCTAGTAAGAATGTTTTGCAGTTTTCTTTACCACTCTCTTCAAAAAGCAAATCTCCTTTTCCTCTTGTTGTTTGCTTAAGATTTGTATTTATGTATGCACACAACTCCGTACAAAACATAAACCCCTGGATATAAAAGGAAAATAAAGTGAATGGAAAATGAAGTGAAAAAATATTATTCTGCTGAAGTGAAACAAAGTTGTTGTCAGTAAGTAAATGCAACTAACAGCTTTTTTTGTGGAAACATCAGTAAAAGGTAGTGTTAATTCCATGTAAAAGTGGTGCCATGTCTGTGAATACTTTGGCTGGGAAAAAACGGACAAGGTATGACTCAGATAAACATTCTGTTTTACTGGTGTGTTGAGTTTTTTTCTTTATTTACTTTTGTTTCCCATCAAAATCCCTTTAAGAAGGGGAAAAGGCTTTGTTCTTTTCTGTAAAATATATAACTGTGTGTTAGTAGGCAGTCAGCTTCTTCTTACTGTCTGATACAGTTTCATTATCATATGAAGCTGCATTGGGGGTCTGTTTTGAACTAAATATATAATTAGTCTTAGACCTATTAATTTGCTGAGGACCTTGAAGTTTTCTCTGGATCATGCTAATTTCCCAGAGGCAAATCCCTGGCAGTTTTTCAGTCTGCTAGATTAGAAGTGTCCCTTTCAAGTGCTCGCCCTGATGGGTTTGATCCAATGCATTAAATTCCACGTAATAAATTCACCACTCTTTTCAGTGTGAGGCTTGCAGAAAACCTCCTCTTTAGAAAAGCCTTTTTTTCATAACCAGTGATCTCACTGGCTGAAATATTACAGGGACTCCTCATCACAGAGATGGCTCCGGGATGGATTGAGTTGTGGAGGAAGGAGACGGAGCTGAGCTCTGCAAAGGAGGGAGGGCATGATCAAAGGCAAGGGCAAATAGGAGGTGGGAAGGGGAGTTTTTCAGAGCACAGTGAAAGAGCAGAAATCAGGTGTATTTCTGTTTGAGATGACAGCAGGCTGTTGGGTTTACATCTCTGCCTGCCTTGTTCTGTTCAGCTCTCAAGAGCAAAAGCATCCAGTTGTTCCAAGAGATGCAGCCCCTCCTTGCTGTGGCACTGAGGAGTCAGAACAGTGTGTCAGAGGTGTTCTTATGCTCTATTTTTAATTTTCCCATTAAGGTGGCAGGAAGGGCCACCTGAATGCTGTAGTGTGTGCTGAAATTATGCATGCATTGACGTGAATGAACTTCTAGTAAGTAATTTCCATTTCCTCCTAACCCATATACAGGTGCCTGACAATTCTGGCGCTGTGGGCTGCACATGCCTGTCACAGAATAGCTGTGATATTCTCATCAGAGAAATAAGGTGAAATAAGAAGTGTTTCTCTGTATCTGAAATAAAGCATTATTTGAAGCAAATATAAAAGAATTTGTTTGAAAAACTCTCAGAGTTAGAATATAATTGGTTTTTCTTCCCAGCAAAAGCTCACTTGAGTAGCCTGATGTGTGGTAAAGCTTAGCCAACAGTATACTAAATTTCTTTTTTTTTTTTTTTTTAATTTCTAATCTGTTACGCTTTTTCTTGACTGTGAAGCACTAGCTTGGTGGAAGCAGCTAGATCTGACTGGATGGGGTTAAACTTCCTCCTACAATAAAAATTACTGTAACAATTTCTCTGTGTAAAAGGGACTGCCTGTTCCCCCCAGGATGCACCTTTTGCTCCCTCGTAATTGAGATTTTGTAGACGCCTTCTGTGGAAATTGGCTGACCAGAAATAGGGCAGTGGGAATACTGTGGTGTCCTACTTTCCCAGACCCTGTTTTGCTGCTTTGTCCTTGGAAATTGGTAATGTGCTTTGTGTCACTGCAAAGATGTTTGCCAAAGCTTCTCTTAAATATATATCCTAAAGTTTGATTTTGCATTAAAATATTTTAAGGGAGTGCAGGTGTATAGATAAGGTAGATTGGCTGTTCATGTTCAAATGCAGCAAATGCTGATCACCTCTGTGCTTCAGTTTGTTTAAAAATATCTTTTATGGTATCTGTATTGTTTGAAAGCAGTAAAACATCAATAACTTTTCTCCAAAGAGCATTTCAAGGTGCAGCCTCTACTAGCTTTAAAATGAGAGCCATAATGCTGCCACTTTGCCTAAAGATCAACCTAAATAAGGCAATTTTTAGCAATTGCTGCAGCTTGTGTTTACCTTTATGTACCCCTGTTCTTCACCCAGCACTTTGGGGTTAGTGTTGAGTCCCTGGCTGGAAAGTTTTAACTCCCAGAGTGATTTTGGAGAGGGTTGGTGCAAATTAAGTCTCATGCTAAGTGCAAGAGTGAGACTGTCTGTAGTTGTCAACATGCAAGTATTTTCTTTTTGCAGCCTGGTGGAATGGTTGCATTTGTTGTCCTAAGCATGAGTTGTTCTTATCTAAATCTAAGGTTCTCTTTTCCTGGTTTTTACAGCAGGTTAGGTATTTGCTGAATTTTCTCAGGCCTTTTGTGAACAGTGTGAGCTTTTTTGCTTCTCAGTTCAGTAATAAGTTGTAGAAAATGAAATACGCAGATTGTGCTTACAACTAATTGATAAAGACAAAGTGAAAATTGCACAGGCCAAAACACTTGGAGTGTATTTTTCATTTTAGCAGTGTTCCTGTTCCATTTTAGGGAGGACAAATAATGCTCTGCTATTTATTTTCTGCTTCTGTTTTAAATCAGAGGAGTAGCACATAAAACATCCCTCTGAAGAATCACGTAATTAGTTTCTAAATGAGATCTTCTGATACCAATTTGGAACAGATAGAATGATTTGTGCAGAGTTGGAAGGATCTTTATACATGTACATGCCCATTTGTACTAGGGTCTATAAATTACTGCATGCAGCATGACAGGATAAAAGAGCCCTGATAGCTAACAAATGAAGCCCACATTTGGCTGCAGTGGTTATTAATTAGATTTGCAGCTTATTTGATAGCTCTGAGAGGCATAATTGAAAACCAGGCTGAGAGCTCACCCCAGCCTGACAATAACTCTCACAAGGCACCCATAAAAGAGTTATGGGAGTTTAGGGGTCACCTATTGTGTCATTTCCATGCACTGTGCAGGGCAGCAAGCTCAGGGCTGTGCCAGTGACTCCAGAACAAAGGTACCCACCGAGGGAGGGGGCTTGGCCCTGCCCTGTCACCCCCAGCCCTCAGGGGCTGCACAGCTGCCCCTCATCTACATGCATTTTTCATGGACTGAAGGGGGCTTCTACTTTTTCTATGTATCTTTTCCCCATCATCATCTTCCTTTTTCCCCATCATCATCTTCCTTTTTCCCCATCATCATCTTCCTTTTTCCCCATCATCATCTTCTTTTCCCCATCATCTTCTTTCTTTTTTCCTCCCAACTTTCTTTTTTTTCCTCCCATTTTTCTTTATTTTTCCCCATCTTTCTTTTTTTCCCCCATCATCTTCTTTCTTTTTTCCCCATCATCTTCTTTCTTTTTCCTCATCTTTTTTTTCCCCCATCTTTCTTTTTTCCCCATCATCATCTTTCTTTTTCCCCATCTTTCTCTCTTTTTCCTCATGTTTCTTTCTTTTTCTGCCATCTTTCTTTCTTTTTCTGCCATCTTTCTTTCTTTTTCTGCCATCTTTCTTTTTTCCCCATAATTTCTTTCTTTTTTCCCCCATCATCTTCTTTCTTTTTCCCCCATCATCTTTCTTTCTTTTTCCCCATCTTTCTTTTTTCCCTCCATCTTTCTTTCTTTTCTCCCATCATTTTTTCTTTTTTCCCCAATTTTTCTTTCTTTTCCCCTCATTTTTTCCCCCATTTCCCCCATCATTTTTCCCCTCCCATCTTTTTTTCCCCATTGTTTTTTTCCCTTTTCCCCCCCTTTTTTTATTTTTCCCATATGTTTTCCCCCTTTTTGTTTCCCCATGTTTTCCCCCCATCTTTTGTAGTTTGTCCCTGCTATTACTTTTAGTAGTTTTAAGGGAAGTCATTTGCTAGTTTTAAGGGAATTTTAAGAAGTAGCAATTGGTGTTTGTGGGCAGGAGGATGGCTTTGGCATGACCTTTTTTTACTGAGGCCAGATGAGTGTTGGCTGTCTAGATTGTGTATTCATTGATTTCCTCTCCCCATTGCAATATTGGATGTGTAGCAAAACCCTTTATTCTTATTACACATTGTTCCTTTACAGATCACTGCACCTTTCATATCCCTAATTGTGCTAAGCCAAAAAATATGGTGTTTTATAAGGATGTAAAAGATGGAAAAAGGGTTGTTCAGCCAGCTAAAACCAAGGAAAAGGCACAGCCTGGGATTTCTCTGCCTGGTTAGGAGGGAGCCACAGAGCCCATATCAGCTCATATTTTCTGCCATGGGTTTAAACACCTCTGGGCAAGGGGGAGAGGAGCCCCCTCTGAAGGAAAGAGATAAGGAATAATTTGATTATAATTACTTTTCATCCCATAAGATAATTGTTAACTGGGTAGCTGTCTGTGAGTTTGAGAAGAGTAGCTGCCTCCTTCCAGGAGCAGAATCTCTCTGGCTGTAGGAGCTTGGTGATTAATAGAGGAAAAAAAAAGGGTTTAGGGCTGGCAGGATGTGTAGGAATCCCCCCTGGACACTGCCCTGTGCGTGTTTTCACCCCCACACCTCAGTTATGTGGAGTTTGGAACATATTGGTGCCTGGGACGGCTCTGGCCTTGACCATGGTAATTAAATCTCACATAAATGGTAACAAGATGACATGCTTGTCTGCAGAATTAAGAACAAATTACATGGACCATAACTGAGATTTGGTTTTTTTTTTTATCTTTGCACTGTTACATTTGTACCCAGCTTGCAATTCCAAGCAGTTCTTTTGCTTAATTCTGTGATAGGATTTCTGAGTTAGGACAGTGATATGAAGCCAAATACCAGGCATTAGATATCTTTTTCTCAAAGAAATGAGATTTCATCAATTTTACTGACCAGGACTGAAATAGCTAAATGTGGTAAAGGCCTTTTTTCCACTCTGTCTGAATAACTGCTGCATTTCTATGAAGGTTGATCAGAAACATTTTAATGCTGTAGGAGCTGGCATTTCCAGTGGACCTTGCCAAGAGAGGAATCCCTTCCTCTGAGGCAGCACAAATCAAATTAGCAAGGACTGAGTTCTTTCTTCTAATTGTAGGAGTTCTGTCAAATCTGTTTAATACTGAGATACAGCTGACCCACTTGTGTTTGGCACATGTCAGTGACCAGAAAAAAAGCACAAGGTTCATCCATTGTTTAAGTTTTCAGCTTTGGTTTTGTTGCAAAGCTAACCAATGTTCATTATTTTTATGTGAACTGTTTTTTCAGTGTATTTTATATATACTGAAAGGATACATAAAGGGGTTGAGTCTTATATGAAAGGAAGGGGGTTGAGCCTCCTTTTATAGATTTATATGTGATTAAAATATCCTACTGCAGTTTCCATCAGAGTTGAGACTGAAAATTCTGAAAGGCTTGTAAATCCTGAAAGGCTTGTAAGTTAAGGTATTTATAAAAAGAAAAGCAGTATTTTCTTTGCAAATTAGGTGTCTTGGATGTTACTGTGACATTGTTAATGACTGAATGCCATTAAATTTGTGATAAGTTTGCACATTAAATGGATGTGGGGCTTGTGAGGAGGGAGCTGGCCAGGGGATGTGAAGGTTGGAAAGCAATGATCAATGCTGTAGGACCAGAACTGGATACAAACTGAGCTCTGGGCCCTGGGAATGTCCTGCTTTTCTCTGGGCTGCAACAACTGGCCTGAAAAACTGTGCTGAATGTGGCTTTGTGAGTGGAAAATTGTTACTGTTGGATTCTGGCTTTTTTTCACGTTATCATTTCACAAGCATTTGGGTAGAGGCACAATGAGGTGTCCTCATATCTCCTGTGCTGTTACTCTTGAGGAGTGCAAAGAATAATTCTTTTTAAAATGTGCTTCCCAAACCATTGTGTGGGAGTTTAAAGTGACTTGTTGGCAGAGTTGATATCAGCAAATCCAAGTGCAGGCAGGGCACAACTCCCTCTTGTCAGGGAGATTCTTGTGTTAGCACAAAAGAAAAGGCCAAAAGCACCAAGAGCAGGGGTTGGGTCTCCTTTAATCTGTGTCTGGATGTTGAGGGGCACAGAGTGAGCACTGCTGTGTGTGACGCTCACAGCAACCCCCAGGATTTCAGTCCCTGGGATTTCAATTCTCATTTCCAGCCTGATGTCTGCATCTCCTCAATGCCCCTCCAGGCAGAGCATCACTTTGGGGAAATGCTGTGGCAATTTCTATGCCCGTGGGACAAGGAACTAATCAAAGTTCAGCCTGGCTAAAAACAGGCAATGATATTCTTCAGCTCACCATCAGAGAGTGAAAACAGCACAGCTGCCTACTTTTTGTCTTCTTTTTTTTTTTTTTTTTTTTTTTTCTAACCTCAAGGTTCTAAGAAATTGGGGTTTAATCTGGCTGTAACTGAAGGAGATGGGAAGAAGAAATAGTTTTGCACACAGACCAACCTCTGAATTTACCAGCAGCTGCAGGAGGGTTGTGGCATTTGCCCTCTCCCCTGTGTTTTCTTGTTAGGCTTTCTGTCAGCAGGAAAGGCAAAATACTCATTAGAAGTATGAAGTGATTGAAATAATGTGTCTTTCTGAGTACATTTTAGGTTTCAATTTTTTATGACTGCTTTCAGCTGTTAAAACTAGGCTCTTTCTCCTAACTTGGCTCCAGCTGTTAAAATACCAGTTCATAACAGGCATTTCTGGTGTTCCTCTTACTGCCATGAGCTTGAATTTCGTACCACTGTATTTCTTACTTTTAAATACCATTTCATGATAGACTCCTGACTTCCAAATGATTACTGGATAATAACATTGTACACAGCCTGTTTTCTCTCCTCTGCAGCCTTTTAGCTAGTCATTGGCCAGGGGCAAATGACCTGTTTTTCAAGTTTTGGCAGCCACTGGAATGATGCTGGTATCTGTGTAACTGGATCAATGCCTGGAGGAGCTGTTTGGAGCCTGTAATTTGCTGACATGACAATTTTTTTTCCCCCATTATCACATGATTTAAAACCACTCTAGCACAGCAATTTAAAGCAGTTTTATTCTTGAAATGTCTTACATATGGGAAAGAAAAAAACAGATGACATTGTTCCAAGATTATTGTGCATTTTTTGATTAATTCTGTCAAATACATTTGAGTGCCACTGTGGTTTTTTATTATTGTTATTCTGAAAATATGTATCAATGTGCTAAAGGAGATGTAGATTTTTGTATAACATTGCAGAAAATCAATCTGGCACAGCTGGTAAGTTTTTGCTGTGTATGTGGTAAACATAAATGAGGCCAGTGTATCTTTTGTTATGTGCAGGTCATTTTTTTTCATGAATAGACAGTATGCTCCATGCATACAATAGATCTAAATAAATACTTATTTCAGAGAGGCCCAACTTGGAGGGCATCTCTACCACATACTGGGGTTTTCTTTGATGGATTGCACTGGGTTCCTCAAGACCTATTCATTTCAATCAAGGTCAGTGGCAGTGATCTCTTGGTGCAATGTCAATCCCAATTATAGTGGGGATTTCACAGTGAAATTGAAGTATGATTTTGGGTAGATACATGTCAAATAACTTAACTTGACATTTGACCTAAATAGAAATACATATTCATGATGAATGGATTTGAAAGTGTTAGGATACAAAGTAGTGCAGTGATATTGAATAGGGGTAGATCTGTAACCAAAATACAGGAAAATCTGTTATTGAAACTATTTTTAAAAGTAATATTTTAGGTATTTTAATTTCCAAAATGAAATTATTCTGGAAATACTGTGGAATTCTGTCCTTTTTCACGTACTGTGAAAAAACACCCTAATAGTTTATTTGCCATCAGGGTGAGAGAGAAATTGTGATTCAAAACACCTCGAGTCTGTTGTTCAAGTGGATTGATTATTTTCAACATACTTTTTTGTCACTGTAATTATGATTTCTGCAAGACACTGGGTATGGCATGAACTATAAGATCTTCTAATTAGAGGAATACTGTTTAGAAGTTGCAATGTAGGAAGGTCAAAAGTAGCCGGTAAAAGTCTGGTGGGAGATGGTAGCTTAAAATAATGTCTGGATGCATTTATAATAATGTTACACATGTAAATGAAAATGTGTTGTCCCACTGTGTGTAGACATCAGGTTCTCTGCCTTTACAGAGTCAAGGTGCACCTTGAAATGTGTGTCCCAAGCCAAGGGCTGGATAAGAAGACCATCTGTATTATCAGTGTGATATTGCAGAGCACAGTAAATCTCCTGTTGTCACAGATGCGTTCTTCAAGCTTAAGCAAAAAGGGGAAGATTGCTTTGTAATTTGGTTACAAATGTTGGTGTTTTTTTGGGGTTTTTTTTAGTTTTTTTTTTAACTGGTTAGTTATTATATTTGCTAAGTTTGATAAACTTTTTGACACCTTTGTGCTTTGTAATTTGGTGTCAAATGTTGGTGTTTTGTTTGTTCTTTTTTTTTTTTAACTGGTTAGTTGTTATATTTGCTGAGTTTGATAAACTTTTTTGACACCTTTGTGCCTCATCTTTAGTTTTTTTGTTTCCTCCTTCTCTGGGGTATAAATTGCATGGTTACCCCTGCCTTTGGCCAGAGACAGGGATCCACTGTGCAGTGTATGAACAGCAAAGACCTGAGCTCCAGGACTTCTTCACAAAACCATGGTCCTTGGCTGTGATGTACCATCACGACCTCCTGTTTTTCTTTTTGTCAACAGGATCTGTTTTCACCCTAAAAGTTCAAGTAAATGACATCATCAGCCATCAGTACCTGCGCCAGGCGGTGGTCGAGGTGTTTGTTAACTACACCCTGACAAATTCCACCCTCACTGGGAACAATGGAGCAGTGTTGATAAAAGTCCCCTACAAACTGGGCCTAAGCTTAACTATTGTCTCGTACAAGGATGGCTACCTGCTGACACCTTTGCCTTGGAAGACTGCGAGGATGCCAAGTACGTAAGCGTCTTACAGGCCTATTATTAAACTTCTCTGGCAGTAATTAAATTTCTCTCCCAAGCTGTCTGGGTGGTTGCTGTCAGCTGAACACAGCTCAGAGAAGTCAGTCAAGGGAGATGGTGCCTGTCAGTGCAGATCTAGGGGTGAACGGTCTGTTAAACTTGTCAAAATTCTGATTACTCTAAAGCAGAAAATGGCCCTTTGAAAATCTAAGTGGGTTATGTTGTGACACACAGTGAATTCTTAGATTTTTTTTGTCTAGAGTTAGCAAAGAGCTGTTAATGTGTCCTGACAAAAATCCTGTTGACTTGAGTAAAAAAAAATCCTGAGTAATTCTTAGAATGCCAATGCTTTCTTTCCTCTAAGCAGATATAACCTGTTACAACTCTGCCTCAGCAGTGTTTCCGCACAGGTTTTCTTGTTTAACTACTGCATGATCCTAAAAAGGCACATGATTTTTATTAAAAAAAAAAAAAGACTTTTAAGTCACTTTCTAGTGACTTTCTAGTCACTTGTTTATCCAAAGAAGGTATAAAACAGTAGCAAACATTCAACAGAACTCTTTCTGCCTAAACACCAAAATGTCTGCTCTGGACAACAGGAGTAATTTATTTAGTCTTCATATGCTCTCTGGTTTATTAACTGCTCTGTTCAGTAGATCTTTAGATTTGGAGACCCTGGAGGATTTTTTTTGGTTGCACAGTGTAATAACAGATATTATCATTTTCCACAGTCTACTCATCCGTGACACTCTCATTATTCCCACAAAGTCAAGCTAATATATGGCTGTTTGAAGATACTGTCTTAATTACTGGAAAACTGTCTGGTAAGTTCTGTGCACGCAGACTGTAACTAAACACTTTGTGATAGCCATCTGCACCCACACGGAAAAAAAATTAAGCAGCATTTTATATAATACCTATCTACTTAAAGCCAGATTTTCTGTTAATTATGTAGCTGTACGAGGGGCTGTGACAAGTGCTAGACTGGAAATACAGAAATCATGGAGAAAATGGGGGAAAACAGGTTGTTATGCTGAGTGGATTGCTGAAGGGTAATAAAAACACTGTTTGTCTGTTTTACTGTGGCTAAGACAAAATATTACTCTTTTACAGATGCCAAATCCCAACCGAGTGTTCAGTTTCCAAAATCTTTAATGAAGCTTCCATCAAATCACATTGCAAATGTTACAGCCTATCTGACAGTGCCAGAGCAATTTTTGAAAGTGGACAGCTTTCTCTATACGACAGGAATTATTCTAAATAAATCAGGTATGTGAATATGATGGTTAGGAATTCCTATCAAGAAATATTATAATGCATATGAGTGCACAGTGTTTCAGAAAAACATATGCTTAATTTAAGAGGGCCTGAATCTGCTTCCATTGTATTGGATCAGGAAGCTTTGTTGCACAGGAGTAAGCTATGAACACATCAGGTGAGTAATCAGTGTTACTCTATTTTGGTCCATGCAGCATGAGAACACATCTTGCTGCACTGAAACACAACTTCAGAGTCTGCTTTTTACGTTTATATGTATGTATGTGTATTTATGTTCAGGATTTCATGAGACTGTGGAACTGGTTTAGTAAACACTTTAAAAATGCAATTATAGCCAGACTGTACAGCAGGTGAAGCTAAAGAAATCAGTGAAACAGCAGCAGTGAGCTCCAGCTGTGGAGTTGCTGCATTTTCACTGGAGTGATTGGTTCTAGGGGTTACCCCCAGCACAGGGATTGCATGGGAGCCCCTCTTGGCTCAGTCAGGCTGGGCAAGTCGGGGACCAAGTGGTCCCTTTGGGTACAGAGCACAGCTGGAATAATGTTTTCTGTGCATCTGTTTCACTGGAGAAGCACTGAGTGGTTTTATGAGTTGTAACTCTGCCCTTATACCATTGGATTTTGTTAGTATTTGTCATTCTATCAGATAGTTTTAAAATTTGCATAGGTACAGTAATCTCTGGTAGGTTGGACTGTATGCAGTTCAATCCTTCTTTTGTTCTTTTCTTTCTATTCCCAGTGGATCTGAAGCCATGAGGCTCTTAAATTCATCGTGGTGCAGGGAGAGGGCAATACATGGCTTATATTAAGTCATCATATCCTACTTTTTAATTTTTATTCCATTAAAGGCAGCATGTATACTGATATTTTGACAAAGATATTTTAAAATCTTTCTTATCTGTGTTTCACCTCTTTAAATGGAAGGCAGAGGGAAAGAAGCATAGGAGAATAAGCAGTGTTTATCCTCTTTGAGTTTTCCCTTCAATCTGTCTGGCATTTGTTTTAAATTATTCATAAACCCCTGAAGGAATAAGCTTCCTTTTAGGGCAGGTGGAAGCTAATTGATATCTGATGTGCCAGGAGTTCTCTCACAACCAGCTTCTAACAGCCTGCATAGATTTAACATCATTCTGCTACTTAGTGATTCTGTTTCAGCTTCTCTCACCATCCTGTCAAACTGGGCTTTCTCTGGAGCATTTGCAAACTGGTGAAAGGAAAACAAAGGAAAGAAACTTGCAGGCTGCCTTGTAAATGCAACATTTCCTCTGAGTGCTTTGACAAGCCTCATGATTAACTATTCAGTTAATTCTGGCTGCCAAATTAGAAAATTAATCCTTACAGGAGAGGTTCCATATGCTTTCACTTTAATTCAATGTTATGCACATTGTGATTATACCAAAATTCTTGTATGATCTGTATTTAACATCAGTTAGGGGCTTTGCAATCTGATGATCTGAGGGGAAAAACCCTTCCTCCCCAACCCCAACCCAAGTTTTCCCTCATGGTTAGTTCTGTGGTCAGCACAGAGCCAAGATGTTGCAAATGTGTTTCTCTTATAGCTTTGGTATAGAAATGACTCTGTTTTGTTTTGATCATAAGTTGTTAAAAGCTCAGAAGGAAAGTAATGTTGATTTCTATTTGACCAAGTTGGTAAGAGCTGACTGTTTGGATGAGGATGAGGACTTGCCTTTAGTAGCTTAATTCTTCATGTATTTCTTTTAAGATAACCTGTGAAAGGAGAATTACAAGATATTTCTTGTCCTCAGGTTTCAAAAGCATGGAACTAACTCCTCTTACTGCCATATGTGTAAATGTTCTGTTGGCTGGGAAAGAAGTGAACATAAAGGGTCCCATTCAGGTTACCCTTCCTCTTCCCACAACTGCTGTAAAATCAGGAGATGCTGTACCTGCCTGGACATTTGATATGAAAATTGGTAAGTGAGTTATTTGTTATTTTGCCTTCTAGCACATGCCTGTAGGTTTGGGCGCAGTGATGACATTATTCTATGAGGTGATGGTCAATAGGTGGTCATTTATTTTAATGGGCTAGCTTGAATTGTTCAAAGGTATTTCCCTGTTTTCATTAATTCAAAAAGCTTTGGTAAAATTCATTAGCATTCCTCTTGCCTGGATTTTTATTTTCATGGGATGCTGAGCGTTCACAGAACATATATTTTAGGTGATGTTAAATTTCAAGCCTAGTAATTTTGTGAATTCCTTCTTACAAGAAAGCAAACCAGAACTGAAGGTTTGGATGCTTTGTCTCCTAGAGTGTAGCTCTAAAGATCCTTTGATGCTAGAACTGGCATAGATATTGCTTCAGTTAACAAAAACAATTCAGAAAGTGAAATGAAGGGGAAATAAGAGTTATCCAAGGGAACAACATAGTTCTTCCAGTATGCCAAGAGGAGGCTGGGGATTAGTCATTCTAAACCTTTTGTCATCCCTTCACATCTAATTTTAGTCAGGAGTGAGTAATGAGCTATGTCCATGTAACCCATTTAGCTGACCTGTATTAGGTGTGGGTGCATTAGTGTCCTGATTGTCCTGCATTGCACCTCACAGTCACCATCACCCTTGAAATGTGAATTTATATTGAATATACAGGCTTGAAATGTGCAACTGAGTGAGGTCACATCTTGCTCCTTATCAAGGCAAAAAGCTTTTGTTCAGTGTTTGGAAGTACAGGAGAGGAACACCAGCTCTAACAAAGTGTTGTTTACATGGTCAAGGAAGAAACTGATCATCTTAATTAAAACAAACCTGAAAAACATGGATTTGAATTAAGGATGTGCTAAGAAAATTTGGCTAGGCTGTCTTGTGGGGAAAAAGTGAATAGGATAAGTTTTGGCATAGAAGATTATCTGTCTATACACCTAGGAGACTTCAGAGGGGTAATTGGTGGAAAGAGATGGCATTTTAGAGGGTTTTAGTCTGAGGTGGTAAAATATCACTCAGGGTTTAAATTTCTTATTGCCACAGCCACTTTTGCCAGCTCCTGTGCTGAGCTTTTTTACCTCCCTAAACAAAGCTAAATCAACACTGTTGTTAAACAAGGAATTGACAGAACTGGAGCAGCACAGGATGGGTTAGAATACAAACCAGTGTGAGGTGTTTATGTGGGGATTGAGGGTCCTGCTCAGCATCCCTACACAGGATTGTTGGCCCTGGGAGTAAAACTGGAGCCAGGAGCATGGCCAGCTGATCCAAACCCCAGTAAAACCAGCTGGTTCTCCCTCTCCAGTGGGATGTACTTTACAGAGATTCCATCAGGGCAAGCTGTTTGTAATGGGTGCTCTCTGAGGGGTACTGTTCACTGCTGCTTGCTGAGGAGAGGGACAGAAGGATGGTGGAAAAGGACAGCAACTTTTGGGGCATAAATTACCTTGTGCTTTTTCTCCCATTTCTTCCTCTCTAACAATAAAAAAATTGCAATTGTATTCACTTTCTGGGTGTTCATTCTTCAGTATGTTTCTTTTATTTTTTTACCTTTGATCTGACACATGCAAAATGACTTTTCCCCAAGGAAACTGAGTAATAGCAAGGTGTTTTTCAGTCAAGGTTCTGGTGAGTGAGGGCAGTGAACACCTCAGCTCTGCAGCAGGCATTGCAGAGCATCCATAAGGAGCAGCAGGCCCCCATCTGAGCTGAATGCAGAGCTCCTGCTGCACTCAGTAATGAGGCTCTGGCCTCCTAGGTGCTGCGTGTGGGATGTCCCCAGCAAGACACTGACACAATTTTTAACTCTGAAGTCCTTGGATAATGTGATATGATGGTAATCAGAGCTCTCATGTCAGCATTGATAGTGGCAAGGGAGCAGGTCTGTGTGGGCTGACCCATATGCAGCAGGAAAAAGATAGAATCTGCTTTCACAGGTCTGCCTGAGCAGTGCTCTTGGGGCTTACTCCAAGTGGAGTAGTACTGAGAGTTCCTGGAAAATGAGCTTTGGTAATTGTACTCAGCTGCTGTAAATGCAGAGTTTGTTCATCTGTATTGAGTGTGGCTTCCTTCTTATGAAATATTTTGCTGCATTAGTGCTAAAAGTACTTTGTGGATTTTAATAGAATTACAAAAACCAGAGAGCTTGCATTCAACATTAAATTGAGAATTATATCCTTCTGCTTGAATGGCAATAAACCATAGAGAAAATGGGTTTACTCATGAATCACATTTTAATATTTTTTCTTAATACCAAGTATTTTCTATGTAGTATAATGAGGAAAGATGTAATTTGTTAAAAAGGACAGCAGACATAGTATAGCTTCTTATGGATTTGTTCAGTCAAACAAACAAAAGATAGAACTTCTGGACACCTGGAAGTTTTTTTTGCCTTTTATACAAGGTTTGCTGGTATTACTCCTGACTCTGTACAAGATTTCTCAGGTGGCTGAGAAAGCACTTTCAGAGCTCTGGGTGGTTGCTGCTGCCTTTCCCCTCTGCCAGCCATCACAAGCAGCAGGAGAAGGCAAATGCTTTATTTTCTCTGCATCTGTGGCAGGTGTCCATCCTCATCATCTCCTCCTAGCTGGGAGATATTTACTTTTCCTTTGCTGAAAGATGGGTCCTGGAAGAAAATCAAATTGAAATTCATATAAGTCCCAGCTTACATGAGTTATACTGTTTTCATTTGATTTTTTGAGTTTGATTATTGATATTTTAAAAAAGCTGATGGTTCTATCTACTTAGTATTTGCAGGTTGAATATATAGCGTTGGTTACATGAGGCTGTTTTCTGTCCTTAGAATTTCAAAAATGGCCCACAATAAACATATTTGTGTTAAGTATAGTTCTCTCTCTTCTAATGGATGCTTTATTAATTGTAGAAGCTGGCATACCATAATACCTTTCCCTTGCCTTGCCAAACAGATGGTGTGGAATCTGTGTCCTAACAATAGCACTTCCTCCTCGGGCCAACCGAACTGTTACAGCCTCGGGGCAGGGAGGAGGAGAGAAACATTCAAGACAAGCATTGTTTATCCTATTGTGGCTTAATGAGATTAAAATGTTTTCCCACCAAGTTCTGCTGGCTGATGTTGAGCTTGTGTCCATATGCATCAGTTACCTGCTCCCTCATTTTTTAGTCTTGGCCTTCATGCATGCTGAAGGTCTTATAACAGGTTTTCTCAAATTATTTATGTGCATATCTGTGAAAGACAGTTATTAATAGAAAATGAATCATATTAAGTTTACTTCTGGTGAGTAAGGTTGATGCTTTGTTTCAAAGTGAATGGCTGCAGATGGATGTCAGGAGAGGAAGTTTGCCTGTTTAACTAAAGCTGTGTAATAAACAGTGGCTGTCAGAAGTTTCAGCTTTTCCTGCCACCTTGTGTATTTCTGATAATGGCCTAATTGCTGGTGGTTTGAGGTATAGAAGAACCCTGCATAGCATGTGCAATGTTTTGTCCTTTTTTCCCCCCCCAGGTGCTTGGGTGAACCGTGGGCTGGGAGTGGTGAAGGAGGTGGATGGCCAGTCAGTGTGGACATACACTGCTCAGCACTTGGGCTACTGGATTGCAGCTCCACTGCCTGGAGCAAGAGGTATGGCAACCGTGGCCAAGCAGATCCTGAGTGCCCCATGAGGCTGTCGGTTTGACTGCTTCATTTAACAGCAGGAAGGGAGAAGTGACATGCAACTTCACCACCTGGATAAATTTTGTTTGAGTCCTTGTAGTGATTTTCTTGCATGCTTTGTAAATTCATAGGAAGGGATCTATCAGAGAAACAGTGTGGCTAATTGTTAAAACACAGCACTCTCTGGCAGAGTGCTAAGTAGAAAATGTAGACCACTTTTCTGAGTTAGTTTGGACAATTAATACAAATATAATTTGTCTGGAATGAAGTAGATGTCATGGCAAGCCTTTAGTATTCGAGATGAACCTGTCATTTTTACCTAGCAAGGTGAAAAGGCAAGGATGAACATAATGGCATTGGAACACAAAATCACTGGAAAAGTACTGTTCAGTTTATTAGCTCTGCACATCATTTGGCTTTAAGAACTAATGCTTGTCTGGTTTTGTTTGATAATCTAGAATCCATTATAAGTGCTGTTTCCAAGGACATAACAGCCTATCACACCGTGTTCCTTACGGCCATACTGGGAGGAACTGTTGTCATTATCATTGGATTTTTTGCTGTTCTTCTTTGTTACTGCAGGTAAGCAAAAGAAGTTCCAGGGAGCTCATTAAGAGTGGAATTTGAGGTTGATAAAATACTCTTTTGAGGTTGACTTGTTTTCTTAGCTAAACTGTAATGTATAGCATAATATTTTTTTTTAAATTACAGTTGTTACAGAATTTCATTTTAAGTTTGTGATGTCAAATTACATCACAACTTCTTAACTAAAGTCAAACCTCCAGCTTTGGTAGTCAACAGTCCAGTATTTCCTAATATGCTCTGCAGTCACCTTGCTTCTCTTTTGCATAGGGATAAATGCCATCGGACACAGAAGAAGGAAAAAAACTCAACCAAGCTGGAGGTCATAAAAAAAGACCAGACAACATCAACAACTCACATAAATCACATCAGTGCTGTCAAAGGGACTTTAAAGCTGGAGGATAAGTCACAGTTATATACACCGAAGATTTCTTCCTATAGCCCTCAAAGGAGGCTGTCCATGGACACAGAAGATGGAAAATCACAGGACAATTTTAAAATCTACTCAGAGGATGCTTCTTATCAGTCCTCCTGTCAGACTGGTCAGGCAGGAAATTCAGCCCATTCAGTGGAGCCCAGTGCTGGAGTGAGGCTTTTACAGCAGCCAAAGCACAGTAACAGTACTATTTCCCAGGCTCCTAGGGACATCCCAGACCAAAACAGGTACCTTTCACTGAAAGAGGAGATGTATGGGCTTTCCCATATCCCAGAACATCTAATGCATATTTACAATCAGCCTATTGCTATTCTTCAAACTTCAGACCTTTTCCACTCCCCAGAACAGCTGCATCCTGCTAAATCAGCAACTTTGCCAAGGAAAGGGCAGCTGGTGTACGGCCCCATGTTGGAGCCCATGAGTCGGGACAGTTACATGCAAACACTCCCCAAAATGCCAGTGCACTCTCATCCCCAGCCTTCTGCCTGCAGAGATGAGAGCAGCGCCCTGGATGGTGAAGAGGGCTTGCCTTCCCAAGCATCCAACTGGGGCAGGTACACCAACAGCTTGCTGGAATCTGTCTCTGTTCCTGGGACCCTGAATGAAGCAGTGGTAATGACTCCCTTTTCATCTGAACTTCAAGGGATTTCAGAGCAAACACTGCTGGAGCTCTCTAAAGGAAAACCATCTCCGCATCCTCGGGCGTGGTTTGTGTCCTTGGATGGAAAGCCAATTGCTCAAGTGAGGCATTCTTTCATAGATCTGAAAAAGGGCAAAAAAACTGAGAGTAATGATACCAGTCTGGACTCTGGTGTGGACATGAATGAGCATCATCCTAGCAGGAAACTGGAGAGAGAGAAAACTTTCATTAAAAGCATGCCACATTCTAAGATTCTTTACTTGGAAGATCTGGATCTGAGTTGCAGTGAAAGCGGGACCACTGTTTGCACTCCAGAGGACCAGGCTGTGAGACACATCATGGAAGGAGGGAACGGGCCAGTCCTAGAACAACACAATGAGGAAGGTCTGAGGAAAAAATCTCTGCCAGGAAGTCATGAATCTGGTATCCCTTCTGCTAAAAAAAGGGATAGACCACCTCTCATGAAAAGAGATAGCAAAACCAATATCTGGAAGAAAAGAGAGGAGAGGCCGCTTATTCCTATAAATTAAAACACAAAAAACACAATGTGCTTTGTGCTGTTGCTCTCCCTGCTGGTTGTTGATCTCTTGCCTGCTTCTGTAATTCTGCAGTGTTGGGTTTACAAGGGAAATGTTGTTTTCTAGTATCGAGAAAAGTTTCATTTTTTTAACATAAAGATTGAGTTACCAAACTTCAGCTGGGCAGCTGATATTCCATGTGAATTGAAAACAGGGAAATGCTACTATTAAACTTTTCCAGTTCCTAATTTTACTGGCAGTATGAGGAAGGCCCACATTTTACTTAGCCTGTCATTCTTGGACACACCTTTGGGAATGCACAGTGAGAAATGTAGGCACGTGGTTTAATTTTTTTGTACTTGTTGCTAATGCAATGGTAGCCTAGTTAAAGCCATTCCTAGCCTTGTTCCTAACCAACGTGACCATCTGTACAGTATTTTATATGTGAACTTTTCTAGCTGTCTGTTACTACTCCTTTGTACAATGTGAAACGTTTCATCCCTTGGTCCCACGACACCAGCAGATGAGCTGTGCTGGATTTCTCAGCAGAGCTCTATAGCATTACTGCCCTCCCTGTGTGCCCACCCATGTGCAATTCCATACAACACTGGGGGAAGTGTACAAGTGTGGCCACTGCAGCTCATGGTCCCCACTACCTTAAGGTGTTGCCCATCTGCTTTGTTTAGATGTGCTTTGTTATGGCCTGTGGGTGTTCATGGGCTGTGAAGGGTCCATGTCCAGCAGAAAAGGACTGGTTCTGGTAGCATTTGGAGCTGCAGCTACTCCTGATCCCAGTGTCTTCTTTTGGCTTCTTTGTCAGTGAACATCTTCTCTTCTCTATGCTGTTGGGCCAGCTGTGCTCCAGAATATAGCCTTGAATCTCTGCCTATTTATAAGTGAGGGTTTGGCCCATGATGAAGAAGTGTGCAGGATTAGACAAATTATGCCTTGGAAAGAGGTTCTTGAGCAGGAAAGCTGGGCACCGTTGCTTTTTATTTTATGTTTAAACCAATGGGAGATCATTTGAGGTTTATGTGCCTACATTTTGCCAGCCTGAGCTGCTTTTGTCTAGGTTTGCAGAGGAGTTAAACAGGCTTTAAAAGTTGGGGAGGGAGGGTTATGAGCATGAGACAGCAGATTGCAAAAATTTGGTCTATAATGCAATATAAATACATTTATGACTCATCTTAGAGTTAAATTTACCAAAAGTCATGAATGCATGAATTGTAACTAAGATATGTATAGAGGAAGGAAAGGCCATCAGAATATTCTTTAATTTTTATGTTCATCTTGTCAAAGTGATCATTTCAACTTTGGCTAACAGAAAAATGGATGCATCTCTTAATGTGCTTCATATAGTGAACAGAATGTATTTCTGTGGCTTTGAGGCTGTTTCCCTGATGAAATAAGTTCCAGCATTTTGGCTTTGGCAGTTTGATTATAAATCATCCTAAAAAGGCTTTATAAATATTTCCTTAGAGCTTGGTTAAGGGTCTGTACCAAGACCCAGACATACAATGCCTATATTTGAATTGTGAGGTGAGTGGTGCTTGGTTGTCTGCCCTGTAGTGCACTCAAGAGTTGGGAGCTATCCTATGCAGCTGGGCTTCTGGGAATATTTACTCAGGAAATATTACTGTGAAATATGTCTGTGGTGTTGGGATTGTCAGTTGTCTGTAGCTGTTTCTAGAAGAATATGGAAGATAACCAGGATGGTACCAGCAATGCATCAGTCCAAAGTGAGCATTTGCTTCATGAACAAAATGTTCCTATTGAATTCATAAGTATGAAAGTGCAAATTAAATTTGAGACAGGTGTGTATGTGTGTGGTGGGTTGGCCTTGGCTGGATGCCAGGTGCTCATCAAGCTGCTCTATTGCTCCCTGTTCCCAGCGGGATGGGGAGAGAAAATAAGATGGAAAACAACTCCTGGATTGAGATAAAGCAGTTTACTAAGGAAAAAGCAAATTTGGTGAGTGCACAAAGAGAAAAAAAATAGGTTTGTTCTCTACTTCTCATCAGCAAGCAATGTGTGGCTGCTTCTTGGGAAGCAGGGCTTCAACACGTGTAGTGGTTGCTCCAGAAGGCAAACCTTGTAAATAACAAATATCTCCACTTCCTCCTCCTTTCCTTAGCTTTTATATCTGAGCTGGTGTCACATGGTATGGAACATCCCTTTGGTTGATTTGGGTCATTTGTGTCCCCTGCCAGGATCTTGCCCACCCCAGCCTGCTGGTTGGCTGGGACTGTTGAGAGTCAGCACTGATGCTGTGCCAGCCCTGCCCAGCAGTGGCCAAAGCACTGGTGTGTTCTCAGCACCTTTCCAGCTCCCAGGGCAAAGCACAATGCTGGGAAGGCTGCTGTGGGGAATGAACTCATCCTCAGCCACACCCCATATCCAGTGGGCATCACCATCACAGGTGGGAATCTCAGCTCCTGTGCCTGGAGCACCTCCTCCTCCTCCTTCAGCACTGACCTTGGTATCTGCAGAGTTGTTCCTCTCACATGTTCTCACCCTGCTCTTCTCTGGCCACAATTACCTCTGCACAATAACTCCTTCTCAAATCTGTTACCACACAGGTGTGTGTCACCATCATTTCTGACTGGCCCAGCCTTGGTCAGCAGCACCTCTGTCCTGGAGCTGCTGGCATTGGTTCTGCTGGACACCAGGGAAGCTTCTGGCAGCTTCTCATCCCTGTAAACCTCCCCACCCCCCACTAAAAAACACATGGTGAAGCAACTGTCCCCTGCTACAGCAGGTATCCTGGAATTACCTGTGGGGGACCCACACTGGAGGCAGGCTGAGCCTCAAGGACTGCACCTTTTGAAAGAGTGAACCATGTTTGGAGCTGTTTATGGAGAACTGCTGCCCTTGAGAAGGACTCAAACTGGAGAAGTTCATGGAGAGCAGCCTCCTGTGGGATAAACCCTGTGCTGGAGCAGGGGAAGGACTTCTGTCCTTGAGCAGTGTCAGAAACCAGATGTGATGGACTGACCCATTCCTGTCCCAGAAACCAGATGTGATGGACTGACCCATTCCTGTCCCAGAAACCAGATGTGATGGACTGACCCATTCCTGTGTCAGAAACCACACATGGTGAACTGACCCATTCCTGTCTCCCTGTGTCACTGAGGGGAGGAAGTAGAGCTGGGAAAGAGGGAAGGGTGGGGAGAAGGTGTTTCTAAGATTTATTTCCCTTGTCTTATCCTGCTCTGGTTTTGTCAGTAATAAATTCAGTTAATATCCCCAAGGTGAGTGAATCTGTTCTGCCTGTGACAGTATTCAGTGAATGATCTCTCCTTACCTCAGTTCAGGAGCCTTTCATTGGATTTTCTCTCCTCTATCCACTTTGTGCAAGGGATTGGTACGAGTGGCTGTGGTGGGTGCCTGGCATCTAGCCAGGGCCAAACCACTACAGTGTGTAAATAAGTCTGTAATTAAATTGGCCTCAAGAAAAAAGAGGTTTAATTCATCTATTTCAGATGTGAAGATGGCTTGTCATATCAGCATGCCTTTGGTTCTCTTTCTAGGTAACAGGAATTTTGTTGTCCAATACCAAATACTTTTTCACAAGAACTTTTTGTTTTTTTAATGTATGGTTGTACTGGATTTTTTAATATGACTTTCTAGGCCCAGATATTGATCACTTCATCCTTTGCTTTGTTGTATACATTAGTAGGAATCAATTTATATATGCACATTTCTTCTGAAAGCTGCCCTTGAGGTTCAATATTGCTCTTTTTGCAGAGTTGCATTGGTTCTGATGGCTCCCTTTTCAACAAGAGATTATTATACATTCTGTTGAACATCATAGAAAATCCCTGACAAGCTAATGGTTTTAAGGAATTCATATCAAGTTAATATGTCTTTACTTGAAATTTTATTCACTTACAGTAATATTTCAGATTTTTAAAATGCATTTTTCATTGTATATACCAAAAAGACCTAATTTCTCAAACTTACTTGTATCATCAAAAAATATACAGACTACTATAAATGGCTTTATTTACATGAGTTCAAAGGAAACAAGTTTGGCACTCCATTGTTCTCATTCTCTGACAGAGTGGGTGTCTGGTTGTTAAAGAAAAAGGATTAGAAATCCAACTCTATAAATTATTATGATTCAAATTCATACAGAATATTTCTAAATATATCAGTCTTCACATTCCAGCTGTATGTTGGAAGTTATGCACTGGAAAAACCTGTATTGCCTGCTGGAGATTAGAATTCTTTTTGGCTTTAGATCATTTAAAGGAGGAGTTTGACTATGCTGAGCTCTAAAAATTTTAATTCCACAAAACATTCTGTGTGATGTGTAACATGTAGAGAACACAGAATGTCACAGTGAAGTGTCACAAACTTATGGTTTTCCATATTTCTCTATATAATTTCAACATATGAATTTATAGGAGTCACTGAATTTATTTTTTAAATTTTTTTTTAGTTGGCTCTTTGTGGCATTAACAGACTGTTCAAATGCTGCTGCCAGAATTAGGCCTATACAAAAATTAGCAAGGATTTGTGGCACACAGCTCTTGGAAAGGCTGGGGAAACATTCAGAGGTTTTTACTTCTTTGAATCTGGAGGTTGCTTACCTTGAGAATAAGAAGGGAGAAATGTCTGTGAGCCCCTTCTAAGGAGAGGGGAATGAGTAAGGAAAATTGGAAAGGATACAGCTTCTTTCTGATGCTAGTTTGCAAACTGATATGTGTTTGGGCTTTGGTGGAATCAACTCTTTCTGAAGAACACAAATGTTGGCAACACTTATGTCTCAGTTCTTCACAAGGCACTTCTTGAGCTGTCAGCTTTTGCAAGAAAAGCCCTTATTTATGTACATATAGTTTTAAGTGCAAGCTCATTGACAGTGATTTTTAGATTGTTACCAAATGTTAGATATTAAAAATGCTAGATATTAAATTTTTTTTTAATTAAAAATTTAAAAAATGATAGATGAAAAAAAAGGTGAGGGAATCACTTAAAAATCACATTTGATTAAGAGAGAAAAAGTCCTTCTAGTGCAATCAGAAAATAGAGCTCTGGTATTACAAACCTGGAAGTAAAAAATATGTGTTGATCAGGGACATTTTTTATCACCATAAATCTAGAGGTGACACACCAAAAATAATCCAGGATGTAGGAATGTTTAGTTGTCTCCTTTGTTTTTATGCAGAGATTTGTACCAAAGAGGATGAAATGAACTGGCACCAGTATAGATTCTTGTTAGTTAAAAAGTGACAAAGTTTCACAACACTACTGATCAAACACTGTGCAAATGAAAAGGCAGTGCACTACATCTGTTGTCTAGTGTTTCACATTAGGAAAATCTGGAGATAAATTAGCCTGCTGAAGTGCCTTTCTCTTTCATCAGACTTATTTTATCAGTGGGACACCTGACTATCTGAAAGCACATTATGGTTTTATTTTCTGTTAGCCAAACCCCCCTGAATTCATATAATTATGTAGCTTTTATAATATTTTAAGAGGCAGATCTAGTGCTTTTTATGTTGGAATACTGACTTCTGCATGTTGATGATGATGGTAGTTGTTGTAAAACCTAGTTTTGATATTTTATGTTTGAAAAGAAATTTTAAAAATATATCTTTAGCAATCTGAACAGTAGTGTCTTTTAAAAATGCTCATATGGGATCTGATTCAACTTTGTGTGTCAAGTGCAAGCATCTTGAAGTCACTGGATTTACAGGTATGAAACTGACTGGGATATTAACTTAAAAAATGAAATTAACATATGTTTATATATAGACTATTACAACAATAAAAGTCCTTTTTTAGCTGCTAACTTTGCTTGTGAGTAGCAGCAGAAATTGTATGGAGATCAGTAGGTAATTCTTATTTTCTATAACCAATTTTCATCTCAATTTGGAGCCGAACCTGCATTGGTTTTTAATAGCTTTCTAATTTTTTTTTAAATTCAGTGGTATTATGAAAACATAGTACTATGCCTACAGAGCTAAAGATGAGCATTCTTTTATAGTAATTTGTACTAATTTGTGCCACACTTCTAACAGTAGGCAGCTACATTTGTGTTAAAGAATTTATATGAAAGGTGATTTAAATGACTTGAATCTGAGCTTCGTTTCCTTTTAAAAGCAGTATTCATTGTGTTCTGGAAAAAATAAATAGCTTCAGGGTTTTTTTAATACTGATAGGGCAAATACTGTCATTTCTTGTTTTGCTAGCACCCTCAGCCTGAAAACTGTTTTACCAAATGAATTTTTTCATTCGGTTTTAGGACTTACTGAACATTCCTATATTCCCCCTCCCCAAGACATCCTGGTACTTTATTCCCCAGGTAAAGGATTTAGTTCCTTTGAAGCACTCGTTGCACTTCAGTCCACGTTAGAACAGTACTATTTTTACATGTCACTGTGTAGAAAGGCAGTTTTTAGTGCTCGTTGGAGCATGTTACTCGTGCAAAGCGTGGCTCTGGGTGTTGCAAGGCAGGTGAACTCATGGCCCTGACTGTGCTCACCACCCTGAATTCTGGAGCCTCATATTCAACAAATGCTTCATGACCTCAGCAATTATTTTCAAAATCTCTCTAGTATGGATATGGTTTATGTAAAACATTCTTGATATTTGGCATCCTGGTTTTAAGTATTTCTACCTTTTTATATTTTGTCAGAGGTGTCTTTTCATCTCTGTATTTACTACAGTATCAGTGTATCTGTTGCTGAAAATGTAACTAAGGTTTGTAAAATGTTACAGCTTATGCAATATAATAAAAATTTGAAAAAGTTATCAATGCCTGAATTTTTATTGGTTTTTCATTGAAGCCCTATGTTGTTTAGGGGCATCTCTCAACACTTTCTTTCCAAAATTCATTAAGGGTATTTCTGTCATCACTATAATTCCCATGACAAAAGAATGTCATCCTCCTTCAGGTTACCAACTCTAATAGAATCACATTCTCTATTCTGTATCTTGTGAAGAAAAACTTCTTGTAGTCTTCAGCTGGACCTTGGAGACAATTTCCTTGCAAACAAACAAAAGCACATCAGCAGAATAAGGAGCTAGCTTAAAAAGCTTTCATCCCTTTAGGATAAATTCACAGCTAAATTATTTATTTGGAAAAAGGACAATCCAAATGCATACTACAGAATCATTTGGAGATGTACTGCACTAACAGCAAGTTTAAAAACATTTGCTTTGATAGGCATGGATGTTTGTTTACAAAGCCTATGCTGTCTACTCTCTAGGTAAAGTTGATGCCAAGAAGGTTTTTATTTTTTTCTACATTTTTCATAAATTTGTAGTTCTGTAGACTACCATTATATAGTTATATAGTTCCCTAACTAACTCAAATACTTTTCCTACCTTTTCTCTTAGATTTTATAAAAGCAAGCTAACTTTCCTGGAATCCTAAGTAGTCTTTCCTCTAGTGTGAACCAAGGACATTTTGTTTTTTCCAGATATTGTAGGCATAATAAATGTGGGGCTAGAAGCTGGGATTGGGGGGGCTTCAGTGGGGGACAGAACCAAAAGAGAGGGGGTTACTTAATTAACTGTTCCTCTAATTGGATTATTTCTGTTAAGTGTGCTAATTTGTTCCAGCTTTAAAATTGTCAGAGTCCTGTATTGTATGCATTGTGCCACACTTGAACCTGAAGGTAACCCCTTTTTGTCATTTTATAATGCTTGGCTTGTGATTTTTGGTATCATAGTCAGTTACTGACGTTAAGGCAGAGAAGTAAGTGACAAGCAATAAGATATAGTCAAAGACTATCAAAATACTGGTTTTAAAACATTTATTGTAAAGCTATAAAGTTATTATGAAGGTTTGCAAGATGGCTGTTCAGTCTTGATTTTTCTGTTGCATTTGCAAGTTGTTTTGTTTCTAAATTCTATTAGAATAAGAAGTGCACATTTTTTTCTGTAAAGTGGACACTTCACTGCAGAGCCATGCTCCAGTTCATCTTGGTGGTTTGTCCAAGGTTTTGGATACTTAATGTGAACATTACCACACATGTATCTATAGAAAATGAATTCCAATTCCTGTTATCTCTCCAAAATTAAGAAAAATCACATAGCAATACTAAATAGGCTTCCCTTTTTCTTTTTTCCTCCTTCCTCTCCACCCACCTCTCCAAGCTCCTAAGATTGCCACATTTTCCCAGATTGCAAAAGGGCTGTAACAATTGTCAGGCATCTTTTCTTGTGATTTTTTTCTGTCATTAGAAGTGTAGCAAATCACGGAGAAAATTTTATGCCTAACCTGTACTAAGGGAACTGAAACACTTTGCTTAATAACAACTCCTGACATATGGGACAAACAATTTCTCTCTGATCAATGCATTTGTCATTATCTGCCTTGTAAGAATCTTAAACTGTTTAACAGAGCAAGTATTAATTGTGTGATTATATGAGAGGAGCTGAGTAATCTTACTGTAGCAAATTCAGTTTAATAAATTTAAATTTTAGCATTTATACTTAAATTGAGGGTCTAGTCCCCCTTCCCATTTATATTCCTGTCACTGATTTCTCCAGTGACCTAATCCAGGTCTCCAGACTGCCAAAAGAACAAACCTAGCCAAACCCACCAATTTTCTGCTGAAGTGGTGGGTTTTAATTGAATTTTTAGGTGGGTAATACATCTTTATTACTTCAACAGAGATGGTGCAGGGGCAGGAGCACAAATGTGATGAGGAGCAGCTGAGGGACTTGGGGTTGTTTACCCACAGATTTTATCCAGAGATTTTATCACTCTCTACAACTCTCTGAAAGGATGGCGGACGGACGTTGGGCTCTTCTCCCAGGTAACGAGTGACGGGATGAGAGGACACAGCCTTAAACTGTGCTGGGGGAGATTCAGCTTGGACATCAGGAAGAATTTCTTCACATAAAGGGTGGTTAGACATTGGAATGGGCTACCTGGGGAGGTGTTGAAGGAAAGACAGGATGTGGCGCTGGGGCCGGGTCCCAGGCTGGACTTGTTGGCCTCCAAGGTGCTTGTTTGGCACAGGTGGGACGGGCTGCCCTCAGAGGCATTTGTTTGGCACAGGTGGGACGGGCTGCACTCAGAGGCATTTGTTTGGCACAGGTGGGACGGGCTGCCCTCAGAGGCATTTGTTTGGCACAGGTGGGACGGGCTGCACTCAGAGGTGTTTGGCAGTGGTTGGATGGGCTGGCTCGGTGTTTGCCCTCAGAGGTGTTTGTTTAGCACAGGTAGGACAGGCTGCCCTCAGAGGTGTTTGGCCCAGGTTGGACGGGCTGCCCTGGGAGATGTTTGGCACAGATTGGGCGGGCTGGACTCAGAGCTGCTTGTTTGGCCCAGGTTGGATGGGCTGCCCTCAGAGCTGTTTGGCACGGGTTGGACGGGCTGCCCTGGGAGATGTTTGGCACGGGTTGGACGGGCTGCACTCAGAGGTGTTTGTTTGGCACGGGTTGGATGGGCTGCACTCAGAGGTGTTTGGCACAGGTTGGGCTCGCTGCCCTCGGGGGTGTTTCCCAGCCAGAGGAAGCTGTGCCTCAGTAATGGACGCGCACACGGAGCCCCCGTTCCCGCTGGGCACACGCGGGGTACCGGCGGAGCAGGCCCCGCGCAGCCCCTCAGGGGAGGCCGCCATGGCGGGGCCGGGCCTCAGCCGTGCCCGCGCACTGAGGGGCTCCGCCTCAGCCCGCCCTGCCCTCGGCCCCCGCCGCTAGGAATGGGCTGGAAACACCCGTGGTGTATTGTGTGCCTTTAAAGGCTGAACAGCCATGAGAACCTGCGCCAGCCGGGCTCCTGCTCTGCGCGGCCATCGCTAGGGGGAGGTGTTGCACTCCTTCCAGCCTGCAAAAATGCGTTCATTTACCGTCTCTCAAATATTTTTAACAGTTCTTCAACCAGTTAGTAACCAGATAGTTACCAGTGTTTCGGAAATAAAGAGTAATTGATGTAGTTTTTACACTTATACACACCAGTACCTAATAATATATATATAATATATAGTATAGAAATATAATATATAGTATTTAAATACTATATATATACTAGATACCATATACCAGTGTATATATATATATATATATACACTATATACTATATACACTATATACCAGTATATATAATTGGTGTGGGTTTTACTAGTGTGTATATATATATACACACACACACATGTATATGACCTATGTAATCAAATATGACAGCAAATGTAATGTAATGTAATATAATATAATATAATATAATATAATATAATATAATATAATATAATATAATATAATATAATATAATATAATATAATATAAGTACGTTTTATAACATATATAATAATATCTATAATATTTTGGAAATGATACGTTATCGATATAATATTAGGAAAAAGTTGTTTCCTATGAGAGTGCTGGCACCCTGGCACAGGTTGCCCAGAGAAGCTGTGGCTGCCCCATCCCTGAGATGGACAAGACTTGGACCAGCTTGGGGTAGTGCAAGGTGTCCCTGGCCTTGAAGGTCCCTTCCAACCCAAACCATTCTATGATAACGTGGTAATGGAGGTTTCAGTCCCATGTATGTTTTTTAAGGCGTGAGAAATTCTTCCTGCCCTGTTCTCGGCTTCTCTGAAATGCCTTTTGGTTTCAGAAGTGACTGAATGCAGCTGGAACGTGACAGAGATGGAGCTGAGCTCGCAGACAGGCAGGAAGGGTCAGCACAGGGGATGCCAGAGGAGGTGGGATGAGCCAAAATGGATGAACCTTCCTTGTGCCAGGTGGTGAAGGAAAAGTGTTGATGAAGAAAAGCTGATCGAGCTGCAGAATCCAGATCAGTGCAGAGGTGAGAACAGGATTAGACAGAAAGGTTTTTGAATGCTTGACTCATGAAAGAAAGAAGGGCCTGAGTGAGAGAGAACTGTGAAACACACTGACTGCACAGAGACTTGACTCAGGTGAGCTGGTCACAGCTGTCACTTGAGTCAGCTCAAGTGGGCACATCAATCTGGAGCAGTTGAAGTGGCTGTTTCTGACTAAGTTGTGTACTGAATAATCCTCAGAGTTAATTATTTAATCTAATTTTAAATAATCTCTAAACTAACCCTGCCAGCAGAATGAGGATAAAGGGAAGGGAGCAGGAAGAGCATCAGTAGACAACATCCCTAGGTACAAAGCTCTTAAGCAAAGCCCTCAAGATACCATTTTTAGCTGGGTGTCACAGACTTCTTGTAAAAACTCATGGATCAGCTTGTTCATTTTCCCTTCCTTGTCTCCATCACAGCATCATCTCTCCTGAATCATGTTTTAGTAAAGAAAAAGTTATTTTTCATTTTGCTTTCCCTGCTAAGCAAGAGATTTTATAGAGTTCACAGCCATGAAGAAATGTTTTGCACCTGCTGTGTGGTAAGAGGTGTCCTGAGAGTGGATAAGATCAATGCATGATCTTGTGATTTATTCAGTTCTTAATCCTAGGTTTGAGAATGGTACCTAACAATGCTTGTACCTTGCAAAACGTTTGAAGCATGGAATTACAAAGAAATTTAAAAGATTAAGTTATGGATTATTTCAACAGGAAGAATTTCTCCACAGAAAGAGCTTCAGAAAAGGAGTTGTAAATTTTACAGATTAACAGCTGCACTGAGCATATTTTGGACATGTTTTTCCCAGGTCATTGTATAGGGAGCCCTTTTAGTGAGAACCCAGGGAATATTGGGTTTTTTTGTTATATATAATACATGTAAAACAGTTCCCTTTGGCAGTTACAAAATTTCATGACATGGCACAAGATGCATCAATTTGCTCTTACAAACTGTCTGCCTCTTGAGCTATTCCTGTTCCAGAACTGGTCTGATATTTATTCACTTTTTGTTCTATCTGGTTTTACTAGCCCCAGAGTACAAGTGTTCAGTCCCTTCTAATAATGCAGAATTTGAAATTACTCTGGTTTATTCCCCATTAGAACAGATCAACCCGTACTGATTTTTGTCAGCAGAGCTTGAATTGCATATTCTGAGCATGGGCACTCTCATGGTTTGTCTCAGGATCCATTCGTATTAATGGTCTTCAGAAATAACTGTGTGTAAAAGTAATAACTCTTGTAAGTTTAGTCCTAATGTTTTGGGGTTTTTTTGAGATGGTGCCTGCTTTTAAATTTGTTTTATTGCATTTTAAGGCAATGCCAGCTTCATCTTTAGTGTCTCTGCACAAAATCTTCCCGAGCCCCTAGGGTTTGTTGGCTGTGGAAAAGGTACAGGTGAGTGGCATCGGCTGTCTGTGTTCATCTCTCTGAATTGTTACTGTGAAGTGTCCAGGTAACAGGGGATTATTTTGTCCTCATGGGGTGTAATTTTGAATACTGTGGGGTCCCAGTTCTGAATTTCATTTTGAATAAAAAGTAGAAAAAAAAAAAAAAAAACAAACCCGAGTTCCCACCTCTGTGGAAGGTCAAATCTCTATTTTCTGTGTACTTGGGACCTCTCTCATTTCCAGAATTTAAGCTATGTGAAATAATACAGGAAAGGGAACTTTGCTCCTTTCTTATCACCTTCTCAAGATTTATTGGGTCAGAGAGCAGAAAGTTTACTTTTTTTACCTTGCTACTTTATATATTGGTCTGTGAACACTTGGACTTTTTTTTGACAAAGTCTCTCTAGTAAACAAAACAGAATACAAGTAAAACCAGATATGAAATCCTAATATTTATGAAATCTCCTGCAAATAATGAAAAGAGAAGATATAACTCCTCTCAGAGATAGTGCTGAAAAAAGCTAAGTATTGTGAGACTTAAAAATTAAGACGACCTTGTGGTAGACCAGGACTAAGGAGAAGCTCATCCTGGTTCTTTTTTAGCCTTCTTGAGGGGCTTTGAGTGAATTAGTTCAGTTTTATCTCAGGAGTCTTTCCTTGCTCCTCCTCCCTGCCTGGTCTGATAGAGTGATCCCCCTTTTCAAGAAGGGGGTTTCAGGGCTCTCAGTGTGTATTGGCAGAGACACCGTGGAGTTCTGATCAACAGAACCAACAATCTTTGCTTTACCAACAATCACTAAGCAGTGGTCCTGAGGTATTTGGGATTTGGATTTGTCCAATAGAACACTCAGCTCCTGAAACTGGGCAGTAGTTTCTGAGCAAAGCCACATGGGTACAGGTCTCTGGCTGACATCAGCCAGCTGCATTCTTTCCACATCATTTCAAGAGCTATAAATATAAGGGAAAAAAGCCAACAAAGACCCCATATCAGAAAAACCTTTTCCTCTCTACCAAAAACATGAAGCTTGCATTGTGACAGAGAGCTGGAACAGAGAACAGCGTTGATAAATTGGGGCAGATTTGCAATGTTGTTCTGCCAATAAACTTGCCTGGGTGGTATTTTTAAATAATATGGAGAATAATATTTACTCTTGCTTGCATTCTTATATAGATACCATCAAAATGATCCCCAGTGGGATTTCATGACTCCTGAATTATTTAATCATTGCTAAAGAGAACGAGTGTCCTGGGTGTGAAACACAAGGTTTTCTTATGTACTGTGCATTAATACTGCTATAGGGGCAACAAAAATCCAAAGCAAATGAAAATCTTTTCTATTAAAAGACTGTGAAGTACTTCCATTGCTGATGCTTCACCTGACATCTGCAGATTTCGTTGTTTTTTCTTTCAGTTACCTAAATTGAGCAATGGGGATTATACTTTTTAATTTTTTCCCCCTACTGTTCATCTCCATTTGTATTAACTAGAAATATTCCCCAGTTATGTCAGTGAAGATACTGAAAAATTGCTTTTCAGCTGGTGTTGACACAAAGTGAGCACATCAAAAGGAAGAATTGAGTTTCCTGTATCTCTGTTCATAATCTTTTCAACCTTGTGATTGTTATTAGTATTTTGTTTGGATTTTTTTTCAAATATTATATAAAAATGTCCTAGTTATTTTTTTTTCTTCTACAACTTCTGTGTTTGTGCTGTTTAACTGGTTTTGTGACTATATAGTACAAGGTAAGTCACATAGGTGTTTTATCATTATAAAACTGCATGATTCATATGAAAGTTTTATATACTAATGCTGCCTACAGTATCTGGCAGGTCAGTAAGGACATAACTAGCACTAACCTGAAAATACATTTTTTGTTATGTGTGGATTTTTTGTGGGGGTCATTCCATGATCTTACTTTGCTGCAGTTCATCTAGAAGGCTTTGCAGATAAACAAAACCCCTGAATGAACTGTTCAGTGGGAAAAGTTGTGTATAATTTATACAGTACATGACCTTTAAAGCTCGACTTCTGAAAATGACCAGAGAGAAATGATCACTAAGAAGAGTTTATTTTGGCATTGTAAAATGAAGCAGTCTTGGTACAACTGACTACTGAGGGCTATGTACTTAAGTTTAATGTGTGCTGTACAGTTCTTCCTCACCACTTTTACTTCAGTTCACTTTGAACAAATGACATTGTCTAGCAGGGACTGAGATTTGCAAAATTATGCTTTTAATGACATTTCAGAAAGATTAGTACTGACAGGTTTTTATATATATTTCCTATGTGGGGCCAACTCTTCCAGCCCATTTCCTTCAGTGATATCTGGAGAGGATCTGATAAGGTTTATACTGCTTTTCACAGTTCAAAGGGCATTGTCTTCCCCTTCACTCCAGCTGACAATAACAAAGTCAGACATATGTTATCACCATCACACAGGAAGCTGTGAGGCTGCTTGTGTTCAGCAAAGTACAAATGCAGGAAGAGCGTCAGGTTGGTTAAAAGCTGAGGGAGCTGTGCTAAGGTAGTAGAGAGCTGATAGTACTATAACCAGCAATCTGTGTGCTGGGGATGTTTCAGTTCCAGGGAGGGTGGTTATCTATTGCTGATTGGTTTAATGTTATTATAACATAACAGCAGCTATCCATTTAAAACCTTTTACAGGTGAGATCATCTCCAGTGGTGGGGCTGCATTGCATTAGAGGAATAATTCCTTAGGTAATTAAGAGCAAAGCTGCAGTGGCATTAAGTGGTAAAGAATTGAACATGAAGTCCACCTGATCAAACACACTCTCACTCTGTCAATTAACAAACAGGATGTAAGGTGCACATTAGTTCTGGATTTCCTCATTTTAACATACAGTGTGTTGTGTATCAACATGGAAATCACAGAATCACAGGAATTCTAGGTTGGAAGAGACCTTTAAGATCATCAAGTCCAACCCATGTTCTAACACCTCAACTAGATCATGGCACCAAATGCCACATCCAGTCTTTTTTTAAACTCTTCGAGGGATGGTGACTCTACCACCTCCCTGGGTAGATGATTCCAGTATTTGATCACTCTTTCTGTAAAATACTTCCTCCTTAATTCTAGCCTGTATCTCCCTTGGCGCAGCTTGAGACTGTGTCCTCTTGTTCTGTCTATATTAGCAAGCTCATCCAGTGAAATGCTGTGAGTCATGACAGCCTAGTTCTGGGAAAAGTGCATTTTCCACCTCTGTAATTTTGGAATGGGAAAGGTGGCTTGAAGGAATCTTTATATACCAGCACTGATGTGCAGTATTTTGGAACCACAGTCATTAGTGCTAAATTTGGGTCTGTTTGCAGCTTCTCTTCTGCTTCCGGTACATTGTTTACTGCTTCCCAATAGGAAAGTCTTCCCAATACATTATATTAGTTCCTATCCTCTGGCTTTTGCTCAGCACAGAACAAATCAGCACACTGAGTTCCAGCTTCTGTCTCTAAGGACCACTTCAAGCTCTGCTGTGATGTACTGCCTCTACCTGGAATTTCTAGGCCACACCACAAATAACATACACAGATATCTGTGGGAATAGAGTAGAGTTATGTATGAAAGAACCAGAGTTAGTGTAAAAGAACTTCAGTTATGTTGACTGCTTGTCCATGCCTTCAGGGGAGTCAGGAATGGGGTCTGTATGTGTAAATGTCTGGGTTTGCATCACATCAGAAAGGTTTGTCAGGATTTTGCTGAGGAAAAAGAAGTGGGAAAGGAAGTGGATTGTTAATAGATAGAATATTTTCTACCAGTTGGGAAACAGTTGTGTGATCATTACAGAGCTCTAGGCTGTGTAGACATGATGAGTAGCTGCGCACCTGTACCAGTGACAAGCATGGCTAGAGGGAGGAGCAAGGGCAGCCTCCAGAACTGAAGACAGGGTATTGCATGAAAAATTAAATGGCACTTATAGCTTTAGCCAAGCCTATTGCCATGTCATTACACATCTGCTTTAAACTTGACTTAAACCAATACCTTTTCCCATGACTTCAAACTGAATTATCCATCACTACAGCAATCTGTAAGTCATATTTGTCATCCTTTTGTGTTAGCTGCAGTCCAAGTGCTGAAAAATCTGTGCTCACTGATAGAGTAAAAGATAGAAGGTCAGTGAGGAAATGACCAGAATTAAACAGATGGTGAAACTAGAGAAACAAGAGATGAGGCTGAGGGAAACCTTTTAGGGTATTCAGAGCAGATGGCTCACTCAGAGATGGGGTACTTGGAGGACTATGCTTGTGGTTCTACAAGAAACATGAGTGATATTATTTTTCTTCTGCCATCTTTGAATTTTTTTGTGTCTGTCTTTGCTCTGTCTTTGAGCAAAGCCAGTCAATTGAGTAATTTGAGTTGAACTGCTGAGATCTGGTACTTTAGTTTTGGTATGGTCTGAGGTGAGTAGGTAGCCTGTTTATATGCACAGTTGATCATCTTAATTAATCTGAAGCTTTTGATCTTTGCCTATCTGCAGTTGACAGAAATGGCTTTAAACAATCCCAGTTCTGATATTCTTGAAGACCGATTCTTAGCAATTCTCTCCAAAGCTTTGTGCAGCTTAATACAGATTTCTGTAGCCTCCAGTGAAACTCTGCACTGTGTGTGCATGCAAGCTGGAGCCACTGAGATGCTCTGAGCTACAAAAGTTTCCAAACACATCTGCTGACTGCACTTTCCTGACTGTACATTTTGGAAATAACTAAGAGGGCTTTTCTGTCCTAACGGATGTGCCTTTGTTATAAGGGGTTATATTGATAACTTTGGAATGCCATCAGGCTTTGAGGGGGTGGTTCAGAGCATTTGTATTAGGAAAATTTTTAGAAAGTGGTTTGTACTTTAAACATTGCTGTGCATTGGGATACAATGGACTCTTTCCCAGGTATGCTCAGTGGAATGTTTGTTAGCTTGGACTAGTATGTGTGAACAGCTCTGAACATTGGTCATGTTCAGGACTCCAAATGCTTCTTCAAGTCTGCATAGCAGAGACAAACCCCTTCTCTACATCTGCAGAACATCTGCAATGTATTTTACCTACCTGTAGGTAAAATTCTGGACTAGAAATTGTATTATATAGGGAGGGTCAATCCAATCCTTTGGAACCATGATAGTTAACCCTATGTTTGGGATCCTGCCTAAGCCCTGCCAGTTATTAGCTTTTTCATGCCCTCAATAGGTCTCTGACAAATTTCCTTTCCAGCAGTGAAAATGGCTGCTGCTGGTTTCCCAATACTCCATTTGTTGAGTCAGTCAGTGTAGTGCAGGCTGGTATTCTCTTCACTGCTGAACTGTAATTTCTGAGATACAAAGTCTACAAGTAGTTTTATGTATGTATATCTAGACAGATGTATATCTAGTCAGACCAGGTCAAAAATTAGTGGGTATTTTGCCACATGTTCCTCTTTTCTTAGTCCTTTACCCTTTTGCCAACCATATTAATGAAGAATTTATGCTACAAGTGCCCTGATTAAAGAGAATTTGATAATGTTGTGGTCCCAAAAGCTGTATTATGCACCACTGGAACAAGAGGTTATACCAAAACTACTTTTTATATCCAGTAGGCTTAACAGCCCACAAGTGACAGAGAAGGAAGGAATTCATGCTTGTTGGTAAAAAAGCCTTCTTGTATTTGCTTGGTGCAATTTTATCTGAATGCTAGCTTTCTGTCTAAGTTTAGACAGGGAGGATTGTGACTACAGGAAGCCAAGTTATCTCCTTCCAGCCTCACAATCTTTCAAAAGGAATTTTATTGGAGTGGGAACAGCTTCAAACTGTGGAGTGTCACACTATGAAGCTGTGCTTGTCGTCTAATTTGTCACAAGAGGGGGCTGGAGTTCTTTGCAATGACTAAAAGCTGATCTGTTTTAACTGAATGTCTTTTAGTTGGTTGGTTGATCTTATTTTTTTGTGAGGATAAGGGAAGTCCTTCTTTTATGGGTTTTTTGTTGGATCCTACTGTTTTTCAAGGATAGACTTAAAAGTTATTGAAAAGCTTAAATTAAAAAAGACACTTGCTAAGAAACCAATTGTTTTTATTTTGTACCTTGATGCCAAATACATACGTTCAAAAACAATGATGTAAAAAGGATTCTTGGGCATGGTCATAGTGTCTGGCAGTGAAATTCATAGACTAGGAGCTGTGAAAAAAATCTCTGTGAGAAACTGTATTTCTTTAGGGGAACCATCATGAGGTAAACCAAAGCCATGAGGTGTCCAAGCTAAAGTAAATGAAATAATGGTGCTTTGTAGACTTGAGACACTATCCCTGTTTTTACTGGTATTTTTAGCATGCCAGCATCCTTTTTAAAGGCTCTGTCCTTTATTTGTAATAGGGTGACAAATATCATTGTCATTGCCCTCTCTTGGAATGCTAACTTTGAGCAGGTTTTGGAAAAAGTAATAGTAGAGCTCTAGATCCAGTTTTATTTGGTGGATAATCTCTGAAGGATCTGGCAGTTTGGAGGATTCTATAAATTCTTGCCTCATTCATTCACCTTTTAGCATGCAGACCCAGAAGGAGGAGTAGATTTCATTTATTAATATTTATAGTATTTATAGTCTTTTCAGCACACAGTGCTGGGAGAGTCCCCACCTTTCTCAGTGCAGGAGGATGATGTGACTGAGGAGGCAGTGTCTTTCATGTCTAATGAATAAAAGGTCTGGAAGGGTCTGATCTCCAGCCTTACAGCAGAAAAAAACTAGTCTGAAATGGTAAATGATTGCAAAGTCTTTGTTTGGCCAGTAGTGAATTATTATGATGCAAGAAAGGTAATGTAGAAGTTCTGTTTCTGTCTGTGAGTACCTCTAAACCTACTTGTTCTTTCCAATTCTGGGAAGAATTTAGTAATTTATTTTTAAAATATTGGTTTGTGTGCCTTAAGTCTTAGAAAACCTTTCTCATTCATATCTACATTAGCCACATTCTCAGTTTCTATTGTGTAGTATTAAATGCCTGTAAAAATCATGAGGTTTGGACCTTTCTCTAGAAAATCTCACCCTGCAGCAATAAACTGATTTCAGATCTTGCACATCTGGCAGCAATTCAAATGTTTTAAAACACCACCAATGCTCCTGGAAGATCTCTGTACACATCTGAGTGACTTTGCAGGGTGGGGTCAGTGGCTTTTTCATTTTATGCCTTAATGGTTCAGTGTCTGAGAATATTCATTGTGTGAATTGTCTTTGAACTAAAATAATAGAATACAAAAAATTCTGTATTTTTAGGAGAGAAATGGTTTTCAAAGCAGCAGCACATATACTTTGAGAAACACTATTTCTAATTAATGAAAAATGATGAATAATTTTTAAACACTGTTATTAACACATGTGAAAGCATATAGGCAGCTGACTGCATGCATCTCTTGTGAGCTATAGCATAATAGAGGCCTATTTTTTGTTCCTGAAAAAGAACACAACTTTTCCTTTTCAACTTTGTTTAGTTAATTTTGATATTCTGTTGAGAATGGCAACCAAAGAAGGGAAAGAAGAGAGAGAGAAAAAAATAATAAAGTAAAAGAAATTAGAGAAAAAGAAAAGAATACAGAAAAAAAATCTCTTGGGCATTGCAGTGGTAAATAAAATAGCTCAGACTTAAGTGGGTTTTGTCTTAGAATTACTGAAGAATTGAAGAGGGATTATATCCTCACTCTTTTCTGCTGTTGTTATTGAGTACAGCAGAGTTCACAAATCAAATGTAGGGCACCATAAATGGTTGCCACAATGCAAGCTGTGATTTGCTTTGTATTTACTCTTGGGAACTTTGAACAAAGGTCAGCACTAGTTCCATCACCCCTCCCATTTGTATTTTCCCACACTTTTCTTTTTCCCACAACTGAAGGAATCTATCTGGTGCTCACTTATGTCCATGGTGTTGTTTCATGTTTGAAATGTGACATGTAATAATCATAAACTGGAGTTTTATGAGATGCTGTCATGTTTCTGTCAGTGAAATGAGGACTCTTTCCTCCTCTTGTTTTCAAGTCAGGAATACTTTTTCTTTCATTTGCAATCAATTCTCTTCTGTAGATTTTTTTTTTTTTTTTTCCCAACAATGTTTTTTTTTCTTTAGAGCAGAGTCTGGACATGAAGTTTTTTTTCAGCACTACTTCATTGTGACCAAGAATTCAAAATCTAAGGGTAGGCACTGGCTGATCACCAGGAATTGTAGAGTACACTCCATTTACCTTCTCCTAGCTTATTGTTTGTGCTGACCTTGATCCCCAGCTGAAAGATGTAAAGAAGGCTAAAAACCCTTTTTATTTTTGTGGGGATTATTGCTGCTAAGAATAGGATCCATGGGGACAAAAGAAAAAACGTGTTTTGTAAATTTTTGTATTTAATTTCTCTTCAAAGCATCAGGTAGGGCCTTTTCATCTTTCACTTCACTAAGTAAGAAAATCCCAGTTCTTTGTTATATGTGATAGAGTTTCAAATTGATACAGGTTTTAAAAACAGCTGGCAATAGAGAAGACTCTGTAGGTCATGGTCTTCCCATCATAAAGTCTTTGCACTGCTCTTCAGCTGTTCAAATAAACATACCTCTGCTTCTTGCCTTCCTGCTGAGAAATCAGTACATTCTTTGAGCCCAAAGAAACAGGTGTCATGCTACACTACCAAGCAAAATAGCATTTTGTTTGGAAGACCTTTCTACTGATGCTGTTAGTTCACTTACTGTCTTCAATATTAAAGATATCAAGTTTTAAAGAGCCTCACAGGGTAAAAGTTACCAGGGAAATTTACTAGGCTTGTGTGTCTTTTAAGACAAATATATATTTTGCTGACACAGTTGTTTCTGTTGACCTTGCTTTAAGCAGGAGGTCTGCCTACAAAACAACCATAAGTTCCTTCCAGTTTAGTGACTTTATTATTTGGTGCTGGTGACATTACTGCATGGTATGAGTAATCCATTTATCCTAGAGAGGTAAACCTGGATAAAACACCAAATGGGCCTATCACCTGTTGCTCCTGTTGTGTCGTTCTTGTTTTCATGCTGCCTTTTTGTGGTCTGCAGACCACAAGGAAAGCTCTTGCATTGGGAAATTCTGTTTTTCTCAGGTGAAATTCTTCTACAGTCTGAGCAATGAACCAGCTAGAGTGATAGTGGCACAATGAAGTGTTCAGCTCAGGAATACCAGAATGTCATTGGCAACAAAGCAATTTTGCCCAGTGATCTTGAATATCCTGTGGGAACAACAAGCAGCTCTGGAATATAATGCAAACTGTGCTTAAAATATGAATAGAGGAGTCAAGAGTGTGTATTTGAGAAAGCCCATTAAAAGAGTGCACAGAAAAAGGCTGAGCATTCTGAGATGTGCAGAGTTAGCTGTTAACTCAGTTTATAGCTGAACTCATTGTTGGCTCTTGGTCAGTAATGGATATCCTCTCATATGCAAGAAATCAGACAAAAAACCCCAAGTTTTATTGTATCCTGTTCTGTTAAATAAACTTCTTTGCTCATTCTCAGCACAGCTGAGATGCCATTATAATAGCTCTAATATTTTCCTAAGTAAAAATACATTCAGAAGGAAGGGTAAAAATAATCTCTGAAATATATTTTAGTTCTAAAATGAAAAAAAGAAAAATCAACAAGCAAATCTGTCTATTGTTACCCTGAAGTTTTTTAGATCACTATTCTTCTGACAGCCAAAAGTAATGAAAAGAAATGGGTTAATTTTCTCTGCCAAAAACATAATAGAAATTGGACATTGGACACTTCAGGTTTGGGGAGTTTTTTGGAGGGGAGTGGGGGAATCAATCAAGTCCTCTCTGCCTAAATCTCCAATGTTAATGATAATAAAAAATTAGTACTTTCTGAAGAAGAGCATTTAAGACAAATTTCCTGACCAGCTTTAATTTGTTATTTTATTTGATAATGCTTGTAATACTGCAAAAGGGTTCTCTAGGAAAAGAACAGGACGCTAATGACTGATTTATTTGCTGACATTAGCTGTGGGAAAGTCACCTTTTGGCAATTATATTTTGCAAATGTAATTCTGGTAGCATAAAGATTGTAAGCACTGAGGTTTCTATAATTAAGGTTACCTTCACTTGCTCTTTATTGAATTACTTCTATTTTTCTACTATAAGGGTGATATTTCCAGTACCCTGTTCCCATGGGAAATTTTATTTATCAAGCCTCATCGGATGCCTTGTTATGAAAATGTATACCCAACTCTTTGCTAAGTTAGCTGATTAGTTTGTATCAAATATCACCATCTGTTCTTATTATCTGACAGAAAAGCAGATGATCAGGCTAGAGGTGCCTTAGGGCCAGTGTGAGTTGAAAGTTCAGATGTTAGATACACTGGCATAAACTGTATCTTCCTTCCTACCATAGAATTGGATGAGAAAAGGATTAGAGGTACTGCTTCTGTGGTTTGTTCCTGTTTCTTTGGGAAGGCACACCCTCAGAATGTGGGAAAGCAGTGTCTTTCTCCTGAGTGCTGTGATTATTCCATCCCTAGGCTGCTCTGCTGGCTGCAAACATGTGCTGTGCAGACACTGTGGGCCACAGTGAGAATGGAGTTAAAATCTGGGAGAGGAGCCTCTGCTGCTGCTCAGATTCCCTTTTACTTGGCAGCTGAGCTCTGTATGGTGCTATAAATCAGGTAGCCATAAAAAGAAAAAATTGTCACAGAAGGAAGTGGAATATGATAAACTTCTGTTTACCCAAGTGACTTCCTTTTGAGCTCTCCTTTTAGGAAACAGAAATATCACCCTAAGCTATTTGGTGAATTAATGCCCATTGAATCTATTCAATACACATTCATTGCTCTTGTGATGGAGAATAGACACTTTAATTGGAGACTTGGGCTCTTTGTGCTGAGCACTGTCCAAGAGCATATTGAAAAGACTGAGCTGGCTCTAAAGGCTTTACATTTTAATATACCAGACAGAGAAAGGAAAGGGCTTTCTTTTTCCTCCCTCCTCCCCCAACTGTAGGATATTTGATGCATGTTTGTAATTCTGGCTAGATGCTTTTCTTGATGGAGAACCACACAATTTCAGTGTGGCTATTCTGACTGTAAATGGACTCTTACTAAAACTTGTATGTAGTTGCTGTGCTTCATTACAATACTACAACACAACACAGCTTTTAAAAGAAGGCACCAAGCACTACATTGAAGGTGGACTGTACTCTTCAGAGTGACCTTGTTCTGTCACTCATTCAAAGCTACACTGATGCAGTGTGCTCATCAGGGAGATACAGTTCAACTGATGACTGGCAGTGGTATTTCATGGTGTCATTGCAGTGTTTAGGAACTTGGCTCTTGGGCCCTGCGTGCATTGTGCCATGCAGGGAGCATAAATTCCAAGTGATTGGTCCTGTCTTAATAAGTTTAATCTACAGGAGAGGGAAAAAAAATAAAAAGAGACACTGACATATAAGGAATTAAATAAATGGTCAAGATGAACAGGTGAAAAATATCCTATAAAAGCACATTTGCTCCTGAATCCTAGAGTGCCTTTTATTCCATTTTCCCAGAAACAGAAAACTGGTAAACTTCAGCATTTCAATAAAACAAATGACCTAAAACCACTGAATCAGTGATTTAAAATCCAGTCTTTGGAACAGTTTCTTGTGGCTAGCCACCAGTAAGCTTGATGATTCCATGTGATTTCTTACACATTTAGAGCTCTCTGTTTAACTACAATATTAGAGAAGATGATGGAATGAGTGGAGTTTTTATAGAGTTTGCTGCTTAATCTTCAAATTATAGTTAGACCCCTACCTGATACTATGAAAAGATGTGAGAAGTGTTCAGTGTTTTAATCATGTTCTGTCTACAGAGAATACAGATTTTTTTCAGTCCTGCTCAGCTGCTGTGTCTGCCCCTGTAAATTTTGTGATTCTGACTAATATAAATACATCACATTTTCCTTTATTAATAGTGCCCAGTGTTAGATGTGATAATAAAATACATGTCTTCATTTGTAGTTTGGATTTTGGAAATCCCCATAGACCAACTGAGGAAGTGCAAAGAGACCAACCCGAAATGTCCTGGGAGAATTTCCAAAAAAAGCAAAGCAGCAAGAAATAGAAGTCAAAATAATGTCTTTAATTCTCTATGCCCTAAATTCTTAGAACACAACTACTGTTTCACCTCTCTGGCAAAATCACAGTGTTATGATTTTGATATTTTGCAGCTACTGTAGACTGAAAATATTTAAGGCCGTAGTTAGTGACTATCTCTGTTCCTGCCTCATCAGACCCTGTCCCACAGCTCTTTAATATTGAATGCCTGTGTTGAGCTCACCTGAGAACAGGTCTGAAAACAGAGAAATTAAATATATGCAGCCAACTGGAGTCTCCCTACTTTCCTTCCCAGTTCAGTGGAGGACTGTGGCTTGTGCAGACTGGTTTGGATAGGGCTTTGTGTCTTTTTCTCTCTGCTGCTGCCCTCACTTTTGCTCTTGCCTGTTCATGGCCTGCTTTGACTTCAAATCAGTTTGTAATGCTGGCCCTACGTGGGGCAAGACACTGTTCCAAAAGTTAAGTTTCAAGAGATAATATAAGATGAAAAAGTATTCCCAAGGGATTGTGCAGAAAGCATGCTTATAATTTTGGGGAACGTGTTCCTTAATTCTTGTGTTTTTGAATAAATCTTCTACAGTTATGAGACTTCAGAGACATCAGAGTATAATCTCACAGATCATGGTAACTTGAGATATATAGAATAATAAAATTAATAGATCTTGTAGTTGCTTTCTCTATGGGCAGAGTTAATTTGTTTTTACTGTGGAAAGGGGGTTCCATGGTGGGAGTTTACTATGTTTACTGTGACTCTGCGAGTGTTTTTTTTTTTTTTTTTTTTTTTGGGGTTTTTTTTTTTTTTTTTTTTTTTTTTTTTTTTTTTTATTATTCAAAGACAAAATGTTAGGGTGGAAGATCTGATGTCAAAACTTCCCAAGATAAGCAAAACTTCTTAATGCTGCACCTGTTAAAATAAATAATTGTGTTGCATTTAGTGGGACTAGATGTGCTGGCAGCTTGTGCACTGACATGCTTTACAGGAGGCCAGCCAATTCATTCTATAGCTCACCTAGTGCACCTTTATTATGATGCTGTTGCTGGTGAATATATGTGCATAAAGAAAAAGGAATTACAGATTTCTGTAATGAGCCTTTAGAAGATTGACCTCACCAAAATAATTCATCAACAACACACTTCTTGTCAATGATTAATCCTTATGCTTTACTAATTCTACAAAGCTGTTTGGTTTATAGCAAACTATCACTGAGCACACAATACTGCAGAGTTGGTGCTATGTAGTTAGGACTATTGATTAAATCCTTTGGGGTTCTTAGCATCTGACACAAAGGTGATCATTTCTTCCTTCTCTGATTTTTCTTGACTGTGTGTGATGTTTTTGTGCTAATGCCCTCTCCCCAAAGGTGTGTCACAAGGCTCATCTTGGTTTTGACTTTGCTGGTTAACCTTCATGAATGGAGGTTTTTGGGCTTCTTTTGTCTGATGTGAATGCCTGCTTCATGTACTCACACTCCTGTCCTTCCCTCTTTGGAGATCAACATATTGATCACATATTTGTATGAAATGTTTTTACTTCATATAACAGATGAGATCCATATGAAAATTTATTATTAGATTCAGTTTAATCTCTCTCCTGGCAACATGGTTTTTTTAATGCCTGGCATGATACATGATACAAAACTGACATCTGGGTAACATTCATGAGAGACACTTCAGAAGTTCTTTTCAGATTAAACATTTTTACAACCAAGCTCTGCAACCATTTAGATGAATGTGCTTGAATCTCACAGAGTGAAAGGCAAATCTAAATGCTGCTCCCTGGGACACATTTTCCTTCCTTCCACACATTTTTCTGGAGGACTTTGCATCTCACTCTAACACCAGCACCTGCTCCTTTCAGTGGTTGTTTCCTTGGCCCAGCAACTCTAGCTGGCAGCAACTGTGTTAAGCTACAGCACCCACAAGAGAAGGCTTTTGAATTTGGAAGAGCTTTCATTGCTCCAGCAGCTGTTCCTGATGTTCCATCAGAAATCTGGATGGAAGTCAGTTGGAGCACATGGACTTAGGTGTCTTTCTTGTGAAGTTATTACATTATACTTTCTGAAAGTTCAAGGATCTTTTAAAAGTGATTTAAGAACCAGCTATTTGTTGTCACATACAGTAATTTCTAAACTGCATTTTTCCCCATCAATTCTATGTGGGCATCTCTTTTTAAAAGTAATTTTTATTCAAGACTGCAAAACATTGGTCTAAACAGATTTTGTTAATTAAGCCTTTTCTTCATAATACCACATTTCAATTATAATACTAGATCTGGAAATCTGTAATATTCTCCTTTCTAGCAGCTCTTCATTTCAATATTCTATTTCAGAAGAGCAATAGTAGAAAGAACAGCCCACAACGAGTATAGAAGAGGTATAAAAATGCATCAATATCCCATAAGGAATAAAAAACCACTATTTTTGTTCAAGAGCTACTACAGCAGCCTAAAAGCAGCCTCACAGTCAGGCAGGCAATGGTTCAGTTAATTGATTTGTAATGTATATGATAAAATTCTTTCCCTGGCTTGGAATTTTCCTCAAGGCTAGATAATTCTAGGGAAATTATTTCAGATTTTTTTCTCTTTTGGTGTAAATAATACAGTTCCATAATTTTGGAGCATTTTATATAATGACTAATTTAGATCTCACACACAATTAGGTTATCATGTTATCTCCAGTGTCTACAAACATGTTTAGTATCCATGCTGCTAGACAGACACTTGTCCCTGTCAGCACATCTGTCCTGGGCAGAACAGAGGTGCTGACACCACACTTGCCTGCTCATGTGTTCTCTCCAGGCTGGTGCCTTTTCCTCTATTGGTCTTCAGCACATTGAAGTAGAAATGTTGATTTCAGCAGATGGCTGAAGAGGTAGCAGAAGGGTTTTCAATGCACATCTTCCATAGTCTCTAACAAGTTTCTCTCTTTAAAATAATGAATAGTTTATCTTGGCTGGTGATACAAAATAATTGCCAAAACCACCAAAAAGCCCCACATAACTTATATTAAACTCTGTTTTTGCATGAATAGAATGAGTAAGGCAGAGGAAACAACGGTGTCATAAGATTAACTTGTGTTGAGTTGCATTGTGAGTTTTGTATGAATGATGCTTATTATGCCTGGGCTTGTGCAGTGACCTGTACACATGCCAAGCTGCCTCTCTGACCCCTTCCCCCTACACATGTTTACTGTTGCTGGCTTAGAACTGTACTCAGGGTTTATTTTGAGAGCTGTCCACAGTCTTGAGCCAGCTGTTCATGCCTTCTGCAGGTCTGTGGGAGTCCCTTGGAGCAGAAATGCTCTGGACTGCTCACCAGGAGCCAGTAATGCTCTGAGAAAGTGCTGGCTTCTGAGGAGAATTCTTTTGCTTTAGAAAGGAGCAGAAATTGTTCATCCTGTGTTTAAAATGTTCTATTTATCAGCAGCAGCAGAATCCACCTGCTCCTGAGTCACACACAGTGCAATGTATGTTGGGTGGATGTAGCTCAACAACATTACTTCTGCTAGATTGGTTTCCTTGACAATTTAACTGCTAATAATTTAAGTTCTTTGCTTAATGAACCATGCACATAGTTATATCATCTATGTGTAATTAGTTTCTCTACCAAAGTAAAGCTCAAACATTAATATCACTATCATTTATGTTTATTTAAACATTAATATCACTAGGTACCAGAAAAGGGTCCTTTTACTTCCCTAAAGTGCTCTATGAAATACATCTTTATAATACCTTAAAGGAGAGCATACCTTTAACAGTTCCTTCACTTCAGATGGTATCTACTTTCTCTTCAGCCTGCTTGGTACCTTCTCTTAAACTAGAGAGAAAATATAAACTTTGTGACATTTCCAAGAAGCTGTTCACTATTTATGCTAAGATAATTCTTAGCATGTAGAGTGAACAGTAAGTAATAACTATGGTTTTTCAGAACCAATACATAGGGAATAATTTCTTCCTGTGTCCTAATTTATGAGTTTGATAAGATTTATGAATGGAATCAAAATATTCTCATGAGCTGTTGGTGGTTTTTAACAGTGTCCACTAAAGATTTTGCCTTATTTTTGTAAGGAATCTGAAAATAAACCCCCAGGAGATTCAAGTTTGGTTAATTAGATTTTGAAATGATCTAGACACATGGACTGTTTCCTTAAGGTTAATTTTTTTTTTTTATTAAATATTTCAGGTTCAAAAAGGTTATAGATTATTTTTGCCCCTCTTTTCTACTCTGCAGATATATGCACATCTGGAGCATTTAAAAAAATCTGTTACAATATGAAGTTAAGCAATTGTCTAACATTAATACCAAAAATCTTTGTAGTGATTTTTGGCCTGCAGTTTGTCAAGATACCTTATGATGTTTGTACCAAATGTAAAATCATTGCTACAGATCATCCCACCATCTTTAGGTTCTCTTTTCTGGGGATTTTTTTCTACATTAGAGATTGAAAATGTCACTAGTGGTCTTCCATGGTTTGAACCGGCTGTTTAGAAAAATGCAATTTGCACAGTGAGTTAGAACCACAATAAAAGGATTTTCCATGTCTTTTCCTTCAGAGAATTCTGAGAGGTGTGGCACATTCCAAGTGCAGTTCTGTAAATGGAGACTGCACTCTTTGAAGAGTTTGAGGATTCAGAATCCCTTGGTGGCCTCTGGGTACATCCTGTGTTCTATATCTCCAAGGATTTGGTGTGCATGGCTGCCCAGATCAGACTGCAGCTCCCTGTCAGTCTCAAATCCTGACACCCCCTTGGCCAGGGTGTGTCCAGGGTGATCCTTCCTGGGATGCCTTGTGGATGTGTGCAGGGCATGGTGCTGCCATTGTCACCAAGGCACTGACAGGCAGCCACAGACAGTGTGTGATTTTGTGTTGTGGCTGATGTGAGAATACAGGCGTGTCCTCTGCACTCTCCTGGAAGACAGAAAAATAGAATCAGCACTTCTGAAATGATTGAGGGGCAGAGATGAGGGTACACTGAGGACTGACCCAGAGCTGATCCAAAGAGAATACCTGCAGCTGCACATGCAATAATTACAGAGAGAAATGGGTATAGTCTTGGTCAGGTACAGCTCTTTGCTTGCTCTATGGTCACTACTTCTTCCATGTATTTATGTTGGTTGTTGAAATGGTTGGTTCTGTTAGCACTAAATGCCTCCCCACATCCTTCCATAGCTTTTTTCAGGCTCACTTGTGTTTTAAAATCAAAGACAGGCATGCAAAACCATCAACAAGGATAACAGGGTTATATCTTTATCTCACAACAGCCAATTTCAAATGTCACTCATAGAGAACAATCAATATTGTTTACCTGTATAGGTTCACATTGCATGTGGAGCCAATCAGTGAAGAATTATCTTTGACCTAAATGACAGCCATCTACATTTTGCTTTTTCACCAGTAAGTTCTCCACTGCCTTTTTCTTATTGCACTTGTGACAATACCTAGCAGTTAAGAGAATCAGAATATTTTAAAAGTTTTTTTCCCTCATTTTCCCAATTATCTTAATTTCTCTAATAGCATCATGCTCTCCAAATGTGGCTGTCAGTGTATTTCATTGTGTAAAATATTAGATGTCATTGTATGTAATTATTTGAAATGTGAAGCCCTGTGGTGATTCCTTACACTGCACATCAGCTTTTTCTATAGAAGGCATGAATAGAGGTTTTTTAACACAGGCTTTGTCCTGAGGACCTGTATTGTGAAGTTAGCATATATGCTAATGAAAGACATACAATTAGATTGCTCAGCAAAGCCTCAGCATTTTCAAACCACTTTTATTTTAAAACATACCACAAAAAATGGGCTGTGGTCTTTGTTGCTCAACTAGGTATTAAGCCATGCAATCTCTTTCTGATTAGGTTCCCTAATTAAATAAGGCATCTTTACAAAATACTTGTGACCACAAACAAAGCTGGCTCAGTTGTGCTTTGGTGTTTTGGTTTTTTTTTGGTTTTGTTTTTTTTTTTTTTTTTTTTTTTTTAATTTTTTAATTTTTTTAGAAAAGCACAAAATTCAAAAGCAGATACCTTGAAATATGAGAAGCCTTTTGAGTAATCCTTGAGTAACTAAAAATTCTGCATCAAACTCCAGCAGTAAAAAACTTTTAATTATGATAATATAGTGGCATTTTGAATTTGATCAACTATTCAGAGAATCTTTAGTAAAGTTAGAAAAAAACCATCTTGCAGTGCATATTAAATTTCTGTTTGACCCATTTCTCTGGCTGAGACAGCTGTCTTTCAAATTAGTCACTTAAATTCAGGAAAGTCTAAACTAGTGAGTTAATAGAGTCTCTCTTCCAACAAATGTTAGGTTGTTTAAAAGGAAATCTATTAATTGTGTATAGGAAAAAGATGGTTATTAAATTTTGGAATGCAAATTTAAGCATAAATATTAAAGGCAAAGATTGAGCAAGCACATAAAAACACATCTCTATTATCTATAGAGGAGCTCTTAGATTTACAGTTCCACTTTTTATGTTTATTGAAATACAGATTTTTAATGTAAGCTACGAGTTCCTCCTGTCAAAGTTTATGGCTTACAGTAGATGTTTATGTGACTATCAGCACAATAAAACTTTCACAATTGGGTAGTTTAGTAATCACACGCCTCCAAGAGCTGCAATAGCTTGAAATGCATTCCTTTGCCATGCCACAGTGCTGCTCTGAAGGAGAAATGCTCCTTAAAATTGGCCACATCTGATCCAACCCCACCCAGTCTAGCCCTTGTGAAGATGCTGTGGAGCTATCTCCTAAAGGATATCTCTAATTAAAGAGATGCCCAGCTCTGCAGAATGATCTCCTAACCCCGCAGGGCCAGAACAATGAGTGACAGGAAAGAAGCAACTCTGTTTTGATATGGGGGACTCCTATGCAGAGGAAGGAAAAGTCTCATCAGGAGAGCTTCCATCTGCTTCAGGATGTGCTGAAATGGAAAGGACTGCCTGTGCCAAGGACACACTTTGCATACTTTTGGCTGTGCTGTGTGAAGGGTTTTCTTTGTGTGACTAGGCTTTACAGTAGATTTCTATAAATCTGATGGTCTAAGAGATTACTAGAAATTCTGTTTATCAGCTGGAAATTCTGTTTAATCAGCTTCTGATTTAATATCCTAGCCATATCTTGTACTGAATTCTAGTTTAAGCCTCCTAGACTTGCTGCTGCTGTTCCATGTTGTAACTATCAGTAACTAATCACTGATTGTGAATGATGATGATTTAGGATTACCATGGTGGCACAAATGCTCCTTTGGAAATAGGTCACTGTAGCCTACTCTTTCACTTACCAGTGTAATTTGTGAGATTAGTATTGCTGATTCAAAACTAAGTAGTTCTAAAAGGATGAACATTTTTCCCTTAGTTTGTGCACATATTCTATTCAACCCCTGGGTAAGATGTTCAATACACAACAGATAGATTTATTGATGTCATTTTCTTTGTGGTTTACCTACAAAACTAGGAGCTAAAACTCATATAGAATCAGTAGACCCAGGGCAATTATAATTTAGGACAGGGAGAAAATTATTTTTTATAAAAAGAAGTATTTGCTCAATCTAGTCAACACAAGCCTTTTCTGTTTTCAAAGTTGATTTCCTTTACTATTGCACAATGCAGCCTGGAGATACTGTAACAACCTTCTAATTAAAAACAACCTGAATTGCCATGGTGACCAAAAAATAGAAGTGCTTGCCATAGACCAAGTAAGGAATAAGGCAGGCTGGGAATGTTAAAATACCATTTCTGGAATTTTTATATATGTAAACATAGTTCTATGGAGTTAAGTCTCTGGTGTACACATCCACATATCCATGGCCTGGGCTGTGTCAGCAGAAGTGTAACCAAGGTATTAAGGGATGTGATTTTTATGCTCTACTCAACCACTTGTTAGGCCACACATGGAAGGAACACTGTCCAGTTTTGGTCTCCCCGTCTCAAGAGGCATTTTAAAGCTGGAAAGGACCCAGCAGGGAATTACCAGGATGATTAGAGGGTTCTAGAACTTGAAAAATGAAGAAAAATTGAAGAAAAGAGGTTTGTTGAATCTAGAGAAAAGGGTGGTCAGGGGAGAGAATCTTATCACAGTGTTGTAATACTGGAGGGTATTTATAGACAAGACTGAGGTTCTTTTGTCACTCCTCTCATGAGAACAATTAGATATTGGAACAGGTTATCCAGAGAACTGTCTGAGTGTCTCTCACAGGAAATATTTAAGACCTGCCTGCATAGAGCCCTGGATAACATAACCTAAAGCCCTATTTGCAACAGATTAAACCAGAGTATTTCCAGGCTCCCTCCCACCCTAAGCTTTTCTCAGGAGGGAAAAGCTCTCTATGCTCAGGAGAGTAGATCAGTCATTGACAAAACAGAGAGGATGATCAAGTCCACTATAGGCTAAAGTAATTCAGTCTCCGAGATGATGTTTCTCTTCCTTGCCCTTTGTTTGTGTGTGTGCCTTTGCTGTCTGCAGATTCATGCATTTTTTGGGTCACTGATGTCACCCACAGCACCCATTCCAGCTGCCACGTTGTTGTCATGCAGCCTCTGTGGACTCCTTATGCAGATTTATGGAACCTTTGTCAGGCTTCACGAAAAGACACCAAGATATGCCTTTTATTTTTTTTTCTTCTTCTCCTCAATAAGTCCAATGGGAAGACAGGAACATTCTTTCTAAGATACACCAGGGTTGTTTGCAAAGTTTAGATGTCTGAATACTTTGTATGAGAGGCATCATACCCCTTCCACTGGGGAGGTGTATTTTACAAGCTTAAATCTCCTAAACCTGTGACTGTTTATTATTATTATTATTATTATTATTGTTATCATTATTATTGTTATTATGTTGTTTTTTCTCATGTCTTGCTGAGACTGATGAGCTGCTTTACAGCATAAAGTCTCAGAGCCTGTCAGGGAGAATGATGATGAGTATATGAAATTGTATCCTTTTTGAAAATCTCAGTTATCTCTTCTTCTGTTATTCTGGTAACAGTCATGCCATGTGGCCAAGTATTTCTCATTCAGAAGGTATTTCCTATGCAGCTGCAGTCAGACACCTCTGCAGGAGGTGTTTACAAACAGAAGTATAGATTATCCCTGGAATTGCTGCAAGTGGAAGTTTTATTTAAAATTTTTAATGTTAAAAATTTAATGCAACACTTTTGCTGCCAACATTTGTATAATAAATATCAAAAATAGAAAAGAATACTGAAAAAACGTCCTCATTTCTTTTATCCTAAGGTAATTTTTATGGGGGCTAATACACTAAGTAAGCATTCTGAGGCTGCTGTTCAGCTTGTCCATCAGACTGGATCTTGCCTTACCTGGGAAAGGATTTTTGAGCCTCATATTATCTTAAGGAAAATATGAGGCCTATATATGACTTGAATCTCTTGGTATTGCCTTCCAGCGTGCATTCTGAGGGAAATATTTAATTAACAAATTATTTGCTTGCAGGGGTTGTGACCAGAGCCTGGGCAGTAAGGTGATACAAACACACCTGCTTGGTTTACATCTCCTATCTCTATTCTTGCTCAGCTGAAGCAGATAGACAATGTGAAAACCTGGTGACTAGCAGATATGAAAATTGTCTTTCCTCCTTTTCTAAATTTAGTGATCAGCTGTCACATGGAGAACCTCAAACCTGAACATTTATGTTTTTCATCTTCCACAGGTGCCTCAATATTTGATTTAAAAAGCTTGTTTTTGGTGTAAGACGATCAACAATATACTGAGCAAGAGAAGAATTAGAGGCATGTAAATGCTATAGTATTAGCTCATGTACTGATTCAATTTTTCCAAGTGAAAGATATTGAAGGGCATTATGAATTATGGAGTCTAGTCTACATTCAGAAGGTAATGTTAGATTATTTTAAAATATTGCACTAGTAATCTTACAGTTCAAACTTAGCTAAGAAGAGCAGAGCTGAATTTCTTATCAGCTTGGAATACAGAAGACTTACACATAATCAGAGACAGGTTTCATGTCACTGTCATTTATTAGGACACACTGTTCCATGAAGAATATATTTGTTATATAGCTGCACAAGAGTCCGATTTTCTTGATTTCTTTGTGATGCATAGGAGGATTGAAGGCATAGAGAATGCAAGGATGCATTCTGTTCCCAACACACCAGTTATGTCTCAAGAAGAATTTGGACAATTGTGAAGCACAGCACGTAGGAAGATAGCAATAGAAATCGTGGTTAGTAGAGAAATGTCTAATAAATCATCAGTGTGAGCATCAGCAAAATTTATGGCTGAAATGAAAAAAGTAAAAAAGGCATAAAGATTTTTCACTGTCATGTTAGTAAACTTTCAATTTAATATATATTGCATAAGATGTCTTTGGGATGCAGTGCAATGGTAGGGGAGAGACAAGGAACAGGTAAGAATAGATGGGAAGGCAGGGAAATACAACAAAATTGAGGAAAACAATAATCATGTATATTATTTTCTTAGAATGAGAAAATATTATATTCAAACTGAATTCCTTGCTAACAGTTTGGGCCACATCTCATTCTCACCATCTCATCTGACTTGTTTTGCATTTGAAACAGATCACTCAAATTCCTTACAAAAAATAGCAATAAACATTTCTTGGTCTGTAAAGTGTTGCTTGTTAACTCTGGTGAAATTGTTAATTCAGAGCTGGTTTAACTCAAAATAGTGTAATTTACAAAAGACTTACTGTGATTCCTCATTAAAAAGGAATTTAATTTCACAAGTGTCCTGGAAGCTGGGCTGTACATCTTGTGTGGTGAGACAGACCCACATAAAGTAAGCAGAAGCTTTCTTAGGGTCGTATTGTTACTGACAATTTCTGGTAAAATACATTTCTGGTATCTCCCATGGGGATGTTGTCAGTTCAAATAATTAGTTCCTTTCTAGTCCTCTCTTTCCCATTTTTGTTCTGCATCTGTTTTCCCCCATATGTCTTACCTGGGTAACTGCTGGCCTTCTCTTAAAGTTTGTCTTTTCTTTCTCACTATTTTTATAAAATGCTTGATGGATCATTTCTTATATGAACCCTTGTAATAATTTCTGAATTTACTGTTAGTTTATGTGATGAGTAACAAACTAGTTCTTTAACTCATTTTTCCAATTTCTGCCCTTTCAAGGTAAGCCTTAATCTTTTCCTTTTTATAACAGTAAAGCTATTCTCAACCTGTTGACTGTTGAAGAGAAATCAATACCTTTCTTTTTGATACTAACATCAAAAAGAAAAACAAAAAACCCCACTTGAAATCTGAAGATAAAGCCATAAAACATAGATTCTCATTTGAGAAGCAGTAAAGATAAGGAAGTGAGCTGGCTTCCCACTGGAAGAAGAAGGAATTTTAATGCTTACTGACACAATCCTTCTTACACCTAACAGCTTGGACACTTTTGTGAAATCTTTCAAAACAACAATTGCCATAGAAGGAAAAAGCCAGCTTGCAGACAATACCTTCTGTGACCTCAACACCCAAATCCTAGCCCAGAAAACAAATGTTTCTTTACTTCTCAGATGTTCTCAGCAGAATCACAGAAATTAGCCAGGAACTTATGCTGAGGGCCAATGTCCTTTGGGGGAACAAATCTTGTATTTCAGAAACATGAGACATGTTCTGTCGACAAAATTAATGATGTTACAAAACATTATTATAATTACTCATGCAGAACTTGATTGATGCAGTATGTTCTGAAAGTTCCCATCATATTATTCATAACTGTCTTCTTTCGAAGAGCAATGAGATGTTCTGACTATACAGTTTCCCTTCTGGGAAGGAGTATTTTGTGTTTTGCAAGTTTTTTTTTTTTTAAAGTCATTTATGCACATACCAGTTACACAAAAGGATAATTGTGGTTTAGAATTGTTGAAGTATGTCAGCTGGGATGGGCTGCTTTACTTATTAGGGCTGTCTACACTGCAGAGAAACACATTTTGAAGTGCAAAGAAATTCTGATTTATTTCAGTGTATTTACACTTTGTAAGCAATCCCAGCAGAGCTTTATCAATCTGTTCACAACACTACAGTTTTAATATTGCATTATGAAGTCTCAGAAATCAGAGGTGGGTGTTCTATCTCATTTTAGAGGTGTATGCATTCATATAAAGCCCCATCCCCTTCTTTCATCCCTCTTTTGTTCTTAGTTGGTTTTTAAGACTGATGTGGCTTTAGCTGTGGTTAGAGTGAGCCTAGTTTGATCAAAATGTTGCATTTTCTAGATTTGCTCAGCTTTAGAAACTTTTCTGCATTGTTTTCTTGCCTAGAGGTAAAACATAAGCCTGGAATGAACACATCACCTGTTTCTCCAGAGTCTGTGGCAGAGGTAAACTAAACAGAGCTTTAGATGTGAACATTCTTTATGATACACTAAACCAGCAATAATTGGCCAACCTGTCTCCCCTCTGTGCTAATTTGATCTTCTGTTGATAAAGGCATTCTTAATACTCTTTTGGAGAACCTGTCTCTCTTTTATCTAGAGCTGTGGAGTTGCTGTGGTTTTGCTTTGTTTTGTGGACACATACCTATCCCACACAAAATCATGGGTTTTTTGATGACAGTATCCCAGTTACCTCATTCTAGAGTATTTCTCTTCACTCCCAATAATTTAGTACCTGGGAGTCACAATATTTTTTGTGAATGTTTCTTGCAGTTACATTTTTATAAAGATGGAAATACTAGTCCTGTGTTAGATGGAGAACTAGACTATAAAAGGGTTTGGTTACATTACACAGTACAGAACAGTCCTGAGATCCCCAGACAGCTCTACTAAATTGTCTTATGGAAATATGCAGCATAAAGCTGTTAGAAATACCACCTGGGGTCTTGGAAATGATACAGTTGTCTTGTTACAGCCCTGCTGCAGGACTCATTAGCTCTATGTCTCAAGTGAATATATCTATTGCAGCTTCAGGTTTGGAGTTTGAATGTCTCAGCCCAGGGCTGTTATGAAAGAATGAGCAGTGAGGATACTCCTGGTGGCTCTGGCTCCATGGAAGATCAAGGTATAGAGGTGTGGACTCTCCTTTGGGATGGGTTTGGAACATGGAAAAAGAAAGCAAATTCACTAAGAGCACAGAACTACTCCAAAATATCAAATTAGCATTCTAGACTCAGCTTGAATAATTTGCTCAAAATTATCCCAGGAGTTTCAGGAGCTCTGTTCCCTCTCCTCTGTCCAAGCCCCAAGGACACACGTACTAGAACATTGCTTTTACTGCAATCTGTGTTCCTTACTCTCTGTGCAGTGTACAAAATATCTTACTAGTCATATTGCTGTGTGGTTCTTTGGACTTCTGTGGTTTCTTAATGTTGACAGGATTGTCTGAAAAGAGAAACAATGCCAGGATTTTCAAGAATTCCAGTGAGGGCACAGGGGAGTTGGATGGAACATTTCCTCTGTTGTATGTCATGGAGTTTAATGCTCAGCTTTGATGGTCTGGTGTTCAGGCTCCACATTTGCCATTCAGGGCAGTGAAGCAATACTCTGGTTCAGATTCCAGCTACAGTATGAAAATTTTAGCATCTTTCCAAAATTACAGGAATGTAGAAAAATAGGGTTGGAAGGAGCCTGAAGAAACCATTTAGGCTATCCCCCTGACAAAATCTGTTTGTTCCATAATCTTTCTGACAGCATTAGAAATTATTAAGTAATAGCCTGAAACAAAATGAATCTTATAAAAAATCTGATTTACATTCTGAATGAAATTTTTAGAAGCTAGCAGAAAACCTCCAATTTTCTCTCTTAACATTGCATTAAGATTTAGGCTGACACAATCCTTTATAATCAATGTGGGTGGGCAGTTGCTGACAAAGGGTTTAATCCAGAAAGGAATGAATCTCTAGTGGGAAGGAGCCTTTTACCTCTTAATCCACAATGTGGTGTGCTTGACTTAGTAGTTTTCTTCTAATGGATTAAACCTGCTTTACCTCATAAATCACATATTTCCACATTGCTGTCAGTATAACAAGTCAAACTGAGGTTAATGTATGAATGATTAGCCCACAGCTGGCAATAGGATGGAGAAATGTGATTCAGAGCTGCTCAGGCTCCTGGATTTTAAAGTAAAATACCAATACTCCAAAGTTTCCTAGCTTCATCTAATGAGAATTCTCTAGAAGAGCTAAGAATACATAACTCCAGAAAGTGTATGCTGCAAATGAGCCTGAGCTATTTTTTGAAAGATGAAGCACTGTTCATTTTAATGCCTGTTTGGCTCTCTGCTTTCTTATCTTAAGGACTATATCTGGGGGTTGCAGGTATGATATGATATTCATTGAACATATTTAAACTTTAAAGAGTGATGATAACTTTAACATTAAAAAGCTGTATTAAGGATTTTAAAGGGACAGGAATAGAGGCTGATATGAATAGTTATAATAGTTACTCTTATACCCTTGAAAATTCAATTCATACCAGCTGAGGATCTGCATATTTCCCTTTTTCTGAAGAGCGTGAGGATAAACTGGCAGCAAAATTGCACTGCCTCTGGTAGGCTTTGTGTGCCAAGAACATGCAGAGATGGAAGATGTTCTTCTTCACCATGAATATACATTTATATTTATATCAGAGATAAGGTATAATATTTAGGTGGGGAAGTACAGCAACTGCACTGTTTGTTTAAATCATACCAGGCTTGGAGTATACAAAATACCAAATTTTATAGTAGTGTAAACAAATCCCAACAGGATTTTAAATAACTACATTTCTTTCTTTGGAGGCATAAAGAGCATCCTTCCTAAAGATTTGGAAGTCTAAGAAAGGATATACATTTTTTTTACTTAACCCCTTAGATCTCAACTGGATTTCTAATATAAAAATATTTTTTTAAAGTAGTACACACAAATGATGAAATGCAGTTGTCACAATGGAGCAATTTAGACATAGAACCACCTGCTTGTCTTGGAATAGTTATGTTGTACCTTTCCCAAAAATAAGTTACTTTAATGCTATAGGTATGGTGAGTTAGGGAGGTTCCCCCAAAGGCATGTCACAGGCATAATTTTGTTTCAGTGTGAAGTGGATGGAAGGCAGCTGTGGTAAATAGCAGTAAATTAGTGTTATTATTTCTATCAAATATTTTCACAGTGGAGCCTTCTTTAATATACTTGGAGAAATGTAAGCAAGAGTCTTCTTGATTTCTTTGTGGCACAGAGTTACCTCAAGGGAAAAGGAACAAGTCCAGTTACTGCAACACCTGTTCCATTTTATAAGCTCAGCAAGGACTGGAAAGAAAAGTTGTCTAGAGTTTCAAGCAGTCATTTCAGCCTAGATTTCTATTCAGAATTACATATAAATTATTACTATGCTCATGAGAAAAAAAGAATCACCAGTGTGAAATCATTACCACTTGGTTAAATAATTCTTCTGAAATAGATTAAGATGTTCCACACACTGGATGCTTTGCCTTTTTAAGGCTTGTGCTTTATTATTTGTTGAAGCTCCTGCACTATAGCAAAGTGACTATAGAGTTTCCTGACACTGTGATCTCTGCTTGCCAGAGTATAAGACCCTGCATACTTTTCCTGTGATATAAAGAGTGGAGCTATAAATACTCAAAAGCTAACATTATGGTGAGGCTTGTAAGGTATTGCTATGATGTGAATTTAGGCCATTATAGAACTGGTTTGAAAATAACCAGTAGTACAATAGTAATATATAGCAGTATAATAATATTAATAACAGACTATTTTTAATGATAGTCTGGTGAGATTTTATTTTGGAGAACAATACAGCCAGTTAAAAACTGACCTTTATTCTTTTATTTTGCTTACTTCACTGGATTGTAAGATTAGACACATACCCCCAAATCATTTGTGTCTGGAACATCAAAATCACACTCCAACTCCCATATTAGGTAACCTCTAGATTTTGCCCATCAACAACCTCCAGAAGCTGAATCTTTCCTGGGAATCCTTAGAGGAGTCAAAATGAGAAGTTTGGGTAGGAAGAAATGGTGGTTGGGTTTTGTTTTAATGTAAAAGGTTGTGCTAGCTGGCCTGTAAGTGTAGGAGGCTGTTGCTAAAACAGTGAAGTCTGGTGGGGCAGTGTGGGGTAAGGTGCACTTTGGCACTGGAAAAGCTGGGAGATGATTGGCAGAGATATTGCTTCTCTGTAATGAAAACAGCACACATGCAAGGATTCATTTACAGATTAATTTACCAAATCTCTTCTGATTAAATATTTCCTCACTAAACCTTCTATCCATCTGCTTTTCTGGAAGTCTTTAAATATGACCAGTTTCACTTTAAAATAACCATCGAGCTGGTTCCTTGTCCATATGCAAGTTTCTAGAAGGAAGAGAATATACTGATCATTTACAAGTGCTCAATCTGATCTGTTTCTCCAAGTCTCCTTACCCTGGGTAGTTTAACAGCACAGAAATCAAAGAACATTTTATATGTAAATCATTAATGAAAAGAAAAAAAGAGTAGCAATAAATTAGATAGCCAATTGGAATGTCTGGTTTCCTTTTTTTCATAAGGAAGATAAAAGTACTTATGGCACTTTAACACAGAATAGACATGAAATGTGATGGAATTCTTTTGATTTCTTTTTCTGAAGCAGGACAGTAATGCAGGTTTCTAAAATTCATATTTATCTTCAGGAAGTGAAAATCTAACCACTCCAGGGGGAATAAATGCAATATCAAGAAAAGACATTGTTTCTGGCATGCTAAGATTATATTTAGTATTGGATTGACAGTTAGTTTTGGCTTCCAGTCATATTTTATCACTTTTTTTTATCCTCATCTTTGCAGGTAATTTAAATGTATAAAGCATGGTACTGATGTGACAAAAGAGTGCAGAAAAAAATACATAAAATATGGTGTTTATTAATACATTAAAATAAAATATAGACATCGGTGCAAAGTAACTTAACTGGACCCATTTTGCATTGTATTTAGATTGCTTTCTAGTTTTAATTTGTGAGGGGACAGAAATAGATTATCAGAATTTTTTAACCAGCATCATGAGCCAGTATCAGTTCCTTCATCATTTGGATTATTTAAATTTTCCAGGTTACCTGTAGTGCCTGTGTTGGAGTAATGCACATTTTGTCTGAGCCACGTGCAAGAGAAGTGAACGTGATTTTTGTTGTAAACTTTCCCAAAATAAATTGAATAAACTTGAAAAAGCACAGATAAAAATATTGACTGTAATATTACACTATTGAGGTCAGGAGGGGTTGACTGTGCATTTTTCCAAAATGGAGACCAATGTTTTCTTTTTTATTCTCCAACACGGTTCTTATAATTGAGGTTCTGAGTCTCCTGTTTTCTCCTGAACACAGGAAATTTGAAATCATTTGCTTCAGTCCCTCAATGCCATTTTTTCACCCAAGAGATAGATCACACCTGAAAAGAGTAGAGTGGGAAGAAAAGTGGAGGAGGGCACCTGACTATGCTGGCTACAGGGGTGTGCTCCTGCTGAGACCCTCTTTGCTCTTCTCTCCCTCTTTCTGCAGAGAAGAGGCTGCCTCTAACAAGGTGAGAGAGCACCATGAGACATTTAGTCCTGCCTTACATAAGCATTTTGAATTTCCAAGGTAGTGCAGAGCTCTCAGGACTCCGTCATTTAAGCCCTCAGTGTGTGGGAACAAGTGTCTGTTCTGCCAGCAGCCCCACAGCTGTTCCTCCCACTCAGGTGTTTTCAATCTCTCTGAAAACGACCCCTCACAGCAATTAATTACCTGCTGGGAGTTACACCGTTCTTTCCACTCATATAGGGAGAGGTTGCAGTTGGAGTAGGAGCTGGGGAATGGCTGAGCACACCAGAAAAAGAAAGAAAGAAAGAAAAAGAATGTATTTTATAACAGGTATTACTGGTAAGGAGATTAAAAAATTGATCTAAATGCTTGGGATGGGAAGCTACAGTGTTTTTTCAAATACTCATATCTCACCAAAGTAAGATATTTCTTTGTTTTATGAGTGTGCACTGGTATAAGTGGAATTATTCTAAAATGTAATTATTACACTTATTTTTCAGAATTTGGGTTGGAGGGTTTCAGTGAGTTCTCCATATGTTATCAAAACTTGAAAAATTCTTCCCTGTATGTTCCCTTGCCCTTCAAATTTTGCAGAAGCAAAAATAACTAAGATGAATCCTTGGAAATAATTAATGTGTAATTTTGCCCACTTTTCCTTAGAAAGAAAGCCTTCCTTTTTGAGAAGGAAACATGAAGTATCTAAAGGTAAATTCTTGCTTAATGCTCAGGCCCAAAATTTTAGATATAGAAGTAGCTGTGTTTGCTTTTTTGTTGAAATGACTATGTATGGGTCCATAAGTGTGCTATTATGATTAGTAAGTTATAAAATTATTGAGGCACAGTGGTGAAGAGATGAAGAGGAGCTCAGAAACAGTAAATTGATCTAATTTTTTAGGCAGCTGAACCTCTCAGTACTGAAACTACATATTCAAGTCATGTTGTTTGTATGTAGATACACTGATCCTGAGAGATGTGATTAAAATTTAAAAACATACCATTCTTTTTTTCTTAAACAGTATCAGAATCTCTTGTGTTGTCTGTCACAATGGCTTACATTTCTAACCAAATTAAATATGCTTAAGCTTTGAAGTTCACTTGTTACCTCTATTTCTTCATATTTTTTGTTTGCTGGCATGTGTGGGGATTTTTGCAGTGTGTTTTTGGTAGGCTTTTTGTGGAACACCAATAATCTGCATGGACTAACTTTCCTTCTAAATTAAAATACACAGCAGACAAACAGAAAGCAGCGAAGATAAAACAAATGGTTGTAAGAGCACACCCTGCAGTACCTGTAGCTCTGCTCTTCCTGTACATTCTGTTTACCCTGCATTTTTCATAGTGGAGTGCTAAGATGAGTCTATAACTGTGAGAAGTGTGCAGGTGCTCATTCCTCTGGTCTCTGCCCGCAGGTAATGAAGCTGACTCATTAAGGACTCATTAAGAACTCCTGTGTCTGGCCAGGTGTGTCAGGACTCTCTCTGGGTGTGGCAAAGAGTGGTGCACCTTGCCCCAGCTGCAAATCATTCCCTTTTGTGCTGCTGAATCAATTGGATCGAGAGGTAACTATTTATCCTATTTTTTGACTTTGTAACAGTTTCCCAGCTCAGCTTTTGGGAAAGACTTCTTTTGCTAGTTTTCCTAAGCAGAACCAAAGGTAAATCCTGTTTGTTATGGCAGAAATTGGATCCACTGTATGTTTTACATGTTTAAGGATTTGCCTGCTGAGCTGCATCTTTCTATGTGCAGCCTGACATGATTTCTATTGTGGCTTTAGAGGACTGCAAATAGTAGTTCTACATGGAAGACATATTTTATTGCCAACACACACATGTTTTCTGAATCCCTTGAAAGTTTTATGTACAACTGCATGTTTCACTTGTCAAGCTGCAGACATTTTCATGTCTACTTGTGTTAATCAATTTAAATGAGGAATGATAGTCAAACTGGTTGTGAATCACCCCTAAGCTGTCAAGCTGGTCATTCTTGACAGTGTTTAACCAGGAAAGTTTTCAGGGTCAAATTGATTACTAGCTTTATATGCTCAACTCAGTTCAGTCAGAGGCAGGAATTTGTTAGTTTTGCCTGAGTTTATGAGTTCTTAATTAATTTTTAATATCTGTAACTGAATCAGTCAATGTTATCGCTAACAAAAATCTGGAGCTGAAGGAATCTGAATTCTCCATAATTAATGTTTATGCATGCTCAGCTTCTTCCATTTCTTACTTTTTGCTCCATGAACTTCTTTTATCTCCTTTATAGTTTATTTCTTTTGCATTCTGTTTCCTAATCACTTTAATATTCCCACCCTTCTATTTTTCACTTTATTTTTGTCCGTATTTCGTTACTTATCCTCTTTTCTGTCTTGCTGCAGAACTGAGCATGTATAGAAGAGTTTCTTATTTTTTTGCCATTTTTCAACCCTTGTTTTGGATTCTTCTGCTGTATCATGGTGTGGATGCTTATGTACATCAGAACCCTGCTAATTTGATAATATGTGCTGAGCAAAAGCTCAGGATCAGCTTTCCATGGTCCCAGTTGGTTTTAATGGAAGAACAAGTTACAGCTGTGGCATTGCTTTCCTATGATTCCTGCTGGTACAGGGATCCAGCACCATTAGTTGCCAATGTAATTTACAAGAAAAGCTCCTTTTGTCAGAAAACTGGCACAACAGAAGTTGTTTGGAACAGTTCTGTTCTAATCCCGTGTCTCTGGTTACCCAGCAATTATTAGATCCAGCAGATAGCCTGGCCTTGGGGATGTGTAATTCCTTCTGAGGTGAAGAGAGATCAGACTTTTCCCAGATTAGGGATATGCATGAAATGGTACTCATTGGAAAATTAATTTCTCATTAATTGCAAATACAGCCTTTTCCCTGCCTCTAGCAACAGAGGCTGCTTTTGGAAGGATTATGTCAGGCCAAGTACTGGGTTGTTACTTTGCTTTGCATTTTGTCTTGTCTTGAGAAACTCTTAGTTAAAGAACTTGATTCTTTCAGCACAAATAACTATCAATGGAAAAATGATATTGCCATTTGGAGAACTGTATGAAATGGACTGTGTCCCTGATGGCAAGCAACTTTAAAGAAAGGTAATGTGTTAAAAATAACCTGATAGCAGAACAAAGATTCTCTGGAAAGTAATTCCATGGAGTATCTTGATTTTTCATTTGTAACAGATGGACCTGCATCTGGCAGTGTAATATAAGTGGTCCCATTCTAAAGAATGGGAAATTGAGATAGTGAGTGCAGGCCTGTCACTTGACAGAATATCCTGGGGAAGAGCTATGTGACTTGAATAAATTTAAACAATTTATGATTGGAACTACCAAAACACCACCTTTCCCTTGAAAGCTGTCCAGATTAGTCTACTGTTCATCCTAGAATTTTAAATCTTAACCATTTTCAAGTTACGTTTATAAAGTTTATTAAAAAATCTGCTCTCTTTAAGCTTCAATGTTTTAGTTGATACCCTCTTGTTTCATCACAGCTGATTTTAACCATATACAGGGATTGCCAGCCAGTTATTTAAATTTCTAGTCAAAGGTCAAGATTTCCTGTCATGTCAGTGGCGACAGACACCATCCTTTCCATATTCATCTTGAAATCATGTGACTAGAGAGTCTAATTTTCATAAGGAATATTTGCCTGCAACAAACGCCAGACAGACCTAATAACATTTTTATTCTATATTTTCCTCTCAGCTTCATTTTGTCAAGCTAGCTGGATAAGAGTTATTTCAGTTGTAATTAGACCAGTATAAATCATGTCCTGTCATTTCCATTCCCTCATGAATACAAGAGCAAAAGAACATTCAACAGACGTGGAGCAGTGAGGGCTGGCTGCTCCCTGAGAGAGGCTGAGGCAGGAGATGAGGGTGACGGAGCAGACAGCAGCACCCAAGTGAGGGAGCAGAGGGCAAGCACAGCCTTGGGATGGCCAGGCAGGGCCCCTGAGCCCAGGCCAGGCTGGGACACTGCATAAACAGGACCTAGGATGAGCAGGAGGGCTGATGGTTGAGGCTCAGCTGAAATGCAGCTCCCACGGGAAGGGGCTTTGGCCCAGGCAGTGCAGGGAAGGGAGGGGGACAGCCTGGACAGGCTGCAGCTGCACTCCCTGCCTTGGCCCCCAGCCCAGGCAGACAAGCCTCCAGGACAGACCCTCTTAGGGCCCTTGCAGGCTCTTTGCAGTCTTTAAACTTGTAAGAGCTGTTGAATGCTGATATATTTGCTTATTCTATTCTCTGGTAGGGTTTCTAAATCCATATTTAGAATCTTGATTTTTTTTTTAGACTACTGGAGGCTGAAAGTCCTTGACAAAATCCTGTAGATTGTTATGTGTGTTCATGGGACTTAGAATTTTCTTCTCTGTTTTATGTCTTCCAAGTTCATTGCTATTATTTTCCTGTTGTACTGATACTTGAAGCATTGTCACCTGAGGTATGACCCATGCCAAATGACATATGTAATTTATCTTTTGTTTTTTCTGTGCTGCTCCATTTTATTGATGTTTAGTAGGGACATCTGTGGGAAATGTCACCAGCTGTGCAGAGCAACAAAGCTGTAATGCAGGACTTGTTTTCTCCCTTGTGGTCTGTTATGTTCCATGAGATGCCTTTGTTGTAGCAAAGCTGTCTTAAAAATGTGATCACAGTTCTCCTTGCTCCAGGTCTGACAGAGAAAGTGTTTCTGTAGAACTTTGTAAATTGAATGTCTGAATTAATTCAGGGTGAAAACAGCACATTAAGAAAGAAGAATTTACATTTTTTAACCCTATTCATGTTAGGCTTTAATTATACTAGTTACTGTGGTATAAATAAGTGAGAGTAAGGAAATGGGGTGCATGTGGGAAGGCTGCTGAAGCTGGCATTTCTATCATCTACCTGCTGGGTGCCTGGATCATTAATTTTGAAGCATTTAGTGCTAGTACCAGTTTAAAGCACTCTTTCCACCTACCAACCCCGCCCTTGCTGCTTGCCCTGTGACATGATATGCCAATGTTTCTGTCAAAATCAACTGGTTTAAGGGGATCAAGGGCTGTGTGGAGAGCAGGAGCACCCTGTGATGATTTCCCTACTGTTTCCTCTTGTGAAACCACGTGTCTGGAATGTACCAAATAAACCATGGAAGCACTTCTTGTATGCTCTGCATAGGAAGACCATACCAGAGGCCATTCTTAATAATGTTTCTGATGTGAGAAAAAAACTGTTAAGGAGAAATGTGAAGAATCAATCAGAAATTCTTCCAACTTAGCTTTCTAAATCCTTTTGCTTTTACTTAGTCTGATGCTTTAAATGTGACTACAGTCACATTGCTTACAAAAGTAAATAGTGCAGCAATTAAAACATATTTCTATTCGCTGCTTGTTTTAGCCTTCTCCACAGCAGTTGGTGTAGCTACACAACTTGTGTTAAAACAATTTTGAGTCTGCCACCTGTCATTCTTATTTTTTCCTTCCACATTGCATGCATAATTTCTTTTTTCTAGATACAAACACTGAATTTTCTGGATTATATTTCCCCTTGTGTAATATAAGGCTGGTAACTCTGAGATTGTATTTCTCATGCAAAGTAAGAAAGAATCATACTCTACCTAAGAACAACAATTCACCATATTTTACCTATATTTTACTTGTGTTAAAAATTCTCATGCTGTCTGCTAAGAAGCTGATTACTTAAGGCTATAAGTTCCTTTAAGCAAGGGTGTTTGGAAGCTTTCAGTAATTCAGTGCACAGCACTTGATACGATTGTCAGTCTTTTTATCTGCATAAACAGTTTTATGACTATGAGGGTGAGACAAATGGGGATTTAGTCCTGCAGTTCCAAGTTCCTTTGCTATTGTTAGCTTCCTGCCAGAGCAGCATGGAGTAAACATGAAGGAGTTCACTCCTTATTCCTGGCATTTGATAAAAGTGGCTCCAAACTGATTTTTGGAGCAAGCATTCGATGACCCACACTAAATTTGTATGCAGTGGCTTGTGGAGTTCTTAATGGAGAAGCACTATAGATTTACTTAGACTTACTTTGGAGAGGGTGATTACTGCCTGTTAATTTTACTCTGATCTTATCTAAACATTTTAAAAGGTCAAAATAAAACAGCAAAGTCTTTTACAGTAAAGCAAATCTATTTCGTGTTTCTACCACATGCATAAATCTTTTTCTTAGTGTATGGCAAAAATAACTTGTCCTGCAATAAAGATTAGCTAGCTTTTTATGCTTTTCAGCTTTTGTGGGGTATTTTTAGAACCTATGCACTATACAAAAACATTAGGGAAAATGAATCTAGGAATGAGTTGTGCAGCTCTGTCATGAGTTGAAGCTGGTAAAGTTTTGAAGAAGTTTGCTAAACAATTGAGTCCTCATCCCAGGACTGTGAGCATGAAAAGGGGATATGAAAGTTTGTATGTCTAGTTGGACCCCTGACTATATTTGAAAGCAATGAACTGTTTCTCTGTCTCTCTGCATGGATGGTACTTTAATTATAGCATTTCTAAAACATGTGAACTTCAATGATGCTTTAAGGGATTTTTTGGTAATCTATCAGATTGCTTTATCCTAGACTTAAAGAATGTATGGCATTGAAGAGTAATTCTGATGTAGATTTCCAGAAGGTATGTGCTCCTCTTTGCTGGTCATTGCTTACTGGAATTAAGTGAAATTAATATAGGTATTTCAAATGCTTTCCCTAGACCAATGTTTTGGATGGTGACAGAGACAGATTTGTGTGTTTCACAAAGCACCTTAACTGAAACAGGACTGCAAATGTTACAGTGCAGAATTTTTTATTCTGGCTACATTTGTGTGACCAAATCTAGCAGAATGCCCCCTCATGGCCTCCTGTCTTAGAAGAGCTAAATCCTACATCCCAGGTATCTTTAGTCTCTAGGGTTATCTTAGTCCTGATTTCCTAATTAGATTTATGCCCAGAAGGTAAGTTGTTTCTGTACTACCATTTTCTAAGATGCACAGTCCAAGCTATCATTGGGAAGTGGGTTCTTCACTTCTCCAAGTATCAATGTTCTTTCTGCAAAAATGGGGTTGCAAGAAGTGATAAATATGTTGTTTTGGATTTCATTTGAAGACCAAAGCTTTACTAGTTCAGCCAGTTAGAATGACTGTCAGAAAAATAATTTTGAAGTCTTTACCCTCCTTCCCTTCCCTTAAATCAAGTAACATCTGCTACTAGGTTTGCACTGTCACTCCTAAGCCCTGTCTTGGCGTGAAAATGGCAAGTAAAATGGTAAAACAGCTCCACAAGTTAATCCTTGTCAAAGTCACTAATTACAGGATGATTGAGAAACTACTGTCACCCCCAAAATATTATCCATTTCCCCGCTTTTTTATAGCACTGATAGTGTTAAAGTAATTGATCTTTTATTAATTGCTCTTTTTACTGACATGAAAACTTGGGAAATTTTTGCACCTGTGGAATTTCAGTTCTTGAATTGCCTGTGCATGATTTGGGAACTGGTTTTCCTTCTGTGTGTTCTTGATATCTAGGCAAGTCAGGCTAATAAGCAGACAGGATCTACCCCGTTTCTGTGTTTATTATGCAATATTTTTTCACTTTTTTTACTCATCTTTGGGAGTGTGTTTCTTTGTGTAAACCCTACCTGCACTGATACAGGAGTTCAAAATCACAGTTTCAAAAAATCAGAGAATACAAGCATCTATTCCATCTTCTCAACAATTGAAATTTTGTGTTTTTTGCCCTCTCGTAAGTTGAGATCACTTCCTAAATTGGCATTGCCTCATTCATTGAACCTTGGGTAACCTTCCTTCTTAATTAACTTTGAGAAAGCATGTAAGTGTAAGCCTACAGATTAATTTTTATTTCTGTGTGTACTTTACTGTCTGCCAGAAGAAACATTTAATTTCCTGGTGACAGGAAGTCCTCTTTGAGCAAAGAATCCCATTCTTTCTGCTGTTATTTTGAGGTCCAATACTTAATTACTTTCTGAAACGTGAACAAACAAGGAATCTCTGTGAATTTGAATGAAATAAATGCATAGAGGAAGTATACTGTCAACCACCAGCTTGTATTCTTTGCAGAAAGGCAATAATCTAGACTAAAAGGCAAGTGGCATTACTAGAATTTGTAAAGTACTGTCTTGAAGAGCCATAAATGTCTCTTACACTTCCAAAAGAGATAAACCATCTCAGAAGCATTTGTGAGTTTAAGTGTATTAAAGCTCCCAAAGAGTTGCTGTTTGTCAGTAGGTGTCTGATGTCTCTTGACTTCTGGCAAAGTGTAAAATTGGAGGCTGGCTCTGTGACAACTTCTGCTGATGGAATCTGCCATAGCTTCCTATAGATAGTAGTCAGTAAAGCCTCTGTAATATAAGCTGTTGCCCAATAAAAAGCGGAATCCCTTCCTGCCAGTGCCAGCTATGACAATCTAGTGATATGAGCCAGCTCTGAGCTTTGCCTTTTGCTCCTAATAAAGGCTCATGGCTCACCCTTCATTTGTTTGGGGCTCCCCGATCTTGCCTCACTGCTTTTACTCTGCTTGTCTGCTTTGTTGGCACTTGGATGATTTGTGCAGGAGTTTTTAGGCCAACAGCTTCCAAAACCCACAAGGTTTTTAATAGTTTGAAGCAGAATGTTAAGTTTTTCAGTATGAGGTTGAAACTTAGCTATTGATGTGTCTTTCTTCTAGAGAAAAGTCTTTTTTCTCAGTCAAAAGTGATTTTTCCCCCTTTTTCCCCCCTAATTGTCCTTTTATGCAGAAGTAATATGAAGTAGCAATGATGAATTTGAGCAAAACATGAAAATAACTGTGTTGTACTCTTAGAACAACTGGACTCCTACTTAGAGAAAAATGCTAATAGAATGAGTGTTATATTTTAAGCCACTGTTCTTTTCCTTTGAAAATTTTTCCCTTTTTATCTCTCTGTGCCTAAGCATGAGTGACTAAAGACTAAAATTTTTATTCTTTGGCCTGAATGTAGAACTATTTTTCACATATTGTTTTTCTGAAAAGCAGTACAAACCAAATTAAACCAAACAGTGCTTGCTCAGCTGGAGTAATCTCAAGAAACTGCACTAATGGCTGGGAAGCTGACATAGTGGGCTGATCTTTGTGAATATCAGTGGGAGCTTCTCTTGAATGCCACAAAGGGGCTGCAGTGCCATGGGGAATTAACAGCATGCAGAGGAAAAGACTGCTGATGGCAGAACATCCATGGAAACGTGGAAATGATGGTAATGACTGGTAATTAACCAGATCTTGAGAATAAGTGCCTCTTTGTTAACATCAAGAGCTTGTCTTGAGCATTGATAGGTAATGTCTACTCTGGCATTTTTTTGGCACACAAAAAACAAAGCAGATGATTCTAGGTTCAATATTAGAAAATTATTTATTTATTCATGCTTTTTCATTGACCATCTGCTTCATAACTGTCCACTGTGAGTGGGCCAAACTTGATTTTAAATTGAAAAAAAGCCAAAAAAAATGGTTCCCATCTAGCTTTTAGCTGCCCTGTTGGGAGTAGATAAGCCAAGTACTCATGGCCATGACACACTGCCCTCTCTGAGTCAAGACAACAGCTTTTTATTCCTCATGTAGATCCTTGTGAATTACTGAAATACTAAATATGAATTATTTTATTCATGATGGGTTAATAAGAAGTTGATGTTAAGGGACTAATTGATTTGAAAGAAACGCCAGATTTTAAAAGCAAGACTTCAAAGGTAGAATTGATGGACTTATATAGATGTTAAATATTGGTTAAAAAAGTGAATCCTGTGGAATTTATATCCTGTGATATAAGCTGTATATAAATCACATACATAAATATATATATGTGATGTATAAAGTGAATCTTGTGTCTGATAAAAAAATGTTGCCCAAATTACTTAGGATAGAGGGGCAAGTTACATGTTACCTAGGAGAGAATTCCTGTGCAAAGCTGTAACAGGAATTCCTGAAATCCACTTGAATAGTATAAAGCAAAATGCACATGATTTCAGTAGATTTTAAATATCTGTTTTAAGCATTTCTTCATTTGAACATGTTTGTATTAGCCATTCCTTTGGATGCATTCCAAAAGAGGTGTTGTTCACCCTTGTGCTTCTGAAGTACAGTGTGACTATAAATTCTGCATTGAATCGGTGGAGGAACACACATTCTATGTTTCAACAATGCACAGTGAAAGAAATCAAAGCTTTTTTTGTTTGTTGTTGTGTTTTTGTTTTTGTTTTGTTTTTTTTTTTTTTTTTGTGGAAAGGGAACAATGTAAGGGACTTATCTGTGTGCATGTCCAGTCTTGAATAGCCAATAAAAAACATGTTCTCAGTCATGAAAGCAGCTGGTAATTAATAATGATTGTGTTGCAGGTTTCTGATTTTAATGCACAGAATTATTTTTCTATAGTTAAAGGAAATATTTCTGGAGTGAGGAGTTGAGGCTGATTGCAGTTTGAAGTATAAAATATTACTTGTTAATCCTTTGCTGTTTAAGTGAGTTGTAAAAACTGAAGGATGCCCGAATTCCTGGTGTGCCAAGATAAAGATAGATTAGCCTGAAATAGCTTTACTGAAAAGAGAACTCAAATCAGTACCATCACAGTTTGATCTCCTATTATTTTATAAGTTCTGGTCACATTTCCAGTGTTTCACTGAAAAATCACCTTATATTTGCTGTTCAGAATAGGCAATAAAATTTTAGAGATATTGTAGAAGTTATGAATATCATAATGATCCAGAAATTCCATTATTGCACAGAAGAGTCTGAATGTCTGCTTCTAGGTTCAACTAAAAATTAAGGTGTCTATCATAGGTCTCCTTCAGCCATTAAAGAGAATATAATGAGAAAATGGGTGGATGATAATTAAGATACACTAGATGAGTTTGGTGGAAAAATGAAATGCCTCATGGAGGAAAAGGTATCTCTGGAGTACAGAGCATTCTTGGATACCAGAGGAGTAATTTTGTTTTACATTTCTGCAATAAATGATTTTTTTTTTAACTGGAGAATTGTTATTAGAGAAATAAGAGTCAAGAAGTTGTTCCTGGGATCTGAAGCCTGAACTGCTTAAGATGGTAGTTCAGTAGTTTACAAAGTTGAAGGTAAATAGAATAATGTCCTACTTGAGGTAAAAGCCTCAGTGTAATGTAGATATTGTATATTTTAATTTACATTCTAAATCACTTCAGGACCTGACAATAACCTATCAAATATATGGTACATAATGTGCTGAAAAATCCCAGTATAGCTGAACACCCAGCAATAGATTCCTTTTTGACTATCTGAATTTTTCAGAACCAAGTACTTAGGCTGGGTGTCCCCCGAGAAACAGGTTTTCACTGGTATTTCCTGCTTTTAGAATTACTGGAAGTTTGAGTCTTTCTCATAGTGCATCACAGTTCTCACTCAAAAAATCCCAAATTAGAGAGAAAAACAAAAGTAGTAGTCAGGCTTTTTATGCCTTTGCTTAATAAAGGCACAGATGACTAGAGCTAAGCAATACCTGTTGTAGCTCATAAAATAACTCCTAAAACTCATTAAAAAACCTCTTAAGGATGAGATGAATGATTTAGTAGAGTGACAGATCTTGGTGCACATGGCAGAATAAGCACATGGTCAGCATCTGGTGATCAAGGCTCAAATGTGTAAGGAGCACATTGGAGGAGGGCAGGAGATGGAAGACTGCCCAGGATGAGAAAGGTTTGCCTTTGCTAGTTTGGCAGCACAATGCCAGAGCAGTTATGGTGGATTCCAGTCCTCCCAAAAATTCAGTTTATTCAGGATGTCAGTTTGCCGCTTTAAAAATAAGGATGGTATACTCTGACCTTGCTGGGCAGCTGTGAGGACAAACTGTAATGAATTTCAGAAAGCCACTCTGGTGCTACAATGGTGGCTGAACTTGATAGATACAAAGAGCAGCACTGTTTTCAACAAAGTTTAAAAATCATAGATTATGGGATTCAAATAGGCAGCTTACATATGAAAACCATGAAAATTTAGTTGTGTTTATTGCATCCAAGTAACAAAAATATAACAAAAGCAGAAAGAACCTAACAAAACCTCCTGATGTTCACAATTTGTATGATAAATATTTTGTAAAATTTGGCAGTATCTGACGCTTGAATGAGGCTGATTGCAGGGTGGAAAACTGAGGGAAATTATAGACATTTCTTTCAAGCCAGTTCCCTTGCCTTAATTACATTCACATAGTTAATCTTGTGTTTAACCTGAATGGATTCTAGACTAACAACTAACATTGGTTGAATTATATGTAGAACTTAGATCAGAAAAAACAAAAGATCCTCATATGGCTATCAATTATGCATTAACTTTATGAAGATGTATTTCCTAACAAGATTTTGTAGTTCACTGTAGGACAAGATCTGTAACCAATTCTCTTTTGTCATTATTAATATATTTTTGGCTTCTTATGATGAACTTCAGCCTGATAATAAAACCATACTATTTAAAAATAATTTTGCATAACAGAAAAACATACAAATGCTTATAGAATTGCCTTATTTCAAAATAAGATCCATTTTTAAATAAAATCTCTCATCACAGTATTTGCCTGTGATGGACACTGCACCTTTTACAAGCTGTGGTTCATGTTATTCGCTCAGACTGGAAGCAGTGGGCATCACAAACATAAGAGATTTTTTTGAAATAAATTATATTTGTCTTAACCTAATTATTCTTACCAGATATTTGGACTTCTCTTACAGATTTCCAGCTTAGGCTTGGCTAATAATTGTTCTTGCTTCTTTTGTGAGTATGGAACAAGTTCTTCCCCTCAATGAGTCTAATTAACAATCATAATACCTATTTCAGGATACTTTGTTCCCATGGAAATCAGTAACAAAACCCACCAAAAGTTTTACTTGTGTGTCAAAATATATAGTTATATTGAAATAGCTGGTGATTCTTTAATGCTTACCTGAATCATTGTATATTTGGGCTAAAATTCTAGGGGAAATCAGTTAATTCTTACTGTTTTTCCAATTGGAGTATTTTTGTAGGGCATTTGGGTTTTCTTGGGGGGAGTTTTTTAAGCCAGAAAAGTCTGGTATGTATTTAGAGATATAGGGAACATGAAGGAAATCAACTGCACAGAGAAATTAAGTGGTTAGTGATTTTCATTATTGTAAGAAATTTGTTGATCCTTATTGTGGATTTTATGTCTGTCACTTCAGTGAAAAAGCTAAGATTGTTTTTCTTGGCATTTCTCCCAAGTGAGACCTGATTTTTCATGCATTTCCAAACAAAGCTGTCTGGAGCAATTTAGTGCATTGCACATGTAATCATCATGAGCAGAATTTTCCTCATGACCAAAAGGCTGCCTGCTCTAAGAAAATTGGATCAAGGTGTTAAGCATCATAGGAACACCTGCAAAGAGAAAACCCATCATAACCAATTAGTCTCATATCAAGGAAACCATAATCTAGGGGGACAGGATGAAGAGCTGGGGAAAACTAAATGTTAACAGATGTGACAGTAATTGTTCTGATACATAACAGATTTGTGATAATAACTTTTTTTTAAAATATTTCAAAATGGATTCAAGTTTAAAGAAAACCAGGTGAAAGATGTGGGAAGGAAAGTGATTTTTTAGGATTTGTTTTCTTTCCTCCCACATTTCAGAAGATATGAACATAATGAAGTAACTAAGGTCACTAAATTTTCAACTTGCACAACATACAGGTGGCTTTTTCAAACATCTTCCCTCAAAATAATGTCTTCTTATTTTAGTTATTATTCTGTATTTTCAAAGAGCCACAGCAGTGTGTGTTGTACAGCAAACAGATGAAAATGCCATGATTTTTATTGCAGCCCAGAGTAGATCTCTGCTGTGTTTTAAATGCAATGCTGCATTCGAGCCCAGTGCAGTTCAGGGATACTCTTAGGAGCAGCGTGCTGTTCTGTCATGGCACTGCAGCTCTAGCAGACTGCATTATCACACCTAGGCTTTCATCTAGCCCTTGCTTCTGCCATGGAAAGAGAGAAGAAAATTCAAGTTTCCAAGCTGTTTTACCAGAAAGCAGCTTTTCTGTTTTTATGCAATAGAGAATTTATTTCCTTCAAAGATTTCCTGGTGATTCGAGTTGCCCCGCCTGTGCCCTTTCCTTCCCCAAGTCAATGCCAAATGTCCCACAAGGGGCTGGAAGTTAAAAATATTTGCTTATGCCAAAATATCTGGGGGATTAATTACTGCATTTAATAAGGGATCAGAGCACTCTGAAGTGGTTTAAGTGTTTGAGAAATTGAGCCATTGTTCTCTCTGTATTACAATAAGAAATAAGGACAAATTCCTGGTACTACAGTTCTGGGTTTCCCATGGCATCAGAAAAATGAATCAATCCAAAAGGGAAAAAAAAAAGGTGGAATGCACTGAAAGCTAGTAATGTTTTAAACTGTGAAGTCTCAAAGTGCTACTTGGCATCAAGTAAAATGAAAAGGCAAAAAGAATAAGAAGATACAAAAGGCAAAAGCTTTAAATCATTTTTCTTCATGGTATTTTCACTTTCAAAAAACTAGATATTCTGGGTTTTTAGAATTTTGTATTAGTTTTCTAAAGCTCTGTTTTCTAGAAAAGGTTTTATTTTTAGGAATATCTTGATGTAGCAATTTTCAACAAATGGTTCCTAATGCTGACTGAATAGTAAAGTTACACACATTCCATACTTCCCAGCAACACTACTGGAGCAAATAAGTTACCCTCATGGGACAATTTGAGGAAGAATTGAAGGTGATGAAGAGGGTTGAACTTTGATTAGTTATAGTTCTTGTAGCAAGCACAATGAGACAGAAGTTGGAAACTACTGAAATGAGGAATGATTTTAGTCCATAGGTTACAGGGAAATAGAGTGGAATTAAGCTTCAAAAAAATACAATGTAGGAAATAAAGTTAGTTTGTAGGGCAGGGCTTCATATTTTATTTATCAAATCTCTATCTGAAGTCTTAAAGTAGAATGACATGAACAACATCAATTGCAATTGTTTAGCTAATTAATAAAGAAGTACATTTTTCTGTGCAAAATTTTCATGATCATGGTTACTAATGGTAATAGCATTCTCAGCTAAAATGTCGTGCAACAGAATTCTAAAGCAGTTTTTTCCTTCCCTGTCTTTTACTACAGCAGTTAATAATCCTCTTGTAATTCAGGTAGATCAGAGACAACAGAGGTAAGCAGTTGGCAGCCTCAGATGCAAGCAGAATGGTTTCTCTTGCATCTGGCCAGGAAAAAAAGGGCTGATATCATTTCAGTGGGTTCTATCAGGGCTGTTATCATAGCAGGCAGAGTTTAATAAAAATAGAGCATTTTCAACTTGTTCTTTCAGCAGAGATGATCAGTTGCTCATTTTCTCAGTTAAATGCCTAACAGAAGGTCTACTAATGCAGCATTTTTTAAGCCCTGTTATTGTTATTCCCCTTGGAATTTGGGCTGTATCAGCAACCAGAAGACCGTTTTACCAAGGTGGCCCAGTTCCTATTTGCTGAAAAGCACTGGGCGGTGTCCTGTTGTAATTCCTGTTGGATTCCAGCTCCTGGATGTAGTGTGTTACCAGGAAAGTCACAGAAAGTGAGAATTGATTTATGGAAAAGATCCTATATGCTGCTTCCAAGACTTGAGAGCTACTCTGTTACAGTGTTTTCGAGATGAGGCTCAGTAATTTTGAAAAGGAAGAGCAGGCAGCTTTGAATGGTTTGCACATTTGCAGAACCACAGAATTGACTTGTAATGTACAAAGAAATGAAGTGTTATTGATCACCTGTAAATATTTAGCTGGGCTGGTTTTTCAATAATCCTGACATCCTAGAAATGCTGCATTTGGGATTCTTTATTAAGAACAATGGGACTTGGATTTTGTTTTCTTTCTCCATCTCATCAAGTGTGTTATTATCAGAAATAATATATTTTTAAAATTAAAAGAGAGGAGAAAGTGGGTTCCATTTTTTCTCTTGAGGTGCTTCTTCACTGGAGAAACTCAAAGTATTTGGGAATATGGTTGCCAGAAGTGCACCTGCTGGTTTACAGCACAGAACTTGCTTTGTTTCTTTGGGGGTGGGAAAAGAGGTATTTCAGCTTTATTTTAGTCAGTCTGCACTGCTCATACCCATACCAATAGCTTTAACTCTCTTGGAAAAAAGTTTCAAGGACATTGATTATTTGTTGGAATATGAAATATGTTCTCTATTATCACTTTTCTTTTGTATGGATAATTAATTTTGAATTATATAGTGGAGTCTGCTTTTTTCCCCTATTGCTGTGCCAATTTGAAAGAGTCCAAGTTGACAGAGTACAAATAAAACTGGAACTTGGATAGTTTAATATATTTGAAAATAAATTCTTCAAGAATATTTGTTGTTTTAGAAGACAACAGATAATGTGCAGAGAGTAACATAATCTAGTAGATGGAAATCAAATATTCTGTTTGGAACTGTAATTTGCTGAAGTTCCTGAGAGAAAAATATGCTGCTTAAATGTTCCTCACTTCAGGAAAGAAAAAAAAAATGATACAGAACATTTTATTACAATTCTGTGTAATATTAATTCTATATGCTTTCAAAAATTGTATTTGTCAAGGTTCATACAATAGCTGGAATAGAATTGAAGCAAAGCTTCTATTCAAAGTCTAAGATTAGTATATACATTCAGTGAGTTTTAAAGCCACTATGAATGTCTTTTGAGGTAAAAAAGATTAGAATTTTTTTGGGCAGAAACAAACTGAGAAAAATACCGAGGGATTCCTTGTACATAACAACATCAGATTGATTTACGTTTTTCCTTCTTGGTTATCTTTTAAAGGGAAAATAGTCTGAGGGCAGAATCCTCATCTACTTCTCCAAGAAAATAAATCAAAACTTTGGGAAAAAAGTCCGTAAACACCCTTGTAAGTGGAAACTTGTTTTCCGGCCTCCTACCTGGATCGCTCCCAAATAGGGCAGAGTGTGTCTGGAGACGGGAAAGGTAATTAACATTTCTGAAACCCTGGGTACTCCCATGAAAAACACTTTGCCTTGCTAAGGTTCCTGCAGGACTCTGTCCTTTTCTGTCCCTTGCCACCCTTAATTGTTATCCCAAGGGAACATTTCCTCTTCTCTGCAAGTAGTAGATTTAATGCTTTGTGGAGATTTCAGTATTCCTGACCAGACATTTAAAAGCAGGGTTTGTTAGAAGCTTTCCAGCTCATTAAACAGATTGAATTAACTTATTTAGTCCTCAGGCCTGGAGATGGCAAAATTCAATTCTGCAGAGGTGGCAGCCTGGTCAATCTTCAGCCTCCCCTTCTCTGTGCTTCACTTCTCCTTCCTCATGCCCAGCCCTTTTGGAGGGATGCCTGACAGCTGCATGGTCTTTTTTCCCCTGAGCTTCTCACACAGCCTCTGCTTTTATGGTGATTTTTCCTGTCCTATTTGAGACCTTATGCAAATGTCTTTGCTGACTGCTAAAACCGATACAGCGGATCAGCCCTGTTTAGAACAAAATTCTCCTTGCAGAAAACAATTACTTGAGACACAATGTGTGCTGGGAAAATATTTCTCAGGAGGTGAAGATGAAAACTCAGCTTCCATGTAAATCTGTCTGATCCCATGTGTTAATTAAATGCTTCTATTGAGAAGAAACATATGGTATTGTTTGGTATCATGCATTAATTACTCAAATGCAGCAAGCAAAAGTGATTACTTCTCATTGCTGTGTGTCTGCATGCACATTCATTTCAAACACATATTTCAATTAAGAGTTTAAAATAAATGTAGATAATTGTGGCCTAGACAAAATCTGACCCAGCCAAAAGCATTCTGTAGCTTGTCACAAGATGGTGACATCATTCACAACATACAAATACATCCCTGCCAAAATTTTTCAAAACACAACAGCTGCAAGTTTTCTTTTAGATGAGAAAATTATTGAAACAGTATCTTAAGGAAATTTATGGCTATGGGAACTTCCATTATGAGTGCTTTGGTAAATCTTTCAAATAGACATTGAAGCAAGTTATTTTGTTAAACTACTTTAAAAGGTAGAAAAATAAGATGATTTTAGCTACGCTACTTTACAAAAATATTTTTATTTAATTTGAGTGCAAATGGAGGTTGTGTGCTGGTGGAAATTCAAATGCTATTACAAGGCTGGCAGCTGACAAATCCTTCTAGAGAATAGTAATAAAGATGTTCAAAACTTGGTAAGAAAGAATATTACAATTCTGTTTTAATGGATAACCATTTCTTTTGGATTTTTAAAATGCTCATTTCCCCAGCCATTTAAAATTCCTGTGGGGTCAGCATGCGCACTTAGGTAAGGCAAATGTCGATAAATGGATTTTGCAGAAACTTCACATGTGAAATCAAGATGTCATCAAAGCTCTGAACTAATACATATATTCATATTTGCCTCAGGCCATGGTTTTGATTTAAAGGAGCCTTGGCATATTTCATGGCTGACAGCATAGTCAAACACAAAAAATTACTGTGTAAAGAAAGCCTTGGGTGCCTCCAACAGTGTTGAGGAGAGGGAGTGGACTGGATTTTCACAGGACACAGCAGTGTCCACTGAGAATGAACACAGATGGGATAATTCCTGTGTCTTGGACAGGAGTTTGGTGGCAGGGACACTGCAGGGAGATCTCTGTCTGTGGGTCAGGGGCTGTCTGTGCCAGACACTTCCCCCTTGGCAAAAGAACCATGAGATGCAAGAGAGAATGCCAGGGCAGGAGGGACTCCTGAGCAGGGGCAAAGGAGAAACGAGAAGCACAACTGGGCAGGAGGAGTAGAGAACAACAGATGTCAAGGAAAGGAGGAGAAACAGGAGAGATTCTAGGTCTAGAGGGGGTGTCTGAGCAGGGCAGGAATGAAAATCTCTCTGAACAGGACTTCAGGGAAAACATAGGAGAAGGTGCCACACGCAAAGTGACAGTGGCAAGTCAGTGGAGGAACACCAAAGAAGTGGATTAAGAACTGAGGAGCAGCAAAGAAAAATGAACTGTTTTTAATTCAAAATCAATTAAATTATTTGGAATTCCCCAACCTTTTTTCTTTTCTTCCTATGACAGAATGCCCTCCATCCTTCCTCAGCATTCAGAACTGTGTTTTGGCATCTTGGAGAGTACAACTCTGTCCTATCTCTGTTTCTGGGTTGCACATCATAAATTTGTTGAAGATTTCTCCAAACCTTGATTATATTTGTACCCTTCCAGTCTTCCTTTTCTCCCCTAAATTTTCCCAGCCTGTTTAGGTCTGTCCTTATACGGCAGTTATTGCATCCACTTGGTATTTTCAGTTGCCTTTCATGCGCCTCTTCTAAGGTTATTGCACCCTTTTCTTAGTTCTTCTTCTCCAAGATGACCAGACATACACTCAGGATGTGAATATAGCAAGATTTTTATAGTCACAAAATGAAGAACTTGTTTTTCATACCCTTCCTGAATGACATCTGGCGATCTGTTAGCTTTTTTGGCTGTCACTGTCTGAGTCATTGATTTCACAGAAGAACCAGTGATGATTCCAGTGTCCTTTTCCTTAAGCTGTAACTGGCAGTCCCAATTTCAGTGTCATCATGGCATGGTTTAGATTGTCTCTGCCTCCACCCCATCCATGTTTTGCACTCCCTTCCCTGCAGTGTCTTCTATTCCCCTTATTTACAAGGAACGTTTTGTGCTGTGTTTTCCCCTCTTAAGAGTTGGGTGATTTGAGCTGCTTGGCAGGGCATGGCATTTGGCTGCATGAAAGAGTATGGTGATATCCACAGACTGGGAAACTCTCCCTTCTCCAGGTCATGGATCAAGAAGAGAAAAATGCCTTCTCCTGCCCACTCAGTTGTGTATACCTCTGACCCTTTTCTGTCCTGAGAATTGGCCTCTAGTCAATATGTTTTATCTTTTAGGGAAAGACTGTAAAACACAACTCCAGGCCTGTGGCTGCTTTATTTCTTAAATAACTTAACAACATAAAGCAAGACCTGTGCAAATTGCAGATTTATCTTTGTGTATCCACTTGTAGAGCCACAATTTAATTGTTTATGTGCTTGCTGTGTAGTCAGTACAACTAAGATTTGTTTGTGATGTTTGCCAAAAGAGGGAGCATATGGGCATAAACCAAGAAGCAAAATCCCTGAAGAAGTAATAGTTGAAGTGTTTAATGCATGCATTCCTGGAACTATTTCTGACTAAGGTGGGATAAGGAGGATATATTTAGAGGGTTTTTTCCCCCTTTCCCTTAGAATTAATTAAGTGATGACAGTTATAGCACGGTACAGCAAATAAAATTTCCTGTCACATTTGGAACAAGCCTCAGTCGCATAAAATGTTTGCGGTGATGTACACTAATGAATAAGGGGAGAGAACATTTCATGGAAGTACCTTTCATAAAACCATTTTCATTTAGATACTTTTGCTGAATCACATTAAACAGTGGTTTATAATTAGTCATTTCACATGGGTATTATATACAACATCAGAGGTATCCAGGTATGGTAAGAGATGAAAAGTTAGCCTGTCAAAGCTGAAAGAAGTTTGGCCATTGAGTGGAACAATCATGCTGACTGTCCGTGTGTGCTGAGACCACTGTCATAGCCTGCCAGACACAGAGAGCTGGCAGCCAAGGACAGTGATGCCTTTCCCTTGTACTCTTGCTATTTCAGCTGAAGTGCTATTCTAGGATCACACCCAAGTTTAATTTATTCTCTGCTCCTTCTTATTTGCTAGCATTTATAGGTAGGCACATAAATACAAATTATCTGTTTCCTGATTTATCAGCTTGTTGTTTTAGAATCAAATTCTTAAAAATGTGAAGCTAATAGAAAAAACTAGTATTGGGCAAATGTGAAACCTCCTTAGCTACAAGTCCTACTGGCAAACAGACTGAAACTCCTTTAGCATTTGCTTTTGTATTTACATCTGGACACACAGTGTTAGGTTGTAAGATGAAAGGATTATTACCATAAATTGAACATGTACTTTGCTGCAACTTCAAGCAAAAGAGAGAGGAGAATTATTTTATTTATGAGTTGTGTCAAGAAGGATTAATCTTCAGGAGTCATGTGGTGTGTAGACACTGCTGACATAGTAGCTACTGAATTATCTTGTTTTATGCTTTGTGTGTGTAATGGGCTGCCTTGCTGTTGTTCCATATTCATCTGATTTTTTGCATGTTTGCAGCAGATGCTGCATTGGAGCAACAGCTTACCAGGACAAAAAGCTTTTGTTGCCCTTGTAACACTGCAGAACTTCTTATAAAATGTGGTGCTTTTACTTCTAAGGGCAACTTGTCCCTCAGCACAGGCTGTCAGGTTTTTCTAAGTTCTCAGGACTTTTTGCCAAATTGTAAATAAACATAGCATGACCATTTGTACAGACTTTCTTCAATATTTCACTGACCTACTCTGCTTGTTAATCTGGTAGCTTTCTCATTTGTTATAAATTTTCCTAGTTCAAGGACTTGTTAGATGTTAATGGCATTGCTCCAGTGCAATCAGTAGTATTTTAGTGATGGGTACCAGCTGGGGAATGAGTGTATTAAATTAAACTACTTGTTCTCAGACATTCAAAGGAACCTACAATCAAGTTATTCAAGCTAATGTTCTTTTTTTAAAATTCATTTTGATGGAGAGCTGAATGTAAGGAAAAAAGAGAAAAAATAATAAAGTATTAATAAAAGTTGTTTAATATAGTAAACCCCAGAATGTTTTAGAAAAAAATGGCTAAAATAACTGTGATCTCTAGATATCTTCCCTCCTTTTTTTTGGTCTGATACTAATCCTGAAAATTGTGCTGCAATTTCCATGTTTTAGCAGCTGCAATCTGTAATCTATGTTGACATAATGAAAAGGAAATATATTCCTGTATGTGATTTTTTTTTTATCATGCATATGGAATTTTGAGCTTTGCTTTGCAATCTAATTGGGATTAATTCATCGTTTATTTGTCACAATTTATAACAAAATAGTGTAAGCATTGAGTTACACAAAAATCTTACAGGATGATCCAGATGAATTCAATTGCTGTTTAAAAACTAGACTGATCCTGATATGGCTGCATCCTGTATGAAAATCCAGGATGGATAATTCTGGTTGGTTTGGGTTTTTTTCTTTTTTTTTTTTTTTTGTTCTTTTTTGCCATGGCATATGAATTAAGAAATACCGCCAAGAAAACATACTTCAAAACACCTTTCAGATCTCGGCGTTTCTCAAAGCCTAGATATTTAAGTCATTCTCTACAGTCTGGGTAAATTAACAGTAATTATGTCCCTCAAAAAAAATGAGGCTTTAGTGTTAGTGAGTGGATGGTAAGAGTAAGTGATTTAGATCCAAGACTGATTCCTGTACAAGAATTTCCTCTCTATGCAAAGACGTTAAAGAAAGCAGCAAACAGCCCAAATAACTTTGAAAATAAAACCTGAGAAAGTTGAGAGGTACATTCAGTACTCTTTATGAAAGATGTTCTGTTCTCTGGCAATTTTAGTTTTAATATTGTGTAGAATAACCAGATGTTTTTTCTAGATATTGGCATTAAATTAGAACAAAACCAACAACAACAAACAACAACAAGAAAATAATTTTGGCTTCTACCTTTTCAGCAAATCTAGCAAAGGAAAAAAAGCCAAGTATTGTGTTCAGTTGTTTGTTTCTACACAAATGCTATTCTCTTCCTTGATTTTGTAATGTACTTGGTTTGAAGGGATTTGTATTTTTTTTTATTAATGTGGACGCTATTGTGCTGAGTGAAATCATGAGCTTGTCCAGATGATCGAAGTTGAGAAAGCTGGACTGTTTCTTTGTGCTGACACTGAAAAGATTTTGAATAAAAGAACACGACTTTGATATTTAGGAGAATACGTGTTTCCAGCTTGTCTAGCCATTCTACTCCCCCAATACAGGCTCTGTGCCTCAGTTAAAGAAACTTTGAAATGGTTGTGAGAGTTGTTAGTATATAAAGCCTAAAAATACAGCAAATTAAAATGCATTTGTATGATAAGACCATTATTTAAATTGGAAAATGTAAGGCTCTAAAACTTTGTCAGCATGTGAATGTCCTGCAGAAGAAACCAAAATTCAACAACCAAAACCAAGCACAAGTAAGCTTCACTTAGACATAAACATTGTCTTCACAGTGGAGCAAAGTAGTAAAAGAATAATTACTCCATGTGACTCTTCATTTTGTTATGTCTTTATGGAAATTTTTAAATTTGCAAATTGTGTTTTTCTCTCTAGAAGTCTTAGTACTCTTACTCTCCTTAGTTTGTCTAAGGAGGTTTTGGGTTTTTTCAGTGCACTGCCTTCATATCCTTCACAGTTGTGTCTTTGGATTTTCTTTGAATGGTCTTTAAATGGGGTAGGAGGATTCTAAAAAGCTTTTAACTTCTGTACCAACCACCTGCAAGGAAAGCAAGACAAAGAGCTGTCTTCAAAAAGAGCCCCAAAACCAACAGGGAAGCAGCAGAAAGCCAACTTCACCACCCTAAATAAATAGTAGCTTTTGAGTCTTCAAGACTGACCAGCAAACAGCATGCAAAGGGTTTTTGAAACTGTATTAGTGAGGGCTTTGCTCTTGGTGGCTGCTGTTGTGGTTTTCCAGCACATCATCTCTCCAGGGTGACTTGGTGTGCTGTCCCTTACATCTGCTCTGCTGCAAGATCCATGTGTGGAACTGCTGCCTGAGCAATTGTGCCTGAAGGAAGGCTCTTCTCAGTTGAGCAGAGATCAATTTCTGACCTGTGCTCATCACTGTGCTGACATGGAGTGAGTGCAGTGTCTTCTGAACCACTGCCTGTTTCCAAAAAAATGGAGCCTGTGTGCAGGCTGGGGCTGGGGCTGGCTCTGCCCCCACCTCTTTATGCCACAAATTATCATGCTTGAGCTCCCTGGTAGGAAATGTGGGTGTAAATGCCAGCAGTAAAAACTGGGGAATTGGACAGCTAAGTCGTTATTAGGCCCTTTTAATGTTTAGAAAATAAATGTTCCTTACTTTGCTGTAACATGTGACATGATGGCTTATGTGAGGAAAACACTAGGATGAAATCCAGGTTTGGCTGAAACTAAAACAAGTCAGTAATTAGTTGTACTTATATTCCCATATGGCTCTGTTCTTGTTTGCCCTATTTATGAGCTGAACTGTCAGACAGAACTCACTGAGTCATGGAGGGGAAGATAGCCTGCAAAATGACATCTCAGATGGTCCTTATAAAGATGTGAGCAGCAGACAATGAAAACATCCTTTAACTAGGGAAATGATAAGTTCAAAGGCAGTGAAAACAACACTTAATCTCTTGAGAATGTATTTCTTCCCCCCCTCAAAAAACCCTTGTGCTATATTCCATGAAATTTTGGGTTTACATGAATCATCTCCTTCTGGAAACTATTTTCTCAGTCAAAAATCATCAGTCAAGTGCACCACTCAGGAGTGATCATATCCTGTAAGTTGAAAATATTTTCATGGATTTTTTTTTTGTAATCTGTGCTGAGGGAATTATATTGCTTAATGGTTGAGAAATACTGAGATTAGGCAAGATTTTTCCCATTGATACTAGATAAGTTTTACATATCTATAACATATTTCAGCTTTCTTGACAGTCAGTGAATAACATACAGTTTTATATAAAAATAACTAAGGAATTTGGGACAAGCTTGATGGTGCTTATTTGAAATAAAATGAGTTGTTACTGTCTGGGAGGCTGTGTGTGTTTGTTTGCTTTCTTTGTCTTTATCCATTTCCTGAAGAGTGGATTTGAATTTCTTGACACTTTTTGTTTGTTAATTTCATAAAACCCCTCTCTGTTTCTGTTTCATGCTGTGGTTCTGAAGTGCAGTGCTGCATGCAAAATTGCAGTGGCCAGATTGGAAGACGAGAGCAAATTCGAACTGTAAAAAGTGAAAATCTTATTCAGTGTTAAGGCTTGGTCAACTTATTTCAGGCAATTTTCATAAGATGCTTGAGGAAATGGGGTTTTCTAAAATTTAAAATATACATAGGAGATTGTCTCTTGTATTTGAAAATGTTACTTATCTGTGAAAACTAGGATAGGCTCTTTCAGCTTTAACATTTCATAATGCACAATATACAATATACTTTCTTGTTTTGGAGAATTTCTTAAATCATAAAGATCACAATGGATCCCTTTATTGCCTCAATAGAGGGAAGTGTCTTTCACATGCTTCTGTTGAATTAATATGGACCAGAGGAAACAAAAAAGATTAAATCTCCTCTTTCATGCTGCATACAGTGTAATTTTTTTCTTTACTACTCTGTACAAGTGCATTTTATTCTTGCCTAAGAGAATATTTGAAGAAGATGCCACTGAAATGCAGTTCAGGCATTCTAAAATGGAGTAAAAATACAATTAAGTTTCTGTTGTGGTTTTTTTCCCCCTCTCACTCAAAAGATAGAATGACCTTGGAAATCACATCTGAAAGACAGGCTTTTCTCTTACTTATGTTCTAAGGTTAAACCTAAAGGTTTTAATCAAAGGGCTTGTGCCCATGTGCCAAGAAAAGTTGTGTGAAAAGTAAAGAGAACTAAGATGAGTGACTAAACAAGTCCAGTGATAGGGGCTAGTTTAGACACATGTTCTATTATAAAGACATAACTGTCTTCAAACTTTGAAATAGGAGTTGTGTAAGATATTGTGTTAAGACTTTCACAGGAGGCAGGCTTGCTTAAGACAGATGGCATTTGCTTTTTTAGTAAGTGCCTAAATTCTTGTTGTCTTGCTAATGATTATTTTGCATTAGGTATCATTCCCATTTTTCTATACCTGTGTGTAGAAAACCAGAGGATTAATAATTGATATGAATAAGCAAATACAGCCTGTTTTGGCTGGATTTTCATTTCTCATCTATGAGATTTAGGTAATGCTTTCTGTGGCTGGTAAATCCTCGTTTCCTTCAGACAGTCTGTGGCACTTGATGTTTATTTGATGTCTATTTTGAAACTTTGCTGCAGAGAGATTTTAGGGCAGGCAGCAGAGTTAACATTAAACATGTGCTTGGGTGTGTGGAGCTTTGCAAGTGGAGAAGAGCTGTAAACGATACCAGTATTAAAAGGCTTGTGGGATAGGGGGATGGTGGAATTGTTGACAGTTACAGCAAAACAGGAGGGAAGGAGCTGGGAGGAGAGAAGAGATGGTTTTGACACATTGATTTTCATTTGGCAAGAGGACATCTGGAGAAGATTCTGTAGAAGCAGTTTGAATTACAAGTGTGAACAAAAGGGAAGTGAGTGAGAAGGAAAGAAATCTGGGAATCATTGACACAGATTGTAATTCAAATCCTTGAGAATATCTAAGGTTGCACAAGGACAGCCTAGAGGAGTTGTGTGCCTATTAAAGAGACTATTCCTACTTAAACATATAAATCTTCTCACTTGGATACTAATTTTCTGAAAAATGGAATAATAATCTTGAAACATGGCTATGTGTTATGAAAAATTTATAATTCTTATTTCTAGTAAAAGCATGAATAAGCACAGAAGTGTATAGATTTGAAAATATTTTTTTCATTGGATTGCAATATTTCAAAGGAAAACAACCAAGGGAACTTCATTATGCAAAATTTCCCTTAACATACAATGAGCAACATGGTAAAACAATTCTGGTTTTAGCAAGGGAGCATCAAAACAATTCTTTTGCAAAGATGGTTGATTTTATACAGAGTATTAAAACAAAAATAGAAAACAAACAAAACCAAAACAACAACAACAACAAAAAGGCAGTAATTTCCCATGTGTAAATTACTTTTTAAGCATGAAGAATTTTTGTTACTATGATTGTCTGAGAACTGCATCTGATTCTGAGTTTCACACGCCTGGAAGTTACTGCTCACGCCCAGTGATAAAGGCCATGCAAAATACTGACATAACTGGGTGTACTGTAGTTCATCTGCTGACGTGTCTGCCTTTTGGATTCAAAAAACATCAGCTGTTCAGAACACTGCAGTTCATAATAAATAGAGGAAAGTATCAAGAGAGTCTGTTTCTTCAGACTTTCAGGCTTGTGATAAAGAGTCAGGTTATCTGCTTCTCATTAGAGCTTAGTTCATAGTTTTTCACAGAATTTAAAAAGTCATACAGCCTGCTGTTTTTGCACAAATATTTTAATGACAGACCGGGTGTCATTTTTTCCCTCCTGTCTAGTCCAGGCTGCCTTTTTTATAGTCATTTTACAATCCCTGACTTGTATAGTTTATCTGTCCTCTGTTTCTTTAGCAAAGGTACACAGCCTGGAGTTTATAACATACCTCACACGGAGCATAGTAAATTGTAAGTAAATATAGATGTTTCTCTAGAACATAATGATTTTCTTAGTCTGTGACTGTAGTTGATGTATCATTTGTGGTTTGGGGGGTTTGGTCTTTTCCCCTTGATGTCCCTCACACGAAGAATGGACTGATCAGAAAAAGGAATATTTTTAAAAAATATTTTTCAAAATATGCAGTGTCAAGAAATGAGTTGTAGCTCTGATTCTGATGGTTTCTGTTTTGACTTAATACCCCAGTTTTCACTGAAATCAGTGCAGTTGCATGGATAAGTATTGTCTCCACACTGGATTTCAGAAAAGGGCTTCATGTATATTCACAGAATCACCATCTGGTTGCCATCCTTTGGCAAAATGTGGGTTGATATTCAGAGATCTCTGTTAGTATTCAAAAATCCATAAATCTGATTGGGCTTGTTACCTGAAGGTCCTGTTTATTCTGAGAAGTGATCTCAATATATGAATTAGATAAAACAATCTCCAAAGCCCTGGCATTCAAATTCAGACCTGCATCCCAACTTCCCACAACTGCTGAAGGTCAACTTTTGTCTCTTGTCAGTTCAATTCTTGCATCTCCTCTCGGAGCCTGGCAGCAGAATTGAAAGGAACATTGGCTCAGAACTAGAAGCTTATAAATAGAAGCCTCTCTGTTTATTTATATCCCTTCATAAAAGGTGGTTATTGGAGGCTTCGTTCAACAGCTGCTTGCACCCCCCATAAAATGGATTAACCATCTCCTTCAGTGGATGATTAACCTGAATCACTGAACTCTGAAGTGAGATTTATCTGACTAAAAAAAGTGTGATACCCAGTGCTTTGGAGGGGCTATATGAGAACAAACTGGAGCATTACACTGTTGTTCATAAATGCCAAAGGATGTGGTAACAATATAAAAAGCACACAAGAGAGAAACCTACTTTGTTCTTTATTGCTCTTTTCTGGGTAATTGGGAAGGCTATAGAGTACTCAATAAATCCTTAAATAGAAATCCTGGAAACTCAGAAACTTCTTGGATGTTAGCGTTTACACAGTTACTTTCATTAGTTTCAGAGATTTTCATGCTGATAGTTGACATGTATTTGCTACCCAGGTGGTAGATGTCTGTATCTGCTGAAATTTCTGGAAAAACTGCTCTCTCGATAGCAGTTTAGTGGCTCCTTTTAGCCAGAATATTTGGATATATAGTTCTAGTGTTTGCAGAGAGCATGGCGCCGTAGCACTGAAAACTTTATTCCAAGAATCAATAGGTAGTTATGATTGTGGAAAGACTGTTCTGAAGCAGAAAACAAATGTAATCTAGTAACACCCAGCTTTTTCCCAGACAGCTCTGAGCATCCTTAACCACTTAGTCTGCATTCTCCCTCTGCTTTTGTAGTATCTGATATTTCAGCATACTACAGGTAACAGCCATCCTCTTCTCTGTAAATTGCAGTTCATTGTGCATGCTGGATTGGCAGCCGCTGCTTCTGGCAGCAAAACAGTCTCACTTCTGTCTCTGAAAACTGAGAGGGTGGGGCAACACCATGAAAAAATCCATCAGCAACCACAGTGCTCTGTCATCCTTTATTGCTTTTTAGTTTGGATCTGGTTTGGATTTACCACTGAGAGATGTCAAATCTGGACACAATATCCCCAGTTTGGTTTGATTGCTTGGCTGTGAAGAAGAGACAAACAGTGCAATGCCACGTGATTTTGTTTCTCATATCCTCCAGTTTCCAACTTTTTTTTGTTTTCTCATTTAATTTAATAATTTTCTTGACTTTTCTTTGAAGCACAGCGTGTTATAGGATTTCTGTAGTTTCTAGTTTATGAGATACTAACAGATAAGTTTGGCAACAAATATTCATATGGAATTTCCCTTCAGATGCTCTTTGCACATAAGAAAATCATAAAATATGGTAAGACAGGAACAAAACAGGACTACTGTGTATGAAATAACCAATGCTAACATGATTTTTTTTTCAATTGACTCCTTAGTTGCATAGCATTGTACAAAATAGCTCCTTCATTTCATCCTGAGGTTTTGTTCCTGCTGGGATAAACTTGTTCTCTTTCTGGCCCAAGTATTAGTCATTAGATTAGAACAGGGTCTGTGTTAGGCAGGAGAAAAAGGGAAAATCTGCAATTGAATTAGTCCCAGAGCTCTCCTCAGAGAGCAAAAAGGCAACATTTCACTTCATTGCTCATGGCATAAGAAGGAGACAAATCTTGTCTGCAGATGTTTTTTCAGCATTCTGGGCCACACCTGGTGGGAGAGTTACACTATGCTTGGCTATTAAGCTCTGGCCAAGAGGGGGAAAACTCCACCCAAGCCACTGGAGGAAGGGAAGGCTGAGCTCTGAGCAGGGCTGTGTAGCTGTAGCCTTATTCCACAGGTGCCCTATCGCTGCTAACAGACTGGGAGAGCAATGTGCTGCCCATTTAGAAGAGTGTGTGTAGCTGCTGCCTCTTCCCAATGCAGAAATAGGAATATAAGAAGTCCCTCAGTTGGGTCCTTTTGTGAGTGTTTAGTGAAAATTAAGGAGAAGAAAAAGCAATTGGATTATTGGTATATTTTAGTTTTAATTGTCATGGAACATAACCATGAACTCACAAAAATATCTTCATTTTGTGGTTGTTTTACTGTTCCATGTTGGTCACACAATTAATAATGAACCAGTAGATTGTGAAGTTCATTTTCAAGGCAGTTTCTGGCTGGTCGCTGTTGTGAGAATTCCTGTGGAACGAGCTGCTCTCCAGGAGCTGTGTATTTAAGGGGACTGAAAATCATAATTGTTGACCTCTGTTCCCAGTCCTTAATGTGTGGCCTTGCAGAGAATTAACCTCTGCATTTCTGCATCAAAGTCTTTATGATGAGCATAAAAATGAGATTTTCTCGGGTATGAGAGTGCATCTGGAGACTGGAATGCAAAAGTACTGCTAAAATGCAAAGTGACTTTATTGATAAATATGCCAAGTATGCTAATGCCTAATTATTTTTGCTATCATTTATTTATTAATGTTTGGTAACTAAGCTGTGCTCACTTGTTAAATGCCTGCAGCATTTGGAGAAGTGTTGCTGCAGACTCCCTAAAGATCATTGATGAGGCGAAAGTCTGCTATTCCGTCTTGAATATCTATTTTTGTTTCTAGTAGAAAAAAGTCAATCAGCATAGTGCTGAGCCTGGGACAACTGAACAAAACTATCAGCTTTATTCCTCCTTGATTTGGATTGTGCCTTAAATTAGGGAGTGTTGAAGTCACATTTAGGATATACACATCCAAAGTAGTCTGTTGTTTATTATGGGCATAAGAAGATTTGTGCATTGCAGTGTCAGCCTCTGTAGTTTATAAAGGTGAAATATTAATATTGGGAGTATAATAATGATACTAATATTCTAGACCAGTGTAAATTTAGAAAGAGAGCAGATTACATGTATTGGAAACAACAATTTAAGAGGTAAAGCAAACTCAGCTAAACTTCCAGGCCAAATTCAGAACTGGTATGTCTGGCTGAATGTGATTAAAGGAGGAAATCTAGTTTTGACCAGAGATTTTATTTCTGTGAGCAGACATTTAAAACAGGAAGACATGTAGAAATAGATGCAAAATGTCTGTGCTGCAGCCTGACAAGTGGCAATACCATGTGTAATCTATTATAAGATGAATGGCATGTTGAGAAATGATTCAAGCTGGCTAATTTACAGAGCTCTAATTCTGCAGCAATGTCCTGGAGAATACCAGAGGAAACTGCAAGTCCCACGTTAGAACACTGTAGTGTGTGTGCATGTGTGTTCATATTTAGTTGTCATATTACAACAGGAATAATGATTGAGTTTCAAGACATTTCCTGGGACTCAGAGATCAGCTGGGATCAGCTGAAGCTGAGCCAGGTGCCATCAGCTCTCACCAGACAGTCACTAATCCCCAGGCAATGCCTTGCCCTTCAGTCACTACTCCTTAGCTAAAAGTTTTCTTGTTAAGGTTTCAACTGTGCCTTAGGATCTTGTTAATAATTACTTTTCCATAGGAAGCAATGGCTTGCAATAAAATATAGCATTTGATCCCTGTGTTTTTAGCATATAATGACCTTTATATTATAAATAACCTGTGAAGTTGAGGGTTTATGTTAAGTCTAAAGAATTTAGCCCCATACTGGGGTATTCAGTAATAGTTTTGTATCTTCAGGCAGTGAGATTGTTAGTTCAGTTGATTTCCATAATGGGTGTCTTATATATCTCCTTTCCACGTTTGCCCTTCCTCTATTTATAGCATTTCCATGCAACAGCTCTTATCTATTCCACTGAATGTGTTTGGAGGATTTTTGGGTTCCTGTTTCATGCTCACATAGTACAGTTTCTGTGGAATACCACGAGTGGGTTAATAGGGAAAAGCACAGGAAATGTTAGAGGAAGGTGCATCCGGGGAGGGTATTTGCCCATCCCTTTTAGGAAGTGACAATCTAGTTCTCTGTCATGTCAGTCAGCTTAAATCCACTTGATGCAACCAGTTTCCTCCAATTCATGGTTGTATAAGTAGAGCACTGATAGGTGTTTCTGTTCTAAGTTTCAAAGTCCCCTTCTAGGGGAAAAAAAAAAAGAAGTTCTAATTCCACCATTTCCTGCAATTGTTCTACCTTAAGCTGAAGAAGATATGTGCATAGCTGAGAAAAGGCAGGATCCTGGAACTCTTAATTGCCTTTGTTACCTGATTTGTTGCCAGAGGGAGGGAGTGTGTGATAAGCTGTGACATCTTCATCGATAATGGAATTTTACAGGAGTATGTGACACTGGACAAGCCAACTGAGCAGCAAGAATTTAAATATCTCTCCTTTCATGGAAAGAAGAATTGTATTGTCATTCTCCTGCAAACCCACTCTGTTATTTTTGACAATTGCACAGAAGGATTAAAGTTTATCAGATGGGTGTCTGGTGTTCAGCCATTCCTTAGCCTCCTTTTGCTTAGCAACTTGAAAACACTGCTGAACTGTCGGTAGCTTCTGTGTGTGCCCAAAGCATGGTGGAAGAGGGATATCTGTTATCTTACTGCAGGGAATAAAGCACAGCTCAAATCCTTTTAGCTGCTCACTACTGAAAATAGCAAACAGGCAACAATTCTGTTTCACCTTGAAGGTATCTTGAGGTAATTCTGTTAGTGTAAAGTATTTGGAATTGAGTGAGTATGTTTATAGGGCTTAGAGTTATTTGACTGAGTAAATTCTAGGCAGAAATCTAAACACAATTTCTGGATTTCAGTGCCAAATTTAGCCTAGAGTTCACAGATCAGAATTTTGGAAAGCAAACCCAATAGGTCTATAGTCAGAAGTAGGGAAAAATCCCCTCTCCTGTCTGCACAGACTGGGGAAAACCAGGCCTTTCTTAGTGTACGAGAAGTGAGAGGCTTATCCAAGCTGGACAACTAAAATATCTCAAGTGTGCTTTGGGTAAATGCTCAGAAGTTCTATTGTTTTGGTTTGATTTTTTTCCCTCCAAAATTTAAATCAATATATAGTCTGCAAAAGAAAATGGCACAAGTTTCTTAACAGAAAGCTGACCGTTCTTCCAATCTTAGCAGTGATGCACAAGCATTTCCATGTGGTTGGATGCCAGGCTGAAGCCACAGAATGACCAGTTCACCTCTCAGTAGAGAAGAGCTCTTAGCTCAAGACTGACATTCCAGCTTGTTTTGCATTTCTCTGCCTGGGCAAGCCCGTAAATGAGATTGTTTTGATGTGTGGGAATCAAGGTATGGATCTCGTTAGGTTTTGCACACTGTCAAGCCCCTGAGATTGCTGCTGGTGTTTTTCTGTGCAAAGTCTTTGAAACACAAGGAATCGGAGCTAATCTGCAGTGGCACAATTCCAGGTTTCCGCTTTCACATCTTGGTCAAAGTTAGGGAGGGGAGTGAAAAGTTACATGAAGACAAAGCTAAAAATAAGTAAAAGAACTGTAAGTGTTGCTAAGGATTTAGGATCCTTACTGTGGGACAGAAAGCATTGTTATATCCTAGCTGGTTTGTTTATTTTTTACTGTTTGTGTGGATTTTTTTTTTTAATTTTACCATTATAAAGCTTCGAGATAATGAAGAATTACTTTGAAGGTTTTTGACATTCTTCTCACTTTTTTTTCCTTTGGGTAAAAGTCTGCTTCATCTAATCAACTTTGAAAATTAATGTCTAGCAACTCTTCTAAGGGATACTTGTTTTATAGTTCAAAACCATGGTTTATCTGTGGACTAAGATTCTTTTTACTTTGAGAAATATGTGAGGGAATTGCTCTCTGTTCTTATCTAGATGAGCCAGTAGGGAGCAGCATCTTTCTTGGCGTTGGTTTTATGTTCTCAGCACTTGCTGGGTGCACTGTAGCTCCCTTTCTGTTTGTGGGACTGTGAACACTTGGAAGCAGATATCCTCACAAGCAAATTGCCATTATGAGAAGCAGATTCCATCTTGGCACATCAGCAGAACAGGTGGAGATTCAAAACAGAACCATTTTTTCGAGAAGTTGACGTGGCATTATTTTTATTATTAAGTTTGCTCCCACCCCGCTACCTGTAGGAAGTGAGGATTTTATGATGTTAATTGTGAAGTGTGATCCCATGGGATTCCTTGATTAAAACACTTGCAGGTGTAGAGGCTTGCAGGAATGAAGCATAAATGCAAAGCTGCTGCTGGTAATTTCTGTGAGATCTGAAGCATGTTTCTCTTTTTAATCCTTGTTAAAGGATTAATAAACGAACAAGGATTTACTCCTTGTTAAAGGAAGACAGTGGAAAGAATAAATTAATTTGAAGCAGATTTTACAAACAAAAGTTCATATTTTAACTTGAGTTTGGTTTTATTTTTCTTCTTTTTCTCTTAGTAGGTTCATTCCTTCACCAGTATTAACAGAACAAAAATTTGAGATTATGTATTTTCTCCCCAATATTGCATTAACTTATTGCTTTAACGTATAACAATACTTTAAAAATAGAGAAAACTAAAATTCCTCACTCCCAGTTTGCTTACTTTTGTCTCTGACAACCCTTTCATATATGCTGCCTTAACCTTTTCACTGCTAGATAATCTTAACCATTTCATGCTGTCAGTTTTGAAGGTCTATGGTATTGTAGCATACCAGTGAGAGAGTATTTCTTTGTTTTTGCTTGAAAAATAGGTGCATGATAAAACCACATAGGGAAAATCCAGTGACTGAGGAACCTTTGATCCAGTTTTGAAATGAAAATAACCACTTTTCTGCATTAAAGCAGCTGGGTTTGAAAGATGTGAAGTAGAGGGTTCAAATTTAGATCTTTAGATTGCTTTTTTTTATTTAGTTTGTAACTGAAGAGCATGGAGGGGATTTCCCTCTCCTTCTCTCTACCTATGGTACTTCATTTAGTACCCCTGCATCCCTTTGTCCCTTTTTTCCTATTTGTCTGTGGTTCTTTCATTTACTTTTCTTTGTTGATCACTCTCCTCTATTTGTCTTGGCCTACACTTATCTTAATTGTTTATTTTCACTCTCACCTCTTATTGTATTCATGTTTAACATTTGTTAGTATTCTTTTTTTGCCTGTCATTCCCCTCCCTTTCCAATCAATGTTAAACCTCTTTTTCTCTTATTTCAATGACAATTTTGAAATCCCATGTTTGATTATTCTTTTCTGTGAAGAAGTTATAGTGGGGAGCAAAGGTAATTATTTTGCCTTCCTAAAAGTACAGGTAACTATCCCAAAGGCAAAAGAGTTTTGTTTAGCTTCTTTGTTCAAGAAGGTGGCAATCAGGGGAAGTAGGAAAAGAGATGCTGATGGCAAATTCTGAGAATTTGTAGGAAAGGGAATTTTCTAGTGCTATTTTAATTTTGCTTTCGTGCTCCCCCCTCTACCTTTTCCTGCCTTACCAGCATTTCCAGCGTGCTGGTGAGATCAGTGCCTGTAAAGCAGCAGACAGGGAGGAGCAGAGCAGGCGCTAGCACTGGCTCAGGCCAAATGAAATCCTGATCAGATGTTCTCCTGAACAGCCACTCGATCAGCTGCAGTGCAGGACTGTTGGTACTTGAATCAACAGCTTCCCTGAGTCCAGAATAAACACTGAAGGAAGACCTTGGTGAACTCTTCCAGTTGAATTTCAGCTGGCTCCCAGGGAGCTGGGGAAAAGCTCTGACACTGCAGCTTCTTCTTGGATACATTTCCTAAGAGATCTGTTGGATGTCTCTTCCACAGAAGCAGAAGGGCCCTGATGTCGAGACAGGAGAAATTATTTCCCTGAATTTGGAGCTTCTTGGCTGTGTGAATGTAGCCTTACATTTATTTAATAGTGTCCTAGAAAACAATATCTCCAGGCTCCTAAAACTGCTGTAGGCCTGGTCTAAAGCCAAATCTTTAATTACCTTCCTGTCTTTTGATTGTTGACTCTGCCCTGTAACAACAAAACAGAGCCTCTATTTTGGATTTGATAGTGCTGGTTAGATCATGACCTTGCTACTTAAATACTGTTTTTTCTACTGTTTCAAAACCAAGTAATCCTTAGAAATATAGGTTAATAAAGGCAGCACCCTTTTCATATTAATCCCTCTGCAGATGTCAAAATACAGAGCAAACATTTCATGTGAATAATGTCCAAACTTGCTATTTTGTGTTTTAATTCAAGTAAAAGCCAAGGCTTTGTCCTCTGATTTGCAAGGATGCTGTCTCTCTTCCACAGATTGTTGATTGAATTAAATATTGAAATGCTTAGGTATGATGATGTTTCCTGTTTGCAATTTGGTATTTAAACTTTCTGACTGCTGGTTTTCTTGGTGACCTTCAAAGCTGAGCTTTGCCACTTGTCCTAAAGGATACCTTCCTAATTTGGCACCACTCTTGGTAATTGCATTGCATGCACCCTGTGCTAACTTAAATGGTAGTCCCACATTTAGCTCCAAAGATTTAATTACAGATTTAACCAATCTCAATGCTGCTTCCCAGTGGGTAAAAATGGATATCTAGTATATTCATTGGAAATCTAGAGCTTTCTTGATGATATGGTTGGTAATTTGGATAATGAAAATGTCAGAGGCAGTTAGCTACATTAAGAGGTTCTTACCAAGGTAAGATATGGCAGAAGCAGCAGCTTGCTAATAAACCATGGTGATGATGGGTGAGCTGACAGAGCTGTTGAGATGGAAAATGGTAAAGGACATAGGCAAGGGAGTAAGTGTAGGGCAAATGGGTTTTCACTTGCCTGAGCAGGAGTGAGTCTCTGAAGCTCAAAGGGATATTATTGTGAAAGGAAACTGTGGGGGAATTAATGAAGGCATTGGAAATGCCAGAGTGAGAGGGGTTCAAATTTCCAGTATAAACGACAAAGTCAAATAAACATTGGGCTAATTACTTGGTAGCCCTGAAACTTGGGTGTTTGTGAATATACAGTCATACCACATCATTCTGGAATCACTCCATTCTACTGTTTAAAAGCATGCCCCAGTTTTGTCTTTTCTTCGTTCTCTGAGTAAATTGGATGGATTTGTTCCATAGTGAAATGAAAATGGGCCCTGATAAGTTCATGGCTGATCTTAGGCCTGATTTTTTGCTCACAGACTATACTGAGACCTTTGAAATGTCAGTAGAGCTCTTGTAGAGAAAAAATAACAGAAACATTTTACAATAGCAGGAAGGAATTATAAGATTCCTATTAGCAAACACAGATGCATTATTGTTATTATTGCTTTGAAAGACAATTTAAACAGAAGTAAGTGCCAGATGTCCACCCAAAAGAGGGAGATTTTTAAAATAAAAAAGCAGTTGCCATTTTCTGAAAGATTTATTCACTCCTCATTATGCTGTCTGAAATTGCATTTAAATGTAACAAAGGACAGCATTTCCAAATGTAATGGAAATTAAGCTTATTTGTATCATTTGAACAGTTGTCTGGGTTTCTAGAATATAATAGTTCCTTAAACTGAAAGAACAAAAATTAAAGAGCATAAGTAATTGTAGAATTAAACAGTGTTTGTGGTGCATTATGAGCTATAAAAATCAGATGATGCATAACAGATTTTAATTTAATATGGTATAAATAAAGTTACATGTGATAGTCCCAATTTAAGTAATGAAAAAATGTGCTGAGTACTTCTATTACAAAATCAGGAGATTTTTGTACCTAGACTAGTGTTATTTGCTCATGCAAGGGAAAATCCTGATATTGTAACAATTTTTTTTAAAAATATCTTTAGCTTTACTCAGAAGCAGAAAAGGTCTTTGCCCTACCAGCCTGGTGTCTGTACAGTGTAAATTCAATTGGCCCCAAGCTGGTCTCAGAGAAAGGCCTGGACTATTGCTCTTTCAAGTAGCCTATTCACCACTGTAGTGACTGAGACACATAATACAGAATCAGTTTTTCCTAAAGAGAATAATTTGATGTTCCAGATATTACAAAGCATCAATGTGTTCCTTTAACTTTTATTTAGGTACAAGTGAAAACAGCAAAGAAGTGCAGTGAGCTTTGTTTCAAAAGGAGAGGAGCACATAGGTCTTGCTTTAGCTGGCAGAGCTGATTGTGCCTGAATGGGAGGCCCACTGACCCTCTGCAGTTTGTATAGGCACAAGGAGCTCCTCGAGTGAAAATGGCTTGTTTTTTTCTCAAGAAACACAAATTTTGAGGAGCTCTTTAATCCTGGTTAGTGGATAACCAAAATGAGACTGGTTTGTGTTTCATGACCAATTATATATTTTGTTATATTCCTGAAATTCTTCTGTGGCACAATATTCGGTGCTGAATTTTTCACAGGCAGAATTGTGGCTATACAACTCTGAATAAAAAATCATGTTCAAATCATTCTTCAGTGCTGGTCAGGTTTTAAAGATGTCACATGCAAGGCCCTTAGGATTAAAGCCATATTTTTTCCAGTGTGATAGTAATGCATGAATGTAGTTGGTGGGGACATTGAGAAATTAATATACAGTGATTCTTTGGCAAGAAGCACAATCACTGTGCTTGTTAGCATTGCTAACTCTTGGAGGTCTCTGCTGATTTCTTAGGACTTCAATCCTATTCTGCTGCTCCTAAGTGGGAGGAGCAGCAGAATATGATTAAATTCCCAAGAAATCAAACTCCTGAAATCTCTGCAGTAAGGTTTGAAATGAGGTGTATTTGGACATGGAAGCAAGGTACAGGAAAAATCTGAAGTAAAGGCATAAGGAAGGATTAATTTTTATGAATAGAATGTGATTTAATCCGACAGATGTGAGACAGAATAGACCTTTTTGAAAAGATCCCTAAATCTGTTGGAACTGGGCATGAGGAGTCACACCCAATTGCTGCTGCCAGGCACATGATGCAGGGTAACAGTGGATCAGAGTGGTTCAGGCTTGTTTGCTGTTCCAATCCAGCTTTCCTCTTTGCAAAGGCAGTGAGAGCAACATTTCAGTTCAGAAAGCTCCTATTTCAGTTGAGCCATTGTATTTCTAGAAGGGGTCTAATATATCAAGTTTTCCTGTTACTTCTCTGGTTTTGGGAGGGAAGGAGGAAAATGTTTTGTGCAGTGTTCAAGGACAGACTTGATTTCCAGCAGTTTCACCAGCAAATCTTTGAGCTAATTTTGTACCCTAACTACAAATCATTGTGTTGACACTGTCCCCAGATGAGACAAAAATATCTAATGTGAAATCCCACAGAGCTTAATACTAACATTTTAAACCTCCCTAATATACTTTTGTTTGTTTGTGGACACATTGTAGGATTTAATACACAAGGGCAGGGGAAAAAACTATAGAGAAATATTCACCATCAAAATGAAAAGTAGCTTTAAATCAATTTCTTCAGAATTATAGGAGATTACAAATGTGATTAATCTCTATGAACCTATATACTTATGATTACAGAAGGTTTTAAGATGAGAGGCTTTGAATGCTGAGACCTTAGACCAGGCTTTCTGGGATTACATCAAGCCAAAGATTCACAAATATTTAATGTGTAGTGCTTGCAGAATATTATTTTATTTAGTTTTAAGAGTGTAAGTGAACTTTTGTTTTACCTCTGCATGCTGCTTAGAATATATTTGATTCAGACGTCACCTTAGCCCCTAAACTCATTGCTCCCAAATTACCTTACTGATAACCTGGAGTATTGGTTCCCCATGGGTTATTAAGCTCAGTAAACCAAGGCTTGAAGGCCTTGTGTATTAAAACAGGAGTCTTGGAATTTTACTGGTGTAAAACATCATGTATATTCTGTTGGTAAATATGTTTTGGAAAACTGGAGCTGCATCTGCTATCAGAGAAATCAGTCCTCTTAATTTACTGGAGAAAGCCCTTCCTCCATGAGCTGCATTTTTCTCCCACAGATTTTGGGTTTCCCTTCCTTTAAATTGTCAGTCAGGATTTTAGGTCATATATTTTGTATTTTCAAACCATGCAATACCATGACTAAGTTTTAAATGGGTTTGAAAAATTTGTTTAAGGGTTGAATTTCATGGTGTCTGATATTTTCTAGCCTACAAAGAGAGACCACCAAAGCTTAAGCTGGAAAAATATATGCAGGGGTTTCTCTTTTCCTGTTAGTTTATGTCTTTCTCTCCCTTCATGTAGCTGTTGAGAGTAGTATTATCTAAACTAAACTACCTTTTGATAATGGTCAGATAAATGTCCTATCCATTAACAAATTTCAGCTCTAAATTTAGCTAATTTCTAACCATCATCTAATTAATGGAGAGAGAATGTCCCAACTTAGTTCTTAAGATGCATTAGGAATAGTTTGTGAACAGGGATATATTCAGGATTGTTTACATGAGACAAGGTTTGGTAACTTTATTAATCACTTTTTACTCTCTTCCCCATCCTGCTAAATGCAGAGCTTTAACTTGGATCTTCCAGACTTCTTATCAGTAATGTTAGATTCATGATTGCAGATGGATAGGCTGTATCCATTTAAATCAATGATGTGTTGGCATGGTCAGTCACTGAGAAGGATCTTTTTTCAGCTTTGCTTTCAATTTGTATCTCTGTTGTTGTTTTTTTCATATTTGTATTGGATAGAAACCAAATCTGGATGTGGCATGACTCTGACAGTCCAAAAGCAGTTTCTGGAAAACCAAATTAAAGGTTTGGAAAACTGCTGCTTGGTATCATTGAAAGTTGAAAGTCTGATTAAATGAAATCTGAAAAATCTCAGCCTCCAGTTCTGAAGCTGTTACGGAAATTAAAAACAAAATCAGGAATACAGTGTGATAATTCTCAAAGGGATATATAAAACCCAGCATGAAACCATGAACCAATATAATACTAATTAGAACACTGAAGTATTCACTAATATCTACTCATGTTTCCTGAACTTTGAAGTTGTTCATAATACAGTAAAAGCTGATGCTAGAGGGCTGGTTTACAGAAAAAGACAAAGTCTTGCCTAGATTTGATATCATTTGAAAATGGTGCAGAGCATTTCTTTACATTAAGTATAATTTCCTTTTTAACATGGGCGAAACTGGATTATTTATTGATGTAAACAAATACACATGGGGCTAATCCAAAGCCCAACATGTCACTTAAAAAATTGATACAAATTTAACTGTGCTGTAGAGCAGGCCAGTGGATTCCCCCAGAGCACAGGACAAATGGGACTCTTTATATGTATGGCCAAACAGTGTGTTTGGAATGCTTCCAGCAGAGCTTGGCTTTGATTTGACTTTAATTTATTTCAGCTTGTTAAGCCACTACTATATGATTTAAATAAATGTTATTTTAATGGATGCTGATAAAAAGCGATGGACCTCATGACATGAAGTTCAATTTTGAAGCCTGGCTGCTTAAATACCTCCATTTTGCCAGCACATAAATAAGTTTTCATTAACAAAAAACCCCATGGATATCTTGTAAACATCTGAAAAGCCTCAGAGTGTATGTTGGGAGAAAAAAAATTATTTCAGTTTGAACTCTGTTGAGTGACTTTCACATGACTGCTTCATCTAGAAATCTCTTGGTGAAGTTTATTTTTTTGTATTTCTTGAATGTTGCATTTCAATTGCAGTTTAGATCTCCACAGAATTAATGGAAAAAAACTTAATAGTAGTTCATGTGAAGGAAGAAGGTTACACTTTAAACACATAAACAGAGAATTAACTAAACATCCACCAAAATTAATTAACAGTCCACCAGTCTCATCAAAAGTTTAGGTAGCAAAAAAAATTTAAATTAATATTTAGAAATTATGATGGTTTTATTTTTTAAAACCATTTAGAGTTTTTCCAGGAGAGGGTATTGTAACAAGAGAAAGGTTTTCTATAGGGTGCAGCTTGAATTGAAGGGATTCTCCCACTGTGCAGTATATTGCCATGTTGAATTCGTCTCATGATGAGTTTTTTTCCTTAAGCATGTATGGATTTCTTCCTGAAAGTACTTGTGTTTCCTCTTGTCCTGTCCATTATCCTCATGAAGAGACCACCTCTACCTTCTCCATAAAACCTTTGAAATATCCCAAGTTTGATCAGAGCATCCAAGCCTTCATTTCTTTTGGCTGAGCAAACCCCTTTCCTTCAGCCTCTCCCCATGCCTCAGTTCCAAACCATCTCTGTGTCTTGGTGGCCCTCCATGGCCCTCTGCAGGCTGCCAGTGCCTCTCAGGGTGGGGTAACCCCAAGGAGACCCAGTGTTCTGGGTGTGTCAGGATGGAATCATGACCTCCCTTGATCTGCTGAACACTTCAAGCTTTACACCTATTTTTGCTAAAGCTCGTGCTTTTCTTGTTAAGCCAGACCTCCCTCCTGCTCTGCTTTCTCTTCCTAAGGAGGTTCTTCTCTCTGCTGTATCCACCTCTCCTTCTAGCTCAGTGTCACATCCAGATTTGTTGGGTGCTTTCAATTCCATCATCCCAATCATTTATACAGATATTGAACACTGTGTGCATTTACTTTGGATATCTTTGGATATTTACTTTGGATAGAAGGTGGCAACCTTCTGAGCATGAAAAAAAACCCACCTATTTTGTACAGGTTTACAGCATTTCTAAATCAAATGTGGCTGTGACATGTGAAATATAAATGTACAAAGGCATATTTACCACCCATCTGGCAGCTGTTTCCTAGACAATAACTTACAGAAGATTGATGCTTTTCAGAGCATTTGGAATTCTCTAGAGACCTGTAGTAAAAAGCCTACTCTGTACTTTGAAGCAATGTGTGTCTGCCAGGATATTTTATTCACACACTTATTTTTTTTGATTCAATCATTTCTGAAGGATTTAGACAAGAACAGTCATTAAAGTGTCAGAGAAAGAAGACATTAATTCATTTTCATGCTTCATGGCACAACATATTTGGTATCTCAGCTCTTAGTAAGTTATTTCAGCATAGAATGGACCAACTTGCTCAGTCTTTAATTGTATTCCATATTGAAAAGTTGTGTTATTTTGTGTTGCTCCTAAAGGATATTTCAGGGATCTTATGAAAACAGCATGATATTGTGACAGCCTGATGTTGAAAATGGGCTTGTATCAAAGTTCTTTGGGTAATTTTGGGGGCGGGGGGAAAGAATCTGGATTAGAGGACTTGAAGTCTATATCTAGATTTTAGGTTTATGGACTTGGTCATCGTAAGTGGAAAGAAACTTCTCTTGAATAGAGAAGTTACAATGCCAATTATAAACAAACTTTAAAGTTAAAAAATAAAAAGGAAAATGACTTCCAAGTAACATGCCCAGGGGCCTTACTTTTAATAAGGTTATTAAGAGCTTGGCCATGAGAATTATTCTATAACTGCCATCTGTCTCTTTCTTCTGTCTTCTCTCTCTCAAATGTTTCTCATGTGTTTATTCCCCATTCCAGGTGAAATCTCTGTGGAAGTAACTGCTCATTCTCTTCCCAATTAATTCACTAGGAAATCCTAGCTTGGCTTTGGGGTGGAACTTTGTTCTCCTTGTGTGGCAGCTGAGCACTGATGATTACTGGGATGAGTTTCAAATGACAGAAGCATGTCACTTGCTTTTTGATCTTTAAACTAAAGACCAGCTGGAAAAGATATATTTGTCTAATCTTTTTTTCTAAGAATAAACCCATTAAAAGTAAGAATTAACATGCACAAGGGTAAAACTGCTCATGCAGTAACCAAGCACAGTTTTATGGAGCTGGACAAACATCCTGCCTGTATCTTAGGAAGAATATTTTTTCACTTTTCTGTTCAGATAATTTATTACAATCAGTCGTGTTGGAGGGTGCCTGAACTTGCTTCCTTTTTCCTTTGCAGCTTCCTTATTTTAGCTCAGATGGGACTTTGCTTTAAATCACATAATATGGTAGAAGGTCTGTTATTTGACCTGGGACTAGGGTCACACAACCAATCTTGGCTAATCTAAAATTAAATGTAAACAATTCTAAAATATATTTAATTTATCTACTTAAACTTGGGAGCTGCCAAGTAGAACAGTGCTTTATTATTGCACAATAAAACACAATTAGAATAATGGCTGTTAATGTTTGAAGCTTTTTTTAATTGAATACAGCAAAGCTTTAATTCCACAACATTATTATTGCAGCTGGTTCTCTGTTTGTTGAGGGCTTGAGGAGACACTTCCTATTTTGTTTGATTTATAGCCTTATAACATCACAAATAAGAATTTTCAACTGCACAATGGATGGAAAAGACAAAATTATTTTTAAAATTGATCATGTTTCACATACTGTTACTTCTACTCTATAGTCAAGTATTTCCTACTTCTGGTGAGCTGCTGTCCCACCCTCACCTTCCTTAACTATGATAATTGTGTTTCCAGGTAGATTTCAAATTATTACACCAATAGGGTAATTTTTATTATGAAATTCATTCTTTAGAAAAGTTGAAGTTAAAAAGAATTAGCCATAGACTATGCTTTTAGAGACACAAACTATAAAAATTCAGTTATCTAGATTTAATTGTTTATTTGAGACTCTGTTTTTTATATGGTTCAGATCTGTAGCTGCAGCAGTTTGAACAATCCCAGGATAAATTGCCATTAAAGGCTAAGAATGTCTAAGAAATGTTAAATACTCCATGGGGACACTTGGATTCTTTAAGGGAACATATACCAGGTTGCTGTGAATTAATTCTGCTTCCTTGGTGAAGCCTCATGAGTTCAGTGCTGTGCTCACTTTTGTTCCAGAATATTTCCAAATATATTTGATACTGGACAGGTATTCAGGCACATTTCTCACTGTATCATGTGTCCTAAGAACATCTGTGGTTGTTTTTCTCCTAATCTGACATGGGATTAATTCACATTCAGATCTTTCTATGATGGATGTGTGTGGTGTGCAAGATGGTTTAAGATTTTACTTGGTTACTGTAATTCATTTGGGACAGACAGAAAAGAGACAATGACCTTTTCACTCAGAAAAAAAACAAATAAGCAATATTTTAAAAAAAGGAAAATTATGTGAGAAGATGTGGAACTTTGTTTAGCTGTCAGAGTTTTTAAGTATTTTGTCTTAAAACTAGGAGAATTTTAAGCCATTTTGTATTGGCTATAGAGTCCAGACAAATTTTGGGTATCACAGCTCCAAACAGATATGAAACATTTTTTCTACAGTTTAGTGTCAGTCTTTGCTTGTGTTGTTTAATACAGCACTGTTCGGAGAGAGTCATAAAAAAGACCCAAACTGAACTATTGTTGTTTGGGAGGCTGCCTGTGCCAGAAATGGTGCTTTCCCTAAAATAATATTCATGTGACTGTGATTCACAGAAATTTCTGTTTTAGACAAAAGAAAACCCAAAAACTATGAAAGGTCACAAACCACTCACCTTCATTTGTTAGCTGTGCTGTGTGGAGGGAGTTAGAGTGACTGGTCAGGGTGCTCTCCTGGCTTGCAGGAGGTTTAAAGGGAAATCTGTGCATTCAGTGTAACTGGATGAGCTCAGCCTCACAGCCTGACATGGGCGAAGCTTTCATAACCTTCACTCTCTTATTGCATAAGCTGAGATGGGGAGGGGCACTTGTAGAAGGGCCAAGGCATCAAGGAGCTATCTCTGTTTTCAGGAAAAAAAAGAGAAAATCTACATTATATATCCTCATTTTCCCCTTTGTCACTGTTTTCATCTGTTTCATTATAAGTTTCCCTAAGAAGTTCAGATGAAAGGCAACATATGTGTGTGTGTTCCCATGCATGTGTTCTCCAAGTATTTCTCTTTTATTTGCTGTGGTTTGGAGTAAAATAAACCTCAGAGCAAAATGGTGAAAGCTTGGACAGCAGATTTGAGTGCCTCTTGAGTTCCACAACTGCTATTGTGAATTATAATTATGAAAAAAGACTGGTTTATGTCATTTGAAAAGAATAGAAAATTTCTGCACTAAATATGAAGTTTTTAACAGCCTAAACCCCAGATTTTAAAATGGGTGGGATTTAAACATCCAGATTAAAACTGGATTATTCTGGTTAGCTTTTACACCTAGAATATTTGCGTGACAGTGCTTACCTTTTGTTTAGAGGTTAAAATACACTGCAGATTATCTTTTCATAGAACACCAATACATTTAGAACAGAAAGCCAAAAAATTTTGTCAAGTTACTTTTTAGAATAAAATCTCAAGTTTTGAAATACAGAATTTTCCAAGCCACCAGAAATATTCATTGTAGAGTACTTAAAAGAGACAATGATGTAGCATTTAGTTTAATGAAGGGCTTCAAGAAATGTTAATTTTATGGCTGATAGTCAGTTACTTTGATTTTTAAGTTTATGATAGGCACAACATTATATAAAGAACTTTTCTTTGTGTTGAAGATCATAAAAACTGAATTTTCATTTGGCTAAAACTCATAATACTGCACCTGCAAAAAAAAGAACATGAATCTGTGTTTGTTCTTGCAGACAGAGGGTGGTTGGGCAATTCAGCATCTGTTCATTAAATATGTGCTCTTGTGCCTGGAGGCAAGTACAAAACCAGGAGTTCTGCTTCATATGACCTGCTCCATTCTAGAAACCTCATCTGTATTGTTCAGTCTTGCAACACTGGCTACAGTCTTTTGTGAATTGAGATTTTTTGGAACAAATTGAACTAGTAAGATTAAAAAATCTTCAGCGTGTGAGACACATGATGAAAAGCCTTTGAGAAAAGCATGAACACAGTCAAAGTAATCCAAGAAGTCTTTTCAGTCAGGACACAACCTTTTGCTTACCAAGTTTTAATTTATTACATTCACTACTCACTAAAACTCAGATGGTTGTTAGAAACAGAAATAAATACACTTGATTTTAAAATAGATTTATTAATCTATTCCTTAAGATTCCATAAAGACTCCTTATCCAGGAAAAAAATAATAACTTCATTTTGCAGAAGATAAACAATACAAGGAGGCTGCACTGCAGAAAAACAAATGTTGGTATATGCTGACAGAAGTAGAGGAAGCTTTCCCAGGACTTGGAAACACAGTGCAGTTGGAGGTGATGATAGGATTTGAATGTTTGTTTGTGTTTGGGAGTTCTTAACTTTAACATGAATGCATATTTCCTTAGGTGTCAGATTGTTTTCTTCCCACTGAAAAAGGATTTTTATCCTGACTATAGTAAATATAATGGCAGTAATTCACAATTTGAGTATATTTAACAAGAATTTAAAGTGTGAAATCTTTAATAAGCAGTGTTGTAAATGGCTTAAAGGTCTAATAAAGTTATGGTTTTAAGGAATAAGATTTCTTACCAATTGATCCCCATTTAAAAGACTAGAGAATGAACTGTGTAATCTTTGATTTAATGATATAAAATCTACAAAAAATCTTGCTAAATGTAAAGTGTATCTATGCAGTTTCATTGCTAATTAGTCAGAACAGCCATAAAACTGGCACTTACTGGAGTAAATATCACCAGGTCTTTGAAATATCAGAAGAGGAAAAATTTTCTGCTATTTAGCTTCTTGCTTTGATCCCCATTGTAAAAATAGCTTATAGTTTAATGATTTGTTAATTGTAAAAATAGAATCTTGGTGTTTTGATCAGTTGTAATTTTGTAACTCCCTAGATGTAAAAAAGTGCCCTCCGGAAAGAGGAGAAAATGTTATACTTCAAATAAAAAAAGGGAAAACTTTATTGTGGAAAGGTAGGCAAAGTCCTATCTCTCTACCTTTAAATAATGTCTATTTAGATCAGTTTCTCTCTTTCTGCAGCAAGGGTGTCCCTGACTTCAGCAGGTGAGAGTCTTGCAGATTTCTTTGATGTGCTATCACCGGAAAAGGCTTCAAACTGGCTGGCTGGTCTGAGGACTGAACAACAGCCCATATGTTGGGTGATTCTCACTTTTGCTAAATATTCAAGGAAATAACCAGATATAATCTCAGCTCTAACAGGAAAACTTGGTACAAGTATTCAAGTCTCTGTAAAGACAAAAAGACAGTGCATCTTCACCAAGTCTTTGCTTTAGATCAGGAATGTGGTTTTGAAGTGAATCTCCCTTTTTCACCCTTACTGTGCAATAGCTCATTGCAGAGCAACCAATGCCTAACAACAACAAAAAATAAAATGGAAAACGTGCTCTAGAAGCACACTGGAAAAAATTACTATTGTGTTTACATTTGTATAACCATTTTGAGGCCAATATGTGAACCCAAGGAGGGGCTGAGAACTTTTCAACTTGCTTGCTGATTCTGGGTTGCTTTGAAACGTGCTGAGTGGATAACCCTGGAAGGCTGCCAAAGCTTCAGCCAAAGTTGCAGCAAATGGCTCAGAATATTTTGCTGGAGAGGTACATGTTTTTTTTACTGGATAAACCAAGAGCATATTCAAAGAAAATAGCACAGAGACACTATGCTCTGTTTTCGTGGAAAAGCTGGCAGCTTTTCAGGTAATTCAAAGGCTGAAAAAGTGGTGTGAACATTGAGTAATAAATATCTTCTGTTGTTTATTTTCAGGGAAACAAGTTTTGTAGATAGGACTTTATTAAGGAAATATGAAACACTTTTAGCAGTACCTACTCTCAGTAGTAGTACTATTTCTCCTTTGCCATATAACTATGAATATGGGTTAAAGAAACCTATATGACCCTAGTCTGAATTGTTTCTCTGTGTAGATCCTCACATATAGCATACCACCAGTCCTTTGTTGAGAATACTCTGTGCTAAAGAGATCCTGTTTGCATCTGACTCTAACACCTCCAAAAAAATCCTTTTCTGACCTAAGTGTTTTGGCTCAGAAAGAAAAGAATAATTACAGAACGATTTAAAAATAATTGGAAAATATTTGAATTTTCTTTTGCCTTTCCCCTTTTCATTTTTGTTCTAGTGTGCTGAAACAGCAGTTTTGAAGGCATAAAGCATCTTTGTGACTCAGTTGTCAAATAATACATCAGAGAAGCCAAGTGCTGGGCAGTGTTTCCTTACCTTTGCTCTACCTCACATGGCCTTCCAAAACCCAGAGTGTGAACAGTTTGCTACGTAAGTAAATTTTGGACATCTCTTTTAGTGAGTGTTTCATGGGGACATGAGGTCTGCTGTACTTTGTTGCATAATAGCTTGTTCTGAACTTTGCATCTGGGGACAGGCATGGGGCTGTACAGCTGCATTGGTGCACTCCAGTGGGCAGCCCCAAGGGCAGAGCATTCCCCAGTGCTTGGGAGAACTCTGCCCTCTGTGCCCCTGGGCACTGCCCAGTGCTTGGGGAGAGCTGTGCCACTGTGCACTGCCCAGTGCTCTTTGTGCCCCCCTGTGCACTGCCCAGTGCTTGGGAGAACTCTGCTTTCTGTGCCCCCTGTTCACTGCCCAGTGCTTGGGGAGAGCTGTGCCCCTGGGCACTGCCCAGTGCTTTGGGAGAGCTGTGCTCTCTGTGCCCCTGTGCAGTACCAGTGCTCTCTGTGCCCCTGTGCACTGCCCAGTGCTCTCTGTGCCCCTGTGCAGTACCAGTGCTCTCTGTGCCCCTGTGCACTGCCCAGTGCTCTCTGTGCCCCTGTGCACTGCCCAGTGCTCTCTGTGCCCCCTGTGCTGAGTTGGCTTCTTGGGGTGCTTTTATCCAGAGCCCACTGCACCATGATTCACAAACAAAAGCTTCTCTGTGCTTCTTCTGCTCTCTGTGCACCCAGGCCCCATGGGTAAATCTGTGTTCTGCTGAAATACCCTTTGTAAGACAAAAGACCTCAAAGTTTTCTTCTCCACTGCTGTTCAAGAGTAGTGATTTAACTGTTTCTGGTGGCTGCCACTTGTTGCCTTTCAGCCACTGACAATGGTGTGATGATTTTATGATGCTTCTGACTGACTTTATCTTGTTGCTTTGAATTAATGTGTGACAGGAAAATAAAGAATCCACTACTGTAATTGCTTTGAAACATCACTTTGGAATTAGAATAATAAATATGCCAGTTGATTTCTTGAAGGCATCAATGACATTAACAGAATTTATACAGGATTTTTTCGTTGTCTTGTGCTTTCCTAATTTTTGTTGGGACCATTCATTAAAAAGAATAATGTCATATTTCTGTGATGCCTCTATAAATACTGTATAATCTATCAAGTAAGATCTTATCTTAGTTCCAAGAGTAGATTTCTTCTGTATTATTTCATTATAAAACTCTTATACAACTTGATATCAAAATTAAATTAGTTAAATGTTATTTCTGTTTCTTCTTTCCTGAAAGTGAATTGTGAACTGCCTGTTTCAGTTTTAAACTTCTGCCTTTGAGAAAGTTAATTTCATTAAAACAGTTCTGATGCATCTTCTTGCTGATAAGTGATGAAATCACTCTGAATCTCGAGGGAGAAATCCTTATGATAAACCACAAACTAATCAAGTGTTCTGTTTAATACCAGAGTTAAAATGGGATGTTGTAAAATATCTTACAAACCCTACTGTCTTTACAAATCCTGTCCTTGCTGCAGGATCCTTTGGAGTTAGTTATCCTAAGAACCGTTCAAAAACACTCTGTTTAAACTTTTGTTGCTGTTATTTCATCTTTTGCTTCATTGGCACAACATCAGCATTGGTGAGTGGCTGCTACATATTCACTTTGATAAGTCAATGTAATCACAGAATAAGAGGATGGCCTTTGTTCCCAGAGAATTCTTCCTAGACCTTATCTGTACTGTCTCATGTGCAGACTGCAACTACTGGGATGCTGAATAGGTGTTATTTGGGGTATTCTTTCTGTTTAATTGCTGTCTCCTACTTGAATGTTTGTTTTTAATATTAGCAAGTGGATTTTAGTCACTGTGCAGTCACTAGGGGTCTGATCCTGAGAAATGTTGGATGCAGTGATCCTGGGAACAGCTGTAAGAGAAATGAGGAAGATCTACATATCAGATGAATGTTATTTATCAAAAATTCCAGCTTTATGCATAAGATTTTTTTCTCATGGTTTTCCTAAACAAAGACAAGCTGGGTATGATTATAAGGAATATAAATTCCAAATAATATAAAGAAAAAAAATACTCTTCAGTCATAGGGCTGAGCTAATTACATTTACCATGGAAAGCATGGAAAATGAAAACCAGAAAGTAAATTATAATCAAAGAGATGAATCACTGTCAGAAACTGATGACCATAAGAAATAGATTAGTTTCTGGTAGAAATCTTAACTACTCTTGTAATCAATTTTGCATATTTTAAGATATTAATGAATCTTTCCAAAAATTTTAAAGTTATTTAAGTCAGCTCTTTGTTCTCAATTTATGGGGCCACGGAATGCTGTGTTTATGATATACTCACCCATATAAGTCAATTGTATCGAAGAGACTTTTTTGTGCTACCCTTGTAAAAATTCTGGGAGCAGCCCCAGCGCCAAGTGCACTTCCTACCATTGTCATAAATCACTAGCTAGATGTTTTGCCTTACTTGGGAAATTCTTTTGTAAATCAGTGACTGCACTAAAATCTATTGCTTATGAAAGAACAGTGAGAGCTGTACTCTGAGGATTTCAGTTTCTCTGGAAGTCACACAACATATTTAGTTTCTTCCTCTCCATCCAGTTTGTGTGATATTTGAGTTTTGTAATTATTGATGTTTGAGTAGTGAGCTTGGAGAAGCCTAGTGTTGGTTAATTTTGTAATAAAATACTCTGATTATATTTTTTTAAACTCTTAGCACTGTTTCTGTCTATTTTGAAATGTAGATTGTTTTGCTGTGAAATAGCTTTTAATTACAAAGTTATACAGATGTAATTTTCAGTTTAAAACTTTTTTACATGACTTTTAAATTTTCCCAGCACGATTAAACCTTAGACAAGAAGGGTTCTTGGCAGGTACTTTCATTGTACAAATGAATTTTGATATTTGTTAGTTTAGTGTTTGACTATGTTGAGAGGGGGTTGTAGAAATCAGAAACATATAACTAATCACAGTTGATCGTGTTTTTGGATCAAAGTTTCTATAAGTCCAGCTATTTTTCCTGCTGTATTTCTTTTGAAATAAGCCTAAATCCTACAAAGTCCTCATTGCTATTTTAGTGAAAGATGAACAATAAAAGTAGTACTGAAGTGTTTTAAAGTTTTTTCAATTATTAATAGATGTGATTGACATTGGGAATCTTCACTGATACGTTTTTAACTGTGACAAATTGCCTTCTCTGTTGCATGTTTGCATTTCCCAGAACATATTTAACAAATATCATGTATTTAATTAGTTATAATTCATTAATGAGCAGATGCACAAAGTGCTGAACCAATGCAAATGAGGAAAACAATAGCACCCAGAATCATTCAGTCAGAAAAATGGAAGATCTTGGAACATACTTAGTTCAGAATAAATTTTGATGGACCTAAAAAATGCCCTTTATAGTATCTTGGTTTTTCATACTCTTTGGATATATCACTGATTAGAGCAAGCAAATATTCCTTAGGACTTTATCCTGTTTTCATTGAGATAACAGCAATTCCTGTTGATCTCAAGTGTTTCCCAGTCTGTTTCCACAGTGCTTGTAGGAATATTTTTGTAGCCTTAGACAAGTTGTTTTCCATAGAGAGGAATGTGTTTTAATCTGTGACTTCACACATGGCAGCATTTCATGATGTATTTTAGATTGATTGAGAGTAGGTATTGACAAAAAGAAAGAGGCAGATAGGTTCAGGCTATTAGAAGATGATTCCCAGAGCTTCAAACAGTTGAACCCTGTTCCTGATGGTGATTTCAGGAGCTGTCAGACTGCCTGCTCTCTGTGCTGTACCAAGCAGTTTAAATCATTACGCAGTATTTATTAACAAGGATCTCTGCACAGGGGAAAATCACACTTTCTGAGAACACTGTGAACCTTACAATATCTTGACAGGCACTATTTTCAAAATGCATGTGTCAAGTAAAACTAAGAAAAATGAAATGGTAACTTAGGGATCCTCCATAACTTGAAAATGTCAGGTATAATTTCACATGTTTACACATTCTGCATCTCTTTTTGTCAAGCATCAAAGTTTTGACACTAACAGGATAACCCCACTGCCAGTGTAACTTACCAGGAACAATTTTGAAAAAAAAATGTGGATAGCAATAAATTTTAAAAACCTGTTTCTGCAGCTTCTGAGGATTCTTTAATTCCTCTTTTTCCTTCTAGGCAGGAATGGAATGTATAATGAAAGAATATAGAAGATTTTTCCAGAACAGAGGTTATTGAAATGAGCCTTAAAATTAATTATTGCATTCATTAGCACTGCTTCACATTCATGGGAAAATTGGTACCTTAAAAAAAAAAAGCCTTTTGTGATTCTGCTGTGAACTCTAATGCCTTTTAATATACATGTGAAATGGTGCATCTAAGAAGCAGCATCTGATCCAAATCCTTCACAGAATTGAAATCATCTGACTGTGACCTGCTGCTTTATTATCTCAGAGGACAGCTAGTAAGAAAATGTCAGACTAAGGAATGAGAAATGTGAAGCTTTGCTGGCAGGATAAGCCTGAGGCTTATTGATGAACTCTGCCTTTTCACTCAGGCTCTCTTTCAGAGCTGAAAGTTTCTGTTCCTAAGAAAATACATTTATTTCTACAATACTTATTGGAAAATATTTTTTCTGAAATTGAAGCATTTTCTTCCCAAGTTTGCACTGTCCCCTGTCATAGAAAATCAATTGGTCAGGTAAGTACTTTTCCTTAGAGCCACATTTAATATTAATCAGAGGGAAAGCATGGTTCTGGGAGCTCAGCTGGGTCACCTGGGCTCATTTTGTGCCAGGCCTGCAGCACTACTTTGCCTTATGCTTCATTTTATCACAAAATATATTCAATTCCTATTTTTCTTTCCTATTTGTCAAAAGGTATTCACTTCCTATTTTTCTTTCCTGCTTCAAGTGAAAAAAAAGCCTCCATGAGGTGGATGAAAGGGGCAAAGATTTTTAAACCACTTCTTAATTATGTTAATGGAAATCCTTATAGTAGACAGTAGGAAGAAACTGTGTTCTTTCATCTTTTTCCTAGAGCATTTCCCAATATATGGGCAATGAATACCACAAATTAATACTTCATTTCCTCATCCTATAGGCCAAATATGAACAGTGGTGCCACAAGTCCTTTTTGATAGTACTACTGTTCTACAGCAGAGCTTCTTTATCTTTAAATTTCAGAAGAGGAGCACCAAATATCACTGAGGGGGCAGTGTAGTTTTGATGAAACTCCTCCAATGTGTTAATTTTGGAGGTTAAGGCATCTTGTTTCATAACCATTGTACCTGGGGGATTGGAAATACACCTCTGTGTCACCTGTTAGACTGAAGTCATTGTGCCGGTGTGCTGACCTAAAGCTTGCTTCAAGGTTCAATGTTGCATGTCTGTTATCTCTCTCAATGTATGTTCCTGTAGTGATGAGACTTGGAGAAATTTAGTACTCAGGGAGGTCACCTGTGGCTGCCCCATTGTTCAGAATTCCTCTGAAGCAGTCTCATGGTGACTTTTGCATTGTTGTTATTAGCAAAAGCAAACCAAACATTTTACTGCTGTGAAGCTGAATGAATGTAAAATGAATATTTAATCACAGGTTAGCATTTAAGAGTACAGCTAACTGTTGAGAGCCTGTGGTTGTGCAGTTCTGGTTGGGAATTCAGCAGGATTTCTAGAATTGTTTTTTTCTGCCAAAATCAGGCATACATAAAGCACCACCTCTCTCAAGATATTGCACTGCTGATACTATTTGGATCCAGTAAATGTGAAAAGTATGGCAAAGTAACACTCAGCAGCATTTCTGTACCTTCCTGCCCATTGGGATTCCTCAGTCTCACTCAGAACTGGTTTCTCCAGATAGGGAGAATTATCACTATCAGAAAAGGATGAGATACTGGTGTATTTTTCAGTGCCCCAAAACCTGGTCTTATGGGAATTTGGTTTGAATATTTATTCTTTGGCCTCTTGGCTTGGTACTTTTCTCTGTGAAATTGAATTTGCAGTTGATAAATCTTTCAGCGATCTAAACAGAGACCTAAAGTTTCAACACAAAATATCTAATTTAGCAGTTGCAATCTTGAAAGGCACACTTTCAGACCACAGCTCTATAATATCCTGACCATAAGGTTCAACAATAAATAAAAAACAAAACAAACAAACAAACAAAAAAAAAAAAACCAGCAACAACAAAAAAACAAAGAAAGCAAACAAAATTTGCTGTGGGCATTATCTTTCTGAAGCTGATTTCTGACAAGATGTTTTGTTATTAATGCTCTGTTTGGAGAATTTTCTGTTACATCAGTTTGACTTGGATTTGAACTCCGTTCCAGAGGTGAATATTCAGTGCTGCAAAGTGAGCGCTCCACCCAATGCACTGATTATTCAGGTTCAAGAGATTTCTTTTCCAAATTTTCCACCCAATGTGTAGGGACAGAACACTGAGGATGACACAACTACTTTCTGTATTTGTGGGAACTGTTGCTATGAGCAGATCTTAGTCCCATATGTAATGTTTCATTTTCAGAAAACAAGAAAACTAACAACTCTTCACACACCACCCAAATAACAAAGAATTATTTATGACTGTTTTAAAATCATTTAAGAGAATTTGATTTCTTGATAACCCTAAAGCAACTTGAAGTTAACTTATTTGATAACCTGTGCAAATGCTCCTGTCTCAGACTGAGCCCTCACAGCAAAAGAAGTTGGACCTATAAACTCACATAATTCTTGCTTTAGCTGATGGATTTAGTAGCCAGAGTTAGAGAAATGTCCTTTTCTCATCAGAACTTACTCCTCAGACCATGGTTGTGAAGCTGTGCCATTGTCAAAACTTTGAACTTAGCAGAGCAAAATGCTGAATTATAGGCATCTTAAATCAAAATTTGTGCCAAGTGCAGGTGGGTTTAGCTGAGTAAAGAGAAATGTTGAATCTGTGGCTTATGCAGCCTTGGATATGGCCAAACCGAGCCAGACAAGGCCCTGGGCAGAAAACTCTGTTGATGCTACTTTTACAGGATAATTGAATTGAATGGTCTTTAGAAGTCACTTCCAGCCTCAAACATTGTGTGCATCTTGTGCATCGGGTTTTTTTGCTGTTTTTTTGTTTTTTTTTTTTTTTTTTTTTTTTTTTGGTTTGGTTTGGTTTTTTTGAGCTTTTTTTTTTTTCTGTATAATTAAATTATTATTTTTCCCTGCACAGGAATATGTGACATTACACATCAACCTTGCACTGTGCATCTGGTGTTATGCTTAAAAGATATGTGATGGAGATGGAGAAGTAAGTAAAAAGTTCATTGGTAAAACATGGTAACATTTTACCATCCAACAACTTTACCTTCACAGGGTTTCAATGTCCAAGATATTTGAGGTGATGTTATCCTCTCAGAGAGGCCTGAATACAGACATAGCTGCATGAAGGCCACAACACCTGTTTCCATACACCCTATTTTAACAATGCTTAGCCTTGAACCTGAAATTCTACCCTAAAAAAGCATAATTAGTGACTTACCTTTGTACAAAAGGAGAGCCTGTAAAAATGACCTTGGAAATTGCAATAATGGACATGTCTTTCAGTAATGCTTTGGAAAGCAAAAGTGTACTAATAGAGGGTGCTATTTGCGAATTGTCATAATTGGTCTCATTTTGTTCATTATTTAATACTAAATCCAGGAGGAATAGAACAAAAATGGTTGATGCATGTAATTTATGGACTAGAACCTAAGCATTTAAGTTGTCTGAATATAATGTTTTAATGTAAGATCTTGATGTTAGTCCTTTTTTTTTTAAATAATTCTGTTATTAAAAGTTTGATAAGTTACCTTGTGAGTTGGATGTCTCAGTGGAAACTCTGTGACCTGTATAAACAGTATTAAAAGAGGGAAATGACAGATTCTCACTTGTCACTAATGACAATAATTTTAATATTCCTTCACAATGTGTCTTTTGGGCCACTGGTATAATTTTACTCTTAGTATATCCTTCACTCTTCTTTTTGCATGCATTTTAAATGGTCTCTTCAGTTGAAGTGTTACTTTAGCTCTGCATCAATTAAATGGCCATTAAAAAGTAACAGTTACACTGTATCTGGTAAATTTAGGTAAAGAGGATGCTGGTTCTATTTTTTTTTCTTTCAAGAATATGAAAAAGTTAAAATATTAAGCAGTTTTTTATATTGAGTTCCAGTACACTTAAAGATTGGAACAGTTATTTTTAAAACAATAATCGCTTGTCTTTAGTCTCAGCTAAATATTAATTTTCATCATTCCTCTTCTAGAAGTGTCACTGAAATAAGAAACATATTTCATGATGTTTTGTTTTTTAATTTTATTTTTCTAAAAGTCCCCCATTCCAAAATCCTATTTTCAGTATCAGATTTTGGGCAAAATGTGAGCAATGTCAGAACTCATGAGGTAAGACAAATAGACTATTCAGAAGTATTTTGAATTTATTTTTGATGCCTGGACTTTCAGGATTAATGTTTAATGTAACCATCTTGATTCTGGGTCTTGTGTGGGTTTCTTGGTTGGGCTTTGCATGAGAGGTTTGCACAGATAAAGCATGAGGGTTTGCACTGATTCTTAAATAAAGATGGTGTTTCTGAGCTAAGCTTAAATTTCTACAACCATGGACTGACTGGAGTGGAATAGGGCTGAGAAATGTCTCTTCTAATTGGAATGAGAAAAGTCTAAGGAGTTGAAATACAGAAGTTAGGAAGAGGTGCCTTTTTTCTCTTTTTCAGTGGTTTCTGAAATGTCTGATATATTTCTCTTAGGATGACTTATTGACTGGGAAACATGGAGATATATTTAAATAAAGTTCTACAGAATTTTCAGCCTGTTGCAACAGATCAAGCTCAGACCTTTGCCCAAGAAGTTCTGCCAGAGAGTGCCCCAGGCTTTGCTCAGGGAAATATTGGCTGATGCCAGCAACAGCAGAGTGGTAGGAGGCAAAAGTTAAAGAGAGTGGGGAAAAGGGAAGTTATTCCTGCAAAATCTCTAACAAAAACATCCTACAGATCACACTTCCCCACAAGAGCCTGGAGCTGAGTGCATCTTCTTGGTTTCCTTACCCAAAATGAGCGTGATGAGGCAAATGAGGATACTTGGAGGGAAGGAGTTACAGGAAAATAAATATATAGCCAGCTGGGGTGGGCTCCTCTAGGTTTGATACCAACTGTTGAAACCTGACAAAAAGTGTGAAATAACAATTAACAGACAACTTGGTTTCTTTCCATCCCATAACTGCAAAGAAAAGTGACAGCTTGAGGTTTCACTTTGCTTGTGTTGCTTAAGATGGCAAGAATTTTTGCTGGTTTCTTGATAAGTCAGTTTTCAAACGCACTTAATGCTTTCCCTTTTTTTAGTATTTTAGAGAAAGTGGGCAATCAAGGAAGGAATGAATTGTGCACTATAATATCCAGTGTCTGTAGAACAGATCTAAAGAGTAGAAATACACTTTGAGGAATATAAACCACCTAAATTTCAAAGTGAAACTAGCAGTTAAAATGGTCAGTTGGACCAAGATGGGATGTGTGGGAGAGAAGGAACAGTTCTTTTGATCAGACTTCACTACATCTTTTAATTATGCAGGCCTAACATAATCTAGTATTTTCCAGATTACAGCAGAAAGTGTGTGTATATATATATATATATAACTATATGGTTGTATAGTATTTTTCAGATATTTTCCAGGTATAACTGAATGGTTTCAGCTCTACATTTTGTTAATCATATTTTATTACTTGTTGTGTATGGAGTCATTGTCTCTTATGGTGGTGCTAAAGTCTCTCCTGGTTAATTCCAGAAGTGATCTTTGAATAACTTCTGATCTTGCAGTAAAATCCTCAGGTGCAGGTGCTGCTCTGGTCACCGATGTGACTCATGGGGCTGAGCTCTCTGGTTCATATCAACATTCCTGATGGCTCCTGGTGGGATGGATTGCCTGATAAGGGAGCAGGTATGAGTTTTAAGCAGCCTTAGTTAGGTGAGGCATGGCTGATTTGTTGATGCCATGGCATGACTCTTCCAAACTTTGTCGAAACTTGAGCCTCAGACACAGGTATTTTATAAACAATCTCAACCTCTCTGTTTTCTGCTTCCATGGAAGTTGTTCAAATGAAAGTGAATATCTCTAGACACATGTCCAAAATATTACATCCTATTCTTCCAGCATCCTGTTTTTGACAGTACCAGAAGTGTTTTGTTCTTTATGTGGATGAATAAGTTTCCTGCATAGACACAGCCTCCATGAACAGAATTTTTTTATTACCTATTTAATTTGCTTTGTAATAGACTTGTCCTCCCCAATAATAAGAAAAATCTCATCAGTAAATGTGCTTATTTATGTCTGACTATAACATGGGAAATTCAAGGTCATGTCAAGCTTAGTGCTAAAAATGGAAATTTAAGAGGAACCATTTCCTTTGTGTTTTGCTTATGTTGTGTTTTGTTTTTTCCCCAACCTGGAACTTTTTAGAGAAACATATTTTCGAATATACTTTAATGCAAATCAGGGTCATTTTGAGGTCCTAAATGAAGATAAAACTATCATTATAGTGGGCATATCAAATACAAAGATTGGTCTCACTAGGGTTTTTATACTTGTGTCTAAAAGTTCTAGTTTAAAAAGGACCAAAGGGAAGTGGGAAGGAAAAAAAAGAGGATATTAGCATTTTTAAGACTCAGTAAAACATAAAAGTCTCCACTGTTCTGGACTTGGTGTCTGAGAGCCCTTCCTTTAGAATTGCAGAGTGGCTGAGGTTGCAAGGGACCTGTTGAGATTACTTAGTTACATGTCCCTACTCATAATGCAAAGATGATTTTTTACCTTTTCTTTTATTTAACTTTAATGTATCCTCAGTATTCTTAGCATGCATACTTGTAATTTGTTAAGTCTGATAATTTAGCATTGTCCTGGTATTCTTTTAGGCCAGGAGACCAAACATCCTAAAGACCTCCTAGTAGGAGGCTGGAAAACCCTACACTACCTATGGAAAAGCTAGGTCCTCTCTAGAACATATCCTGAAAACCAGAGATTTGGCCCATCCAGGGTGGAGTTCTACAGATGAGGGATTATCCTGCCATTCATCCAGGCCTCCCATTGGGGCACTCTTGTTAGATCTGCTAATTTGTGAGGTCTATAAATTGTAGAGGTGATCTATCCTGTGTGTGCTTTTTGGTGCATCCTGCCTTGGCCAAGTGGTGCACCAATAAGGATCCTTATTAAAATCCTGAGATAAAAAACCCCTTATCCCTTAACCATGTCTGGCTCTCATTTTTTTGAGAACAGGGAAAGGCATCACTCAGAGCAGCATCAGCTAGGGCAGGTTGTGCAGAGCCAGCTCCACTTTGACTGTGTTCAAGGATGGAGACTACAAACTCTCTGAGCAACTGTTCCAGTGTTCAGGTGGCTGAAAAGAAGGAACTAAACCTAAATGCTGGGAGCTGGTCTCCATCTGTGAATCTCTTGACAAAGAACATGGATTCTGTACCAGTCAGCATATATTTGTAGCAAAGGTCTGTTTTGCAGTTGAACATTCACACGTATAGTGTGAATAAAATTGTATGGCAACTATATGCAGTCAGTAGACTGGCCTAAGTTAAATGGTTTTACAAGCAGCCATTTGTACCACTTGCATCAATCACTTCAGTATTTAAGTATTCTTTGAACAATATTTCTGGGTTTTTTTAAATTTTTCTTCCTGCTCCAGCTTTGACTTGCTTTATTAGCTACAGGAAGTTGAATTTAATTTCCCAAAAGCACCCGATTTTGCTGTTTATTTGTACTTAGTCATTATGTGAACTTTCCAAGTATCTTGAGACTACACAGTTGTACTATAAACATGAGAACTGGTTTTGTTAAGCTTTAATATTTTGGCCTGATACAATAGGACATGAGAAGTCCTTAATGTGCGACTGCTGTGGGGCTCACTTGTGTGGCCTCACACTGAAGGGAGGTTGGAATGTCCCAGGGGAGGGCCTTGGCTTGGGACAGCTTTGGGTGGCTCTGCTCAAGAAGAGCTTGAGTTGTTGCTGTGCACTTGAGCTCACCTGGCACAGCCTGAGGAAAGCAGGGAGCAGGGAAGAAAAGCTGCCCACCCTGTGGGGACTGCCACACAGCAGGGAAATCGTGGCAGTGATTTGATAAAGGTCCAGCAATCTCCTTCTCTCTCCATTCATTCTTCCCTGCTCCTTCAGCAGAAAAATGGGAAGTGTGTAGGGCTTTGTGTCAGTTCTAGGGAGAATCTCACCCTTTGTTGTCAGAGGTAACACACTTCAGGGATGGGCTTAGGAAGATATTATTGCTGCAAAGGCAGTACAGATCTGAAGGCACCGAGTCTTTTTTATGGTTGTTCTTCCCTCTGGCAATAAATGTAATAGAAAATAATTGAAACTAAACCAAATCCCATTTTGATTTTACAGCGTAAGGGACGCACAACTTCAGTGTTTGTGTTACGCATGCAAAAAATTACACTGGGATATTAAAAAAAAAAAAAGGAAAGAGCAACTTCATGATTTAATTTAAGTGCATTTTTAACAGCATGTGCTTTTTGGTCAGCACACTCTGGTTTAGATAAACACTGTGCTGGCAAATAGCGAGTGACAAGGAGTGGCCAGTTAGCATTTAGCATGTAATCACTGAATGAGTCATGAAACCAATATTATAATTATGCCACTATGAGATCAGGTTTGCAAAGCCCCACATTTGCAAATATACAAACCAGTGACTGAGAAGGTTTGTTGTTTGTTTGGTTTGGTTTTTTCCAAGGTAAATGATTTTGAAAAAGGCACCTGCAAAATAAATTACTCACAGCAAACTGGGAGATAAAACTCAAGTTCTGCAGGTAATAAATGTGTTGACTGTTGGTTTTGTGGGTGTTATGTGAAACAATGAAAAATGCCTGTTGTATTTTGTGGTCACAAAGATGTTGCTAAGGTTGTAATGTCAAGTTAGGATTTTCCAGCAGTTTGTGCCATCCTGGTAGAGGAGAAATTTCAGAAATCTCACATATGAGTAATTGGTCTCTTCTTTCCCTGGGGAAAATCCCTTAATGGTAATAGCCAGCAAGGCTCATGAGAGGGTTGTGTGTGCTGTCAGCCTGCAGCATAGAATTACATATGGGAAGGACAAAAGGGTGTATTTAAAGGACTAGTGAGCAGAGGAAGGGACAATTGAGCCCCTCAGGACTGTGAGGCCTCAGTGGCCTCTCTGTAATGATGGTTCAAGAATATTCAATCAGGATTTGATCACCCTCAGCATTGCAGTTTTATAATTACAGATCATCACACTGTGTGCAGTGCTCTAAGAAGGGTCCCAGAAGAATAGCTGACTGTCTCCAGACTGAACAATAATATAAAATCCTGAATATTTGGACAAAAGAGGTTTGCTGCTCTGACTTGAAACTTTGTTTTTGGGTCTCTGTATATTTAGGACAGCTTTTGACATGTATTTTGATTTTACTTTAAATGGAATATGCCTTTTCAGAGTCCAATTTTGATTAAATTTGTGGGAATTCTATAGATGAAAATAGAAGGAAAAAATAAAGGCCTCCTTATTCATCATCTTCTTATTATCTAAATTTAAAAAAAGCCAACGAATCATAGTGGTAAGGGGGTGGATTTAAAACCTTCACCCCACTAACATTTCAGTTTAATTTATTATATGTAAGCAAACCCATGAATTTCTAAAATATGCCCATTCTGGTGTGCTAGTTATTGCCAATGCACGTTTTAATATTTAGTAATCCAAATGTGTAAAAAAACTGTTGGAACTTTAAAAAAAAAACTTTGAAAATCCATTTACACCTAATTTTAATTTGGTAGAGCATCTCTGTACCCAACTCTTATCCCTGAAGGGCATAAGTGAGATGGAGAATAGCTAAATAGCAAGCACAAATGTTAGATGTGAAATCAAAATTAGGTATTCAGATTTAATTCTTCTTTTTATGTTTGGTTGAATGAAAATTGTGTCTGTTTACAAAGAAGCAATTAGTTCTTGAGGACTACTTATTCCCCTCATTAAATCATATTTGTCAAAACAGAATCATTTACATAGTAATTAATTTTAATACTGCTTATCGTGGGCTGTTATTTTGGTTGAGAAATAGGCCCCTGGAGCAGATGTGCTCTTGCTGAGAAAAAAGCCTCCTTTTGGAACCACAACTAAGGCACATGTGGAAAAAATAATGTAGAAAAGGCTCACAAACCAATTCTTATTAAATAAATCCTTTGACTAATTTGTTTTGAAATATATGAAGAGCAAATTCACCAGCTGCATCTTTGCTTGTTTAATCAAGGGTTTCATGGCCTCTTGGCTGACAGGTCAAGTGCCTATTTTTTCTTTATCTTAATTCAGAAAAGCCAAAAAACCTCATACCAAGCAAGAACTTACTGTTAGAAAAGTGACATATGCTTGGAGAAGTGTCTGCATCACATTATTTGTAGCTTGTTGGTTGTATTTCATGACTGATGATTAATTGCATAGACAAGGGGTTATCAAAGGAAGCAGTAAATCAAGTAACAGTAGTTTTTGTTTCTTTTCCAAAAATTACATAAATTGCATATCATTGGAAATGCTGGCACAGCTATGCATTGGTTCCAGGCATTAAAACCTCAGTTACTGAGCACAGTTTCTGAAGATTATGATCCCAAGAGCTGCCATTTGGAATAAACACATCAGTGCTGTCGTGGTGAAAGGTTTTAAACCAGGAGGAGTTAATCAAGGAAGGTATTCAGAAGCAGACTGTAGAATCACACCAGTTTGTCTGGGGCAAGCCATCATTTAAGGAGTAGTGGATTGGTAAATATGAATGAATGGGGTCAAAAATAACAAGCTAGTAGTGATTGTTGCAAGAAGGCTGTACAGTGTGTCCCTGCAGTTTCTGGGGAAGCAGGAACTGTGCAAGAGGTGCTCTAGTGAACAGGAGACAGAGTGAAAAGGCTTCTTCAGCACCAGTGCCTCAGTAATCCACCCTACTTTGTTCCTTTGGGCTGCGTTCTGTATCACATGTGCTAGAAGCCAACAGCTATGAAAGCAGCTTAACTCTTTTGCCTCCCTCTTTGGTGAACTGATTCCCTTTCTTACCCTGTGAGGAAGTGCCTCACAGTCCCACATTTTCTGACACAATTAACCCCATCCTGTGATCCAGCCAGAGGCAGAAAGCAAGTCTGTTTCCTGGTCTGGGACTGGTTTTTGTTCTCCTGCCTGGCCCTTTCCTTGCCCAGAGTGGAGAGCTTGGCTTTCCAGCACATCAGCTGGTTTATGCCGTGTCCTTAAAGTATGGAAATTACAGCTGTCATTCTTCACTGCCTGATTTTTACTCTCCAGGAATCTCATTTCAGAGAAACTAGTATTTCTCGTGCGTTTTCCTTCCTCGTTTGAAATAATAAGGACGTTAGAATATGAACAGTAGAGACTTTTGTCTGGTTCAAAACATCCTTTGTATAGACATGTCATGACAATCTGAAATTTCCTCTTCCAGTTTATGAAATTTCTCTTTTGTTCCTAAGGAATATTAGGGCTCCTCCTTTCCCTATAATAAGAAGAAAGAACAAAATAGCTCTGCTGTCGAAATATTTTGAGACGTTCTAGTTGTGAAGTGATCCAGAGAACATCAAGGCAGTCATTTACTTGGCTGGGAAGGCAAAGAAAAATAAATAAAATGACTGTAGCAACAAATAAAAACACATGAGCAAGCCTTTTCCAAGATAATTCCCAGCTCATAATCCTCCCTGTGAAAGGAGAGGCTCATTTGCTGAAAGAGAAATGCTAGGGCTGAGCAGCCTCACATGCAGCCTAATAATTTATGAATATTGCCTTTACACTTCAAGTAAATATTTACAACAAGTCTTCTTAAAATTCATACTGAGACTTAGAAATAATTAAGAAATAAAATAATGTATTTAACTCTTTTCCTAACATTTTTATTCACCATATTATTAATTTTTGAAAGTTTTTTCTTGTCTGGATTTTAGTTTTGTTGTTGTTCTAGCATGTTTTAAGCTATTTTGAAATGTGGAATACTGTCAAGTTGATTGTTTTTCAAAAGATGTTTTACACTTGACAGTAAAATGATAATAATGGATCACATGGAACTGAACAAACCACAGAACTCATCTCTTAATGTTTTTATCCAGGCTTCAACAGAAGACAATTATTGGGATGCGAATATAATCTGGAATTTAGTGGAATAGTCAATTGAACCACTTTTTTTATTAACTTTGAAATTTTCAAATAGCTTTTTTCTATAACTTGCTTTTAGAGGTGAAGAGGCAAATACATTAGTGTTTTTCAAATCAATGTTCATGAACATGTTGTTTGCTCTGCATGTAAATGAATGAGCTACTTTGCTTAAAAGCCTTTAAAAAATACCTAATCCTGGGAAGCTGGAGCCTGTAATTTTCTGTATACCAGCTTTAATAATGATTAATGAATTCTGGCTGTGGTGAAGCAGCTTGTCTTATGTAAGCAAGATATCTTAATATAAACAGCTCACTTTTCTCATTAAAGTAATTATTGAATCAAAGCCAAGGCAATTGTTTCAAATATGCTGCAGTTCTGCTCTGGTGTGCTGCTCAGAATCAATGCAGCAGGGCACTGAAATATACTTACCAATGAATTCTCAAAAGAATTTGGAGGCTGCCTGCAGAATCCTTGTAGGCATCAGGACATTTGGACACAAGTTCTGTGTTTGTTTGCAAGTTGCCTTCTTCCTTGGCTGGTCACTTTTGGTTCCTTGAGGCAGAGATCCTGGAGGGCCATGCAGCAAGAAAGTTTCCTGTTGCCCACCACAGGTAACGATTCTGTCTCTTTTGAGGAGATGCAGAGCAAACTGCAAAGTTTGGGTAAAATTTCCTCAGGTGCTGAATGCAGACAATTTGGCAGGAGAACATCCTGTGAGGGATGGAAAAAATTTGTCTGTCGTTCCTCTTCAAAACCAGCCGGGTAATAGGCACAGGATCCCAGCAAAGGGACACCTTTAAAATGATGGGAAGAGAAGTTTGAGGACACAGACGGATCATTCTTTTACACTGCTCTGTTTAATTTGTACAGCAATAGAAAACTATGCCTCTCCACACAAGAAACAAAACAACTTGCTCCCTGACAACAGAAATCAGCCTCTCCCAAAGCACACAGTTCAGAAACTGACACCCAACAACAGCATGTGGAATTAAGTCATACATTTTCAGATTTATAGGCAATATTGAAAGAGATAAGAAGTCTTAAACAAGTCATATGTAGAAAAAGCAAGAATGTTCACAAGGAAGGTCTTTGGGTAGTCTTTGACATACGCTAACTTTTCTGTCATTCATTACTCCTCCTGTTTTGATAGTAGCAGTCTAGAAACACTTCAGTTGCACATAGGCAGGCTTATGTAGATTGTGCTTTTTATGACATAATTGGAATAAGAAATGACCTTGAAGACCTTTGCCATCATTTGAATATTATATATGCTTGCTGCTGAAAGCCCAGTGAAGGCAACAGTAACTATCCTGGGTTTCAGTATGCAAGTAAGAGCATCAGGGATTGTCTGGAACACAGGAGGGTAAAGACACTAAAATAAGAGATAAGTGTGGCAAAACATGACATCTGGTAGCTGACAAGGGAAAAATTAATAGCAAAATTAAATGCAAATTAGGAACAGCAAGGAACAATGAAATAGCTTATGAGTAATGATTTCTCCATTCACTTGTTCCTACAGGGCAAGACTTGCTGGGATTTTTTCTGGAAATGACTTTTTCTTGTTACAAAAGTACAACTACAGGTAGTCAGCCATGGAAATGTGTTACTGGTCAGTTTGCCCTAAATGCTAGCCCACAGAGAATAGCAAATGTATGTCTGGTTCTTGTAGGCTCTGTTGCCTGTGCATCCTCATGCAGGGTGTATGGCAGGTCTTAGTTAACCTGCATAGCTGCAGTAAAGCTGGCTTCATCACCTCTTAATTTAATTGAATCTGAGATCTCTTCACAGCATTTGGAGAAATCTGAAGAAACATTAGTTCTTCACAGCTCAGATTCAGCCAGATTTCTCCGAGAACAGAGTGACCGTGTGAATGTTACCAAAGTGACGAATGAGAGCAGCGTGCTTGAAATGTCATTGGATGTTTAAGGAGAACTGAAGTGTGAAAATCAGCACAGGAGTGGGTGCTCTAATGCACCTGCACAGCCCTGCCAGGGTAGAGATGGGTATCATGTTGTTTTGTGAGGCTTCAGAGACTGCAGCTCTGTGCTGGCAGTGCCGAGCAACTTGGGAAAAGCCGTATCTGCTGTCCTGGTTCAAACAGGCCATTATTATCCATGAACAAATATGTAGCTGACAATTTGTGATTGCTAAGCTTCCTTTTAGTTATGCTTTTGGCCTGCATCCTAAAGACACTACATTACCAGTGCAGAAATGGAAATCTTGGGGATTGTTTTAAGTGCTGAAGACTCCCTCCCTTAACTTACTTCCTCCTTTATCAGAGGCACAGCTGATTAGATAGGAAAGCCTGCCGGCTGGCGCCTTCCCATCCCCTTTGTTTTTGTACCTCACTGCTCTGTGCTGCTAGGTCATCATGCTATTCATTTTTCACGACCTTACCTCATTACACCCTTTCCAATTGCAGCTTGTTTCTCTGACCTTGAAGTCCGACAGGCTGATCCAAAAGATCTGGGACTGTGTTTTTAAGTTACTTTCTGGAAAGCCTGGGAACATGAGGACATTTTTCAGTAAAGAAACTTGTTTGTATGTGTACACTTTTACTTTGGTGCTTTTTACTGTTTTATCATGTAATGTTTGGCTCAGTGCTGTAGACTGCTTTTGCAGCCCACTAGCCCCTTCATGAATTCTGGTGTTGAAAGATTTTTGTTTACAAACATCTTATACTTGGTAAATGTTTATAAAAACAAGTGGATAATCAGCAAATATTGTGGAAATATCTGTCTTTATTTCACAGGTTTTCAGTCCCACTGCTTTGCTGCTTGTTTCTATATTGACTTTATATGTTTCTGCCCATCTGAAAATCATGCAATTATAGGGCTTAGAACTCACATCTGTTTATTGCAGCCACAATAGATCATGTGTTGAACTTGTGCTATGGGCAATTAACTGTATTGCAAATATATATATATGCATTTTGATGTGCTTTACGACATCTAGATGTCTTTGACTAGATATTTCATTTTGATTGTTGGGTTTGTTTAATGTTTGATTCACTGGTTTCCTGTGCAAACATTCAGCAGATACTCAAGCAGTTAAACAAGTGTTGTGAACCCTTATTGATGAGAAAGTGGATTATTGCTCATTAAAACTATTTCCTCCCTGCCTATAATCATCTTCTTATCAGGTTCAGAGCCTGAAGAGATATGGAAGTCATATGAGTGTTTTGAGAAAACCTGAAATAGCCTACCTGTGTGAGAGTACAAGAACAAGCTGTTATTATCTGCCCTCCCTGTGTGCTCAGCAGGGTGATGTGAGGCACTTCTGGCCAGGAGCTGTGTAACCTCACTTGTGTGGCCTGAGCCCCTCAGCATCCAGGGAATGCTGCTCGCCATGGGAGCCCTCTCAGAGCCTGTGGGCTGGGTGGAGTGGGTGCACAATGATCCCTAGCCAGTCCTGAGAACATGCACTTGGTGCTCCCTGCACAGGCTTGTGGCAGAGCTTGGAGCAAGCAGTGCACAGGCACTGAAAGCCTCGTCGAGGCACTGTCTGTGGGTCACTGCATTTAATGTTGGCATCCAGTGTGGGATACCTTTAGGTATGTGCTGCTTGCATGCACGGGCTCCTGACAGCTCTCTCTAAAGCTGGGAAAGGAAAAGTAAAATCTGGGTTCATCCATGTGCCTACACTTGGACATAAGTTGATTTAACATAGGAATTTAGATCTGTCAGTTCTGGCGTTGATGTATTTTAATATAAAATCCTGTACTAGAGGCAGAGGCAGATGCAACCTTGATGTAAATGGGAGGATTTCTGGAGCTAAATGTAACTCTTTTTTGTATTTGTGCCTCAGAGACAAGTTGCACTTGTTTGTACCTCCGAGATGGTGTCTCCTTTTACCTCACCAGTGACGTCTCCTTTCCCTATGTTCTCTTGATTGCCTTGCTAATCTTCAGAAGGAAAATGGCCAGGATGTTTCATCCTGTTTTTCCTGCAGTTTCAGCTCTTTGGAGCCATTGAGTGCTGCTAGGAATCAGAGCAGTTTTTTGGATTGAAGTAAAAGGACAGTAGTCATGTGAAATAGGGATAGAGATATTTGTTTTATTCTGTGTGTGGCTCCACTTTCTAATTATAATGACAACACTTTGAATCATAATGACATGATAATCATAATATCATAATGATAACATGAATCATCATAATGAGTAGTGGAGTACCTAATAATAAAAATGCTTTGAATAAAACCTTGCTGCTCAGTGTGCATAAAAAAAAGTGCTCAAAAATGAATTCCAATACATTTGAAAGTAAGAACTTTCATTTAGAAGCATGTAGAGTTCTAGAAAAATTTAAAACTTGGCTTCCGTTAATTGTAGCTTTACTTTCATGTGGTGGTTTTAAAGGTGAAACTCGTTATCTAGAAGGACATGGTTCTTCTTAAAAAAAAAGTAGATGGATGCAGATTTCCACATGAAAAGAAGTTCTGAGAAAGGCATTTTCTCTGGTTCAGTTACTCTAGAATGAAACACAGGAAAGAATTCATTTTAACAGAAAAATTAACTGCAGTCCAACCTAATATTTATGCCTATTAGTCTTAATAGTGTAAAATTGTTAAATATTAGTATATCCTATATATCAGCTTTGTTTCTTAACATAATATTGGTTCTTATTACAGTACATGCTGGCCCCAAAAGATTCAATTCCAATTCCACTGACTCAGAGGTTTTGTTACTGCAGCTGCAAAACATTGCTTGACCTGTAGCTAAGGCACAAATATAAAATTACAGCCAGAATATTGAAGAGAATTTAGGGTTAATAAAAATACACTGCTGCTGAAGCTGAAAGGAAGTTTGTCTCCTATTTCAGATGAAATATAAAAAGTGCCTTGTCAACAGCTTTTGAAAATCTCTCTGGAAAGATGAAAAGAAAATTATTTAAAAGAAATAGAATTCTATGTTCTGTCATCCCCTCATTTTTTTTTCCTTTGCAACTTGAAAAACCTATTAAACTTGATGAAAAACAACAAAAGCTTTGGTTCATTAAGTGCCTTCAGTTCAAGGTCTTTCACTGACTGCCTAGGCACTGTTGCAGGCTCCTACTAATTAAGCATGTAAAGAACACATGATTTGTGCTTAGAAAGTATTTTTTACAATTAATTAAGGCAATCTTATAAAAAAGTGTACTTTTTTCTAGCAGGAGATCTCACTTTTTGAGATGTTGGATAACTAAGGGAAATGAGTAATGTTTGATAAATCTAATTCTTATCCATTTTTGCAAAAAGAATGTATAAAATATACCTCTTTCTTTAACTTGTCTTGTAACACTTTATTTGGAGTAAGCCAAGCTGATGCTGAAGCAAGAGATGGTGTCTGTTTTAAGGCTTCATTTCTTGTAATGACATTTTAGAGGACTAAAGAGGCTAAAAATGAGCAATTACCTACTGCTTAAGATGCTGTGCCATGGCAGCCACTGCACCAAGGGATAATCCAAACAAAGGCTTCCTCAGCATTCCCGGAAACTGCTCCCATTGTTCTTGCTCTGCTGCTGATGTCAGGTGACCATTGGCACTAAGGCTTGGCATGATGAACATTTTCAAGAGCCCCACATGATTGAAAGAGACTGGAAAAATCCAAAGAAGTTTTGAGGATTTTCTCACCCAGTCCCCAGCATGGCTGAGCACATCTCTTGGGCAATCAGAATTAAGAGCAGATTTGATCTCTGCAGGAGACATAAATACAGGGCCTAAGTAAAGTGGGCTGGACATTGACAACAGGGAGACCTGAGAGTAGCTTCCTTTAAGTGAGTGGGCTGTAAAAATATGACTTAATCCTGCATAGACTGGTTTTGTTTTTATGAAAGCAATTTATTTTAATATCTAACAAAAAAAGTAAGTTTATTTCTCAAAACTGTCGATGTTTTGTTCAAGTTTCTATCTTTTTTAATGCTCAGTTCAGCCAGCTGCAATAGAAATGAAGATGCTGCTCAAAATCAAGCAGTCAGGGGCTCTTCCTTTTCTGTCTTCAACGTGGTACACAAGTGGTTGATGGGATGGTTGGGGTGCCTGAGATTCTGCGTCTGCATTAATGCTCCTGCTTTTATTCTTTGGTATAATGAATGTATTTTCATTTTATCTAAAATAGAATAATTACTTTGAGTGTGTACTGCAGAGTATAAGAATCTCCTGTAGGACCCCAAAGCCCAAGAGGATTATTTTATTGAAATAGTTGTTCTGACTCATGTGCTGAGAAGCACTGACCTGAGGTCCCAAATATTCTGGCTGTGCCATTTGATCTTTGAGTTGTAATGTCCAAGGTGAACAGCAACACTTTCATTTTTTAAAACAGTTTTGTGAAATTAGTTCCTCAAAATGAGACACATTTCAATACTTTCCTTACACTCCTCCTCTCCTTTCTTCCCTCCTTTCTCTCTTCTCTCTTATTTTCTTTGCATCTCTCTCTATATTCAGCAATTAAAAATCAAACACATGAATATTTTCAGTTAAATTTTTGGCCTTTTAGCATTTTTATTCAGCTGTAAAATTATTGTGAGAAGTTGAATATAAGTAATATTTATGAGTATATTATACATACCTGTAGTGAAAAGTTAATTTAATAAAGACAGGCATTTAAGGCAGAGTCACCCATCTCTTTTATTAGATGGGTTAAAATTATAAACTTCATTTATATTTTTGTTATTTTATAGTCTGTTTCCACCAATAAAAGTGGTCGTTGCTACACAGTACAAATTGTCTATTGTTCAGATTTTAGGCACTACAGGATTTAATTGATTAATTTAATTGAAATGCATGAAACTAACAACATAAAAATGTTGTTTGCTTTTCAGCATTAGATGCTTAATTAGTGGTTTGGCAGATAGGACAAGTAGGGAGGGTATTTCCTGATGGTGGATAATTCATTAAGTTGAGTGCCAACAGAAAATCTAAAATCCCTTAACTGCCATTAATTAATTACCAGGAAATACCTGGCTCGGGTGGAGAGGGCCATTAAGCTTGTATTCCACGTAAAACTGTGAAAGGTGAAAAGAAATCAAAATAACACAGGCAGTGCATTGTGGCTGTGTCCAGTCACTGGGGCTGTGCAGTGACACAAACGGGCCACCACGTGTGTCCTGTGACCAGCACAGCTCAGGGACACAAAACCAGAATTTCCTGGTGCCTTTGGGTTTAGTGTGCGCTGCTGTAACCAGGATTGGTGTTTTTGTATTCATATTTGAGAGCAGTTAGGCTTGTTAATACCTCAAAGCAAAGGCCTCTTGAATGGTCTAGGAATGTTTAGGCAGTGGCTTCTCCCCTAACACGCATTCACACAGGATAAAATTAGGTTACAAAACGTGTTGCAGGATATCAGGTTGCTAAAGTGTGTCCCTGAGGTTTCTTTTTCTATGTTACAGTCTACAGTTGCTCATTTAGTACTGCAAATTGCTTTACTAATGGAGACAAAAAAATAGGTAGTTCTTGATGAAAAATTATGCATTATTTTCCAATATATCAAAGGAAAAGGGAGGAAAACCCCAATTTCCTCCCACCCCCCCAACAATCCCTTTCCTGAGATGTCTATGTAATTAACCAAGAGAAGTCTTGTTTTTCATTGAAATAGAATCTTTAGTCTGAGGTGTGGTGAATGTGTGATTTGGAGACTTCATGATTCTGGAATACATTTATTTCTGCTCACACAAGTCCATGTGAAAGGAGGACTAAGCCCAGAGAGGCAGCTTTAGTCGCCTTCTAATGTGCATACCCATCCTTCTGGTGACAATAAACACAGGTAAATAAAATTGGGGACTGCTGCTATTTTGTATCATCTCAAACTCTGTAAGATTTTTCTTTTCTTTTGTGGATGGTTTGTTGACTATCTGAGCATTTCAAAGTAGGTTGAAATTTACAATTTTTAAAATTTTTTTTATTGGTTAATGTTATACTTGTTAGAGGAGATTTCCTCTCCCTCTTCCCTCCTTCAACAGCCATATTTGGAAGGTACTCACATGCATGTAATCAAAGTTCAGTATTTCAGGTGCTTTTGGAGCCCAAACCTATTTCAAGTTAGAGTAATAAAGGTTACTAAAGAGAAAAAACATAATCCCCAACATATTTCATATCAGGAGAGAGTATATATGCAGTTATACTGGTAAATTTCTTTCCAATTTCTAAATTTCCCATTAGTGGGTGCAAACTTGCCTTAATACAACAAATCCTTGAGTGAAATTAAGACAACAGGAGCACTCTAATTACTCAGGATTTTCACCTAAATTTTTATTTCATAAAATTGGAGTTTGGTGAGGGTTTTCTGAGCTCAATTTGTGTACACAAACTCTTCATACTGTGCAGAAGTATATTTGACAAAACATTTGAATTTGCTTTACCCAAGGAACATTTCCACCACTTTTCTTCACCAGGCTGTGCAATAATTTTTTTCCCACATCCTGACAGCATCAACACCTGGTGGGTGAGCCCTGCAATTTTTCCATCATTGGATTTTCAAGAGAATTTGTGTTCAGAGATAGGAAAATCCCTTTAGGCGGTGGTGCAGAAGGTGGAGGCTCAAATGGAACTGAGAAAGAAAGGGGGAACTGTAGGAAGTGTACAGCAAAGAAGTTCATTTCCTTATATTTGTTAAATGAGTGAGTTCCCACACATTCATTTTGGCCAGACTTGTGTTATAATTTTAAGTACCCTTGAGGATCAGCTGATACCGGGCTTAGATAACTTATTGAGCCACTTTGCCTTTTCTTTAATAAAATAAATCAGGTTTTCTTTTCCCCAGGATGCTGTGTCTCAGCAAAATTTTAACGCCTTTAGGAAGAATAGGAATTCTAATGTATCTTAAAAACCCCTGCCATGGTTATTCAATGGCTGGTTGTTTAAATCTAAACATTGTTCCCATGGGACAGGAAAAAACTGCTGATAAGAAACAATGCAGTCTAATGGTAAAGATGTTATGATTGTGAGCTTTTCAGTGATCATTCCATTAATTCATGTACTTTCATAACAGAACAAGATATCTTGTACTTATAAATGAAGGGTGGGTATTACTGCGTAAACTGAATACAATGCCTTTCAAGCTCTTTGTTTAGAGGCTGTCTAAATAAACAGCTCAAATCCCTCTATCACTGAGATGAGTGGTGGAACTTCAAAGGCAGAAGGAACATGCCCAGTTTATCTGATCTAGCAGAGATACAATGGGACAATGAATACAAGAACATTTCTATTTTTTTCAGATGTAAAACCTAAGGACAAGAAAAGAATGCATTTAATTGTTCTGTTTTCCCTGTGGGACACACCTAGGAAATATTACAGCGTATTTATTTTTCTAAAGTGAAGATGAAATTGCAGATTTTATCTGCAACCAGATTCCATTCAGAAGTCACAGCTTTGTCTTTCCAGCTAGACAACTAAATTACATTTCTGCTGTAAAAGCCAATATTGTATGGCCTAAAGCTCAGAGCTGCTGATAGCCTTGTCCTAATCTTAGAATCACCAAAGTGGTTGACATAATGCAGTTATTAGGAAACCTGATTTTTTGATGGAAACTACCTTTAGAAGTTCTTATGGAGAGTAATTGCTATACATTCTTCATGAGGAAAACTGACCAAATATTTGCAATTAGTTTGTTTCCTAGAAAATGTAGAGAGGGTTTGAATGCCACTGGAAATCAAAAATAATTAGTTGTTCTACTTAACTCAAGGCAATGTATTATGTTATGCATTACAGAAAAATAAATCCTCCAGTTTCTTGTAGGTAGCATTTTTTTTTATTAATTCCTTGTTCAAAGTTGCTTTGGCTCTAGTCACAATAGTGTCTAGTATGTTATGCCCTGATTACTTGGTCCCAGCAAAAATGGCCTTAAGATTTGCCCGCAGAAGTTCTGATTAGAAGATGTCCTTATGTTCACAAACAATGATTTTACTGTGACATAAAAAATCTATTTTGAGCATGTGAGGCTCTGAGGATGGAAAAGGTGTGTAAAAAGACATGCTTTGTAATTTACAGCTACTGTTAGAGCAGGAAGAGTTCTTGCTGAGGCAATAAACTGCAGAAGGCCCTCAAATTGCTAATGGTAATCTTGGAATTTGAGTTCTTACAGATTCCTTTGCTTGTCTTAGCATTTTATTTCATTATTGCACACTGAGGCTTACTAGGAAATTAGATAATATGTGGATTTTATTTATTATACTCATTGTAATGCAATTAAGTCTTTATGATTCAGCCTGCAAATATAATGTGTGGGGTTTTATGGGAAATTTCAGTTCAGCTTCCCATGTAAGTGTGTGGGAGGAATATGAGAACATTATTTCACTTTTTGTATCTACTCTCATTCAGTACCTTTCCCATCATATTGATTTTGTACATTCAACTGTACACTTGGAGCAAATTGCCCTGGCACTTAAATGAGCCTGTGGATATGAAATTTTTAAGCCCTTTTTTCTTTAAATACACCTTTGCTAAGAATCTTTATTAAGGTTTTTCAGCTTTGACTTTCGCTTCACCAGTACCACCTGCTTTTATATTTATTCTATAGCACAAATGATGATGAATGCAGCAAAACACTTGTTCTTTTCTTTTAATAGTTGGTAAAGGGCACATAGTTAGAGTATATCTTTTAAATAAAAGCATTTTTATTGAAACTTAATTTCATGCCAATGCTTTAATGTCTATCTAATACTGGGAGCTCCTACACCTATCAAAGACCAGAGAATAAGAATAATTATACTTTTAAAATAATAGAATTCCCATCTCAGGTCTTTAAATTTATCTCTTCTCCACTGTAGGCCTGTGCTGATCTATAGATATAGATAGATATAGATATAGATATAGATATAGATATAGATATAGATATAGATATAGATATAGATATAGATGTGTATGTATAAAATAATGCAGTTAGAGCAGTGTGTGTTGTGTATATCCAAGGCAATGTAGGGTGGAGTGAATGTGAAGTTTGTTCTCATGTAGCTCACTCTAGTGCCAAATTTTAGCTGATAGTTGCTCCTCAGATTTTATTTTTATTGGAATCTACAGTGTTAGCAATCAGAACACACTGGGGATATTTCTATGAAAAACATTTTTATTTTCAGCACCTTTATTAGTTCTGAAAGATGTGAGACTGCACACAGATGGAGTTTCAGATCTTGGGGTGCTTGATGGGTTTTGTTGTTTTCACCAGTGAATCAGACAACCTGAACAAACTTATCATTTGGACATGTTGTCAAGACAATTTCAAGGCATAGTTCCATGTGCTAAAAGAAAATAATATATTGCTTTATTAAACTCAATTCAGCCAACCGTTTTTAATGAATGGAACTATTTTTAATGTATAGAATACATTAATTTTTAAATGTATTTTATACATTAAAATACATTTTTAGTGTATAAAATGCTAATTATTAAAAAAAAGGTTTCTGTGGCTTGAAATAATTTGCTGTTCTGCAAATTAAATATGTTTTTCATTACTCTGCCTTTTTTGCTGACTTCCAATTCCACTGTCTTTTTCATCTGCTATTCTTAACTCTTGTCTGAAGGAACTCTGCTTTCTTTAAAGACAATTGCAATTCTCTGGTATTACTTCTGACTTTTAAACAAAGCCAAGCAGTAGCTTTTCTCCTTCCAAAACACCATTGTATTTATTGTATGACAAATGATATGTATTAACAAAACTTCAGGACTAATCTGGAGCTCTATTACAAGGGATTATGGGGATGCATATGCATGTCAAAGTTAATCTCACTGGAAATAAAACAAGCAGAAATAAGTCTTCACATCTCTAAATTAGCCTTTGGGCTCAAAGGGAAAAATTTACATTGATATTTCTGAGAAGATAAAAAGATTTAGACTTGCTTTTAATACTAGCTTGCATGTGTAAGGGCTAAAGTGATCACAGCACTAGTTCTGCCTGAGAATTAAGTTCTCAAAGTAGACTCTAGCCATAAGGAAAACTTACCACAAATTAAAAGCATCTTGAAGAAATGACAGAATGAAAGCCAAATGTCAGATATTCGAGAGCAAGCATTTAATTTCTGATTCCTAATTTTTGTTAGATGAACACTGTGTTGGAAGTGAAGAGGAAGATCTGAACTGTGGATGTTCTGGAGATGGACACAGAAACCTGTCACTTGTGTCAATGTGCAAACCCCTCTAGTTTCAGCAACAAAATTGAGTATTTCCTACCTCAGCTGTAAATTTGAATTGCTTGACTACATACAGTTCTTCACAGGGTTCACAGAGCTATTTTTAAATAGCATAGAAACTGACAAGTTCTTCATGTTATTTGGTTTGTTCTGGCTTTATAAAACATCAGTAGCAGCTCTTCATCCCAAACTGGATCCTAAACTTTTCCTCCTTGATAATATTTCTGTTTCTAAATAACTAATCACTTATTCAGAATGCAGAGACTTCCATTAAGGTGTGACAATTGTCATGTAATTGGAGAGCACCACTTCTCAGGTATTTTGGCAAATACATGCAATATATGTGACTAAACTTAAGATGTGAATCTGTGAAGTCTTTGCTTTTGGGGCAGGTTCCTTCTTGCTATGAAAAGGATCTGCATCATTCCCTGATGATCTCACAGCTGACGTGTCCCATCCTATTGCCCATGTTTTCTTGTTTTACTTCATCAGTTATGTCACTCTTCGACGCTTTTCCTATTGCATTCTCATCACTTTTTCTTATCTCTTTCCACATTTGTTTCCTTGTGCCATTGCCTCATTCAGTACATTACATTCTCCAAGTTCCTTGACAGCTTCTAGATTGATTTCTTTTTTCTTTTCTTCTATGTAAAGGTTTTGTTTAGCCTTTGATTTATTTTCCTCTAGTGCCAGTTCCTTTCCTGCAATTTCAGTTGTACAGCCCTCTTGCAGTGGTATTAACAATTCCCTGCCTTTATTGGCTTGCACAAAATTAGGATTTTTCAGTCACTTTCTGGGATTTTTTATTCCTCTGTTTCTAGCATTTCTTATTACATCTGGACTTAAAATCATGATAACCTCAGCTGCAACTGATTCAAGACAAGCATGAGTTTTAACTATACTAAGCTTTAAATATACCAAGGGAATCAATCTAATCAAAACTTCTTTTTCAAAATATTTCTCCAGCAAAGTTTTTCTGCATCCTGCTTCAGTCTCTCTATCTTTCTCCACTAACACACACCCATATATGATTTGCCCTTCTTAAACTGCTTTTTTATAATTTCTGAACTTCATAGAAAAAAAGAGGAGAGTTTCCCATGCTACTTGTACTTTTAGCATAAATTATAGTCACAGGGTAGTTTTCGTGTTGCCCAAAGTATGTATAGATCTTGTGCTAAAAACAAGGGAAGAAATATTTCCTCCATAAAATTCTCTTGACTCTAGAGATTTTCTTTGAACTCGTTTCAGAAAATCTTTCTAGTGTTCTAAATTACATATTAACATTGTAATTTTTCTAGGCTTACTAGAAGGTCATTTGATTATTTGCATCATTTCAATGTTAAAGGCATTTTTTGACATTAAAGATTAGGAAAAAAACATATTTGGTCCAACCAAATATGTGAAAAAATGGCAACATTTGTCTTTATTTTTGTTATTGTGAAAATCCTACTAGTCTGAGCAAAAATTTCCTGAAATGAATGAATTTATTCAAAGTAATACAACTTTCAGAGGATGCAGGTTTGGTATGACTTGTGACCAAAATAAAGGGAAATCTTTTTCATTCAGAACTGCTTATTACAGCAGTTTACTGTCAGTGAAGTAAATATTTTACATTTTCTGGAGCCTTAAAAATAACAGCGCGTGATTAATAGTAATATAGTGTACTTTTCCATTAAAATATCATTCATAAAGAAAATGACACCTTCCCCTTCATTAGGAAGGCTGAGTAAAAAATTTAGAATTTATAATGTAGGTGTAAATTCAAATAATATTGTCAACTTCCTTATTATGGATAAAAACTTGCATTTTAAACTGGAAGTTAATTTTCAGAAGTCAGTGGTGCTGCAACGTTAAACAAATCTGCACATACTCCCTGAAACTTCCTAAACAGAACAGACCAAGTTTTATGAATATATTTTGTTTCTTTAATTTTTTTAAATATCATGGCATTTTTTCCTATTTTTTTTTTTAATCTAAATATAGGGCTGGTGAAAAGGCAATGCAGAAGCTGGGGAGAGAGTTAAATCTTCTTTCTAGTTGCAGACACAGAATTTAATCTGTGGAAAGAACAGTTCCTTCCTTTGCCTTTTCATGCTCTGTTTCCTCACTCTGGAGACTTACTAGACCAGACCAGTCATGATCTAAAAATGACATTAAATTTAGGATCCCTACTGGAGTTCACCAAGTTATCCTGAAGTAAAGCTGTTTATTAGAAAATGTGCTGCTCTCAAATTCTTCACTGCATTAGGTAGGATTCTTTTTCCCCAGAATTAGATTTTGCTTCTGTAGTATTTATTGCACTCTGTTTTTTGTGGGTTTTGGTTTGTATTTTAAGTTTTGGAAGAGAAGCTAATGATTTTATTGCTACAGAAAACAAATTCCAACAATTTTTATGCAGCCATTGTTTTTGGATTTGTGGCTGATTTTAGCTTTTGTCATTTTTTCCTTTCTGATTGAGTTTTCCCAGTGTGGAACACACACTATACAGTAAGCAAATCCCAGGGAAAGGCAGAGGCAATAAGGGAGAAACACAGTATCCTGCTAGGAAACAGTGCTTCCTAGACAAAAACCTCCTTCTCCTAGGTTGATACTGGACAGAGAAAATTTGTTGTGCTCATATTTAAAACCAGTTTCTAGCAGGCCAGTTCACTTGTTCCTGCGCTGGGCTGTATGTTATCATTTTATGTGCTGATCTCATCTCAATTCCTATTTAATATTTTATGTGTGGCAGTGAAGTTGCATTGGCAGTGCTTAAATTGGCACAAGAGGGCAAAAGTCAAATCTTCCCTGCTCCAAGCTGTGGTTCCTAAAGAGGGAATTTGTGTCCTGTCAGGCAGGAACTTGCTCAGGCACATAGGTGCAGGTAAGAAAGCTGCTGGCTCAGTAGGACAGCAGAGCAAACAGTAAAATATAAACTAAAGTCAGTCCATCTGCAACCTGAAAATCCCAGTTGTGAAGGTGGACTGACCCCCTTTTCTTCATCAAAAAGTTAAACTTGCCTGTGTGCTTGTGCAGTCTGAGAAACTGAGTGAATGTTCTCACAACAGGGGGATCACCATGAGCCCTTTTTCCTGCCTGAAAGCCACAACCTGTGAGAGTGGCTTTGTGCTGAAGCCTTGCAGGGCTGATCCTTGATGCAGTGTCTGGCCCAGAATACAGATCAGCTGCTGCTCCACTGCTTTGGCTTTGCTTGTGGACAGTGTGTCAGCTGTAAAAAGAGCTGATGTACACACCTCTACTAATGCCCTGAAAAAGGCTCTAATGAAATACCGTAATTGGAGCTTCCACTAATTTTAATGAGATTTCCCACTGGGAGTGTCAGCCCACGAAGACACCGGTATTTTTTGTGTGCTCACTCTGATGTTTCTTAAGGCAGGATCCATAGTGGAGATACATTAACTGCAAGCAGAATTAAGATTCCCATGAATCCTGAGGGGTCCTCAATTCTTTACAGCTTTTCAGTGTAGGCAGGAGCACCTCACTAGGGTTCACATGAAGCAAAAGTAGGCCCGCTCTGAAGAAAAGCAGATGATGAGGACAATTCTGAGAGTGAATACAACTTTGTGTTTGTTTGTAACATGTATAACCATGAAGGGATTAAAATAAGAGGCCTGAATGAGAGCTATTGTTAGCAAGAGCAAAACTCCCTGCAGAATCGGAAAAAACAACTAAAGAACCAAAACAAACTAAGAAACAAAGAGTAAGCAGGTGCAGAAAAAGAAAAAATAAAACCCAGAAGTTTATTTAAGCATTTTAAATTTTGAAAGTAAATCTGTTTCCTCATTGTTCTGAAAATCCAGATCATATAATTACACTGATTTACTATCCTCTTTGATGCTTTTGGCTGCCAAGTTGTAACAGAAAGTGAATAATTTTGCTGAGAAGAGGACAATTTTCCTCTAAGTTTGAATTCTCTCCTTTTACTTTAACTTGTTTTTATGGGTATCTACTTCTTTCTTATTTAGGCAGCTTTAGGGACTTTATTGTAAGTTTTAGCCTTAAAAATGAATGCTGCAATGAATTCCATTGTCATTAGTAAAACAAGGAGTCATGTAGAAAACCCAAACAAAATCCAAGGCACAGGGGAGTTAGACATATATAGTAGGAATGGGCCTCTGCCATGGTGAACTTATACTTGGAAGGGACCAAATAATAAGAGAAATGTTATTATCTCATTTAAGAATGTGGGATGAAGAGCAGAGCAATGATGTGACTTGACTAATGGTGCAGGTCTGAGCTGGGAACAGAATCCAGACTGCTTGACTCCCCAGGCAGAGCATTAAACATATTGCCTTTCTCTCCTCCTTGACAGATAACTGAGGGCTACCTGTTTAACAGCCTGGATTTGGTGAAACACACACTCTGTATTTGATTTAGTGAATTGTCTTTGACCACCATGATGGTATTTTCTAAAAGAATCCATAGTGAAACTCACTGATTATAAATGATTTATAGGTTCAGAGTGTCACTACTGTAATGATATTTCTTTCTAGGCAAAGTGACTGTATCATGTCAGAAGATACTGGTGTTTATCTTTCAGGGAATAAGCACCAGAAAATGCTGCACAGGATTTCTGTTCTTTCTAAGCAGCCCTTGTTAACATTTAACCCCAAAACACATGGTTTAAGTCTGAAGGAGCAAAAATAAAACTGTTGCCTCTAAAATGGTTTTAAATATATATGCAAAATTCTATTTTTTTGGATTTAGCATTATCTAGTGTGTACTGCAGAAAACTCCTTTAAAACCAACCACAGTGATATAACAGTGCATGTCCTAAAGAAATGTTCCTCCAGTTTTCCTCTATAAAATCCATTCTTCATTTGTAAATTAGAATCCCAGTCCTGCTGGAGGCTGAACTGGGTAGGTTTTAGCCTGAGATACACAACCTGGTAAAAGGAAATTACCTAAAATTAAACCAAACCATGTTTAGAGCAAACTAAGACTCACAAAATAAAATAAATTTGTTGCTCAACTCCACAGAAGGTGTATAGAATGGCGAACACTACAATCTGTAGAAATGGGGGTTGAAGCAGAACTTTCTTTACTTAGTACAGTAACTGTGACAAAAGCTGGAGCTTGCACATTATGCATTCCCAGACATGTCCCTGAGCTATCTTTAATGAATGCTCTTCTCATTAATTTAAATGCTGCCAACATGCAGCTAGCAATAAGATAATTGAAGAAGTTCTTAATTTAGAAGCAGGCTCTCTGGTTATTCCACACGAAGTAGCAGAGCTATAAATTGTTAAATTCAAGGCAGAGATATGAATTTTCAGAGATGCATTTAACAGCACTGGGGAGAGGGGGTAGGGAAAGAAAAGAGAAATGCTCACTGCTCTTTAAAGGAGGAAAGTGATCATGTGTTTGAAGGACTATAAATTGATTTTCCTAAGGCCTACTGTCTTCCAGCAGAGACCTCATCTTCAGGGTAATTAAAGCTTCTGGGGCAGGACCTCTCCTTTTGTTTTGTCCTTGCACAGCAGTAAGGGGAACAAAGTTCTGCAGCAATAAATTGAGGGACCACAGTAATTCACTAGGAGGAACATTGGGGAGACTATAACTTGAATGCAGGTGATACATCATTTCAAGGACATTGTAGCAAAGGAGAAAAATTCCTTCTTCCTTCTGCTGGTGAATTCAGGAACTTTTCATATTTGTTACTAGGACACCTGCTACCCAAAACTTGGCTTTGTGCAGAGGGTTACCACTCTTCTCATTCATTTGAACAGTTTCCCTGGATTCAGTCCTGAGCTTGCTGTAAGTTACCCCTAATTTCCATTTTAGCAGACATATGAGAGTGACCCAGCATTGTAAAGCAGCTCGTGTTGAAATATTTTTCTGTAAAAACTTTCAGATGGAGGGAAGTTCAGAGGCTTTAATATGAAACCAAAAAAACTGTCTACATGCTCTGTAGGTTGCTCCAAAGCATTATGAACTGAAGATTAGAATTTCTACCTCTATGGAAGCTGAATTTAGCTGGCTTTGCTTTTGTGGCATTTATGTCTATCTTGTAGAGAAATTATTGAATTTGAAATATTTTGAAATATTTTAGCAGAATATTTTATCACTAATTCTTCTTTAGAATCTTTAATGCTTTAGAAGAATAAGTGATGTGAGCATGTAACATCTGATAATGAATTTCTACTTCTGTGCATCAAAATCAACATGATAGTGACCTCTTTCAAAATGTTTTAAATTAGAACAACTCTGGATTTTCTTTGGCTTTAAAACAAGAAAAATCCCCATACGTCTGTAATTTGCTTTTCTAATAAACCAGGAAAAATAGTTCAATTTAAATATTGGTTGATGTAAAATAACTGAATTTCAGCAAATCTGGTTTATAGCCTTGTATGTAGGCTTTGTATGACCATATTTGTCTAATACAAATGATGCAAAATTTAATATTGTTCTGGAACTACATTTTTAATTGTATAGTTCTTTGTGTCTAAGAAAAAAATCAAAATTAAAAAAAAAATTGAAAAAGTCATACTTAATGTCATTAGTTTAATATCCAAGTGTAACAAGCCTATGGATAATAAACTGATATTTTAACATACTGGGAAGCTCTTACCCTGGCCATGTGTACCTAAATCTGTTTCAGAATGTTCTGTTTTTTCTTTAGGAGTCTGCTTCCTCAGCTGCTGTCAGACAGGCACTGCTGGCTGGACACTGTGTGTGCAGGTGGGTGCAACCCTGACCATGTAAATACAGCTCAAAAGGTGAGGATAAGGAACAGGAGAGAGATTTTTCTGTGCTCTTTAATGTTACCGCCATGAAACAATCTACTTCAAACCCCCTTCTGGCCATCCCTCATGGTGCTGGCTGGCACTGAGAGAGGAGAAACCATCCTGTGGCAGCAGGAATTCCACTCAGTGCTTGGCTGGAGGCTTGGTTGGGGAGCCAATGACAAAAGGAGATGAGGAATGAGGTTCTCAACAGGTAACAGGAAGGAGAAGACAATCAGGGTGTTAAAGCTGAGTCCTTGTTGTGCTGGCTGGTTTGAAAAGGGAAAATGTGGGAGACCTCTTTGAAAAGCTATTTTGCAAACCACTGTCTGTGGTTTGAGCCAGGGTGCTGCCAGTTTGGAGCTCTCCCTCCTGCATGTCCACTGTGTAGAAAAAAGACCACAGCAGGAATCTATTTGCAGTAGTTGGATTTTGATGAAATTTCTTATGTTCAATTTTCCCCCTGTTCCATCAGCTCAAAGATATTTTCTCTGTTATTTAAGAATATATGCTTTCATTGTTTAGGATTATTCACTAAAAACTTGTGTTGATTTATATGATTTGAAAATTATAAAAATGATAAAATGATAAAGATAAAACTTCAGGGTTCAAGTCTGCTGTTCCAGGTTAGATTAATCTCATACATATATATATATACATCAACCTAATATGAGTAGGAATCACCTGTGAAATTTTTGCTTTCCTTCTTTTTCTTATTTTTAAAAAATTCTCTTGTTTTCAGCAGAATATAAATGCCATTAAATTTTATAATTTTGTCTTGGAGGTTATTTGAAAAGTCTCCACAACTCATGCAGAGGCACATTGAGCTGCTGGGGTAAAAGTTAAAGAACTGGAAAAATCACAACAGCCATAGAATTCCCAGTCTTTTTGATGAATGGTTCAGAGGAAATATTTGTGATTATAATTCAAAACCACAGTGATTAATTCTCAGATTTTTTGGAGATAATATTGTTAGCAATTTTCTCATTCTGGTGTGTCAAAATGTCTGACAATGGGCAACATAAACAGGAATACAAGAAAGAACCAACCCACTGTATGTTTTTTGGGTGTATTCGAGAGCACAACTCCTGACCAACTGTCCAAAATCTCTTGTTTTCCACTGGGGTTTTTCTAAACAAGATCCTTGGAGCCCCACAACAGCTTTCTTCTCTCTTATTCCAGCATTTGATGCCACTTTCATCAGCTACTCCAACACTCAGGTTCCTCATCTGAGTCCTGTTCTCTCCAAATCTATAGTAACTATTTAAATACTAAATAGCACATTTATTAATGGGTTACATGCCTTGGTGGCAGTGCATGAGATGCTGTAATTATTTGTTGTACCTTACTTCTTCTTTCCCTTGCTTTTTATTAATTGGATCAACTAAGATTATAAATTATTCTTTTATTCCTATCAGGAAAAATAAATTGATCTGTGGAATTTGTTGCTTAATAAATACTCAGGAGAATCAGTAAAAGGATTTTTTTTTCCCTAAGAATTCTATGTTGGGCAGTTTTGAGTTTTCAAAAACATAAGTATCATCTGGTTCCTGGAAAAAATCTTGCAAATTTCTTCTTCAGCAAACAGGCAAAGTTTGCGCAAAATAAAAACACTTTTGACAAAGAGAAATGAGTCCCAAAGTTAAATCCCAATATTTGAGAAGTGCATATTTTTAATACAACAATTCTGCTGTGAAAGCAAGTGGTGAAATTGGAGTTTAGAAACCATGGTGTTTTTCATAGCATTCCTGGCTTCGTTTTTACTTTACAGCTGGATTCCAGTTGATTTAGTATTTCACATCAAGCATATTTCTAAATGAATTCTGAAGAAAGACTTGGGAATTTTCAGATGATAGAAGATCAGTCTTGATTATAAATAAAATTACATTTTCCTCTTTAAGTAGGATAGCAAATAAAAATTCACCTTGACTTTTGTTCAGTTAGACCTATGGCTAGGGAACAATTCACCTAAAGTCCTTAAAAATCTGTGACTCAGTTGCTAAAAAGTCCATCTAACAAACCCTACTGGCTTTTGTCAAAAAATGGGCTGAGAACTTCATATGGTGCATAAAGCCCTTTTTTATTGTGGGATAATTTGGTGAGTTTCCCACAGTCACTAAGAACTCATGAATCTTCAGCAGGTTCCTGCCCAAGGTTAAGCAAGGGAGAGACTTTTCAAACATTGCTCAGAGCTATGTGTACATTCTTGGTGATCCTTTGACAGAAACACTTAATGCTTATTTTGGGTCTCATTACATATTGAGCAGTACATATATTTAGAATTAAATTATTTGGAATCCCCATGTAAATTTAACAGGGTTAATGTAAGGCACTAACTCTGGCCTTTCACATGTTGGTTGGTAAAATCCTCTGATCAGTACCTTTGATCCAAACATTTTAATGACACTTCTCTGAACATTCCAAAGCAATCTATTTTTGCACTGACATTCTACACCAAAGAAGGTATTTTGGTGTGTTTCATGTCCTGGTGCTTATACACACTGTGACCATTTCTGCCACAAACAATATTTCCACTAACTGTGAAAGAAATGTGCAATTTATGCTGTGATACATCCTCATTCAGAGTGTTCCATCAAGAAATCCAATTGCTGATGGTTGAGCATCCTAACTGAGAAGAGCTTTTCCTCTCTCCCTAGCACTCAGTGCTGTTGCTTTGTGCTGCTGTGGGGCTCCAAGACTCTGTGCTGGCTGGTCTTTATTTCTTTATTTTCTTAAGAGAGGGTGGTGTTTGGGGGAAGATTATTTTCTGGTCAAAGTGTAAACCCTTCAGTGTGGCAGCAGTGCCTCTCCAGATTGCTCCTGCAGTTAGTCCTGATCCTTTATGGAGTTTTGAACATTGCAGAGTAAAAAGAAAACATTATATTAAATTATCTAGTTATTTAAGCACCAATTATCACTCTTAAGGTGGAGTTTTGTGTGAGAGTTCAGTCTGGGTGAAAAAAGATGGAACAATGAAAAGCACATCATCTCTTACTGCAGCCAAATATTTGTAAACTGAAGTTGCTGAGAGTGTAAGTGGTAACAGTCATCTTGCAAACAGATGGGACAGTCCTGTGTTTGTGAACTTTTGCCCCAGGAAGAAAGAGAGTAAAGGAAAGAGGAGAAAGTACAAGAAATGCTTAGTAATTATTGCTTATTGCACAGTATTACCTTGCAATGATTATTTTGCTCAGGCATATGTGTATAATTCATGGAAATAGTTTCAGAGTAATTCAGATATCACATGTAGGTGTAATTTTGAAAATTGCCACTGGAGGTTTGTATCATTTTTGGGTTAGTTCCTTTTTCTTAGTCACAGTACACAGTGTGACAGAGTGGCCACTAGACTATTAATGATGTCATGGATTAAATTGCATTCTATAAACAGAAATTCACACCCTGTACTTTCAATTGAATGGAAAAATAATTTAAAATTTGCCATAAAGAGTCTGCACTTTCTGTATGTTAAAATCTACTTTGCAGTCTTAGTAAATTAAATTCATAGGGTTTGTGAAGTTATCTTAGAGTGGTCTGAAATTGAGATGAGAAGGTAATGAATTCAAGGGTAATCATTTTTCTGTGCAGTGATGTTAAGTGCTCATCAACTTTAAGGCATGAACTTGGTTGCAGAATATTTTAACTTTTGATGGTTTAGAATTCCCTGTGCACCTTAGCTGCCATTAATGCTGGATGTTGGTGTTCATTGATAGGGATTTTTATATCCTGTTTCATAACTGGCAATATCCCACTGTTTCATACACAGTGAAGTCATTAAGACTTCCACATGTGGTTAGGAAGGAAATTCTTTCTACAGAGATTTCTACATGAAATCTGTTGGTGGGTTTGTTCATTCCTTTATGTTCTCTGAAATATGCTTTATTACTTTGCAGCATCCTAACAGGGTCATCCTCTCTCTAAAACTCCATTGACACCATTCCCCAACCATTGCAAGCTGCCCACAGGCTTTCACCATAACCCCTGAGACACAGCCAGCACAAGGCAGCTGGGGATGACCTGAAATTCATGCTGAAGGCAGAGACACTTCTACATTCCAAGCCTCCAATTTCCACTGCCAAGCTGGTCAGCCCATGAAGAAGCGGGAAACGGCCTTTTATCTTTCAAAGTAATCACCAAAAGTAAGTGCTATTTTAGGATAAGGCTTAACTAACTTCACTTTGGATGCTGCTGCCTCTTTCAGAGTTCAGTTTCCACTACCAAACTCAGTGTTTGTTTTCATGCACTGTTTGATATCAGGTCCACTACACCAAATAGCATGAATATTGTAGGTCTTCCAAGAGCTTTATGCCTAAATTTTTTTTGTTAGTGAAACCAGCTCCTTCATGGAATATCAGTTTTTTAGTTCTGCAAAACACTTGTTTAGTAGGGAATAATTTGTATAAAAACTGTTGAGTCAAAATCATTTAGGGGCTTTGGTGACCAATGACCCCTAGTTGTTTTCACTCATGTTTGTATTTTCATTAACAAAGCCCCACATTTACACTGTGAAGATTTCCAGCATTGCATGTTGCAATGAGAATAAAATATGTTGTTACTGTACTGTCTCAAACACACACAGCCCCTCCATGGAGCATTCTGCTCATGTGGATACCCTTTTCAAGAACTTCATAGCAAAGTCTGGTCATTTGTTCAACAAAGGTAAGTTTAAAGAAGTTTAATTTGTGTAATCAGGCTCAGACTTTGTGCCAAAGGGTCTCAGGTAACCAGTGAAACGTGTTCAGCAGGAAAGGGCCAAGAGGTTGGGAGGTTTGGTAAAGAACATTTGCAAATCTTATTATTTCTACTCTAGAATTCATAAATTCCAGCAGCACAAAAGTTGTCAGTTTAAGGACGTTCCCAATAAAGGATAGACAACTTTTAAGCATCAGATTAATTATCAGTCCTAACTGTGTAGCTAAGAACTCTAATAGGCAGAAACAGAACAATTTCTAGTCAGCAGAACTTCTGAGAAAATTTTCAAGCTTGTTGCTCTAAATTAAATGAGCATTTTTCAAATGCAACCAAATGTTCTGAATTAAGGTCAGAACATTGAAAAAGTAGTAACTAGAAAAGGGAACAAAGCAAGCTGCTTTCTGTGGCTTGGTTTCTTATAGAAGACAAAGCACAGATTACAAAGGGTCCTTGACATGGTGGCAGGACATGAAAGAACTGCATTAAGGACTGGAGCTACTTTCAATAACACAGCTGGAATGACTTTAATAGAACTCTCAAAAAAGCTTTTTGGGATATTTGGAACTTGCATGTTCTCTTCATTTAAGGTATATTAAAAGTTTCTGCAAATACATTCAGTACTACTTAGCCTTATAGTCTATAGATAGCATAACAGAACTCTTTAATTTCCATGGGAATATTCTTATGCTTATTTCATTGTGAGTTTCAGATGAAAGATTGTGGGATTTGGGGTTTTCATGTATATACATGTGATTTAAAGCATTTTTAATGAAAATACAGTGTAAAAGCTGCTCATGTGAGCACTTGATTCTGGGAGAGAAAATAAAAACAAAGGTTGATTTAAAGATAGTGTTAAGATCTTTGGCAGTGGTTTCTTGTAAATGACTTTACCTTTTGGAATGTAGAAATACGAATACTACAAGAAATTCATAATGGTTTTATTGGGCTGGTACATATTGTTTAGAAGTACATATGTTGGCTTAGTATAATACTGCACCAGTTGTGACTGGCCATGACTGGTTTATTCAAGCTCTCTCATTTATTTTAGCCAATTAGTTTGGCTGCTTATCAGGAAGTGACTTCAGTAAGGAAGCACAGTAATTCAATTATCAAGCACTCCTTTTCTCACCCTTCCAAGAAAATGCATATGAAAATGTAAGAAAAACATTTATTTGCAGCTTCTTGTCTGTGATAACTCATTATGTTACATGCAGCATGATTCACCCCAGAATGCTTATCTGTCATGGAAGGTGGGAGGAAGAAGGAAAAATTCTAACACCACCTAAAATATATCATGGCAGTGAGAGCATTTCCAGGAGGAATAGCTCAGTTATCTCTTTGGAGGAAATTCCTTCAGCCCCATGGCCTTGCACCTTTTGTTTCTGATCACCTTGAGACAAGCAATTAGTAAATCTCCACCTTGGGAACTGTTTTGCCCTCAGGGCAGCTCCTGCTGCTTGTGAAAACTTAATTTGGATTGGTGAAATTGTAACGTGTCCTCTGAATATTGTTGTTAATACATTTTAAGAAACTGAAATAATGATGAGGATTGAAGAGTGTTCAGAGCATTTCACAGTCACTGGTCAAAGTTCACACTCTCTTGCTGCCAGTGAGAAGGAAAAAAGTAATATGACTAAATTCACAACATTGCACAACAGGCAACAGAATTATCACTCCTAAGAGAAAACCTATCTTTGTAGAAAACTTCAGATGTCTGTGAGTTATTTTTTTATGGTCTTTACTGTCTTTATTTCACACATATAAATTCTCAAAAAAGAACTACGAATACTTTGGGTTGGAAAAGACCAGTGTCAAATTCAGCTGCATTTTTATTCAGGAAGACAAGACATCTTCATTCTGCTTTGAGTGCTGTGCATGGCTTCAACATGCAACTACCTGATGGAAGATCACCATTTGTATTGCAAAAGTTGGAAAGAACTTATTTTTTACTATCAATTTATAGCAGAGGGACCCTCCAGTGGTTTTTGTGGTTCAGAGTACATAAGCTCTCCAATGTGCTTTCCATGTGTGCTCAGCAATGGGCCAGCAAGGTCTGTGAAGTAGCCATGCTGCAGGTAACATGAAGAAAGCTGTAAGTGAGCCCAGAACTCCTGCGTCCACAGCTGGACATTGATCATTTTGGGCAGAAATACAGAGAAACAAGAATGGGCACTTAGCTGTAGGAGAGAATAAATTCATCCAAAGGGCTGTATTGTATGAACAGATTCAAAATAATTAAATGAGGAAGAAAGGGAAGATTTTATCTTCTTTAAAACTAGGATTTGAAAGATGCTATGTCAGATATTTTTCCAACAGTTGGTGTTTTTCTGTACCAATTTAAAGAACCAGGCAGAATACCAGCTTGTGGCCCTTTGGACTCTCTCTTGCAGCAGGCTGTGATTTGCCAACTTCTCCACTTCAGATACATTTGCCCTGTGCTCAGTACCATGAGAATGTGGAGATTTATTCAGGAACCTAAAAGAGGAAACAGATAATCACAGAGACTCAGGGCAACATAGGAAAGAAACAGGAATGTCACCCCATAGTGTGGGTTCTCTGCTTGCTTTTTTTACCTCAGTTGGGGTCAGGACTGAAGGCACTAGAGATAATGGTTCATGTTCAGACTCAGGTGTTTATTATTTCTTATCAGTGTCACAGCCTCACAGCCTTCTGAAGTCTTTCATTAGCAAGGCACAAAATGGCTAACTATCTCTTGTTACAAGGTCTTTTAAGGCCAAATTTTCCAGTTAAGAAATGACTACATTATTTTCCTTTTAACCCAAAAACTCATCACTTGAAGCCCGCAGTGTGGACTTTTCTGTCCAGTTACAAAATATTACCCAAACCCATGAAGAAGGAAGAAGGTGAAGAAGAAAGAAGAAGAAGGTAAAGAAGAACAACCTGTCTTCACCCTAAAACTTCCATCTTGCTTCATATTTATTACTATATTCTAAAACCCCAAACTCTAAATATTCCACCCTGTGATATTACACGCTTCTAACCTACTACACACCCAGAATCCCAGTGCTATCAATGAATTTTGGAAACACTCTCTACAGCCCCAGGTCAAATGCAGTGCTCTCCTGGGAGTCTGTGTCCCTCAGCACAGAAAGCCCGAAATTCTCAGCATCCAGGGTTCTAACATGTACCTAAAGGATAATGGAATTGGTGCTACTGAATATCAGGATCTGGGGAGCATGCAGATTTCTGAGTGTGCAGATTTGAAGATTTCTGAGTGTGCAGATTTCTGAGTGTGGAAATTTCTGAGTGTGCAAATTTGAAGATTTCTGAGTGTGCAGATTTCTGAGTGTGGAAATTTCTAAGTGTGCAGATTTGCAGATTTCTGAGCATGTAGATTTGCAGATTTGTGAGTATGCAAATTTGCAGATGTCTGAGCATGTTTCTCAGCATGTTTCTCGGCATGTTTCTCTGCATGTTTCTCAGCATGCAGATTTCTCTACATGCAGACTTGCAGGTTTATCAGCATGCAGATTTGCAGACTTCTCAGCATGCAGATTTCTCAGCATGCAGGTTTGCAGATTCCTCAGCACACAGATTTGCCAGCCCACAGATTTGTGGCGGGTGCCAGCGGTGTCGCTGCCCGGCTGCCGGCACAGCGGTTCCCTTGGAAGGGAGCCCTGGTGGAGGTTTGTGCCCAAGGGAGCTGCATGAATCAGCAATCTGCCACTGCTGCCTTGGAGGGATGAGAGCTGGGCCGAGCTCCTGGTGAGCAGGCTGAGTGGTTTTGTTACTGGGACAACGGGGGTAAACTTCAGCTGTGTGCAGACCTTTCCTAGGAGAGTACTGGCACAGTCCAGCTGGGAGCAGAATTGTCTTGTGCAGCTTGTGCATCACAGACACGAGCAAATCCTAGTGCTGTTGTGATCAGATGGAGAAAAATATTTGGAATCTAATTAGGTTGGGCTGGGGGAAGGAAAGTCTGGAGTCATGGATAAGCCACATTGTTTGAAATTGTCTGAAAAGACAAAAAAAATTCTTTTGCAAAAATTATCTTGGCAAATTCCTCTCATTTCCAAGAGCAGACAGATGAGTGTTTTAGATATAAAGTATGACTCACAAATTGAATATAAACCTGGAATGTTTTAAGGATTTCAATGTACTGACTAAAAGGACAAAGCCCAAAGCATCTCTCTGCTTTGTGTGACATCAGAAAACATGAAAAAACCCTGCAGCTTTCTTATTTTGCCCCAAATATGAATGCCATTGTAATGATTTTTTAAAAGACTAGGGTTATTATTCAAGGTAAGAAGATAAAAATAACATAAAAGATATGAAGTCATTGTGCTGTTATCTCTTGAAGGGTATTTCAGCTGACAGCGGGCAAGTTTAGATTCGATATCAGAGCTGACTCAACACTGCTGTCCCAGGCTGCTCCTAAAGCTCCAAGAGGCTGCTGGAAGGGAGGGCAGGGAGCAGCTCCAGGCACAGCCTCTGGAAGCTGAAGGAGGCAGCTGGAGTTTGTGTCAGAGCAGATCTGAGCTCTAACAGGACTGTATTGGTATCAGGGGGAGCCACAGTGCAAGGCAGGGATATGAAAACTGGGATCTGCACCAGTAATTGGTGATGAGAGTAAATTTAATCCACTGTGCTTGGAATGATGCTATGTGTTGACAAAAGGAAAATGTTAGGGATGAATAAACCCTGTATATATAGGTCTAAATGACATATGACTTATATTGGGCTAAATGACAAAAGACAAGAGAGAGAAGAATATGATAAATTTTGGCATTTCAGAGTTTTGCTTTTCATATTCTATATTTTGGATGTACAAAATATTTTGATTTGCTGTTCTGTATTTTATCATAGCCTTTTAAAAATAATGAACCTTTTCAGTACAAAATAATTTCCTAATGAATATTTTCAACTTGTTGTAAAAGTGAACAAATATTTCCTTCACTATTTCCTTAATATTTGGAAACTGTAATTCTGTAAAGAACTTTAAAAAAGGTAGTTTATTGATTTTCCTAGAAGGGAGTTTAGTTACTGTATTTCATGGTGGAAATGGAGTTTAGTCTGTAGCATTTGTTTTATTGCCAATATCTGTGCTTTTGTGCATTTGCAAAATACACATTCACCCACTCAGTATTTGAGCAACACAGTTATTGAAGGCTTATAAGCTTCCTGTAGCACCTTTATATTTTTCATTCTTTCAAGATATCTTCAGTGTCTTTGCCTAGATAAATTATATTTGTGACTCTTTGCTGAATGGTGGGCCATACCAGATATGAAGGCATGTTGCAAGTGGACAAGAACAGTAGTTTTTAACACAAAATTATTAAACAAGGACCTAATACTAGAAGATGCTGATTCAAAATATGCCCTGGCCTGCTGGAGAGCTTTGTTTGACTTCCCCATTTGCTACTGATGGGACAACTGTGCTTGGACATCTGCCAGAGTAGATATTCCAGAAAAAATACTTCATGGTTTAAAATATTTTCTTCTAACAGAAATAAAGCAATTTAAGTAAAAAACCCCACAAACCTATTTTTATTCTGGAGGAAGAGTGTTTTCAATGGGAGTAGCTAGTCTGGAATAGCTAAACTGCTAGTGTATGAAAGGAGCATGTGCTGATGGGTACTGCTACAGATTTAAATAAACCAAAACATTAAAAATTATATTAGCTGTTGAAAAGGACAGAGCCAAGATAGACACAAAGGAGGCAAGATAGCTAAATAAACTAAATATTTCAACAATAAAAGAGCAGAATATGTTTGGCCCTGTTCAGATTCAAAGGAGAGGTGAAGGTCTCAAGGAGCTTTTCTCTTGCAGATGTTCCTGTATTGCTTACAAGAAAGAAGAGAATAATCCAGAATAATCCAGTGTCAGCTAAAAAAGGACCCCTGAACAAGTTTATTTCCAGGATGGTTGGGTGCTCAGAGACCTGCACTGAGCTGACAGGTAAAAATGGCTCTTGCCATGAGAGCTCAGCTCCTGCTCTCTGAGCTCTGGCAGGGCACATGCAGCTCTGCAAGGCTGGGTGGCTCTGGACCCCACAGCTCCTTGGGGGCTCAGCCTTCAGAGGCACCCACATTCATCTGCAAGTGAATAAACTGAGCCTCAGAGTGCTGTGATTTTACTGACACATCCTTGGAGAGGCTAAAATATTGTCATTTCCAACTAAGAAAGGGAGCTTGCAAAAATATAGTGACAAGATTAAAGCAAATGGGGAGAAGCAAAATTCTTTTTTGCTGAATTTTCTGTCATCACTAAAATGAGAACATGTTGTTCTCACCATGCATTTGTTAGTGGGAGGATCTTCCTGTTCCCAATTTTTAAACAGTTATTTACACTTCACATGAGGAAAAGTCTGTTGGGCCTTTCTCTGCATTCAAAAGAACATATTAGGTGATATTTCATGTCTCTTTAGTATGTCCTTTGAGCTTTCTTGTTTGAAAAATGGAGTATGATAATGGTAATACAGAAATACCTGCCAGCATCCTCCTTTAAATTTAAACATCTATCTTATGCAAGGAAATGTAATTTTGGACCTGCAACTATCACACAGTGCAGATAATGCACCGGTCAAAATCACACTGGGTCTAGAAAAGGAGATTCACTGCAGTACCCTGATGATGATGATGGCAATGAGGCAGCAGTGATAAAAACCCTTTAATCTTAGCAACAAGGGAACCCATTTTTGCCAGGTACCCCTCTGTTCTCTCCTATTGTGCCCTGAAGCCAGATGCACATGTAATGATTTCAGTACATCACATCTTTCAGTTCATTGTGGGCCTGAGAACATAACACAAAAGGCCAGGAAAAGGTAATAATTTCAGTGTCAGTTTTCTGAAGGCACCATTAACTTGATTCTTTCATTGTGTATTTTAATGTACTTCAGGGCATATTTTCTCCCTTTGTTGTAATTCACATTCTCCTGTAGATGTCGATTATTTGAGACTTGAAGAAAATTTTGATTCTTTAAATGTTCCTTGCTAAACACACAGCATGTCCATCAGAGTGCACAGCTGCCTTGCCCTTGATTAGAGGACACACCCCTATGAAGAGTTTTAAAACCTGATGTTTTTCCTGCCTGTAGGTGATAAATGCACTTTCAGAGGCTGCTTCAAATAAGTGCTGTAAAAGAAATGTACAGGACTTCAGCAAAGATAGCACAGAGCTCATGCAGGAGAGTTAGAATGAACAGTCAGCTGGTCAAATGCAAAATGAGTTGGAAAAAACACAGATTCCAACTCATTTTGCATTTGACCAGCTGACTTCACATATGGTTGTTAAGAAGAACAGTAATTTTCTTCTTCCCAGTGGCTGTTAAGGAGTTGGTGAATGGAACACACCAGAAAGGTGTTCCATGGGCAGACTGCATGGATGCTGCTGGTTTGTGAAAATGACAACAGTGCTAGTTCAAGGAGTAGGTGGAAGCAAGCAGGGAAAACTTGCTTCTTAAGTTTTATTTATTTAATGGTGCACACCCACCTGTATTTAACCCAAACTCACACTAGTCCTCTATAAGTTAGTTAGTTGCAGTTCAGAGGGAACCACTACTAGGCCAATCATTCTATAGATGGTTGCCTTCAGATGCAACCAAAGGAGACACTATTGAGAAAGAAAGAATTTTCAACCTTTAAAAAGGTCATGCTCAGTTTAGGACTGTCAGGATGGTCTGGATGTCTTACCCACACTGCTTCACTTAAGTCTATGGGAATTTTCCTATCTAGCCTAGACAAAAGAGATAGTATTTAATTCTACACTAAATACCTCTGACAGTGAGTATTGCTTTAACAGAAATAAGAATGATTCCTTTGTCTTGGCACGCGTTGAAAACTGGGCTGGATGGCTAAGGAATTCATCATGTAGAATCTCTGTAGATAAGGCCAGATGATATAATGTTGTGCATAAAAGAAAGGAAATTAAAAAAAGAGAAGGCAAAAGAAATGTGTGAGGTTGCTCCTCCTTCCTTTCTGCTAAGTGGGTTGTGTCCACTGCTGCTAATGGAGGAAGCCCCAGGCTCCCTCTTAATTTATTTTTTTTTTCTCTCATCAGCATGTCTGTGTTTGGAAAACCAGTGGGGAGTGTGGAAATAGATGGGTGTGAAATTTTTCTTTATTCTAAATTGCAATTAGGACAGAAGAAAGAGTGTTTCTGGAATTCTTCAATCAGAGACAGTCTCTTTCTGTACAAGCATCTCTTTTTATTCACTTTCTCTTTGGTTTGTGTTTTTTTGGTCGGTTTGTTTGTTTTGTTTGTTTTTGTAACACTGCTCTATAAGCTCTGCATACTGATGTCTCTGGTCAGAATCACAGAATGTTCTGGGCTGGAAGGGACCCACAAGGACCATTGGGTCCAACTCCAAAGGGCGTGGTCTGTCCAGGGATTGAGCCCATGACCTTGGTGTTATTTGCTTTCAGTGTGCTCTGTATTTCAGTAATTCTATGCTTTATTTTATGCTTCTGCTGGATTGGAATAGGATAAATTCCTAGATTTGTCTGGCTTTTATTTTGCAGCCATCACTGCATTAGGAACTGTTGGGGATTCCTGCTCCCATCATTGTTTCAACAGCACTAAAAGGCAAAAACAAGGAGCGCTTGAGGAGAAAGTCAGAGATTCCACAGCTCAGCAGGGAGAGTCCAGCCAGAAGCCAGCTCTGTGCATTCTTCCTTGCAGGAAGGAGCAATGCCAGTTATTCCCAGTGCCAGAACAACTTTGCCTGGGAAATGAGAGAGGTAAAGGCTCCCTGGGGCTGCACTTCCTTCATCCCTGTGCCATGAAACTCAGGGAGTGCTGGTGTCTGTCCCTCTGCACTGCTCCTGCACAGCTGGCAAAGGCTGCTGGGCTGGAGCAGTTTCCATCTCCAGTTTCCATCTTTGGGGATGGCTGGTGGAAAGCAAAGCATCTTGCAGAGCACAGATTACTGCTGGGGTCTGGCCTTTGGTGAATACTAAGAAATGGGAGGAAGATTTTATTGGAAATAAAAAAAATCATGCCAGTGCTGGAGAAATATTGAGACCTGAGGTGATGGGAGAGACAGTAAGGTGTAAAACTCACAATATTTTGCTGGACTTTAAATAGGAAGTATATTTTACCACTTTAAATGCTTGTACTTCTAAAAAAACCCACTTTACGTGGTTTAAAAGATAAAAATCTTTTTCCATTATATAATGAAAACATAATTATATAATGAAAACATAATTATAAGTAGTGCTGTTGTTGTCTGCAACAAAAACACATTTAGAGAGTTTTGCTACTAGCATGTTTCTATTTTTGCTTTCAATATTTTCATTATTTCTGTGAAAGCTTCCTGATTGAACCTTCTTCTCTCAGAATTTTTACACATGAATTGCAGATCATTCTAATAAGCTATTTAATTACAGCTAGAGAAGCCTATTTAGAGCACTTCTGACTGTTAGAAACAAGTCCATGTGGGGAAAAATAAGAGGTAATTAGCTGTACATGAAAAATAGCTGCTGTCATTTTCCACTGACAGAAGGAAAGGAAAACAATTTCTACACCTCATAGCAAACGCACACTTGGACTGGAAAGGAGTGTTTGGCTCAGAGTCCATACCTTGAATTTATCTGAAATTTAACTAGTTTTACTACAGGTATTTGCTATGAAGATTTTGAAGGCCTTGATATTCTAACTTTCTAAATTCTTGTAGCAAGTCCATTATCATCTGGATAAAGAGTATCCCAGTTATATTAAATGGAGACGCTTTTTGTAAGAGGGTTGGGGAATATGAACAACAAGACACTGTCACTGCAGTGTGCTCTAACCCATGGAATAGTATATATATAAATAATAAACTAGTAAAAATAAATAATGAAAAAAATTAGTAAAATAATATAAATAAATAAATAAATAAATAATAAACTTGAGGAATCTTCAGGTCATCTCAGACTGAGAGCTCTTGCTGTGAATTTTCTTGTTGCAGCCCCAGAGAGCCTTTACCTCACTCATTTCCTGAAGTATATCTGGTGGCTGAATGCCTGCATGCTCTGGAAGCAAACCCTGGAGCAAGGAAATTCTTACTGCAATCATCTGCCCAAACTGTGGCAGAAGGAGCCAGTGCTTGAGGACAGCTGCTGGAGTGCAGTTGGCATCCCAGGATGGGAGTTCCTGGTGAGGAACAGGAACAGGTCAGGTGTGGGCTGCAGACCTCTCCAGGACACCCTGCCAAATGCACTTTGGAAATCTCAACTAAATGTGCAGTTTCTGGCTCCTGTTCAAGGTTAGCTAAGGAAAATGGGATTGTGTATTTGTGTTCCTAGCTCTTCTCTGCTGTTTTAGGTCTACATCCAGGGGAGTGTAAGGGACAAAGTCATTATAATTTCTCTAAGTCTATAAATACGTGGTTTGAAAGGTAGCAATGCTCTGTTTTGAAAACTTTTTATACCACATTTAAAAAAAAATAGGCACAGAACAGTTTACTCTGCTTTTTGTCCCCTTTAATTCCCTCATATCTAGCAATGGTTTTTTATCATCATCATGTTTATTGTGTTAAGTCTGTGATAGCTATTACTGTTTAGTGCAATTTATTTTTGTGTAGCATCTAAATATTGTTCCCTACTAATTCAGTATTTTGTTTTCTTAAATATTTATTTGTAGAGGCACTGGAGATACAGTGGGCTGTGACAAAATGGAACAGCTGTCTGTGGACTACACTGGGTCAGATACCACTACTTTACAGTGATCCCTGTCCAATGCATGGAGAACCTTTGGGAGGAGTTTCTCTGCTACAGGCCAACGTTGGTCACCTTTCATTTGCAAATATCAAGGTAAGGAACCAAGCAAATACATGGATACTTGTGTTCAAGCCTGTTTTCTCCTTTGATAATTTGTGCATGGCTTATGATTATGTGTTTGCTGTACAGCTCTGGGATTCCCTGCTGGACTCTGCCCCAAGCACTGGCCAAGGGCCCACTGGCTCCAAACCAGTTCTCTGCATAGAAGGGTTTGCTCCTGGCTCCTTCACAGGCAGAATTCAGTTTAGATTGCCTGAATCCACCAATAAAACTTGGATTCACCACACAGCACCAGCACCTCTGGGCACTTTTTCCCTTGTGGCAATTTTTCATCTTGATACTGATTGTGAAATCTGAATTTCCAGGAAAGATCGTTCATCTTAAATCAGGAATTAACAATAGTGTGCAAGCACTTTTCAGAAAACTGGCTTTAATTTTTTTTTGTATTTGTAGTTAAGCTTCAAAGGAATTAGCAATAATCATATGATCTTTTCTCTTTGTAAGAGTTTTTATTTAGAGTGGTGAATCTTGTTGAGGGGAAGAAAACTTTGAAGTAGTCATTAGAAGTAGTGGCTGAAAATGTATTTAATATTTAGGGGGCAGTGATAAAACTCAGTTTAATTTAAAAAGAATCTTGTATTTCATTTGCCTCAAATGAAGTGTGAACTCCATGTGGATAAATTGGAGTTGTTCATTTAGGGAGTATGGTTTAAAAGATGTTAAAGAGCTCCAGCTACAGGGTGATTGATAGATAATTGTTACTATAAACAGGGGTCTGTCACTGCTGCACTTGCAGTCAGACTCACTTTGGACTGGATTTCTAGTTCAAAATGAATTTCGTATTTTCTTGGCAAATGGATGTTCAGAGTCAGATAATTTTCAAAGCTAAAACTTTGGTTTAGAACTGTGACTTTAATGGTGACTGCCACAACAAGGATGTGCAAGATATGCTATTGGAGTAATTGGAATATTTTCAAAGGCTGTAATCTTGGTATCTTGCAGAGAGTGGAACAGAATTCTGTGCCAATATTGATCGAATTCTGGTAAGCTTGTTTTAATTATTGTGAGGCTACTTGTGTATAAGGACACTTAGTTTTTTAAAATTATATAGAAAGTGTAAGGATCACAGTTTAGCCTGAGGGGGTTAGGATGCTGGGTTTCATTTTGCTTTTTAATTGCTATTGGGAACCTGCATATACTGCACTGGAAAATGCTACTGTAACTGTCATTTATGTTCCTACATTTATGTTTCTACTGCCATGTGAGTTACAATAAAATGTTGTAAGGAGCAGCTTTTGGATTTGGGGAATTGGATTTACTTCTTCTCTACAGTTAATTGCATTACAGTACACAATAATTGTTAAATGGACCGGTTTCAACTCTGTACCTACAGAGAATCAGTAAGGGGGAATATTGGTAGAGAACTGAGGGAACAGACATAACTTAGAGTCTGTAACAATTTCCACTGCCTGAAATTTGGTCCCAGGAACTGGAAATCAAAAAAACCTACCTGCAATTACAGGTTGCTGCTTAGAAGTCGTGAAGAGAGGCAGGATATTGTGCATTTTTTGGATGGATATTGGCACACTTTAAATAGGGATAACAGGTAGACAGCAGTATTAACACCCAGTATTTAAGATCTCCATGTGTTGTTAAATATTCCTTGGGGTTTTTATTTGAGCTCAGGTTTGCTTATCTAGCTCCTCCTCAGCTGAGGGGCTGAAGAAGACAGATACACTCAATTTAATCTCTGCTGTTAGTTCCTGATGAAACAGACATTTTGGCTTAAGGTAAGTAAGTATTAACAACTTTTTATTAAAAGGTGGATTCAGAAGACAAGAAATAGGGATATTAAACTTTCAGGTAAATAATTTTATGTCCAGTCATCTTATATTATCTGTACAAACTTCCTCCAGAAATTCAGCACTCTAGTATTAAATATAAGTATTGAAAAACACTTAAAACCAGCATTGTTAGTAACTCTATGTAATTATTTTCTCCCTGGGTTAATATTTAACCAGCACAGAGTTAAGACATCTGTGAAAGCCAATTTAGATCAGCTTTGTTATATTACAGCACAAGAGAGATGAATAAATTGAGTAATATTTTATTGATCAGAAACAATACTTTTCTCAGCAATTAAAATGCATGATTCATATGAACAAGGTGAAAATGAAACAACCAAAAAAAATAACTTCACATTTTTTCCATTTTCTTCTTAGTGTAAGCAATAAATACAATGCCATAGCTTCTATTAATCTTATTTACATAGTACAATAAATGAATGTTGCCTGGTTGCCAGCCCAAATGTTTCTTGACATCAAAAGGAGTACATGTTGCAGCATTTCTACAGCCAAATACTCTTGTAGATCACCACCATGAAAAACTGAATAACATAAATGCCAACATTAAAAAACAAACGGAGGGACCCTGCAATGCAGCCATTTATTAATCGAAGACAGTAGCATTAAAAATAGACATTTCTCTCATTGAATCATAACATGCTGGTGTTACAGATAAAAAATGTAAGACAACTATTGCTGTAGCCCCTGTAGATTGATACAATAAATCCTCCGTAAATAAACAAAAAAAGAAACAGCAAATAACAGGTAATAAACAAATAATAATCTGCATGTTCAAAGGAATCTCACAGCCCCACCAAAAGAGAGTTTACTTCCATCCCAGAGAAGACAGCTATGGACTACAACATTCTGTAGAGAGAGACATGAGAAATCAGCATAAAAATTTGATTTTAACTTACAGTGACAGAAAAACATTTTAAGAATCAGACTCTTCTCTTAGCTATGTAGAAACTGAAAAAAGGTGAGGTAGGAAGACAAAATAAGGAATTGGTATTTTCCAATGTAAATTAGAAAACAGATTATCTAACCTCAGCAGGAGAGGGGAAATACAGCTCTGCTATACCATGCGACCCTTCACAGCCAGAAAGATTTTCTTGCACATCCAGCTGGCTGTGTTTCTTTTCCAAAGTGAAGATGGAGAAGTGTGTGCCTAGAAGGAAGCTGTGATTGTCCACCTAGAATTAGGGAAATTTCCAAATAAAAACAATTTTCCCTCCTAAATTATAATTACACATTTCTTTAATAGAAATATATATTAAATGACAAAATCTGTAGCCTGTTAAATTTGAACTGTCTCTCTGAGATTGAAGCTTAATTAAAGTCTAATACTGTATCAAACGATAAACCAACATCTATGTGTTAATTACAGCAACAATCCACCAGGTACCATGAAATAATTGTCTAATAATGTGCCATAAATGGTTTACAGCACATTTAAATGGACAGACACCTGTCTGGCCTTTGAGTCTCAGTGGTACCTGCAGATTGTGCAAAGGGAACTCAAGACAGATTTATACCAGCTGATGATCTGGTCCCACAAATGTAAAGCTGGAGCAGGGATTCTCTGCACCACTGATATCTTCAGAAGATGGCACAAATGTTAAGTAACACTACAAAGATCAGCAAGCAGAGTTGTAAATAACCTCTAGTCGTGTTGTAGTCATGTTGTAGCAGACATTGTTACTGTCACTCTTAACAGTTAAGAGACTGACATCTGATTGCCAGATCTCACGCTACTCTACATGATCCAACAGATTCTTCAAATCATCCCCATCAACTGACCAGACAGCCTTGCAGTAAAGGAGAAACCTTCATTTGTGCATCCTAGCTGAAATTCTATATTGTGAAACGATATCATTAATAAAACACTTCCTATGTTCAATCTCCACACAAAAGAACTGTAAAAAAAACCTAAAGAAAGGTGCAAGTGGTAGGACCTTGCCACGTCCTCCTAATGTTTTCTTTTTAAGTACAAAGTATTAAACACTTTACGAAGTCACAAAGTAATAAACACTGAAAATTACCTTGACACTACTGAAGCATAGAGAAAAGTTACTGACAAAAATGTTTAAATGTCAAAGTCAAGGTGGCTTGTATACAATAATTTTGTATGCAAAATTATTTCTAACTGGTCTCAGAGAGAACTGTCTTCCAATTTTTTGACTGGACTACATGCATCAGAAATATGCTCATTAGCAAAATAGTCTGTTACAGTTCCAGCATCTACTTTTTCTTCTGCCTAATTTTGGTTTTTCAAGTAGACTTATCTGCAAATGAAATGCATAAAATTTTTTCTTACATTTTTCCTTTTCAGTGAACTCACCTCGTTTCATGCCCTCATTCTTGAGCATTTTTATTTCACTTAACAAAGCTACTATTCCTTTAAAGCATAAAGATTAAGAAAAATATAAGTTTCTCTAAAGATACATTTTCTCAAGACCTTCCTGACAACCTCCTAGTTTTCAGTGAGACCTTTATGCACCAGCAGAACCAAAGAAACAACATATAAATTTCTGTTCTTAGCTAATTAACTGAGACAGAGATTCAGATTCAACCAATCCAAAATAATATTGAAATTCTCAATCCATAAAGTTTTGAACCTTTGTAATACAAAACTTATACTGGATTTTCCAGATAATGAGAATAACTAACATTAGTTTGCTTGGTTGGTCTGAGTCTTATACTGGCTTTAAAGGTAGTATAACATGTGCACTGTGCTCAGTCTTGCCCGCTCACCTCAGACAGCAAAAACAGCCACAAAATTAACCAAAACTTTTCCCCAAGAATGAAGGAATAAGTTATCAAGCATATGGCCAGGGAAATACATAAAAGTAAAATCAGAACAATGCCACAAGGAATTCTGTACATGATCTTCTCCAGTTGAGTAAATTCCTTAAGAACACAGTGAAGTTCCACCAGCTGCAGTTACTACGAGTGTCTGGAGGGACTTACAGTGACTCAGGTTACTCCTTGCTCTGGCAGTGAGGCCTCATCAGTATTGTCTTTGTTAAATCCAGAAGAAACTTCCATACAATGCAGGAGAAGGAGACACTTCTGAATATCCTGAAATAGCTTCAATAAAATTTCTCAAATCTTGGTGCAAGATAGTACATTGCAGTACAGAAGTACATGAAGGCTCACACTGGAAGTGGTGTCTCTGTGCTTGGTGTAAAACAGTGGGAAGAAAACAAACTGGCCAAACCAAAGCAAAACATCAATCTCTTTAACCAAAACAGCAGTATCTATCTTTGAATCTATTACCTCAGACTGCCTGTCAGGATTTTTGACAGCCAAATGAATACTGGACCAAAAAAAGAACCTGGAAAACTTCTTGTTATTGCACCTACTTAAACCATTTTGCTTTGTTCTATTTTAGGTTGAATTAAGACAACAGAGTACGGTATTTACACTCTAATATTCTATAGGCAAAAGAAGTGGCTTCAACACAGCACAGTCTTATACAAACTTCCAAGAAAATAAGAAATCCTTCATTGATTCCCTTTGTACAAAAATTTGCCAACTTTGTCTACACAGTAGAAACTGAAGAGGCAAAGTTTGTATCCTTGTATAAATGCACATACATACATAGATATATATGCACAGATGTCCATACTGGATAGATACACAAACACAAACAGCAGTATATATGCACGTGTGTATATACACACACACACACATACACACGAGAAACGTGTCGGTTTAGGAGAAGAACATACCCCAAGGTAGCTGAGATCTTCTGGCCATGAAGTCACTGGATCAGCTGTGGATGGGCACAGGGCGTGGGGCAGGGGGCAGCCCCTCAGCCATAGAGCTTCTCAGTCTTGAGAGCCACGCTGTCCATGTCGTGGTAGCCCTTTCCATTGAGGTGCTCGCCGGCGCAGTCGTGGCCGTAGCCGTAGCCCTGCACGTCGCTGATGGTGGACACGGTGTAGGAGGCCGTGCGCATGGCGTCCGAGTGGCTGAAGCTGTGCTCAAACTGGATCTTGTACTGGTTCCAGTGCCTCCTCAGCACTGCCTGCACCTGTGCCCACAGAGAAAGCAAAATGCACGTAAACCACGGCTCAGGGGCTTCGTTGTTTGTCTCTTCATTCTGTGTCTCAGCAAATGGGGCAGCAAGGCCCAGAAATCCTGGGCAAGGATACCCACCTACAGGCCATTTAGTACTTGAGGCTAAAAGTTTTGAATTCTGAATTGTTCACCACTTAGCATCATTTTTCAGCAAATTTGGTGGGAAGTAATAGCACTTTACAATTGTAGTGTACCAGCTGCTCAGGAAAAGCACAGGTTACAGGAGGAACAGCAGCGACACAACTTTCTGCATCCTCCCCTGTGAGCTGCCTTCCAGTGTAGGACAGATCAGAAACAGAGGTTAAAAAGCTAATTTTTGTTCATCCTTATTTTCAAAAGCCTACATCCTCAGCATTTGTAAATCCATTTACTCTCAAAAACCATAATTTACTGTAATCATTACATGATTTTAGCTCAAGTCAGTTTTTCCAATATCTGGCCGTACCTTAAGCAAATGACAAGAAGGACAAATTCCTGAACTGCACATTTCTAGCAGAGTTAAAAATAAAGCTGATAAAATAGCTGAAGGCCCCACTGGTTTACATGTCTGCACTGAAAGGATGTGATGTTTGTCACGGCCTTCCTCCCCTCCAGTATGGTTAAACACCTGTGCAGAGTGGAGCCATGAAGTGTAACATTCATGAAATTCCCACAGAATTAGTCTCTCAGGGCAGTTGCCAAGTGGGGAATGCTAACAATGGTAACAGCTCCTGTTGTTGCTTTTTCAAACATTTTTCTACTTTAAAAAAAACTGCCTACAGGTCATGAATATTTAATTTCCTTTTCATCCAAACTTTGTACAGAAAGCAGTCCTATCTGCTAACCAGTGAACAGTGACTGCTCCAATTAATTGTTTATATTGTGGGTAAATATTTTTAGGATTTTCCATATGTCTTCAGGGTTTATGTTTGCTTTCCATTTCCCTCACACAATGGTTCCTTTTGTCTAATTTTACTCTGGCTTTAATAATGAAAAATAAAAATAAATACAAGAAAAGGGATGTAGTTTTTAGACTTCCTGCAGTCTGGTATCAGAAACCTCTGTTTAAAGGACAACTTCGTATTTCTCAAATCCTTCACAAGGAGATGTTAGAGCAAGGAAAGAAGTATCAACCAAGTAACATAGATTAGCATTTTAGAGCAAAGGAAGTGCTTTGTTACTGTTCACAAAACCTTTCTAATCCACTCTAAACATCTAAACGCAAATTTTCAAACACTGAGAAATCAATTATCTTAACAATTTTGAGTTTCAGACCTTACTGATTTTCATATAAAAATTGTGCACTTCTTCAGAGCCTAAAGGGTGAGTACTTGATTCAGCAAGGAAGTTTTTGATTAATCATTATATGCATTGCATGGAACCATAGAATAGAGCAAATACAGAACCTTAAGTCTTTGCACAATTTGAATCCATCTCCTGTAATCTATCATAAAGCCAAGACAAGGAGCATATTCAAAATTCCAGCTTTTCCAAGAGGGAAGCTTGGAATTTAGTTTGGAATCAATCAATCTGCGTTCATCACTAAGATATGTGATATTTGTTCTCCTTTCACAGTCAGTTATTTCAATAAGCTCAGAGTTTGAACGTAGACACACATGCAAAAAATTACACATTGAGCAATTTTCACTTTAGACAAGACAGGCTGGAGGTGGGGAAAATGCCAGCAACTGGAAATAAATGGCTTAACAAGGTCAAAAAAGTCTCTTGGCAGAGCTGGGAGATTAACTAGGCTTGCCAAGCTACACACTCCACTCCTCTCCTCTCCCACACTTCTCCTGGTTCCTTCAGTGACAATTGTCCATCTTATTTTTGCTTGTTAATAGCATTTGTTAACCAATCCTAAAGGTTTCCATAGCTCCTGAGAGCCACCAGCATCCCTGCAACACAAGTGTCTTGGGGCTAGTGCCAGGGGAAAGCAGTCCAGCTGCCCCATGCCAGGGACAGAGCTATAAAAGGGTTTCCTGCCTGGGCAAAGAGCATTTCCTCCCTGCCTGCCCCAGTGCCCATCATGCTCTCTCCATGCATTTCTGACTGAGCCACTATTCCTGGCATTCTTCCCAAAGCCTCTCCATAACTGCTGAATCAGGACTGCACCCCTGTCCTGCTGTGTGTCTCTTCTTGGAGGGTTTTATATCCTTTCATCTGTTGTGAGTGGCTTTCAGTCTTCTCTAACCTTCCAATCATTTATAGAAAATAATGGGAAAAACCAATTACGCTCTGTTTAACAATGTGTGTCTGCCCACTAAGTGAGAACAGAGCTTTCACCACTTTCTCCTCAGCTTTGAGCAGTGGCATGGAGCTGTAAATTCAGCTCAGGAGGGGCAGAACTTGGTAAATTTGTTACAAGAAAGTATATTAAGGAAAGCATTGAATGAAAAAACATTATGATAATATAATTGTGTTTCTCAGTCATTAACAGAGATGCTGGTCCCAGCCAGAAGAGTCTTGTCTTGTCTTGTCTTTCTTTCTCACCTTATAACTTAATAATGGCTGGATTTGATGAGTTTGCAGGAAGGACTCCTTCCATTCAGCCCTATAACACTGGTAGCTTGATGCTGGATACCAGACAAATTAAACAGCTCAGTAGCCAACCAGGAGAAAAAAAACAAAGCAAACCACAACACAGCCTCATCTATCTCATCTATTGTACAACAGATTGTGTAACCTTGCAAACCTGAGACTATGATATTCATGGCAACGTTTCTGTGAGCAGTGAAATGAAGGGAAAAAAGCAAACAAACCCCTCAAGGCTTACACAGATCAAATAGGTCATTACAGCACCTGCTATAAAAATTTCAACAGGAATCTTCCTACTGGTTTATCAGAGATCTGGGACAAGCTTCTGCTCTGAGCACAGCCTGTATGAGCCCAAAAGCCACTCCAGGCCACCTGAAGCTGGCAAACCTGATGTGCTGTGAGCAGACTGGCTGTGAGTGTCCTTGGGGAAGCCCTGCCACAGAGCATCCAAGCTGAAGGGCTTGCACATCCACCCTGGCTGGAGGAGCTCTGTGGCCAGCAGCTGCAGTGCCTGCAAGAACTGGATTTGACAGGCCATCCCTGGCTGCTCTGCTCAGCAAACGAGATGTTCCCTGGCTGCAGTCAGCAGCACATACCAGCTATTTTTCTTACACTTCTTAATTCATCTTCACTGAAGTTCTATCTTAGCAGATCACTTTCTTTCACTTTTTAGCCAGAAGTGTCTTGCTTGAACAGGATTTGGCTCCTGATATGTGGTACACACTAAAATGTACAGTAACAGGCTAAGACTTAGAAAGAAACTAGTGCTTTTAGCAATTTGTAATTGCTAATACCCCCAGCCTGCAGCCTCACTTGCTGGGGCTGGAACCTTTTAGGAGAAAAAGGAAAGACATTTTTTCTGTGCTGGGCATTTTTCCCTACCTACATTCTCCCTCTTTGCATTTCTTTTACTGATACAGTTGTTTATAAAGCACTAAGTTCTTTCTTGAGCAAGGTGTACTGAAAATAATTTTTAAAAAGGCAAATGGTGGTCACTGAAGCACTGAACCCAAAAGTGGTTTAAAAAGGATAAATTTCCACTCTCTAGAGAGCAAATACAGACATCTATGTTTAACTAAGTCAAGGTCTATGGTCTAAAAATTGAACTCCTAAATTAATAAATGTTAAAATACCTCCATCCTCCTTTAAATATTATTCTGCCAGTAGATATTCAAGCAGTGATTCACTTATTAGCAGGAGTTGTGGAAGAGCTCATCTTTTACCACTGATGAGCCCATGGTGAATTAAGGGCATGACTCAGGTTTGGTTTTTCTTACACAGCAGAAAAGGATATGTTAAAAAATATGAGTTTGTAACAATGAAATATTAACAGCTACAGGAATAGATTCCAAAATCAATCATAATTTAAAATTAAAAACAGCCTTGGAAGAGGCACAAGGATGAAGACAGAACTGAGCAGTGGACAGTATTTTTTCATAAAAACTCCAGAAATTCCACAGTTTTCCACCCCTCCTCCTTAATTTTCTGCTGGACAGAAAAATCTGATTTTTTTCCAAATATCTGTTTTTAGAATGCATTCTGAACTATACCATGGCATTGTGAAGGCATCCTGAGCTTTCTGCTCTGTACAAGGGAAAGAGTGTCAATGAGTGAGATGTCAATGCAGAGTGAGGGCAAGTGATCAGATCCAATCCAGAACACTTAATGATGTTCTTGTTTGGAAATAAATGTATCAGTAGAGACTTGAACCCGCATCAGCTCTATGGCAAAATCAGATCAAGGCCCCTACCCCAGACAAAGCCTTTCTTCATCTTTTCTGGCTCCTTGGCAAAAAATAAAATCAGTGAGACTCATGCATTTGGGTGGGGGGACACACAACAAAGACACACAAATAAACCTTCAAAGCCCATAGTAGTTTCATTGCAATTCTGTCAGCTTTGGACTTGGGAAGAGAAGGAAGGCCAATCTACACTAGTCAATTCTAGCATTAATGAAATATTTACCTTTGAGTAAAAATTACTCCCCAATAACACTACAGAAACACACTGACACAATTTTAGATAAAAATACCCTATTCAGTCTGAGGAAAACATCTGGTTACTCCCAACTTTCTGTTTACAGCCTACACTGTAACCACACTAAATGTAGAACAAATGAGCAAACAGATGTGTAGGAATAACTATAGCATTGTAATTGTTCCTCTGCCAAAAGTGCTGGCAAATTACCAGTTAGTTTTTTGCTGGGGGTAGTTCTGTTCATTTGTTTTGGGGTTGCTGGGATTTTTTTTTTTGCAAGCAAGAGCAACATCAACAATTTCAGATATATTTTTTTAGCCTTCCTACTACTTTGATCTCTGACACTAAGCCTCTGAAAGTGTAGTCTCTACAGCCTGGGGCAAGAGTTTCCACATGAAAGTCACCCTGTGCCCTCCAGGGACCTTGAGCTAGCCAAGATAACAGCAAAGCTTGTTAGCTTCAACAGGATCGATACCATCTATTGCTGACACCTGGCACAATCCTCTAATGTCAGAATGAGCTCTGTCCTTGGAACTGGCTGATCATGGTGCCTTAAACATGCACTTGTGACCCACACAAATTCCTGCCCCAAGTGCACCAAGCTGTTAAGGTCTGACTGTTGGAATGCTGCTTTTCACTTGTGCTAAAAAACACTTTTCCAAACCTCAGCCTAAAATTCTCCCAGGGAGCCTCATAAAACAGTCCCAGACTCATAGAAGGAGTTTGGTTGGAAGAGACTTTAGTGACCATCCAATTCCAGCCCCCTGCCATGGGGTGCAGCCATAGCCCAGCCCAGCAACACCTGTGCAGTGTGGTCCTGTTCCTGCTACAGAGGGACCGAGCAGTGATTCTCCAGGATAACATCTTGCACAGCTTCCAACACAGACAAAAAAACCTTCTGGGTGTTGAACTGCTTTTCAGTGTTATGAAATTTATCTGGAATTTATATCAAAGTGACAACTCTCTTCAATTTCTTAATCAAGACAAATGTGTATAGCTCAGCACCCAAGAATCAGTCCTAACACACTTAATGGTGCCATTAATGATCCCACAGTCCTTTCCAAGCTCTGCTTTTGGCATCCTGATACCTTGTTTTCTTCTTTTAATTTAGACAAATTTAGACATAAAATTAAAAACCAGGAAGAAAATATTACCACCTCCTTAATTGCTGAAACAAAAGCATATAAAAAAGAAAAATTATTATAGATATAGTAAAAGTTGTTACTCTACCTCGCCATTGAAGAAGCAGAAGATTGTAGCCACCAGTAGACCCTGTAAAATAAAAACAAAGATTCTGCCTTAACTCATATGCATGTAGGCTATTTCAGGTGTGAGATAATTAAAGGTTTGTGATACAATTTCAGATATAGATGGCACAGAAAATGCAGGACAAATCTAAACATGATGAACTAGTTCTACAAATAGACCACTAAAAACATGGGGCCATCTTTCTGCCACGACGTTTCCTTTGAAAATTGGAAGGTAAGTAAATGAACATGCAGCATACTGAAAAATCAAAAACTATGGATGAAGATCTTTAAAAACTCCAATACACTACTATTTCTCTTGATTTGCTTGCTGTGCCAGCTGCTCTGAGCTGAGGGAGGCAGGGCTGCCTGCTGTCCCCACCTGGTAGTGCATGAGGATGTGCATGACGTAGTCGTACACCTCCTCTGCGATCCTGCCCTCGGGCCGCCACGGGAACAGCACAAACTCGATGCCAAGGAGAGGGACAAGAATCAGGGTGGCTCTCACTGCCTTCATGTACAGGTTGGACTCAGCCTTGTGGGTGTCTTTCAGCTTGGTTATGAGAACACGAACGATGTTCAGCAGGAAGAAAAGGTTCACCTGTCAGAAAAGGAAATGACACTGAGAAAGAGGTCTGGAAAATAATCCCACACACTGACTTGTGAGACTGGAAACCAGACAACACAAACTCACACTGCTTGTATAATCACCCTGGGATTACACAAGAGATATCAGAGGAACATCTTTGAAAATACCTTAAAGTAACTGAGATGTGGCTCAAAATTCCACTATCCACACCCATTCCTCAAACTCTCTAAGCAAAGTACCTGCCAGTGGTAATAACCCACACACCTTTCTCTCTGCTGCCAGTAACAGTGCATGGGTAAAGGACTGATTCTTTTCTAGCTGGTCAAGAGAGAGGAAGATGCTTTTCCCTCCTTGCATTTAAATATGGTTCTTCAAAGCCCTACTTTTTATTTTTCAAACATGAATTTGGTAAACTTCAAGAGAAGGTAAAATCTGAATAATAATAAAAAAATCATCAAAATGCTGCTACAAGGAGCTGTATATTCCTCTGGACAAACAGTACATTTGGCATTCTTACAGTAGCCAATGGTTGGATCTTTTATTCTTTCAGCAGAGCTGCCAATGGGGCAAGCACTGAGATGATGCTCCATGTCATTCCCTTGCACTACTGAAATTGTTTATTTCCATAGTTACTAAGGCTTTCTTTTGTTAGAAATGGTATATCTCTGTTTTTTTTCCAGGTTTGACCAGGAAAAATAATCCCAAACTGTCATTGTGAGCAAACACAAAACTGATACACGGATATGTGTATGGATACAGACACACACAGGTATGTGCATGGATACACACACACAGGGATGTGCATGGATACACACGCACACAGGTATGTGTATGGATACAGACACACACAGGTATGTGCATGGATACACACACACAGGGATGTGCATGGATACACACACACACAGGTATGTGTATGGATACACACACACAGGGATGTGCATGGATACACACACACAGGGATGTGCATGGATACACACACACACAGGGATGTGCATGGATACACACACACACAGGGATGTGCATGGATACACACACACACAGGGATGTGCATGGATACACACACACAGGGATGTGCATGGATACACACACACACAGGTATGTGCATGGATACACACACACACAGGGATGTGCATGGATACACACACACACAGGGATGTGCATGGATACACACACACAGGGATGTGCATGGATACACACACACACAGGTATGTGCATGGATACACACACACACAGGGATGTGCATGGATACACACACACACAGGGATGTGCATGGATACACACACACAGGGATGTGCATGGATACACACACACACAGGTATGTGCATGGATACACACACAGGGATGTGCATGGATACACACACACAGGGATGTGTATGGATAAACACACACACAGGTATGTGCATGGATACACACACAGGGATGTGCATGGATACACACACACAGGGATGTGTATGGATAAACACACACACAGGTATGTGCATGGATACACACACACACAGGTATGTGCATGGATACACACACAGGGATGTGCATGGATACACACACACAGGGATGTGCATGGATACACACACACACAGGTATGTGCATGGATACACACACACACAGGGATGTGCATGGATACACACACACACAGGGATGTGCATGGATACACACACACACAGGTATGTGCATGGATACACACACACACAGGTATGTGCATGGATACACACACAGGGATGTGCATGGATACACACACACAGGGATGTGTATGGATAAACACACACACAGGTATGTGCATGGATACACACACAGGGATGTGCATGGATACACACACACAGGGATGTGTATGGATAAACACACACACAGGTATGTGCATGGATACACACACACACAGGTATGTGCATGGATACACACACAGGGATGTGCATGGATACACACACAGGGATGTGCATGGATACACACACACAGGGATGTGCATGGATACACACACACACAGGTATGTGCATGGATACACACACAGGGATGTGCATGGATACACACACACAGGGATGTGTATGGATAAACACACACACAGGTATGTGCATGGATACACACACAGGGATGTGCATGGATACACACACACAGGTATGTGCATGGATACACACACAGGGATGTGCATGGATACACACACACAGGGATGTGTATGGATAAACACACACACAGGTATGTGCATGGATACACACACACACAGGTATGTGCATGGATACACACACAGGGATGTGCATGGATACACACACAGGGATGTGCATGGATACACACACACAGGGATGTGCATGGATACACACGCACACAGGTATGTGCATGGATACACACACAGGGATGTGCATGGATACACACACAGGGATGTGCATGGATACACGCACACAGGTATGTGCATGGATACACACACAGGGATGTGCATGGATACACACACAGGGATGTGCATGGATACACACACACAGGGATGTGCATGGATACACACACACACAGGTATGTGCATGGATACACACACAGGGATGTGCATGGATACACACACAGGGATGTGCATGGATACACACACACAGGTATGTGCATGGATACACACACAGGGATGTGCATGGATACACACACACAGGGATGTGTATGGATAAACACACACACAGGTATGTGCATGGATACACACACACACAGGTATGTGCATGGATACACACACAGGGATGTGCATGGATACACACACACAGGGATGTGCATGGATACACACACACAGGGATGTGTATGGATACACACACAGGGATGTGCATGGATACACACACACACAGGGATGTGCATGGATACACACACACAGGTATGTGCATGGATACACACACACACAGGTATGTGCATGGATACACACACACACAGGGATGTGCGTGAATACACACACAGGTATGTGCATGGATACACACACACACAGGGATGTGCATGGATACACACACACACACAGGGATGTGCGTGAATACACACACAGGTATGTGCATGGATACACACACAGGGATGTGCATGGATACACACACACACAGGTATGTGCATGGATACACACACACACAGGGATGTGCGTGAATACACACACAGGGATGTGCATGGATACACACACACACAGGGATGTGCATGGATACACACACACAGGTATGTGCATGGATACACACACACAGGGATGTGTATGGATACACACACACAGGGATGTGCATGGATACACACGCACACAGGTATGTGCATGGATACACACACACACAGGGATGTGCATGGATACACACACACAGGTATGTGCATGGATACACACACACACACAGGGATGTGCATGGATACACACACACAGGGATGTGCATGGATACACACACACAGGGATGTGCATGGATACACACACACACAGGTATGTGCATGGATACACACACAGGGATGTGCATGGATACACACACACAGGGATGTGTATGGATAAACACACACACAGGTATGTGCATGGATACACACACAGGGATGTGCATGGATACACACACACAGGGATGTGTATGGATAAACACACACACAGGTATGTGCATGGATACACACACACACAGGTATGTGCATGGATACACACACAGGGATGTGCATGGATACACACACAGGGATGTGCATGGATACACACACACAGGGATGTGTATGGATACACACACAGGGATGTGCATGGATACACACACACACAGGGATGTGCATGGATACACACACACAGGTATGTGCATGGATACACACACACACAGGTATGTGCATGGATACACACACACACAGGGATGTGCATGGATACACACACACACACAGGGATGTGCATGGATACACACACACACAGGTATGTGCATGGATACACACACACACAGGGATGTGCGTGAATACACACACAGGGATGTGCATGGATACACACACACACAGGGATGTGCATGGATACACACACACAGGTATGTGCATGGATACACACACACAGGGATGTGTATGGATACACACACACACAGGGATGTGCGTGAATACACACACAGGTATGTGCATGGATACACACACACACAGGGATGTGCGTGAATACACACACAGGTATGTGCATGGATACACACACACACAGGGATGTGTATGGATACACACACACACAGGGATGTGCGTGAATACACACACAGGTATGTGCATGGATACACACACACACAGGGATGTGCATGGATACACACACACACAGGGATGTGCATGGATACACACACACACAGGTATGTGCATGGATACACACACACACAGGGATGTGCGTGAATACACACACAGGGATGTGCATGGATACACACACAGGGATGTGCATGGATACACACACACACACAGGGATGTGCATGGATACACACACACACAGGGATGTGCATGGATACACACACAGGGATGTGCATGGATACACACACACACAGGGATGTGTATGGATACACACACAGGTATGTGTATGGATACACACACAGGGATGTGCATGGATACACACACAGGGATGTGCATGGATACACACGCACACAGGTATGTGTATGGATACACACACAGGTATGTGTATGGATACACACACACACAGGGATGTGCATGGATACACACACACAGGTATGTGTATGGATACACACACACACAGGGATGTGCATGGATACACACACACACACAGGAATGTGCATGGATACACACACACACAGGGATGTGTATGGATACACACACAGGGATGTGCATGGATACACACACACACGGGTATGTGCATGGATACACACACACAGGTATGTGTATGGATACACACACACACACAGGGATGTGCATGGATACACACACACAGGGATGTGTATGGATACACACACACACAGGTATGTGCATGGATACACACACACACACAGGGATGTGCATGGATACACACACACACACAGGGATGTGCATGGATACACACACAGGGATGTGCATGGATACACACAAACCCCCAGGGATGAGGAACCAGAGCCCCAGCAGCCCTGGGGATGATCCCAGCCCACCCTTACCTCCTGTGCAGCCCCTGGTGGGAGCTGCAGGCAATGAGACCCTGGGAGCTGAGCCAGTCCCTGTCCTTGTCCCAGGCTCAGACAGGACAGAGGTGCTCTGGGAAGCTGCTATGGAAGGGACAGAGGCTCTGCTCCCATCTCTGCCTCCACAGGACTGTCTGCCCTTGCCAACAGCTACAGACAAATGGGGGTAGGGGAAGAATCTGGCAGACAGACAGACAAATCCCTTCTAAAATACATCAGAATTTCTGGTCTAGGAGGAATTCTCTGTCTTGCTGTAGCACAAGTGCAAGCAGGGAAGGCATTTCAGACTGTGGCTGTCACGCTCCACAGCCCTGGCAGAATTCTTTCTGTCAGTTCAGGCTTTCAGGATAAATAGCTCTGTGCTATTATAGCAACACAGCCCTTTACAGATATGGGATGTTATTTATATTCTACTTACATGCTATTTAAATAACTCTAACAGGAAGCTGTTTTACATAGGAAACTACTGCATGAAGTTCTCCTGGAAGCCTCCAGCTACCTTTAAGCTTTGTTTAAACACCCAAGGTCTTCTGACTCTTTCTCAAGGGATTTATTTGGATTTTATGTAGCCCACGATCCCTATCCAACTTCCTATTGTACGTGCAGACAATGAGTCCTTCCTCCATTTCTAAATTTAATCCTTCTCAAATCTACTTGTTCAACATTAACACATCTCAAACACTGAGTTTTCTGTCCTCTCATGTTTTGGCAGTGTGGCCAATTCCTATAACACTGTCCTTAAGTGCCAGCTGAAGATGAAAGCTGCAGCAGCCAGGCATAAATTGCAGTACCCAATGAGGGAGTTCTTTTAAAATATGCACGGATTTTTTCTATTTGTTTCACCCACCAAAACCAAAATGCACAAAATTAAGCATGCAATGAGTTTGCAAACAGCAAAAAGGGAGGAGGCAATGCAGAGGGCAGAGCTGAGCAGAACAGGATGAGTGTCAGTACAAGTATGTAGCACTAGTTTTTGATGAATATCTCTTCTGTCAGAAAATAAAAGTGAGATTGGGATGAACTGAATTTTTAATTGAAGTCATGAAAGCAGGTCCTGGTTTTAAGTAAGGTGCTGAGTAGATTTTTACATTTAAGCAAAAGTAGGGCAGTGGAACTCCTTGCATGCACATTATCATCAAATTGATTGTGATGGTTTGGAAAAGCCCAAAGGAGCTCTGTTGTGCTATCTGCACAATGAACACAGAGTGAAATAGCAACAGCCCCACAGTGACCTGAAAATTGAACAAGGCAACTGAGCAAAAATAGAAACAAAGGCAGAGAAGGCAATCCTAGACACAAAAAAATGTGTTGGTGCCTATACTGGAAACTCAGCAACATTTAGAGTCTGGCTTGAGAGTCACAATGAACTGAAGCTGAGTTCCTAAGTCAATAGGGGCTGCAGTTTTTGAATTAAACTCTCCTCATGTCCCTGATATTTCTACTTTTCTCCATGCTGAGTTTGCACTAAGTAGTATAGTAATCCTTTTAGTTTAAATTCTGTTTCAATTCTTCCTCAGTATGATATAAACAGACCATTCTCACTCAAGGCACTCAGATATTTTTAGTTATGAGTTGGTAGCCACTGCCTGGCTTTTAGTACAGTTGTTCAGCTCCATTTCTTTGCCTGCTTGGACACAACTGAGCATTCAACTTCTAAACTCCTAAGCCTGGTACCAAGTTGAGCTTAAAATCATTAAACACAAGGACATAAAAGACAGGGGAGCACCTGAGCTTCATTCTAGCACACCTTCACTCAGAACTTGCATCTGTAGAGGTCTGTCAGACTGCAACACCAACAAATAACATTATTGCAGGGAGAAAGGAACATCCCTGTGACAATATCTATATGAAAAATGGCATAGCTAAGTAATCCAGTGGTACCCAAACAAAGAAAACCACAAGAGCACTGGCACATCTGAAGTCTACATGAAATCACTACTGCTTTCACTGAAGTGCAAACCAATTCCTTTTCCCTCCCCACTCGATTTTGATCAATATTTGTCTAGCATGCAAACTAACATCACCCTCTGCTGTCTCATTCCCACTCTGTTTCTTTAATTGTGAGTGCTTAGGCAGACAGTTGTAATTTAATGGTCAGTTGAAGACAATTCCAATCAAAGTGCAACCTATGTCTGCTCCTGTTTCTTTGGCAGAAGAACTGACCACAGTTACGTAACAACAGGGGCCATAAAAGCAGCGTTGTTTTTAACTTTATGTAATTGTAGGATTTTCAGTGGTGTACGAGAGTTAAATTTCCATTGGTTTCTGCCAATTCTCCCTGGCACCCACTTGACAGTCCCCTTCACGTTCTTTGAGATCTGCTCCTGCAAATAGAAACAGTGTCTTCCCCCTCGTTATCTAATTTGCAGTTTAATGTTGTTGCTTAAATGTCTACTAAAGCAGGTCATGCTTAGTAAAGTGTGGAAATTGTATCTGGCAAGCAAGCTGCTTAAGCAAATGAGGGTTCTGTTCACAAAGCCTAAACACATGCATTTAATCTAACATCTTTAGCCCTGCCTTGTCTTTTCTGAATTGAAACAAAAAAAAATCTTTTTTTTTGCCTCCAGAAAAGAAAACAACTCCTTTAAAGTACTTTCACATTACAGGCAAGATGCACAGTTTAATCTGTTATTCCTAGATGATTTTCAAATAAATTTACTCATTGTACTGAGGCAAGAAAAATACAAGAGAAACACTTTTAGTTCGGTCATGAAAAATATATGAATATCAGGTGAACAAAGTTGTAAATTGCAAAGAGGATGGACAAAGACCCTGCCCAGACCAACCCCACAGAGATGATTATTATGCCTCCAGTAAAATCAAAGAACATTCTGAATGTGGCCTTGAATAGAAACAAGACTTGGTCATTTGGGATGGATCCAGAGCATTTGAATCCCACCGGAGTCTGGCCACTTGCAGTGTGATTTTATGGAGGCCACTGCTTAGAAAGAGAAAAAAATGACCTTACATCCTAAAATGAGGCCACTTCATGGAACATAGTACAGTCTTACAGTTTTTACACAAATTTTTACATTGCTATTTAAAGCAAATTCTAATACTAATTATTGTTCAGCTTGAAAGAATTTTACTTAAGTGATATATCTGTGAAGAGACACCAGAACAATGAAAGTAACAACCCACAAAAAACCCCAATACTTTTCTGTGAAAACAGGGTTTCATCTCCTGTGTAAAGCAGAGGGAATAAAAACTGAAAGGATTTAGAACTGAGTTTAAGTTTACACATTAGAGCATAGCAGATCCGTACATGAACAGATACAGCAGACCTGTCTGACAGGGCAAGAGATTACCAGCAATAATTCACACCCCAAGGGTCGCAGATCTCCATGACTTCATGGGTATTGCTCTGGCTGCCCACACACATGGGCTCAGGTCTGTCATGGTATCACAGTCTTCAAAATTTAAGTTCACTAGTTAATTTCACTGTGAATGAAAAAGGGATTCACAAGAATCCCAGGATTTATGCAATGGTCTTCTGAGAGAATCCTCCATGCACTGAATGCCCTCCACAGGTATTCATTAACAAGTTAACAGAAGGGCAAAGTGTAGATCAGAAAGGGAATTATTTCCATAAAGTTATGAAATTCCATAAAGGTTTTTATTCCTATCAACTTCTTTTTGTGAACTGAAAAGTGGGGAGCAAAGTCAGCAGCCATGGACCCAGCAGTTTGGCCAGATCAGCTTGAGGTTTTTGCTTCAATCAAACAAATGACTGTCAGACACCGTCAGGGGCTAATGACATATGGAATGCTTCTATGCTAATTATGTTAATTATGATAGTTGTTTAAGTGCACACCTATTTCTATTTAGCAACAATCCACTGCCTGAATTCCATGGGGTAAATCCAGTCCTGGTGCAACTGACCTACAAGATTGATTTTTATGCAGTAATGTCCTCAGCTACTCACCCAGAATTTCATTTAGCAGTGAACACTGAATAGAGCTGGCACTGACTTGGGGTGTCAGACAGAACACTGTGCTCTAAGATTTCCTGAGCACTCCAGAAACAGAGGAGCTGCAATACCCCAGTGGCCAAAGCAGAGAGTGCTAAATCAGTGTCAGAACAGGGCCAGTCACAGGTACTGGCAGAACCATTTGCACTGGCTCTCTCACAATCACCTGCTGTGATTTCTCTCCATCCCATATTCCCATCCACAGCCAGTCCTGGCACCCAAAGCCCCTCCCTGAACCCCAGACAGTCTGGTGGCTGCTTGGCCACGGCTCAGTGAGGCTCCTGGCAGGGTCCACCTGGCAATTAGTCTGGCCAAGAGAGGCATTCTCAGCTCAAGGAAGCATTTTAAATTCCCCTCCACTACTCCAGGTAAGGTTTAGTCCTTCTTTGTCTCTAACATTTAAGTGGAATGATAATCAACACTGCAAACCCTGAGTTTCTCCAAGGACCAGAAGCACAGATCCTTAATAAGGCCAAGACTTCTTGTATCTTGTGTGTCTGAAGCACCTGCTGGGTGAAGCAGCAGACTCACAAGTGACACTGACCTCTAAATGTTGGCTTAAGGCTCTTACCTTTGTAAGCCCATCAAGAGCAGCCAGAAAAAAAACAAGAAAACAAAATATTATTTGAAAAATGCTTACCAAGAGAGCAGCACAAATAGGGCCATGGATGATGTAAAGCAGATGAGTATCAGAGCTGATCCAACAACTACAGAAAACAAACAAGAAAAGAAAAAAAAAAAGGTATTTATTAGCTTTGTTGGGTTTTTTTACCTTAAAGAAAATATAAAAGTTTTGCAAAGCAAGCTGAAGCTACTTACTTGTCATTATAATATAAGCTTCTTGCAACAGCATGTATGCAGGCAGGGATCAGTGGAAAACCTGTGGAGAAAAAAGCCAGCATTTTCTTCATTAGTAAAACCTGGTTAATACCTAAGCAAACTTGCATATTTTGTAGGAATCTTCTGTATTTTCATCTCACCCAAACTATATACCTGCAGAGAAAATAAACTAACATGGACCAATTTAAACTTTCTTTCCTTAGATTTCTTTCTGAGGGCTGTGTGAAACCTTATTCCCACTGACTTGCCAAGAAATCCACAGCAACAAGCAGGAAAGGCAAATCAACTTTTTAGAATACAAGTTATCTGCATTAACAGAGGCTTTTCAGGCTGCAATCTGCAGTTCCAGCAATAGGAAGGTAATATTAAAATGGTGGTTGCATTAATGAGCAAAGCTTCAATAGTGTCACCAGTGGAGAGCATGTTCTCACTGGTATGAGGACAAAGTATCAACACCTTGCTGTATTAAAAAAAAACAGCTTTGAAATTAGACTCAGAAAATTAAGCCAAATGAAAAAAAAAATGAAAAGAATAAGTAAATTAGTCATCTGGGGCCCTTGACCTCTGGTGGTGCCTGATCTTCAGGAGCTGCTGAGCAGCTGTGAGCTCCCAGCTGTGCCTGCAGTGGGGCAGTGACCCAGGTACCCATCACACTGGAGCCTGGTGTGCCAGTGCAGGGAGGCTGCCAGAGCCCTCACTTTCACTTTGTGAACAAGCCCTTGTGCATTATCTGCAGTGAGTGGGCTTGGCTTGTTGGTTTTGATACTGATACTACTCGAGATGTCCAGTTACTGCTATTCTGTGTTTGCTTAGTGAACAATACAGGTCAAATGGAAGTGCTGGAAAAATAAATCCTCAGCCATCTCTAACTCCTGACCCTCCACCCTCGGCATGGCGAGACTTCTCTGAAAACAAACATTCACTCCTGAATAAACATCTTTGAGGTGAGGAACAATGAATAATTACTTCTTAAGGTCTCTTTTATATAGGAGACTATTTTCTCTATACAAAGGAGGAGTCACTTCCTGACTCCAGAGATGCATAATCTCTCTCTCTCAGCAGAGGTACACACAACTTCCTACATTAATATTTCTAAGCTTGTTCAAACACTCCAGACAAAGAATTGGGGTGTGCCATGGTCACTCAAAGCTACAGCTCAGAGAGGCAAAGGTAGGGGTGTTTGAGGGAGGAAGAGGCTGCATTGACCTGAAAATGCACAAGGTGAAAGCACATACCCCAGCCAAGAAGGTAATACCACATCAAGTGCTGCTTCTCAGCAAAAACAGCCACCACAATCAGTGTGTGCAGGTAAATGCCTTCACACAGCATCCAAAAGTAGTTGCAACCCATCAGGTACAGGTAGATGAACTGTGACACTTTGCAACTAACCTGCAGGGAAAAAGAAACAGGGTATAACATAAATTTATAATTTGCAGAAATCTCAGAGTTTTATTTGCAAAGTGGAAAAAATATCACTGGAAATAATGTTTATTCTGCTTTTCAATACAATTACATATTTATTTACTTTTTTAAATAGAATTTTCTTCAGATTACAATCCCCTACTTTGTGGTGACATAAAACTAATAACTGAGTCTGGATTTTTATTATTCAAACACGAGGACCCTGACATGCTCCAGCGTGACAGAATGCTGCTATGATATTTTGCCTTATTGCAAACCTTACCACACTTAACCATTCCAAATCTTTAAATTATCAGATAATAACCCCACAAGAAATGTACTTTGATGTGGGTAATCCCCTCTGTTTTACCCATCACAACATATAACTACCTCAGAGAACAATTCATGTTTTTAAAATGCTTACAATACTTCCAGTTGTAACCTACTCATAACTGCACATATGGACTGAGAGCTCAGAGTAGGTTCGGGAGAAGCCTGACATTTATTATTTGTATTTAGCTTCAAAATATATTCTACAGTTCAAATGCTATAAATATAATTTATTGGGAAGTATGTGAGGTTGTGAACAAGGACGAACAGCTAACTTGCAGATTTGGTCACATTAAAACATTTTTTCCCATCCTTCCAATATTGCTGCCTGTTTGATTGTTCTATTTCTGCCACTTGGCTTAAAACAAACCAAAACCCAATATTGTTTTACCATTTTCTGCTACCTAACTCACTTGATGATGATTATTAGCAGCTATCTCAGGTATGTTTTCCAGCACATTGATGACTGCTTCTACAGGAGAAAAGGAAATCATCTTTTTACTCAATTCAACTTCTGCAGTGTTTAACCTAACTTCAGAATTAAGATTTATCTTCCATGTCTAAAAAACAATAAAGCCAGAGCTAGGGATTTGTTTGTTTATGTACTTCATCTTTAGAATATTGTGTTGCAAAAATGAAAATTTTTCTTAGTTTAACTGAAGATGGCCATGCTAAAGCCATAAGACAGATCCAAAACGTCTTGCAAAACCTTGGTGAATTCAGCTGTCAGCCTCCCTGACCCTTATACTCTCACAGTAAAGCACAGCCATCTAGAATAGATGCAGCTGTTTCAGGGCAAAAAACCACTCTGTGGAGCTGGGAAGAGGCATCCAGTGAGCTCAGCCCCACTTTTACCATTCCACAGCCTGGAGAGTGCAGCGTGCCAGGCACTGCGAGGCATCTGCAGAGAGCATTCCATCAGCTGTGCACTCCCACCTCTGCTGCAGCACTCTCTGGGCCACTCACCTACAAACACACACACTCTGCCAGACTTTCACTTACTGGGTTGGTTGCAACTAATTCCTGGTTGTTGGCAACGGCCGTCAGTGAAATTATTGTTACAACAGAGTTGCAAACAAAAGAGAAAAACAGATTTTTATGCAGGGTAATCCTTTGGCAGCTCAAGCTCCTGGAAAAGAGAAACAAGAACAAATGAGTACATGGGAGGACAGCTATGTGTACTTGGGGACAACTCTGACATTTGAAAATGTTAGAGCTCTTGATTTTACTAACAAGTCCTACACCAACACTTTCTTCATGTCCAGAGCAAATTTAATACAGCAAAGGGAAGAAAGAAAGTACATTTAGATCCAATATGCTTATAGTGTCCAGCTGAAAGCTATTTAAATGCTGATAATAATTTTCAGAAGATTTACTTTTCTTTTGGTTAGTTCCTGAAGAATTTCCCAATTACCTATCACACCTGTATTTGATGAAGCTGTCTTACCCTGTTTCCATTTACCCAAATCAGACCTTTCATATCCTTTTCTTCTCTTTTCTTCAGCCCAAAGTTAGAGAATTATCTAAATAAGCAAAGTAATGCAAATCTCCCCCTGACTTTTGTGTATAATTTAGTTATAAACAATTTATAGGACATAATTATAAAATCCCTAGAGAACTGCATTTAATTGTGTTAATTTCTAAAATTTGCTTTTAATCTTGCAATAAAATTAAAGAGAGAATATCTTTGAAAGATAAACAAAAAAAACCAAACTGAAATTCAGCTATATCAAAGAATGTTGAACTTAGGTGCAGCAACTTTCTGTTTTTCCGCCATTCTAGAGGAAGCAGGAATAACTCAGTGTAATCAAGGAGGAGGGACTGCGTCTCATTCAAGATTTTCAGTGAACTCCTGGGCTGCTTCAGAGACAGCACTGAGTTGCTGCAGAGTCCCCACACCTGCCTGTCCCCAGGTAATGGCCAGAGAGATGGAGTGCAGCTGATTGACCCTTGGGAATGACCAACTGGGGGAGAAAATCTACCACTTACACACGTGCCACTGAGAGAAATCAGAAACACATTCAAAAGGGCAGCAGGGGACATGTCTAAAGGGAAAAAAAATTAAGTCAAGTTTTCTGGCCTCTTCAAATAGCATGCCTGGAAGAAAAGATAAAGGAGGGACATCGGTGATTTGTTTTTAATTTGAGAGGATATAAGGGACACCTTTATATTTTTTCAGAGAAATGCAGATATGGAATCTTCACAAAGGCTGGAAGAGTACATTGAAAACTGCTGACAGATGAAACAACAACCAAGGTGACCAAAGAAAAAAGAGGACAGCCCCACAGGCCTGGCCATAGGGCAGCCTTGGCTGCACCCTTTGCAGCTCTCACAAGGGCAGGGCACCAAGCACCCACAGACCCCTGCACTGAGCTCACAGTACTCACTGCCCTGAGACACTCCCAGCCCATGGCACTAAAAACAGGGCAAGGAGAAGGAAACCCCTCTCTAACCAGTGCTGCCATTTAACAGCGACCTACAGGAAACTTTGGTTGCCACGTGTCATTTGGCTGAAGAAAACACAAAAGAAAAAGTTTCAAAATATGGACAACAGGGTTGCATATGAGTTTGAGGAAAAATATATTTCATTAGGCTCTTTAAGATTTTATTTGAGTCTTGTTTTAATACCCAAAAAAAGGATAAAATTTAATTATTATAACATACAGGGTCTTACATTCTTTGCAAATGTATTTTTCTGTGTTTTCTTTTCCCCCCTGTATGTTTTATATATGAAAAGAGAGACAATGCTAGATTGCAGCGAAGGGCTTTGTGTAAACAAGTCCTGAACAGCTCTGGAATTCTGTCTGCTTATTGTTAAGACTCAAGGCTCAGGCGAGGAAGAGCACGTACAGCTAATGGGGCCATCGCTCCGGGTCATCCCGCAGCTGTTCCTGTTGAATATTCAAACACACCCATCCACACCCACCTCCACCCATGCATGAAAGGACTGAGAGGATCACCGGACAAGAAACAGAAAGCAAGACTGATGACATTTAAAAACTAAGACTGTCTTTGGTAATAAAAAGATTTTTCCTAAGCTTCCCAAGCTTCCCCACCCTCTCTCTCCTGTTATCCTTCCTATAGTCCTTTATTCTCACTGTTTATCTTAATGACATAATATCCTTTAATCACTTAATTCTCATGTTTATGATCTAAGTAGATCTAAGTACATTTGAATGACCAACCCCTCAATTAAACCTCAAATAAAGAGAGACTTCCTACTATATTATTTATTTCCCTTTTTTTTTTCTTTTTTTTTTTTTGACTCCTGTATATCTTGGGAATCAGGGAACAATTAATTTCTCCAACAGGAAAAAGGGTGACATTTTCAAAAGCCCCTAAGTGGGTTTGAGATTTAAGTTTTCATGGTATTTCAATACTGCAAAACTCAACCTGTGAGATCCACATGAGCACCTAGGGGAACGATGTGTTCAGATGACATTAACTGAGTGATTTAGGTAGCTCTGTCTCCATAACAATCCAATAATCAGCGCTTTGCCCACTCTCTCTTTCTTTAACACACTGCTGCTCTCCTGTGTGAATGCTGTCATGGGATTTGATGTGACACTTGATCAACAACTGCATTGTTTCAGGTGGGTTTGTTTGTTGGCTTTTTTTGTCTGCTTTGATTTTAGGTGGGGGCACCTTTGAAACTGCAGCTCCCCTTTATCCTAAATCACTGCTTTTTAAAGTATTCTCTTGCCTCATTTTTCATTCTTTATGCAAACCATGCAATTATTTTTAACATTTGCATCACGTGCATGATCTCGAGTATGTTCCAGAATGACAAAGCAGAGACACTGCAAGGAGTTACTTTTATGTCTCACAGATGAGTTTTCAGAGATGTTCAGAGTTCCAAGCTATGACCCATCTCATTCTGTTAAACCAAGAACTCCAATGCACTAGGGGAACACAAGTCACAAGCTGGACAAGTATTTCTAAGGAGGAAATTTTATGAAGAAAAAACAAAACCTAAAACGCAGAAAAATTTTAGTCCTAAAAAATAATTCAAATCCCAAACAGTTGATATTTCATTCGAGGAAAAGTTCCAAATTCCTAGCCAGATCTAAAGATATCCTAATGATCAGAAATCCAGAAAATGTTATCTGGAAACTGTCAGTTGACTTACAGATTAAATCTTTTGGAAATGACAAATTCAAAGACATCCCCCACAATAGGAAAAAAAAAAGTCCACCTGTTAAAGCTATGAATAATTATCCAAGCCTTAGCTGATACATAATACATCCTGGTATTAATCTAGGTCCTTAAATACCCTTCTGCTACTAAAAATACTTTAGAGGAACTGTACATCCCAAGAGAACAGCTTGCAGAGGACTTTCTTCAGCTTCCTTTGAATTTTGCAATTTCCTTTTATATCCCAACATAACCACAGTCTAGAAAATGTGGTTTGTGGGTCTGGATTCATTCCCTGTGGTTCTCTGAGGAAGGATGATCCTGCTCCCAGAGAAGAAAATCCTTGGATGGTGAGACAAACATGACACAGGATGGCAGCACAGCAGATCACCTGCTTTTGCAGTAAATGCCACAAGCAAAGATGAAATTACTTTGGTTTTCATATTATCGTATAGAAAAATCATGCTTGACTCTCTGCAAACTTATAAAATCATCTCCTACTCCAAATCTTTTTCTTTTCCCATGTGTTAAAGCATTTTTCCCATCACATTAGAGATTTAGTCTGCTAAACTTTGTGTCATTTATTGCAACAGTACTGTTCATTTTTATGCAAAATCAAAGTTCTTATGATGACTCAGAGCCATTTCACACATTGAGTTTGTGGAAGGAAAGTTAATTTGGAAAGAAATGTTGTTTTTATAAATCATACAAAAGAAATTGATTGAAAACCAATTATATGTGTTTTCCTCATGAAACAAGATCAGAAAAAACTGAAATGCCATCCTGAATACTGGATTTCCAAAGGAAAGGCTACAAAGTTGAAACCCTCCTGTTTGTGGGGATTTGCAGGAATGCTGTGGAAGCCTGGGGAAATAATGCACAGCTAAAGTGGGAGTGCTGCTTTCAGACAGACTAAAAAGAACTTTTTTTCTTTTTAATCAGCTATCAGCTGCCTCCACCTAATCAAAGCCCACAGCATGAGAAGAGCAGCATCCACGGGCACTGGCAGTACCTGCTATTGCTATTTAAATGTCAGGAGGAAACGGAGTGAGGCAGCAGGGGCAGATGTGCAGTGCCAAGGAGAGGTGTTTATGAAATGATTAAAGCAGGCTGACAAGGGCAGCCTGCTCTGGCCACAGCAGCAGCTGGCACAGGGAACAACTCGTCTTTCTCAGCTCTGCCCATGTGGCAACCCTCCTGGGTTCACCTTTCCACCAGGCCTCAGCAGCTTCTTAAAGGAAGAAGAAAAGAAAACAAGTCTTTCATAGGGAAGCAAAGAAAGTTCACCAGATATAAAGTAATAAGACTGATTTTAAGAGGCCTGTGTAGTGTAATATGAGCTGTTGGGACAATGGTGACACTACTCAAACTTCCTTTCAAGAAGGTGACATAATTGTTAGTCAGCAGATGACAAGCCTGTCATGCACAATACTATGAATCAAAAAATGGGATTATTCTTATTACTTCCATTTCTACTGTAGCTCTCAGCCTTTCTTCCCTTACAGTTGCCATGTTTTGTGAGTACCACTTTGGAATGTTACTGTACCTATCAAATGTCATCACTATTTTGGTTTCCACTTGCTCTTTAGTCCAGTTGATGCTTGGCATAACACAGAATCATAAAACATCCGGACTTGGAAGAGACCCACAAGGATCACTGTGTCCAGTTCCCAGTATCATACTGTCATTTATCACTAAAAAAATCCAGACATCACAAACCCAAAATGAACAAACCTTTTCCTATTTTCAATATATTCTACAGGTTTTTGATTTTAGATTTCTGAGAAAAGAAACCTGCATTTTTACTACAATATAAAGTCCAATGGCAACCCTATATACTGGCTTTCTTCACCTTCCTGCTCGATCTAATTTTATTTGGATGGCTGGTGTTCCAAAGCACTGAAACCAGGATTGTGGCAACCACTGGGATTCGATGAAGGATTTTAAATGTACTTACTTAAAATAAAAGAATATGCCAAGAGAAATCAGAAGTGATACAATTGAAAGTCCATGTCCGATGATGGCCAAGTAATACAAGTTCAGAGCAGTCTGCAAGACAAAAACAAAGCCAAGTGATTCAGACAGAGCTACTGCTGATAAAGCACATATTTATACATCTCTTCTTGCAATGAAAGTGACTTTAGTACTAATAAGGACAAAAAACAAAACAAAACCATTTCAGGTAATGATGGAACACGTCTTTTCTCAGCATTTTCAAAGTGAGCTATGATTATGGTACTGGAAATTCAGTTTTTATTGAGCATTTCAGGAAGGGCATGAAAAAATTGACAATAACTCAAAAACAGTGAAGACTATTATGTTAAATAGTCATAATTATGTTTCAATATTATGTTATGTTAAATAAGCCTGCTACCAATTATGGTATTATGAAACTCTGGATAGGTAAAAAAGGTTAAAAAAAAGGAACTAGTGATTTAATATTTGGAATATGTTCATGTTATCATTCATTCTTGTAGCTAATATATTTATTTACTAATAAGATTTATCAGAAAGTAGCAAACCTTTACTTTTAGTCATGGAATCTGTCTTGCAAAAAACCCTTACTGCACTAAATGTAAGGGTATAATTTGGCACATAAGGAAAGGAAGATTTTCAGGTTGAACTTTATACTCACACAATAAAGCACAACTATTTGGATTCCATAGGGAGAGTTAGAGCACATCCAAATGCTCACATACTGCAAACTCTGTGTATCCCCTGAACTTATTATTCCAAGTTAGAACAGAGTAATAGCAGCTGGCTATATATACTGACTTTTGAGATTAAAAAAATGATAAAACGATTACAAGTAAAACTTTAAGAAGGTTGTAAGATGACACAAGGGTAACTCTTGAATGTGCACTAGAAATTTTCAAATTAAAATTATTTTTTAAATGAGATAGCTTCCTTAAAAAAAAAAAAAAAAAAACCAAACATCAATGCAATAGGTATAAATGGAACTTATTGTGAAATTCAGAAAGTGAACAATTTGTGAGTGAGAAAAATCGAGCGTTACCCCAAAATGCTAAAATTTGAGATGTATAAATGACAGCAGCTGTTCTGGGACAGGTCCATATCCTGTACCACCCCCTCACTCAGTGGCCAACCCAGGCAGAAGGGCATTTTAAGGATTTAGAGATTGCCCCACACTTTAGAACAGGCACAAGAGCGTGGCACAGCAGGGAGTACTGCTGAGGGCACTAAAAATGAGAATTAACAAAGCACAACAGCCCCAGTTACTGTGCAGTGTCCCACCCACCTTCCAGGCACAGTGAGGAGATAATGCTGCTGCTGAGCAAAACAACAAAACAACACACAACTGCAGCAAGGCTGTCATTGGAGCTGTTATTCCATACAGTGGAATATTCAGATTTGTGACAGAGTTGGAATATGCTGGCAAAACAGCCTGAGGGGAACCACCTCACTATTCATAAAGAGGGATTGCCATAGATCTGCTCCTTTCTGAATAATATCCTCCATTCCCAGCACAATATTAGCAAGAGCCAATGAATTATGGTAATTCTGCTAATAGACTTAAACTGCCATTACCAAAATCAAACTCTCATGATTTGAGAAAAAGCAATAATAAAACGCCTTATCCTCTGTAACCATCTTTTGCCCAATATGGTTTTTAACTAAGTACCCTAAGGCATTCAAGAGCAGTGGTGCAGGCAGTTAGAAACTATTACAGGACAGATTTTTTGACACAGTCTGCTTCTACTGAGCCCTTTAACATGAGATCCAAATAAACTTACAGCCTGTCCTGGTCTGTGGTTTGTATTCCTGGTTCTTGGGAATTCACAGTTTCAATTTACTGCTTCTTCCCATGACTGAATGTTTCATAAACATAAGGAGTATTAGTGGACATAGAGTTGGGGAGCAGGGCAAAATATGAAGTTTTGCCCATTGTATTCTCACATATCACTAAGTAACTCTAAGAGGTCATTTAGAGATTTAGTTTTTCTTTTTCTAAATCTTGTAATGGATGGGCATATTCAAGATAAACTGAAATCTATAGAAATAGCATTCATACACAGACCCGCTACTTTTGACATATAGAAACTTGTAAAGATTCTCAGGTCAGTTTCTTGACGTGGGTACCAAGCACTCATTCCTGTCCTACCTTCACTTTTTCATGAGTATAGCTATTGCACTGGGTGTAGTTTGTCCAGGTCCTGTTGCTTTCTGGGTGTCTGAACCAATTCCCATTTGGATCACAGATCTTCGTAACTTTTTCTGCAATCAAAGTTGACGGAACGAAAAACAAAAGAAGAAAAGTGAAAGAAAAACACAACAGTCAGCAATGAAATTCTCTTTCCTGATGCCAAGCATTTAATAAAGATTGGCAAACACATGACAGCTTTATTAATATGACTAGAGAGACTTTGCTTGTTACTATGAATTCTGAGAAACTTGAGGCTGTTGCTTTTCCTTGGCAAGGGCGAGGGATGATGTGATTCTCCTTAAGAAAACAAATAGATTTTCCCTCTCCAATCCATTAAGTATCAAAATACATTGAACTAACTGTTAGAGAACTACCAGATGAAGTGACAAGAATATTTAAATGGCTTGCTTAACATCCAAGATGGAAACTGAATTAACTAACATCCTACCACTATAAATTAGTATTGGACAGGCAGGAAAACATAAATAGCAAAACTGCTCAAAGAACCAAACTGGAAAATTGCTGGAAACACAGTGATTTCTATCATCAAATAGCCATGAAAAGACCCTGGGAAATACAAAGAAATCCATTACATTTTCCACATGCTCACAAAGCTTAGCCCATAGAAACAGGAAATGATTCAAAGTGGGAGAACCTCTTTGTTAACTTCAACTGTTAAATTGAGGTAAAGGAGTAAGTCATATTTCTTCTTGTATGTCAGAAATGCTCATCTCTAAGAAGAAAAAAGTGTGATCTAACTTCAATTCCTACTGCTAATCTACAGAATCCCTCGGGGATACAGCTCAGGAAAGAAAGTAAGTAACTTGTCAGTTTTCTATGAGATAAAAGGAAAATGCAAATAACAAATCTTGAGTGTCTGAAATCTTGGAGCACTAATGACTTGAGTGAGGCAAACATGAGACATCAAGCCCCCAGACTCTGATTTCAGTGAGAAACACACTGATGTAGAAGCCCATGCAGTCATACCTGATGGGTTGAAATCCTGAAAGTAGTCAGGACAGCGCTGCACCGACACGGTTCCCGCAGCAACGTCACTCCAGCACAACCAGCCATCCCAGGTCCTGTTGCAGTAAGGACCTGCAAACAGAGAGAGACCTGGGAATCAAATGTCTCCTGCTTCAGAATGGGCTTTCAAAGGTAAGGTGTAGGACAGGGTAAGGTAGGTTTGCAGCAATGGGGGAAAAAAGAGAAAAGATTTGGCAGTGGTTGATTAAAACTTCACTTAACAGAGATAGCAGTTCCTTATGCATACATTTCTTTGAACGCATTTCAAAATCTTTTCTCCTTCACCTTGAAATGGCCTACATCTACAACTGGCAAACCTCAGATCTAGAACATGGTGGGCAAAACCCCCTAAACTGATTTGTAGTCGATAATGTACCTTAGCCAAGAGCCTCACTCTTTCAAAGACCGCTTTACTGAATTTATTTCTATTTTGGATGTACACCAAGCCTGTACATGTGTTTGCTTGTTCATAGAAAACACAGAAGCCAGGAGAAAGGCTGGCTGGGAGGCAGCCCCAGCTGCTCTGCCTCAGGCTGGGCTGAGCCTGCAGCAGCCACTGTGGACAAACACTTCCCTAAGAGCCCCAGGAACAGGGAATCCAGTGAGCCTCAGGAGCCTGTTCCAATGCCTCATTGCTCACACACATTTCAACGTCTAAATAAACCTCCTTGAGAATGAGCTGGCATTTTACAAACAGATTCCTTCCCAAAAGTCAATGACACAGTCATTCTGTGTGCCTCCCTACAAATTTCAAGATGTTTTTATTATTTACGAACAGCTTCAGTTTTCTTTTAAAGGCTGATTAACGTCCCCATCTCAAAGGCTGCAGCTCTCAAATGTCCTGTCGTTCCTCCTCATGTGAAGATTTTCCAATTTGTGCAGATCATTCTGAAGCTGTGAGGCCCCTTATGCTGTGGGCATGAACTTACACTGCCATGTCTGCATCCAGTCCTGACCTCCAGGCACTCAGCTCCTCCAAAGAATCATTTCAGAAGAGAAAAATCTCTTTGTACAAGAACACAATTTCACCTTTCCTTGCCTCAAAAGCCACTCAGCATTTCCAGAAGCTTCCAAATGAATACAGCAGCAGGTGGGGTGGCTGAGGTCAGCTCTGACTTATCAGGAAAAGCAGTAATGACACCAGCACAACCCTCAGAGCAGGGAAACTGTGTGGAGTAAGATACTTACAATTTTTAAAGGCAGATGTGACCAGGCAGACAGAGATATAAAAAGAGCATGAAATGAAATGAAATAAGGTGGTAAGATTAATTAGTCATGATTTTTTAATGTAGCTATCTACTTAAATTAACATTTTCTTATTTCATCAGAAAGAAAAGCTTTGTGTTGTATCTGAAGTGGTGCTATGGGCAGACAGCATAACATATTACTTCATGCACCCCAAAGTGATGTTTATAAAAAAATTGGGAAAATAATGTTACAACCTGAAAAAAAAGAATTGCTAGCAAGATAAGAAATTAATATAACTACAGGATCCTGAATTACTGTAATAATATCTGTTGACAACTTATTAGTGAAACCTCATGAGAAAGCAATCTCTACCTTCTTTCTTGTGAATAGGGTCTTGCATGATCTTCTGGTAGCATTCATACTGTGCTGTCATGATTTTATTCCTTGTAACACTCAGCTGGGCAAAGTCCATTGAGGAGTTCTGCTGTCCCTCAGCAGGAGAAGCAGTAGCAAAGAACTAAGAGGAAAAACACTTCTTTTAGCAAATCACAAGTGCAAGCTCCAACACACACTTTTTCAACATCTATCTTTTCAAATATTGTACATTAAATATTATTTTACTGAAAGAGAGTGATCTTTCAATCTTATTACTGACAATATGATTTTATGTTTTTCTGGTAATTCTTACTACTGAATCTTGATAAACATCTCCTGAATGAGCATAGGGTAGGAACAATTGGCAAGATTTGTAAATAAGAATGGCATAGAAAGAAGAGCATACATAGAAAGCACTAAGACAGTCAGAAGCATATGAACAGCTTTAGTAAAACCCAGTGAAATATCTCTAAATTTAATCTAAAAGACATTTCAGTCAGGCCAAAAGTGATCCTTTATAAAAAATGATCTTCCATATATTTTTTTGCACTGAAGCATTTAGCTTGTTCAGAGCTATTTGGTTTCTCTGTAGTCAGGTGAACCATAAAGTCAACCCTCAGAACAGAGAATGTTATTCAAAAGACAAGTCATCCACTTTGATAGGTATTAAAATTAAAATAAATAAAAATCTTTAAAAAATTGATCTTGACCATAACTTGAACTTTTTAAGTGCATTTTTAATAATAATTAAATATTTATGGGAAGTTACTAAGCCTCACAGAAAAACAAAGCTGCAGACTGAAATACAGTACCACTGCTGTACAAGGGATGAAATTACAATTTCTGAGGATGTCTCTGAATCTCAGTTAGTTTTCTCCTCCTGCTCTTCCTGGGGTCTGCAGGGTACTGACTCTGTGTCACTTGTCCACTGCTACTGTTCTGAGCCAGCAGAGAATACGCTGGATTCAGCACAGGTGAAAACTACATCTGTTCCTTTGCCAAAGGAATTTAACAGATAACAGAAGACAGATAAAGATCCTGTTGTGCAGGAGCTACATCTGAACACAAGATTAGCTCTTTCTGTGCTTCCATATTAATAATTTCTGTGGTACCCTCTACAGGGTTGTTAAGGCTGGAGGTGATTTTAAAAATTCATAAGACTTACCATAGTAACCAATGAGAAGAGCAGCAAAAATGTGATCCAGATTTTTGTCATTTTTAGATCTGGTGCAGCCAATCTTATGTTGTAGCTGAATGAACTCAAACTGCAATAGCAAAAAAAAAAAAAAAAAGGAAAGAAATTTAGGAATTAACAAAAGCCAACACTGATAAAAGAGTTTCACATTTTATTTTTGAACTAAAACAAATTGATGGAGGTCCTTTCTGTTTCTGTTCACACACAGTGATGCCATGTGAAATATACAGGGATGCACCAAAACAAGGCACTCAGTTTTCCAACCCTGAGCTCCAGCAGCAGGGTTTTCCTGCTCTGCTGCCTCCAGTGCCTCCACCAACACCTTCAGAGGGTTTGTGCCACCCCCAGAGCAAACAGCCCCAGGCACAAACTGCACTCTGGCCATCTCTGCCTTGGGAGCCCACTGCAAACTGCAGGTCAGTTCCCTCAAATACACTCAGACTTTCAAACACACACATTTGCTTCCCATTTTCTTCAGAGCTCCTGATATTTAATTTTGCCATTTCTGAAATAATTGATCTAGTGAGAAGCCACTTCATCCTGAACTTCCAGCTTCACAAGGATGATAGCAGCAAAGCAAGAATTCACTGTGAGCTGTAAAATAGTTTCTGTATGTGCAGAAGATGTAGTTTATCTGTCATTGGAAGAAAACACAAATACCCAAGCCAGCTATGACCACCCTACACTGCAGACTCTTCTTAGAATTGATTCTTGAAGTGAAAATTTCACCCAAGGCATAAAATATACACAATTATTTATGAAGCACATAGACCATCTATTCAGTGTAACCCTGCCATGACTACTGCCTCAAGAGGAAGGCAAATGTCAAGGAGTTTTGCCTTTTAATATTTCAGTGTCCTGAAGTATCCTGAGAAGATCACAAAGCTGAGACTGGAACTGAGATAAAACCTTCTGATTGCATTGTGACAAAAGAGCTCTGCACATCCAGTTTAGTTATTACAACTACACCACCTTTCCAAAGATCCAAGTATCTCACTGCGGCAGCATTAATGAAGCTGTTCTCAGCTAAAATAAAAGCAGTAGTAGCTTTTATTTTAGCTGAGAATAAGCATGTGCATGAGCTTAGCTCCCTGGTACAGATGAGTTCACTCCAACTCTCGGGATGTGATGTAAGACACAATCCTTGCATGCCCAAAGTCCTCACCCAGCCCAGAGCATCCAGAGGGCAGTGGGTGCTGTGCCACACACAAACCTGCACCCTGGCCACACCACATCCCCCTCACAGCACCCCTGCTTGGCTCTGCACGTTTTCCCTTCCAGCAGTGATGTGCTGCGAGAGAATGGGGGAGGACAAACAGGCAGGCCGAGATTATGGCACAGAAAGCTCATTGCACCCCTGTCCCAGTCACAAAAAGCAAGCATTCAACATCAAACTCTTCTGCTTCTACGCTGGGACTGGGTCCTCCTAATACAACTAGAGTACAATAAACAGCTTTTTGTAGGACATATGAACTACTAAATATGAAATCACTGCTGTTTATTGCACAGCCTGCTGCAAAGACAAGAAATGTGCTGTAAAATCAGCTGTGCCTGTTTAACCCAGACTGAAGTTGTATCCACAATCTCCCTTCTATTTTTACCAGTGGCATGCAATCCTGGAACACTGCTGCAAATTGCGCAGGTGAGATTCTGAAATTCAATTCTGAAGGATCTTAAAACACTTAGAGGAAGACCAATTAACATATATGAAATACATCCTTGGTTTGAGCTACTAATTGCCTGGAAAATCCACATGATAAGAACTAAAGTGAATAGATAATTTTAAAGACCTTGATCTGCTAGCTAAAGAATAAATATCTTTGTGTAATGACTGAGACTTCACTAAAACCAGGTATCTAAAATATATCTAAATTAACAGAAGGGCAATAGGAGCTCAATTCTGCATGAAAACTGGGGGCAAGTGTGATTAATTCAAACTTATCACATGTTTTATTCATTTACAGCTGTGTCTGTTTTTCTAGGGGAAAAAACCCTGACCTTCTAAGGAAATTGGAATTAATAACTTACTGTAAAATAATTCACCAATATTTTCTCTCCCAAGTACGACAAAGCACATCTGTGCAGGGTTAACCCACAAAATGATGCACACAGGACAAGCCAAGAGATGAACCACAAGTAGAAAATAGCAATAATAATTTAGTGTATGTTTTCTATACATGTATAGAAAAACAAGAGTTCAAAATAATTTTCTCTACAATAGTTCCAAAAATCTTTATGCTAAAACAAATGCTGGATGGAAAATTTAAAATGCATGTTTGTATATTGCTCTCACTTAGCCTTGCTTATTTTAATTTATCTAGAAGATACAACATCATATAAACAAAGGCAGAAATAATCTGCTTTGATTCAGAGTCCAAGTTTATTTCTGTTTCACAATATCAAAAGTCATCCCTTAGCTCAGTTCCTTTAATGCTCCAAGTCTTTTCATACCTAGTAGTTCTGTAGACATTTCCCATCAACTGCTCCAGTATCTGCTGCTAAATTATTAACTCTTCCCAGGAGATAAGATGTCAAGTCAAGCCTATAATGCACTCTGTGCTTTCCACTCGTTTCTCTCAGTTGCCAACATATAGAGAGAAAAAATCCCCAAACACTGCCCTGTTCTAGACATCCCTACTTATGGACTTAATTACAGAATGCAGGATGAAGGTCATTCAGATGCCTGTTTGAACTGCAGGAAAGCATTTCTTGCATCACTACATGAATTTATTCACTCAATATTTACTCCAGTTAGTCTGAACAAGACCTTTCCAAAGAAAATCAAGAACTTTCTTAGGGATGGACAGCAATATATTCCATCAACTGAGGCAGCAAGCCAGTGCTGCTAAGAAAGTCAGGCTGCTTTTATTAATCATCTGCTCTGATGAGACACAAACCAAAACTAATTCTCTGGAAGTTCTTTCCCTCTCTGAGCTGGGAGGTATTAGGCACACAAGAAATTAATAGTGAAAAGAGACCATTCGTAGGTTTCCTCACATCATGATGCTTCCCAAGTTGTTCTGCTGTTGTAAATCTGACAAGTCCACCATGGGGCAGAGAAAAGAACTCTGGATTGAGATTAACCTGAGTGTCTTGAATGAATCCCTCGACTCCACTCAGTGACAGTGGGAATCTGCACAAAAGCCAGTAGGGCTGGGATTTACAAGGCAGGCATCGACTGAAACTGAGTCTGGCAGTCCTCTGGCTGAAGGACTTTCCCACTAAAAGGCAACATCAGAGAGAAAAGAATGGGGAATTGTAATGGTAAATCAGATCTTCCAGATCTTTGAAATATCATTTTTATTTGTGGTGCATATTCATGCATTTAGTGAAGACTGGGATAACTGAAAGCAAAACAACAACAAAAAAGGAGCTGCCTGTAATGATACTGCCAAGGCCTAGGTTGTGTTTGTCACTGATAGCAGTGACACCTACTGCAGAATGAGGAATTAAAAAGGAACTGCAAGCTGGACTTAGCCAAAATAGTCACTGGTATAGCTTTAACAGATGTTCCCATTTCTCTTCCTCCTGCTTTCTCTACAGAGCCATCCTGCCTCATCAGCTGTTTCTACTTATAACTTTTCCCCATCCTCCCAGGAATAAGTGGCACCCTTGCTGAGCTCCAGACATTTCCCCTTTCAACCATACAGTAAAAGGGTTAAAAAAAGCAGTCATTAAAAAGAAAATAAAATCCTTTTTTTTGAACTTGAAAACCACATTTTGTAAAAAACAAAAAACACAGGCAGCTTCCACCCCAAGCAGTTCTCAAATCTGACTTCAAGTGAGAATGCAACTCTGTGGGAGTGGGACAAGAGGGAGAGCCTTCTTGTGGCACTGCAGGCCCATCCAAAAACGCCCAAATATTTTTCACTAATTGGTAATCTTTAATGTGCCCAGAAGCCAACAACACAACCATTCCCAAAGACGACAAAGAGAAAACCACAAAACTTGTGCAGTGTAAATTATTTACCTTGCAGAGTGCTGTAACCCTGTAACACTGGACTTGAACATGTTTGCATACAGATATATAACCTTCATCTGAAAATGGGGTCAGGATGGGTATTTTCTTGGCACTTTGCTACTTCTGGTTCTTTTTGGAGGGAGGCATACAACTTGAAGTACTTAAAACCTCAGGCAGTGTTTGGTTGTTTCAGCCCAACATAAAGGCAAAAACAAGTTGGAAAACACTTTTCAAAGTGTCCCTAATTTGAATTTCTGTTCAAACTGCACTGGCAATAAAAAACAAACAAACAAACAAACAAAACTAGTAGCCTCAAATGGAATTCCAGATAGAGCCTCCACATATTCACTCACACAAACTTTCTGGGAAATACTTCTCTGGCTAAAAGGGCTTCACAAGCGGGCAGCACCAGCCAAGCAGTAACACACACCAGATCTGCTGAGTCCTGGAGATGGGCTGCAAAATCTCCACACTTACATTACAGAACAATGCAAGGCAGTTTGGAAATCTTCCTACTTGGGTAATCTGCCTTTTTTTCTGAGGGAATCACTTCTGCCAGGATTTGAACAAACTGCTGAATGGTATCCCATAATTGCTCACAGCTGTATGTGTGGGAAATACTCCATTCTCCTGATAATTATGGAGCTTTAAAGTAAAGGTAAATAAAATACAACATTCTCCCTCATAAAACACAAACATTCTCTCTCTACCTTCCTTTCCAGGAGTTTCTCCTAGGAAGAAGTTGAGGCACAATGGCATTTACTGTCTTCTTGGGGATTAAAAGAAATAAAGAGACACAGTGGCATATCCCAATTTATCCCTGAGTTATTCTGCAGCACCTTCCCTGTGCAGGTGGCAGTTCAGCTCAGCAGGAGAAAGTCCTCACTGTTTAACTCCTGGGCCATGTGCTGGGCTCATGGTACATGGTCTGTGCAAGAAGGAAATTTGGACTGGCTCATTGGGATGTTTCACATCTTGCATTCTCTTTATTAGCACACTTTTTGCTTTTGCATCACTCTGGCTGCATGTCAGAGGCCTCACAGAGATTGCAGAACCATCTGCATATGAGATTACACAGATTAAATTACTCCTGGGTGCTTCTTCCCATGAATAGCTCTTGGCAACCATTCAGATACGTTTTGTCACCTGCACCCAACAGAAATTACTAGCAGTAATTGGCAACACTCGTGGCCAGTTCCAATAACACCTAAAGTTGCACAGTGATAGTGGTGCTAGTTTTCCTCTATTTTCTGACACTTCTTTTGAGCAGTTCACAGGTGAGGATGACATTGCAAGTTATTCTAAGGAGGTCCAGTTAAAATCCAAACCAACCAAAAAAACCTGAGCAAAAAGTGCCACCACAACAAAGCTCTCCAAATAAGATTTTGGAGAGGGAATGTCTACAAGGTTCTTTCCCTGGCATATTCTGCAATCCCTGCCTTTGGTCAACATTAGTCCTCTCCACACAGCAGACTGCAGAGCAGATTTTTTGTGGTTTTATCCATCACACCAATTTTGGCTCTTTAAAATAGGATTTCCACTGATAAAAACAGTATTTCCTCCTCAATTTTACATTTGAAAAGTCTTCTCTTGGCCCTTGTGCTTTCCATTCCACCCCTATAAATTATGAAGGCTCTGTCTCTCCCTGTCCAAAATTATGAACTTCCTACTGACTTTAGGACACATGAATCCAGGAGTAGAGATGGTGCACTTCCATGTGGAAGAATGGCCAGGACTCACTGAGGGTCACAGGTACAAGCCAGCAGGGTATCTAACCCTGCCAAAGAGATGCAGCATAGGAATTTTAAAAATATTGATGCAAAGTAAAATTATTTGTGTCTCCTGAGGAACTAGTTGTTAAAGGAAGGCAAGAGAGGTTCTGGCAAAATAAAATCTTTACCAAGAGACTGCTGGGGCTTTGCTGTCAAGATATGCAATTGTGATTTCCAGCAGTTTATAGCTCCTAATGCCTCCAGTTTCCAGTGCTATTTGACCACTATTGTGTAAGCACACAGTTATCCTTCTTTTACAAGCTTAACCCTTTCTACCCCATAGCCCTAACCCGGCTGTATCTTGTGCCTAAAATCCATCAGCATAGCCACACACATGCTGCCAGGCAGAACTCTCCATGTTCACTTCAGAGTTCTGGGAGCCACAGCACTGAAATTCCAGAGCAATCACTCGAGCACAAAGCAGTTGTAAAGGGAGGCTGCTCTGCTGAATGAAGTTATCTGTAAAAATCCACTACCAAACATCCCAGAAACAGCTATTAACAGAAAGGAAGGAGATGGCAGAATAGTGAATAATTAAATTCTAACAGCTGATGGATCAAAGTGATTTAGTTTTGGCACTTCCCTTCTAAAACTTTTTAAAACTGTATTATATTCCTGTTATAGCAATTTTAAAAATGGGTTTGAAATATATCCAAGTAAACTTCCCTGCAATTTTACTTCTTCCAAAACAACTGCTGTGATGTGGCATGGATGTTCCAATTGACATGCTGTTTTAAATAAAAGGGAATAGCTCATTAGTTCTTTTCCATGGATTTCAAGCTATTAGCAAACTGGAGAGCTCCCACCTTGTTACTAGGTATGTAAGTGTAGTTATCTAGATACATTTATATACAGATGATGCTCTTAGCCATAGGATTTAATTTTAGGTAGTCCTGGCAGCAGCAGAGAGATGCACTCAATGAGCCTCATGGTCCCCTTCAACTTCAGAAATCCTACAATATATGTGAAAAATACAGTACAGTCCTCCAAGGAAAATTTCTCCCCCTTCAAGCAAAATTATTTCTGTTTTGAATTAAAGCAAAGGCAGTATGAATTTATGAATTCATCAGACAGACCTTAGGGCTTGTGTCACAGCCCTGGTTGGGATGCTGCAGTGGGGTTTTTCCCAGCCACTGCTGCTTAAGAGCTGCAGAGCCTGCTGCTGCTCTGTGTGCCCCTTTCAGGCAGTGCCTTTTTTATCTGAATGACTCTGCTTGATGCTGTTTACCAAGTAATGACCCAAAAGAGATCCAAAGGTTCCTTTGTGAAAATGTTTACGACATGAAGGAATTTTCTCAACTGGCTGAGTTCTAAAAGTTTTTTTGTTATTTCTTCATTGACACATGCTAATTTTACAAGAACAGTATTGCCACAGTTCAAAGACTTTTCTCAAGGTCAGAACAAGGCAATGGGAAAATGAGCTAAGCAAAATGTACCAGGACTTTTGTTTTTTTCTGTTTGCCACTCAGGCTTTTTCTCATTGGCCCCAGCCCAGTTTGGCAGCTGAGCACATCCTATGAAACTCACAGGTTTTACACCAGTTTCCTTTGGATTCACGTTTAGAATCTAAACGTGAATTCAGTAAACTTAGAATCTAGAAGTGTGAATATTTATGCACAAATGTATCCTCATTCAGTTCTAAGTAAAGGGATAAAGTTTCAAAATACAAGTTTTTAAATTAAATATTTAATTTTCAGGTGGACTGTGGCACAGCAGCAGCTCAGAGCAGGATGGGGAGGGAGCAGGTGGCCAGGAAAGGGAACTGCTTTTGCCAGGATAAACAAAGTGCTGGTGCAGCCAATGCATCAGAACCAGTGTCCAGCTTTGGGTTCACCTTTGGTCAATGACTTGACCAGAACTGAGGGACAAAATGTAGCAATAAACTCTTCATGGAAATGTCAGAAGCACTATAGTCTTCTAATTTTGTGTTGTACTTAGTTGCACTTCTTTCTTTTACTTAAAAAGTACTTCAAACAACAACAACCAAACAAAACCCCAAAATGCAGGACAGAGAACTAAAATATCCCCAAGGCAGCTTTCACTGGCAATGATTTTATTTTGGCTAAGGATGAAATTTCAGATGTACAGTTCATGCCAAATATTTAAATTTTCTCTCATTAGATATTTCTGATGCATTTACTAGTCCAAAAAACTTCAGGTAAATTTAAGGCAGCTTTAGAAAAATTCAGTTTGGTGTACTTATTTAAAACTAAATAAACCACCAGTTACTTCAAAGCCTTTACCAGGTCAAGCTAAGTCACCACAGTTCAGAACATTTCCTCTTAAATTTAAAATTTCACATGCCAGAAGTCAAAAGTGCAAGCTCTGGAATATTTCACCCTTTGAATATTAGACAATACATGTTATACTGTGCTAAATTATCAAAACTTCTAATCCACCCTGTAGAAAAGCCAAGAACAAGCAGCAGCCAAAACCAAACTTTGGAGTTCTAGTGGTGTGCAGCTTGCCTCCTTTGCTTTAATTAGATACAGATATTCCCCATCTTTCCTATGTCTTTGCATCACTAAAATGGCAATTTAACAGCAAATGGTTTAAGCTGGGCTCACACAGGCTGTAAAGGAGGCTGTGAGACTCAAGAAAGTTAAATCAGAGGTAGTAAATCTGAGCAGTATGGAAGGAAATTACCTTCTGTATCCTCTTCTATGCCTGCAAATTGGTATATGCACCTGCTGAAGTCCACACAGAGGGCAAAGGCTTGGAAATTACCTCTAAGGGCAGAAATGATGGATGCATATTCCCAAAGGGCAGGCTAAGAACACAACAACAATAACAAAGCTTTTCTCTTCACATTTAGAACCAGAGCCTTCTTTTTTATCATATATACAGGGAGATATTGCTCTTTCTCCTCACAGACTAACTGCAGAAAATCATGCTAAGGCAGCCATAAAGTAGGCAGTGATAGAAGGTTTTCCCATCCTCTGCCCACATTTCCTTCTGAGATATTGCTAAAGCAAATGGTATTTTGGATTAACATTATTTTCTGTCAATCTGAGTTAACGTTAGCTTTGCCAAACTGAGGAAAGTATTACCCGTGGTTATTTCTAAGTATTCTAAATGGGAATTACCTTCAGCTCCATCCACACCCACAGGAATATCAACTTAAGCAAAACTCTGACACGGGCAAAGCATCTGGGAGAAAGAAACACTTTGCTAGAGATGTTGTCAGTTTAAAAGTCAATTACAGGATCACCCAGGCAATTAACTAACCAGCTTAACAAAATTAGATCCATAAAACAGATGCAAACTGCTACCCTGCGGCTGCAGTAACCCCTCTCTGTATTTGCCCAATGCATTCCTCATTCTGATCTGGACACGGAGGGCAAAAAAATAACTGGCACCAGTAGAAATAAACTTGAGAGTCTCAGTTTGTTTTGCTACATGCAATCCCCCAAAGGGCACTTATGACTGTTTGGACAGGCAATGCCATTTTCAACCACCTAGAACATATTTGAGTGTTGATCTTTATGAACTATCATTGTCAATGTGCACTTTCAGAAGAGTAATTTCTTTTTTGCCTGACCTCAGTCTTTTAGTTTAAGTAGAAATCTTTAGCACTAAGTATAAATCTTTAGCACTAACTGAAATAATATATTTCTATATCTTTTCTGAGATACCACTTAGGCAAAATTTCTTCCACCTGAAATTGCATATAATCCTTACCCGAAAATAGGAAGCTAAGCCTTTTCTAATTTTCAAATTTCCGCAGCAATTGCATCCTGAAGCCTTAATTCACATTTTGAAATACCAGAGAGCAGCCATGCTGAAAACTGGACAGTCACAAGTCTATATACTTCAGCTGATACCCTGTGCCATTTCCACGCTGTGAACAGAGAAGGGATTCTGTGCTACTGAAACCATCCTGCTTGCAGAGCTCCTGCTGCAGTGAAAAGTTTGAACTAGCAGCACCTAAGGGAGCTGAAAATGTTTCTGGCACAGCCTGACAGCCAAAGAAACACATCTGGGGGTCAGCAGGGCCCTCCCTGCCATGCCTGGAGCCGGGGCAGTGCCACATCCCTCACTTGTGCAGGCTCTGTGTGCCTGGCTCTCCTCAGGCACATCCCGCCTGCATCCCACACCACCGCAGAAATCCCCGCGCTCCCTGCCAGGCAGAGCTCCACAGACAGTGCCAGCTGCAATCTGTAGGAAGCAGTGTGAATGTTTCCATGAATTCAGTTGAAGATCATATGCTCGGGGTGTGGCCGTGGGAAAGACCAGTGTATCTTGCACACGGTCCCTGAAGTGCAATTAGTGTTCCTTTAATTGCAAACAGACTTTTCCATATCCTTTCGCAGCATTCCGCCCTCTCTTACCTGAATGACAACCAAAATAAAATGCTGTGGATGTTAAAAATGGCACATAAATCAGACACAAAAATCTCTGCCTTGATAAACTGGAGTCTCACTTGTACAAGAATATCAAATGTAATAAAACATTACAAGTTTATAATAGTTTCTCATAAAACATTACTATTACAGGCACTATAGCTACAGCAGAGGAATGTGCATCAAGCACAGCTATTCTGGTCATGAATTGCATACAAATTTTATTTGCACATAAATATTTACATTTAAGGACATTTTCTCCCCTCCAGATGTAATAATAACAATAATATAAAAGGCAGGAAATGTAATGGAAAAATCTCGGTTTTGAGCTTGTCAAAATTGCAAGCAAATGAAAATTTTCCCTGCAAGCATGGAAAATATTATATGGCTTTTAATAGGTGCCCATATTTTCTGCAAAATCACATCCTGCATTTATTTTCCTTGAGAAAAATAAACCTCACAGAAGCCTCAGACTGATTTCACACTCCAGAAAAAAAATCCTTGGCAGAAACAAAGTGCATGGAATTTGATGGGAAGCTTTTATAAGGATGTCTACCCAAATTAAGTTAAAAAAGAATCATTTGAGTCTGTACTTGAATAGAGCAGATCCTGCCATTCTTAAGTCAGTGTCTCAGATATCAGTGCAGAACTCTCAGGCATTACTTTGGCTTTGATGCACAGCTGGGACATCAAACTTGCAGGCATTACTTCCTTCAGACTGAGGTACCAAAATCACTGAGAAATGCACTTGGCATACATTTTTAATTTTTTCCTGTATTCTTTAACATAATAAGACATCTCAAAGGCTCATCCATTTAATGCACCTGCAGAAGCTCCAGACTTGCACCCCTCAAGTGCGACCCTCTCGAAGCCGTATTTGTGCCTCCTGTCCCACAGAGCATGTGAAAATTCAAATTCATCTTGCTGAGAAATTCTGCTCACAGCTGCTTGCTTGGCAGAGATCTGGCTGGGGAGGGAAGGGACAGAGGGAGGGAGGGAGGGAGGGAGGAGGCAGAGACAATTTTCCAAGCAATGGGGAAAAACAGTTCAGAACTTTCATCATCAATGGCCTTGACACTGCTGGAGCCAACGGAAACAACATCGCCCGAGCGAGGGAACCATTCACAAATAAAACATCTCCTGCGTTTATTTCTATCATGGCAGCTTATGCCAAGCTTCCTTTGGTGAAATCCAGATTTCTCCTGCATTGGCTTCCTCCTGCTGTTGATAGAGCAGGATATTTGCTGAAACAGGCAGGTGATGAATGAGATATTCTGAATTAATCAGCATTTATGCTGGAGAGAGAATGGTGTTCTCTTCTGAAGCTCTAAGAACAACTGGCTGTGTTTTTCCAAAGGAGATTACAGACACAAGATTTCTGTACTGAATTCTAAGTGTATGGAAGTCTTGCTGGCAGGTAAATTCCATAACAGGTACATCTCTTACTGGCCCTGTCAGTGATTTTATGGAAGCAAAAATGCCTGACAATTGATACAGGCCTACACCACAAGAAGAACATTTCATATTAATGTTAACAAGGTTAACATTTCATGAGGTAACTTCTCATTGCCATAATTCCTCCAGGATTCCAAAAGAAATACAAATTTGCAGGAATAAAGCCTGGTTGGTTTCCTCCCCAGCCAGTAAACACATTTCCCTTTCTCAAGAGAGAATTAGAAAACAAGTACTGCACAAGTCTATTTGGTTAACACTCAGTGATGAGCGTAGGGTACAGAAATCACAAAATCATTTTTATTCTTGCTGTTCCCTTGTGATATCCCAAGCCTTTACTGACTCTGCAGTGCCAAACACTCCCTGAATACCACTCCAAAACTAGTGGCATTTTACTGATGGCATTAGTTATTCCAGATATCATATAAATGTTTTATAGAGCAGGAAGAAAAGTACTTTTAGCTTTGTCTAAGCCAAGAATGGATTAGATAAAAACCCTGATCAAGAAGGACCCTGAAAACTTTATGCGTATTTGGGTTTTCTACTCTAAAAGACATAACTTCCCAAATATTAATTAAGACGCTGAGATATCAGAAAGCACCATTTGCAACCACCAGAATGAGTAAAATCCACACTCATTGCCACCAGACAACTTCTATCTTTGTAATCATTGCTGATCCTCAGGCTGCTTCATTACTTCACAAAGCTTTGCAGAGCAGAAGGAGATTTTTGATGAGTGTTTTTAAGGAACAGAAAAATTTAAATCTGGAGTGGCCGTCACCCAGAGATCTGAACTCTGAACCCCACTTGGCTGGTGATCTCTGAGGGTCAGGCATTACATGAAATATGAGATCTGTTGGGAATCAGACTACCAAACTGATGGGAAGTTCAGGCTAATCCAAACGTGGCAGCCAAGTCAGCCACTGAAAATAATGCTATCAATGCACAATCATTACTCTGTGAAGAAAATGGTCTCAGTTCTGGCAAGAAAATCATAAAAAATAGCCCTTCAATTCTGTTTCTCCTTTAAGGTCAAAGAGAAGCACCAAAAAAGAATATAAAGGAAAGACAAGAACAAGAGAATTAAAAAAACCTGATCCTAAATCAAAGAGCTGGGAGTCAGTTGATATATTCAGTAAGGGCTCTGTGAAAGAATTCTTAAGGCATGTGTGGCACTTACAGACATATCTGTTGTGGGTGGCATTTTAACCAGCTTCATGTCTGACAGACAGTCTGTGGAATATAAACAAATTTCAGCTTCTAATTCTGACATAATTTTCATTCCCTGTAGGAGTGAATACCAGTGTGAAGTACAGTGTGTTTAGGATCAGTCCACTTGGATTTACAGTTTTTGAGAAGAACTGACAGTTTTGAAGGCCATAAGTAATAAAACTTTTAATGTGCTGGAAGAAAAAAAAAGGACAAAAAGAAAGGAATTTAAGCGATTTGCCCACCAGCACTTTGCACATTGTGTCACAGCTGAGGTTTAAATATCCATTCAGCAATTAGCAAAGGATTTATCATTCATTTCTGTTGGGATTGTCATCAGAAGGACTGCAAATAGAGAAAACCTAGAGTAATGAAAAGTCAGGAAAATATAAACCAATATTTCTGCTAATAAATTACCAGTCATTTATCATCTACACCAGTTTTTCACCTGGAGCTGTGAAGTACTGCTTCTGAGAACCAAATTGATACAGCTTCCCATCCTGTTCCACCTGCAATTCCAACTCCCAGCTGGAAGCTGGGGATTACCTGCTTGGTGTAATGAAACTCCAGTGCCACCTCCCAGTGAGTAACAGGATTTGATAAAGGTGGCTGAAATGTCTGATTCTGGTCATTGTTTATCAGCCACATCTGATTGTCCTGATTCCTTCATTGCTCCCATAAAACCTAAGAGGAATTGGAAATCTCTTTAAACATAACCACAAAGCAATCACAGCTCTGAAGCAGGCCATCCTGACAGAGGGCAAGAATGTTAAGGAAGGACTGGAAGCATGAGAAAATTGCTTTTCATAGAATGTATTCCTAGAGAAAACTGTGAAAAACACTACAATGTAAAATAGAATACAACTCACCTTAAAATAGCATGTGTAATGTTAGTGCTATTTATCCATTTTACACCACAGCACATTCAAAATCCAGCACCTGATAATTACCATTATTGAGGATCAATTTAAAAATCTGCAGACATCAGAGTCAAGCCTTCTCTTAGATTTCGAAACACTCAAACTAAAAGTGATTTTGAACAACTCTACATCCGTTTAGTTGGGGGAATTCATACACAGTGTTCAAAGTACACCAAGGAATTCTCAAATCCCTGCACTCCAAACAAAACAAAGGAACTGAATGGGTGTCAACTTCAGAAGCTAACTTGAGCTTTTTAAGTCCCAGCACCACCAACTATTTTGCTCTCCAAAAAATACCCCAGAGACACCCACTACACATGCTGCTGCAGTGGAAATGGACCTGCCCAGCTAATCAGGATCATCTTTTTATTTTTAATTGACCTTTTACAATAGCAAAAGGTGATCAACACATGCAAATATTGCAGAGAGCACAAAACCATTAGAAATAAACCTCTGTCTCTCATTTTGCTTGCTCAAATCTGCAGGTGGGGTGTTTGAGACCAAAAGATTCTCTACTGCAGCCTCCATTTGCACCATGGTTGCACTCAGTCGTGGCTGCACACATTTGCCAGTGCTGCTCCTCCCCAGTGTGGGTCAGGAGACAGATCAACACCAAAGGTTAAATTCCCTGCCTGTCACAGAGCTCCCTGTGCCCTCTGAGATGCCCTGAGGGTGTCAGAGACACTTGCCAAACCTGGCCCTGATGGATCTGCTGTATCCTGATGGACTGAGCCAGGCCTGGTGGGTTTCCCAGGAAGCAGCAGGCGCCTGAGTGCGGGATCATCCCATCCCACCCAAACATGCAACACTACAAACCCTTCCCCTACAAAGGGGAACAGGAATAATAATAATCATTTTTTAAAAAAGAGCCCCTCCTAACCAAACCCATTCCAAAAAAAAAAAATCAAAAATAAAATTTGATAAAGAATTTAAAAAAACACACCGCATGTTTGCATTCTGTTCGGTTTCACTGAAGTCACTGAATCATTACATGCCCAGAGCAGAACCAAAGGTCCTGAGGAAAGGAGGTCACACACACTGGGCCCTCTCCAAGGGCTGCAAATAAAGGGCACCTTGCTAAGTACAACTCTTAGAGAAACCCCAGCAAGAGCCAGGAGAGCAGGAGGAAAATTTTTGGTGAGCTCCCAGCACAGAGCTGACAGCTCGCCTCAGCTGGGCTGGAAGGATCTGGAACACAACTGGAGCAGTTTTGCAGTGACTGCAGGGCCCCTGCCCCAGGACAGATGAGCGCTGGGGCTGCCCTTGCTCTGTCCTGTTTACACAGCCCCTTTCTGCAGGAAACAGCTCCTCCCAGGTTGGAGGGACCAAAGAGTCAAGTGATCTTGAGAGGAGGTGGAGGAAAGGGTGGTATTCCTTCCCATCAAAGATCATTTTTTACTTAAATATCATTCCCTGTTGAGCTTAGACTCTTGTTTCTGAGGCTGTAATTGACACTGATGGGCTTTGCCAAGCAGCCCTAAAAACAGCAGCTCTGAAGGTATAACCTTACAAAAGAAGTACAGGAGCCCCTTTCCCTGCTTCCCATGGGAGCTCAAAGAAATGTATCTTTGTAGAGACAATATTTGGCAAAGAGATTGATATACTCAAGGGGAAATGCTATTCTGCACTGAAATAAGACCAAGCTGTAAATCCAAATAGTCCCTTGAAAAATTAGTAAGTGCTCTCAAGTGTTTCACCACATCTGGAAGAGCTGAAAAACTCAAACAGAACATGTACTAAAAGTAAATAAATAGATAAATAAATAAAGTGGATCCACATTGCTCTGTGAGGTCTAAGTTTCGCTCAAGGTCTCTTCCATGGTGAGTATTCAGGTGGAAGTTAAGGGCCCAAGAGATTTTTGTGAAAGCAGAAAGGGATATCCTGAGTCACAGGCACCAGCCTAGCAATGCGGCTTCCAACAGCCAGGACTGTGTGGATTGTGTCAGGAGCTTCCCTCATTACTGCCCTGCGTGCCCACGGAGTCTTCTTATAATTCCACTTTTGCTATCAAAACTGTTCTATTTATGGAAGATTACCACACTTTAAGTAATAGGTTCCTACTCTACAAAAATCAAACGATGACTTTTAATTACTTCTTATTTCTCAATATACTCAGGTAGCGAGCTTTGAAAGGTACACTGTGTAATTCTAATATACTTAGTGGGAAAAACAATTTTCACAATTTGCACAATTTAGGCTTTGGAAAGTCTATTTCTAACTTCACTCTCATTTGTATTTGACCTCTGACTAGTGTAACTTGAAATTTTCTTTTTTCTTTATGACAGTCTGTTCTAGGCTTCGAGGCAAAAAAAAATTCTAAACTCAAAACAAGACAAAAACCTCACCCAGTTTGTATTAAATTCAGACCTATGCATGTCCTGCTGTTTTCTACCATGAAATAGCTGAAATTCATTTCTCTCAGCAACATCCCCTGTCCTGCAGGACTGTGACAGAGCGGAGATGATCACCGTGGGACTGCACTGGTTTCCTGGCAGAGGTGGTTATGACGTACTTGCTGCTCCATCCTAAGGTCTGTCAGCATTCCTTGTCCCAGCTGGATCTGCACCCCAGAGGGACAGCTGAGGAATTACTGCAGTGTCTGAGCTGTGGGTTTCAGAATTAGCTGCATTTATGTCCAAGGGATGAAATGCTTCAGTAACTTCTGCGTTATTGCACGTTACTTCCTATTCGTACTGAAGCTCATAAAAGTAAGAAAGCAGAACTGCCTAAATTATAAAACTCTAAAATTTCTGATGGCAAATCTTTACACTCTTAAGACAAATTTATGTCCTATGCAACAGTCAAAGAGCTACAAACTGTTTAAAACCTTGAAAATCTCTAAGTTCTCTCATTTTTTGTTACACCTGGCAGTTAATTTGAATTAAGGTTTTTTAATTTAGCTGCAGAGACAGACTTGTTGAGACAACTACAAATGTGAGTCTTCATACTTTTATCATTCTCCCTGGGCTATTCTCACAGCTTGATGGCACACTGGCAACTGACTGCCCCATGCCATTTCTGCAGAGTTCCTCCCCTGAAGTGCCTCCTGGCTTGTCAGGCCTCCCTGCCCAGAAGAAACCTGGGTGTGATCCTGGCTCTTCCCTGATAAGCTTCTTCATTGCAGAAACTGTGATTTTATTGCCTTTATTCTTTCCATACTTCATTGACCTTTGCACTATCATCAGGCAAAACACAGTCACTGAAGTGTGACTAACTTATTGAGAGCATCAAAAATTATTAAAATGCACAATGCTTGATGCTGACATTATTAATCCAATTTCTTGTAGATGAAGGAAGTAGCAAAATTTGAGTAGGTGGAGTGTATTGATCCTGCCCTCAATAACCCAGATGTTCAAAGTGTCTTTGTGCACAGTTCCTCACCATTCCTGAAGAAGTGAAGCTGTACTCTTAGCCAATGCTTAGGGGGCAAATCAGAATTTTGTCACTCTGACAAAATTTTGTCACTTGGACAAAATCTGACTCTGTTTGAGCCTTAAGTTTGGTAAAGTAAAAAAGAAAGTTAGGGAGTTGTTGTTGATCAAAGCTCCAAACAAAACACAAGCATGCCTTCCTTTCTGTGCTAATTCTAGGAGGAGAAGGAAGTCAACACAATTAATGGCTGATAATTATAAAAATACTGTGTTACTTTATATAGTGCAGCATATCGCTTTCATAAACACTGAAGATGTTACATTCAACTCCTTTCAGTCAAGTCTGGATATTATTATATACTATCTTGTTAGCTAAATGTGTAGTTAGATTAAAGATATGTGAGTCTCAAAGTACTACATAGTTCCCAAGACCATTAGGGAGAAATTATTTTTTCTGTAAACAAGTAATTGAAAAATAAATTCAGTTTCTTAAGGTGCCATATACATTTTTTTTTCCATTTCAGGAAGCACCATGAACAGGGTATATACAGAAATCAAAAGGAGGATACAAAAGCTCACTGGTCTATATGTGATTCAAGATGGGAAATCCTATGTCCTGAGAAAAAAGGTTCCAATTAAATTACACCTGTGAAACAACACTAAGTATTCTAAAATAAATGAAAAGCATGAATTGCATTACAATATAAAAATATAATATCCTGACCCTTGAAATATTCTGATCCCTGAAAACAACATGTCACTGCTAACAAATCAAAAACATCTGTTTCCACAACATTAATTGGTCTTAAGAGTAATTTGTTGTGGAGACAAATTCTGAAAAACTTAAGAATAAAAAAAATCATCAGGATGGGACAGAAGGTAACAGTGAGGAAAAGATTTCAATCCCAGTATCTAGAAACAAACTGGCACATTATCTTCAGCTCATTGGAAACCTGGTACATTTGTCAGTTTTACAACATTCTCCATCTGCAGCTGCAAGGTACAAATATGCACAGGACATGGTATGAATGTAGAGCATGATCATACACTGACCCCTTGGAACCATTCAAGCCTGAACATTTCTGGCCCTCATGTTACAAAAGTTGCCTAATAATCACTTAAAATTTGTAAAAGCTAAACTACTTACTCAGTTGCAATAGCCAAGAGCCAACTCACAAATTAGGAGCAAAGGAAAACAAAATCAAGTTCATCAGCAAATACAACCACCTTTGACTTGAGACCAGATTATTAGTAGCAAGTCCTCTCTGACCTGACTTATTTTGGAGACACGTGGTTTCCATGTGTTGTTTCTACTGTTGCAGATCTGCAGATTGGGACATAAAAACTCTGTACAAATTTATAGTAGGAGGAGTGAGATGGTGCTGAGGCTGGTGCCCAAAGACTGGGAATGGATGAACAAATTCAGCTCCTCAAATATGAAGCTGCTCTCAAATAAATATCTGGATAAACGAAGTAGCCTTCTGTATATTTAATGTTATCCAAGCCCCATCATATTATGAACAGAGTGCACAGAGGCACAATAATTTATCTAGTAAGAGCAATTTGAAACTAAGCTTATGAATGTTTGCTGAATTAAGGATAATAAGAAGAGGCTAGTACAGGTCTCAGTGCAAAAACACTTATCAGTTTACCAAGAGCTGGATTTTCTCCCTCAGAAGTGAATATATGAGTATATTATGTTGTTAACATTTCGTCATGAGCCACTGCAACAGCATGTAGGAGCTAGAAAACTACATTTTTCCCCAGGAAAACACCTGTAAGTAAATAATGATGAATTCTAAAAGAGCACCCTACACCATTCTGCAGCCACAAGTTATGCTGACCAATGCTTTCCCCCCCTCCCATTCATCACATAGATAAAGGTTTCCTCCTAAAAGGCTAATTAATTTAAATTTATCAGATTATCAAACTTTATTTAAGGGTAATATGGATGCTAATAAATAAATACAATTTAAACCACACATATCATATTAGTTTACCTATTACAGACCCCAGGAACCATAAATAGGAGTCACTACTGGAAAACATCTATTTGTCCACACAGGTAATGTGTGGCAAATGTGTTTTTCTTTGAGTGATTATGTTTACTGATTTCCATCAGTGAAAAATGACAAACATTTCCAGTGAGCTCAATCCCACTTCCCTGAGAAGAAAACAAAAACAAGGAGCAGCACCAGCTGCTTGGCAGGGCTGTGCTGGAATGATAACATGGTCTCAGGGCGCTCTTGCTCAGGCCATGGAATTAATTACTGGTGAGTAATTAACTCAGCCACAGCACTGACAGTTGCTTCACCTTGCCCAGCAAACAGCCTGCATTGCTCGTGGTGCTCTCTGCCTCCACACAGAGATTCCCAGAATTAGCTCTGCATGCACTGCACATCTTGAGCAACATTAGAACTGAGGAGGGGACCCTGTCAGACTATGAAATATGTACATCTAGAAAGGATTTGTGGACAAGGAAAATCTGATTTACCACTAGCAAAAAGCTCTGTACTATATCTACCTGAAACTAAGCAATAAACCCAATTTTATCTAATAATATCCACCCATTAATTTGAGTGAATCTTCATTAGCGATCCAGTTCTAATTAGAAAATTAGTATGAACCATTCTATAGTTCATTCTGCAAAACTTTCATCACCCTCCAATTTAACACTCTTGTTCATAAGATTACACTTTTTTATAAGAGAATGGAAAATGATAAATCTGAATTTAAAAAAACCCAACAAAAACATTAACAAGGGAAGGGGACAAAGAAACAAGCTAAAATTACACAAAAGTCCTTTTAGACAAAGTGACAAAGGAAGAATAGCAACCAAAAAAAAAAAAAAAAAAAAATTCAACCCAAAAGCCAAAAAAGAAAACCAACGAAACCACACACCCAACAAAGCCGCACCACATCAAAGAAACTCAACCACAAGCTCCGCTGTAACTGTGTGATTGTGTAGATTTCTACACTTCCTTGGAAAATGTTCCAGATTTGTTGGAAATCTGGACAGGGCTCTCATGAGAACAGGCTTTCTGATGATATTTTAGATACTCCCAGGTTATGAGCCTGGCAGAAGAAACGCAAGAGCAGCCTTTTTCCATAGTAGTTTTGTACTTGGATTCCAACTGCGGCAAAAGAGGAGGAACTGCAGAGATGTGTAAACTTAGACAGGAATCGGTCACAAAACTTTCCATTTTCCTGACCAGGGCACAATATGGTACAGTCTGGATTTTAGGGGAGATGCAAGAGAAGTCTGATTTAATTCAACTCACTCCAGACTTTTCCAGTTTTGAAAAAAAGCTTTAATTGGTGCTACTTAAAACAAATGCCTGACAGGAGTCACAAGTCACAGCGCTATTCAGTTTGTTACCAAATGGTTTTCCAATGAAGAGCAAGGATTCCCGTGCTGAGCACTGTGCTGTGAGCTGAACAGGAAGGATCCCTGCAGCTTACAGATATGGCTGGTAAATAAAACAGGATGCCGCAAAGGTTACCTTCCTCACACAAAACAAGGAAAATATTGAAGCAGTTGGAAGACTGAGAAAAGGGATCTTCCATCAGCAACAACAATAACATGCTCACTACATTTTGGAGATGGGGGGGAAAAAGCAATGTAACAACTGATTTTCTGTTACTCCTCAATGCTGGCAACAAAACTAGAGGCAGTTTAATTTCTGAAAACAATGACATAACCACAACTTCCACACGTGTATCTTGCACTTCTTTGCAAGAGATGCAGCTTAGAAAGAGGTGTTGTGAAAACCATGCTTTCATGCAGTCAAGACAAAATAAGCTAAAAAGGCTTCTGGGAAAGGAGATTCCTAGCTCAAACACCTTTTGTGTTATTGACATAAGTTTGCCTTTATGCTTTGTTTTATTACAACATATACACTCTGTTTTTATGGGGAGAGAACAGTAAGTTCCTCCAGAGGGGTGCAGAAAAGTGGAAATCCTTTATCTAGACATTTGTGAAAACAGACAGCTTTGGAAATGCAGCTTTGGAAAGCCCGCGACTCTTGGAGCATAGGGAAAGGAATGAAGACACATTTGGTTTTTACACACAGATTCTGGCAGATGAAGAGTCAATAGATCTGAGGAACACAAAGCAGAATGAAAATAATTACTTCCATCTCGTGGGGCATTTACCTTTTCAGCTGGGAATAAAGGTCTAGATAATCTAAATTCCCAGGAGCAGCACTGGTTTGTCTTTGAAAGTTCAGGTTCTGCAAAGTGGGGCAGGAAGGGCAGCTGAATCTCTTCAAACAGAGAAGTTGCTAGATAAATTGGTGCCCTTCCTGTTAAGCCAAAAGGGCCCCAAACACACAGAATCCATATGACCCATGACATCATCAAACACTGGAAGCTGTTAACCAAATGCCCAGTGTCAGGAAACAACCATCTGTCTGTGACAAACTTGAGGTCTTCCCTCTCTCTGGGACTATAACTAATTTATTTTCTATCAAAGTTTGCTTACAATCTTTCTCTCTCTTCTCTCATCAAAAGATGCATTTTCAGCAGTCACTTGCAGGTTTCCCCTCTGGATACCCAAAAGAAATTGGTTTTAACCTGCTTTGTGGTTACCTTACTGGAATGATATTTACCAAAAAAACTAGTGCTCTTTGAACTGGTCACTCTCTAGGAAAATTGATGTAAAAAATCATCACCTGTAATCCTTTGGTCATGCTCAATGCTCTGAGTATTTAAATGTTTGTTTAAAAAAGCTACCAGTGGATTCTGGAAATCCACATGTATTGTAGATTTGGAGCTTGGAGCTTTTAAAGTTCAATAAAACTGCTTGCCTTCATCCACATAAAATCATGTGGTGTTTTAGGAGGAACATCTTAACTATTGTTCTGCAGTTAATTGAGACAGAAATACTGTTGATTGGCATTAATTAGTTTCTTTAGTTTCTTTATTTTTACACTAAGCAGTTCACATGGCCCTTCCTATACCAAGTGATACATTTTTTTTTTTAAATAGATACGAGTAACATTAGTAAATAACTACTGAGCATCCTCTGTATCTCACCTTTCAATAGTAGGAGTGCTGTGCACCCAATGTACAAGAAATTTTCAGCATCACATACTTACTCTTCAATATTTCCTAGTTTTTCCCTCTGCATTTTAAACTGCTTTTAAAGGGTTTGCAAACCTTTGTGTGGCATTCACATGCTCTGAACACGACACCTTCGCCCAGGGCTTTTTTTTCCTGAGAAGCTGAAACACAGCGAGAGGTCTCAGAGAAAAAGGAAAACAATTCTTATCTCATTTGCTTCTCCTGTGTTTTGCTCACGCCGAGTGTGTTTGGAGATTGCTTACCCAAAGGTGATTGCCTGATTGGACTCTGGTGTGAGTTGTTTTGGCTCATTGGCCAATTGGGGCCAAGTTGTGTCGGGACTCTGGAAAGAGTCACCAGTTTTCAATTATTATCTTTTTAGCATTCAGTAAGTATCTTTTCTGTATTCTATAGTATAGTATAGTATAGTATAGTATAGTATAGTATAGTATTCTTTAATATAATATAGTATAATAAAGTAATAAATTAGCCTTCTGAGAACATCGAATCAGATGCATCATTCCCCCCCCCCTCATCAGGGTTGCCTGCATTTACAATACCTTTGGCCTTGCTTTGTGCTCTGGGCATCATCCACACAGTCTCACTAAGATGTGGACTTTGTCAGCGTGCTCCTTGTAACCTGAAGGCTTTTCTAGGATTGAAGACTCAAAAGGAGTCAGAGAGCTGAGGAAAAGTGACTGGTCCATAACGAGCCATTTGTCAAAGTGGACAAAAGCTGTACAGCTTAGAAGAGCTTTCAAGGAGCAGCATTAACGCCAGTGTTCCCTGCTGTCACCTCGTGTCCGTGGACATGTCCCCTGCTCCCCTGCAGGAAGGTGCCTGCCGCGGCCGGCTCGCGTGCAAAGGGATCCTCGGCTGCCAGACTTCCCCTCTCGGCCCTGCTAACCCCAGCCCTGACCTGCAGTACCCTCAGTTTTCCATTCCTCAGCCTCTCTTACGCAAATATAGCCCAGGATTCCAAATTGGGCTGTGTTTATTCCAGGAACACAAAGACAACCGTTTTCACAGCTAACAAAGTGGCACGTCTTGATAAAAAAATTGAGCCTTTTCATACAACGCCGAAAACAAATGCAGTTTTCATCAGTATCCCAAATCCCTGTGGACTGGTTTCTAGTCTATTTTACTAATTTCTGGATGTCTACACCAAATTCATGTCTTCCCAAGTTTGTCTGAATTCCCTCTTGCTTGAGCTCCTTATTTAACATTAGCTGTAAACCTTCTCCAATGTTTCCAACTGTGCCCATTAGCAGGTGTCTTTCAGGCAGAAAGTTAATTCAACTGCCCACAGAAACAGCCCACAATTGTTGCTTCAACCAGGTGTTATTTTTCATCTTTACCTTTTAAATAAAACTGAACTGATTTGGATTCCAAGCGCTGCAAACCACGGAAAATATCCTAGATGTCAAAAAGCACCGCTGCAAATAAGCCGTTTTCTTTTCAAAATTCAAAACCAACACATTTTTCTTTTAAATGGTCTACCTAAGTTTTCCAGTACAACAGCCCCATCACAAGATTTTGTGATTTCATTTTGCTAAGCACCTTAAGGCTAATTTGCAGTTTGATGGTGAAAAACTTCCTTTTGTCTTTACTTTTTCAATGATGATAGTTACCCCATACTTTAAAAATCCATACATTTATCATAAATATGGAAAAGCAGCTTTCCACAGAGCTGTTAGAAAAAAACTTCATTTCATCAAATTGACCTTTGCTAGAAAATGAGCAGTTCATAGCCTTACAACACCAATTAGTAACAGGGTGCTGACAAATAAAACAAGCTGGTAAATATGAATCTTGTGCATAACAAGATTGCACAAGAAAATATACTGCAATGACCCTGTCTGAACATCCTGTAATGGCCCATTGTTCCTCTCTATTACTGTCATTCAGCAGATTTTTTAATAGCGGATGCGTGGCAGCGCAGGAACCAAGGCAACGTGGGACTGCACGTGCACGAATCCTGCCCATCCTGGAGGTGAGGAGAGAGCCCTGGCACTCCTGAGCTGCTCTCTGCATGTGGAGATCTGCACAACCACCCCACACCTCTGCAGAACTCAAATGAGACAAACAACAATATTCAGCTGTAAGTGCCTGAGTGGTTTGTGAACTGAGGAGAGAGCAGAATCCTTTTACCTGTCAAGGGTAAATTACAGGAACAACAGGAATTAATAGTGGAAAAATCATAAATTCTGAGAGATTGTGGAGTCTTTTAGACAATACATGGTGGAAGAAACAGGAGGTGTCCTGTTCCATAGATGAATAGGAAAGGTGGTAATAAAGATCTTCCAAGTGTGACAGCTGGGTGTCTCACCTGCTCTCTGCGTGGGGAAAGATGAGCTAACTGAGCACTGCAGTTACTGACACCTGAACTAGACCACGGACTGAAACCCAGCATCTGGTTTTGCTGTCTCATTAAAACACTGAATAGACAACTGATTTCATAACCATTCTGTGAATTCATGTCACAGACAAGCAGTGGTTTCTCACCAGTTACAGGAATCTTGCTGTTTATCAAATTCTGACTGGCCACAGGACATCTGATTGAGCCTTGTCCCTGCAGTGAGAGTTATGCTAAAGGCAACATCATTCCATTTACTGATTTCTTCAGTTCACTTTCCTAAGGGAACAACATTTTAGGGTTCAGACTTTTTTTTTCCCTTTGTGCATTTGTTATTCCTTCCATCACTTTGTCTTCCTTGCTACCAGGCTTCATTGTTTTACTGTTAATTAGCACTCAAGGAAGGAGGAGTTGGACAATGTCCTGCTTAAAATCTGTAAATGTTTAGAAATATAAAAGCTCAGAATTCTATGAAACACAAGGGATAAAGAAATGGTAAAAATAAAACAAAACAAAACAAACCTCTGGCTTAAAAATTTCCACATTCCTGTATGGTGTAAAGCTATTTTTGAACACTTTGGTTTGGCACACGTGCATTCCCTGAGGAAGCTGAGTTATCACCCATAACTCTGTCATGCCAGTTTGTCCTCATTGGACAATATAAACTTCTCTTGCCTTGCCTAAGCTGACTTAGAAAGGGTTTTGGTCCCTAAAATCTGCTTTGAACCAGGGTTCTTTTGGTGCTGTGCACCCTGGAGGTGGCAGCAGCCCCTGCCATGCTCCGGTGCCCCAGTGCCCCCACAAAGACAGCACAAGTATTCTGCCAGCCTTCCAACAAACCCTGAATTACTGCCATGTCCTTCACTGGGCTGTAATGTGACTCTAGGAAAAGCTTAGCATGTCAGCAGACTATTTTATATCCCTGCAGCCCTAAATAAAAAGTGTCCAGTTAAACTACATTGTCTGAATTCTCCCCCTGGACTGCATGCACAGTTTTCAGAAGAGGGATCTTCCGTAAAGAAAGAGTTCTACTTGTGCAAGCTCTGCTGAAATAACTGAGGGAGAAAAGGGAGAAGAAAACCCAGGCCCAGCAGCTATGCCAGTGGATCATGCTGAAAGGTTAAAAACATCTGAGTGATTTTCCTAGGCACTCTCTAAATGCTGACAGAACACATCGAGCACACGGGGTTGGGGGAACAAAAGGCTCTGAAAGGACCATGCTGTGACTTCCATCATCAACCCAATAATGACACTTTAAAGAATTGAAGATGGACCAAGATCACCTCCTTTAGTCAGAAATTAAGAATATCCAGAATGAGAAACTAAAAATAATTTCAAATGAATACAACTGTACTCCAGACAGAATTGTTTGAGCTTCCAATTGTAACCACTACTCCTGTTTTAGATAAAACCTACACTGTGATAGCAAATAAATATGAAACAAAAATCTGTTTTCACTAGTGTGTAATCGGTGACAATGTTAATTGCACCTAAGACATAACACACAGAAAATTACATCTGATACAATCTTTCACACCTTCCTTAGGAAAAAACTATGGAAGGTGACATCCTTGGGCTCTCTAGGACAAGGAGAAGACTACAACAGCAGAGTTTAACTTGATGGGAATTCTTACTCTTATTTGCATATTGCTTTCTAAAGTTCTTCTTTTCTAGGACTATAATTTCCCATTTGTTTTCAGCAGAAAGGCTTTCATTTCCTGACACACACACACACAATTAACAGATTGAAACCATTTTTTTAAATCCCTCTTTACCCACTTCTTCTAAAACTGGAGAGGAAAAAGAAACAAAAATCCACCAAAAAACCAAACCAAAACAAAGGAAAAACACAAACCCTCCCCCGCAAGCCCCACACTGGGCTGGCACGAACATAACCACAAGAAAGGCAGCAGCTCAGCTCAGTGTTTAAGTGCCTCCTTAGCATGTGCTTTTTTCCCAGCTGCTGCCAGCCACACACAAACCCGGCGCAGCCCCGGTGGCCCTCCGTGCATTTTAATGCAATAAACAACACATTTAATAAAGAATGAAGAATGTGCAGTGGTAGCCACGCAGAGAGGGCTTGAACAGCGCTCAGGAAAGAGCCTTAATTTGCCTTTCCTGAGCTCGCTGGAGGTAACTTTTTGCCCAGAAGACAGTGAGTCAATGCTGAAGAGGTGCCCCATGGCGATGTTACGGTACAAGGAAGATGGCTCTGAAGTTCAGCAGGGTCATTTATGGAAAGGGCTCCCACCCCCACCTTCCCCTTCCAAGAAACTGGACGTGTGAAGACAGACATTTCTCTGAGAGGAAGGATAAGGCAGAGGTTAATTTCATCTGCATGAGGCAGCATAGGATAAGCTGTTGGAAATACTGTCAAGCCACGTTCTTAATGCCTGGCAAAGTGACTCACTCAGAGTCATCACAGGAAAGGAAGTTGAATAGAATCAAAAACGGAACAGGATGGGGGCTTAAACAGGAGAAAGAAGTGAGAGAAAGGAAACTGGATTGTTTAAAGTAGGCTGAGGTTACAAGTTCTGGAATGAGATTATTTTTAAAATACATTTATAAAAGACAGATCTGTAAAAATATATATGCCTATATAAAAATACATGAATGTATGCATGTATTGGTAAAAAAAGTTTCTTTCCACTTAAAGAGAGACCTGTATTTGTGGATTGCCTTCCAAAGATGCCTGCTGAGGTACTTGTTTCTGTTTAAGGTGGAATTAGCATGGTCTGGGAAATAAACAACAATCCCCTCTAGAAACCCACACATTTTTAAGGATCATATTCCTGTTCCACACAATATGAAACTCTCAGAATATGGAGCTCCACTCTCACGTAAAAATCCACCACAATACGACATCACTACATCATTCTCTAAAGAAACACTAAGAAATAGTCTTTTTTTTTTTTCCCCACACCAAAAAATTCAACATTGGCTTTTACTTGAAACTCTGTGACACAGGGCAAAGTTTCTCTTCTCCAAACTTTTTTACTGTGGAAGTTTGGATGATCAGCCACCTCACATATCAATTTCTGGTAAGTCAAACACAAACAGGGTGCAGACTGTCTCACAATGTAAGTCACTTGCAGAAGCACCTCCTTGACTTCATCACAGCTGAAAACACATCACTAATGCAAGAGAATGTTCACCAACAAAAAGAGCAATTTCGGTCCCCAAAGAAGATGATAAAAACATTTTTTTAATATCATCAAGGCAATACTGAACTGACTCACAGCTCTTTATGTTTCAGCCATGTCACCTGTGGGTACAAGTTCTGTCTGTCCTTTTTCATGTTCAAGGGGACACACAGAAAGATGAATAGACACATTAAATCATATAACTCAAAAAAAACAAATTTCACACTTAAGAAGGCATGCCTGTTCAAAAAATTGTTCTGGAAAAACATATTAGAATAAATATTTCTAAATTCTTAAAAATATTATCTCTGTTTGTGTAATATTTCTTATTTAATCCCCAGAGTGACACCTGCTGGATTTCACTAACTGAAACTAAAGGGCAGATATTGCCATTATACAGAATATCTCAGGATAATAATTGCAAAACCATGCCATTTTAGCAATAAAAGGCTGCAGAGTAGAATACTTTCCCTCCATTTAGGGTACTAAATAAACACATGGATGCAACCACAGAAGAAGGAAGTAGAGTGTCTAAAGGTCTTACTCATTTCTGAAAAGTAAGTCTTTAAACTTCTATCTAGGAAGGATTCTACGACATAACATTTGGTGACAAATTACATTAACTGATGAAAATATTAACATGGAAAAAATCCTTTTAAATACTAAAACAAATTATTTTAGGTATAACAAAAACATTCTCAGTACATCCTTTGTTTTACTTTAATGAAACTCTAAAACTCTACCAGAATTGCCAGAACATAAAATTCATGAAAAGTAATTGACAAGATTTTACCAGTGTAATGGGCATGGAAAAAAGAAAGGAGAAAATCTAAATGGTAATTCAAAGAGTGATGCTTTGTGCCTATACACACATTCAAGACAGTGCAGTTTTCAAGCTGATAATATCAAAGAATAGGTGGAAAAGATGATCAAGTTTTTAGGAACCCAAGATATTCAGCCTAAACATTCAGTAAACAGTGTATGAGTTAGGTGTAGGTGCTTTGAACATAGTAATCAAAAGAAAAAAAATTACTGATTTCTTTGGTTGGCTCTCTGTTCATGGTATTACAGGGGAAGTCAGACTGGTATGGGCTTCATTAAACAAATTCATCACTAACTTTTGGGGGGATATTTATCCAAATGTAGCCTGTATGTCCCAGTTATAAAACCAAAAATGCAACATTGTTTTATTTTCTAAAATCCAGTCAGAATGGTCAGCTACAACTTAAAAATGGCCAAAACTGCCAGAAGCGGCTTGAGTGTCACTTAGGATATACTAAAATGCAACAGCCTCAGACAAACATGCAAATTTACCACAAGAGTCTGATTTCTTTTCTTGAAGGAAGAACATGGCTTTTCTCAAGGAAAGTCTTTTTCGATGCATTAGAACGAGTTAAGTGCATTTCAAATGCATGTTCCCAAAGAAAAGCAACTCGAAATAGATGACTTTAGGACAGCATATACTGCAGAAATGATTGAAAGTGTTTGAACAGAGCTAGGGCAGAAAAAGGATGACTTTGCTGGGAAAATGTAAACAGTATAAACAAACTTGGGAGACTGAAGCATGAGAGACAACTGTTAAAACTTTAAAAATGTGAAAGTTTAGCCTTTCAGCTCTGCCCAGATTCTAAAATAGAACAAAAAGTGTAGCTAAAGACAAATGGTCTCATGGAACCCAATTTCATAAGATCTTCTATTTTACTACACTGGCTGTGGAATTCTCCAATAAGGTAACAGGTAAGAAAAAGGCTGTTTTCTGCTGCTCTTTGTACAAGTTTCTTACACTGAAAACATCAGAACTGCCAACGTGAATACAAAAAGTAAAAACAACAGGTTGTGTCCACATACAGAAAGCTTTCTCTGCTTTGTTTCAAACATTAGATGTATGCAAGTCAGAATATTAGCATGTGTGATTCCCCATTTTCCAAACAAAGGATAAGGTCTAGAGTTAATTTCCTTTGAAAGTTTCTTTGTAAACTTAAATTCTCTCTTTAGTTGCTACATTGGCAATAATGGAAATCAGCATGAAATGGACCTGCGTGCATTGTATGCAGAAATAATATACCAAATATGTTATTATATGTCTAATACACATAAACACATATAAAACCACACTTATTTTACTGCTAAAAGTTATTTGTTAGCCAGCTCACATCTGTTTTGATGGTAGCAGTGTTCATTCCTTCCTCGACACAGCAGTACCGAGGATATAGTCAATTCCAGAGCTCTGACAACTTGCTACACCAAACACTAAAAATACTTCCCAGGGACAGAGCAGTTCCACGAGCAAGTGAAGGCTGTTTTCAATAAGTTTTCAATAAGCTTGGCTGAGGAAGCTGCTGCACATGGACACAGTGACAGAGCTTTGCAGAGCAGAGGTGGCAGGGGCACCGAGGTGAGGTAAATGCTGTGTGTGTGTGCGTGTGTGTGCCACAGGGGTGGCAGCTGGGCAGCAGCACTGAAGGGATTTTGGTACCAAGTCAAGAACATCGTAAACACGTTGGCAACAGATGGGAACAGCTTCTAAAGGAGAAATCCTGCTTTTCCTAACTGTTTTCCTAACTGTGGACTTGGACTTTCCTCAATGGCTTTAATAGATAGCTTATGCCCAGCATTTACTACAGCAGTGACTAGATACACTTCTTTTAAATGTCACTGAATACATGTTATTATTAAAAACATACCAGTATAAAACATATAATTTCTTCCAAATGACCACAAACCCATTTTAATTTCATGACTGCATGGCTTCATGGACTTCTATGGGTCCAATCTTACCCAGCTCCTGCACAAGCCAGGAATGCTACTGGAGAAAGATGATTGCCTCAAATGCACAGAATACAGCAGCAAGTTAGAAATTATACAGGTGTCAAAGGAAATCTTTTAGTGTGCTTTCTCCCCTCAGTTCTTAATTCCATCCTGGTCTATAATCTGAACAGCAATTCCGAGATAGCCCATGGAACAAACCTGTATAAGTACCTTTACTGACCCAGGTAAGGCATTGGTCACCCAGTGAGACACAGGCAGATCTGTTTTTCAAATGATCACAGGCATCATCTGTTTTTCAGATCATATTTTTCAACAGAAGTACTCAAAAATTACACAAAGTACCAAAAAAACCCGCTGCCAACAGACAGCAGAACGTGCGTGCCTGGATGGATGACCATCTATGTATAATTCCTTCAAAAGAAAAATACCCACATTTAGGAATGTCTTGCCCTTTGACAGTCAGTGGAAAAGTCTGGCTCTCAGTGGGCCAGGATTTCAACAGTAGTGCTCTAGCAAGAAAAGCCTGTTCAAAGGGACAAGTGCTCCATCTCTTAACACGGAGAAAGACCCCAACTGACCAGAAACTCGGGGTGCAGAAACATTTGAAGTTGAAAGGACACACATAATGCAATTCTTGGATCTGAAATCTATCTTAGATATCCAGGTACTTCATTTTGTCCAGTGAAATGTTCAGTCACACTGTTTTATATCAATGCTCTGCCTGTCTCTGCTTTAACCTGCAAACACTGTAGATTCTGCCACCCAGCCTGCAAACACGCACGTGTCTGTCACATCCTCTGTAGGCACACACACCTCAACCTACACCAGTTGCTTGTAAGGAACAACAAATAAGAATCTAAATCATTTAGCTGGTGTACTTCTAAACACAGTTGTTCCCACTGCACTGATCATTAAAACAACATAAGCACCTTTTATGTGAAGCGCCATCTCCATTGACTTAGTCACCAAGTGCCTTTTGCCAAAACTTTTGATTTGATTTCCAAAGTTGGATAAAGACTTTGGGATTGCTCCTATATGCAGTGAAATAATGAGAGTTCAAGCAAACTAGAGAAGAAAACATCATGCTAATGCAGATTATTATTCTTAATTAAAAATTTCAGACAGTACCACAGCATGTGTACTTTAAAACACATCTGTTTTCAGATGTGGTCTTATATTGATCGAGACCTAGAGTGCCTCCCTCCAATGCAGTGAGCAAGAGGAGCTCAGATTCAGAGCACATCTCTGAACAGGTTTCACCTGTTAGAAGCATTATCAGTGCAAGGGAAGACAAGATCCCCAGCAGGCACAGCAAGACTGGGAAAACTACATTGGCACAATTGTAAGAGCAGCAAAGTCCATCCCCAGGGTACCTGGCATAAGTTCATTAAGGCAAAGAGAAAAAAAAAAAACTCAGTTATTTTTATAATTATTTCATTCTTTTCCCTTATAAATTGCATGGATAGCTGAAGGACTCGTTGCAGATGAAATCCAGGTGTGAATTATAGCCTAACAAGATTTATTTTCCTGGTTCTATGGCTCCACTGCTTACACACACGAGTGAATGACTAGAATTGGCAATCCCAGCACTGCAACCGCGTTTGTAAAAGCAGAGGGTATCACATCTGTTTTGGAAAGCTTGAGGAGCGGCGAGCCTTTAAACTGCCTATCAAGTGAAGGCACGGAATCACACACTTGTCACCGTTCAGTGGTTTCTCGAGGAAAGGAAAAGTGGGCAATCAGCTGTCAATAAACCATCTCGGTGCTCGCGGTTAAAAACCTCAAACAGCAACACGCCGGCACGCGTACAGGCTTCGTAGCAGCCCAACTTTTCCTCAAGCAAACAGAAAGCCCAAACAAAACAGTAGCTTTATCTTTTAAGTTGTGTAATTACAACACAAAACCTAATTATGAAACAACTCAAGTACGACCTCTTTCCTATATTGTAAGTTTAGAGAAATACTCAGAGTAAGCAAACCTACACCACTTTATCACCTAATTCAGCCTCTATTGAAAGAGCTGCAGTTGTGTTGAATTAGTCTTAAGGACCCTTTCCAAGCCAATGAGCCTCTAATTCTCTCCAGACGCAAAGACAGAAATTTGGTTAGTTAACATTAGAGGTTTCAGGCAGAATGCTAACAGCGCTGCTTTGGGCATTCTATCTATCTATCTATCTATCTATCTATCTATCTATCTATCTATCTATCTATCTATCTATCTATCTATCTATCTATGCATAGACGATAACAAAACCAGTCATAAAATCAGCTCAACACCTCGCTCGCTATAAATAAAGGAAGGTTTTCCCCGCAGCCCGTGTCGGCGCGGATTCCGCATCCCACGCCGAGGCTGAACCCAGATCACACACACAGACAGACACGCGTGGCTCCCGCTGCGCTCGGGCGGCACCGAGGGTGAAGAAACAATGAAACTGCACTCACCAGCCGGGCTCCTGCTGCCAGAGCGCTTCCAGATACAGCTGTGCGGAGCTGTCTCGGATAAAGCTGAGCGGAGCAGTCTCAGTGTGCGGATCTGTCTCGGATAAAGCTGAGCGGAGCTGTCTCAGTGTGCGGAGCTCTCTCAGATAAAGCTGAGCGGAGCAGTATCGGTGTGCGGAGCAGTCTCGGTGTGCGGAGCTGTCTCAGACAAAGCTCTCCCAGTGCCCCACTATCCAGCGGAGAGCGGACCCCGGTGCGGGTATTCCCGAGCGGCGCTGGGTCCGTCCGTCCCGGCGGAGCTGCGGGAGCGCCGGGAGCGTGTCCGAGGGCAGCGCGGAGCGGCGGCGGCAGCAGCCCAACATCAGAGCTTCCTGTTACATCACCGACCCCGCCTGCGGCCGCCCCGAGTTGCTGTTCTCTCCGAATGGCGTGTCCCGGGCAAGCGGGGCTCCCGCGGCATCCCGGCCCCGGCGCTGCCATCTGCTCCCGCCCGCTGCCCGCACCTGGCCCGGAGCGGCTCCGCCCGCAAAACACTCACTGCTCTGCGGGTAAGGGAGAGACCACGGGACCTGTCCTTTCACGTGTCGAGCCTCTGAGATTCGTCCTCCTCGTCCAGCTAGACCCGTAGAAACAGATTAGTTTGGACCTTTATTCAAAGGGTACTCGAGAGCTGCTTTCCTCCTCAGTGACACTGACCTGGCCCAGCTCCTCTGCCAGCGGCTGCGTGACGCTCCATACGCTAAGGGCTGAAAAGCTCTGCACAGAAATACCTTTATTCCTCAGCTGCAAAGGTCAGATTCAAATTTTCACTTACAAGCAGGTGCATTATTTACAGTGCCATTATTTTTTTCTTGGGTACAAAACAATGCATTAAAGAAATAAGTCTTTGAAGTATCAAGAGTAGGAAAAAAAAGCAACAGGAACACTGTTACTGCTGCTCTCTATCTTTTTCTAAACACTGGTGATCTGAAAGCACAAGTATGAATGGTTTGAAAACTGCCATGAGAGAGGATAAAACAAAATGAATAGCAGTCTTTCTACAAGAAGGACTTTCTTTCTTGAAAGAATATTCAAAGAATATTGTACCAGATACTAAAAATGTTTTTATACAATCAATTCCCAGTACTATGGACCAAATCTGTGCCCTCTAAACCAATAACGAGTTACTGTATGCACAGGACAACACTATGCTGAACAAATGGGGAGTGCGTGGAGCATCAGACTCAAATGATATGAACACCTGTAACACCAGTACTCCCTTAGGGAACCCCACAAGAGCTTCCCAAAAGTCACATTGTGACAAAGATTTATCAGAATTAGACCATTAAATTTGCTCATAAACCAACATAAAATATTTTGCTTGTTTCTTGCCACCTGTCACTTATCCACTTTTTTTTTTTTTCTTTTTTTGTTACTAGCAGCATCATTTGTGGAACACACTGTGAGCTAGGCACTGAAAACATTTTCCTCAAGAAGGAAAACAGCAAGAAACACAAAGTTAAGGGGGGCAACATCTCCATAAAATAAACAAAAAACTTCAAACAAAACCCAGCCCCAATGCAGGGTCAGGAAAAATTGGAAGAGGGAAAAGAGGACCAGGAATACTTTAAATCCAAATGGCCCCTAGACAATACAGTTTGTGAAATCTCACTCCAGGGTTACCAAAAAAGCAGGCTTGGATACTCATTTGGTGCTTCTAGCATCTCTCATCAAAAGGAGAATGTTTGAGTTCTATAATCAGTGAAGAACTAAGGAATGGCACTCTAAACCTCCAGGCAATGTAAGCACCTATAAACTGGGGAATAGCTGTGATTTTGAACAGTGATGGAAATTAACTTCTCTAAAAGAAGCGGTGTCATCTCAGGTACAGGAACTTCAGCAGGAGTGATCCTGGTAGCATTGCTTTAGACAAATTAGATCTAGGTTGTAGATTGCAACAAGGTACATTGCACACTCTAGTTTAGAGAATAATCCATGTATCCCAGCCAAGCTCACAGCTCCAAGACAGGCACCTGAATTAGCTAGACATGTTTTAGCATGACACAGGCCATGTTTGATTTGGCTGGTCAAAGTCAGTGGAGTTTTGTGTGAGCGTTTTTGTGGATTTTTTTTTTTCACTTGGTTGCTTGCTCTGGGGGGTTTTGGAGTTTATTTTTACAAAGTTTTATATTCTACTAATTTAGGTAACATTAAAACTTATTTACTCATACCCTACAGATACCTGAGACCCCTCAGCTGGTGCAGTTTGCACTCCTGAGCACGGTGCCTCCCCTGCATCTCCCCATCCCCTGGCTGCGAGGAGCATAAATCACACCCTACAGGCTGCCCTGCTTGCTGACAGCGAAGGAGGGAGCAGTTCAAATATGCAAAACCACCTGCACTGGGACCAAAGGAAGGCTTAAAAGCGAGAAAAGAGAGTAAATCCAGGGAATTCCTCCTTTTCCATCAGAGCCAGCCCGCCCGGCGCTCGCCGAGCCGCCAGCGCCCTCTCGCGGCCACCCGCGGCATAAACGCAGGCGCGGGAGCGGCGCACGAGGAATTCAGGAATTAATTAATGCAGGAATTAATTAATTCAGAAATTAATTATCCCGTGTGAACACCCACTAACCACAAGCGTACAACTCTGCTTTTACCTGAACCTCGCTCTTTCTTTGGGGAAACACTGAAACAACTGGCTAGGAAATGTAACCCTTATGTCCCCTTCACTAAGTTTGAGAAGGTAGAAGTTAGAAAGATGGAGACTTGCTCAAAGTGTAAATAAAAAACTATCAGCTTTGAGAGAATAAGTGGACTGGAGATGCAGAGAGAAATGCTGGATCAAGTGAGGCAGGAAGTAGAAAATAAAAAGGAGAGAAAGGAGGGCATACCAGTAAAAATGTGAGGAAAAAAAGAATGAAGAAAAGTACTCTAAATTATTTCTCAAAGATAATTTGTTTTACCATTTGCATGGATTAAGGGCACATACCAAGTTATTGCAGGTCAGATGATATATGGAAATTCATCAAAACCTCTGTGAAACTGTTTCAGCTTGTTGTCTGTTTTCAGACAGCTTGGAAGAAATTTCACAGCACTCTGCATTTCCCCTCCAAAGCAACTGGAGAAAATTCTGGAATGAAATGACTGGATGAATGGACTCTGGTCAAGTGGAACTGTACAGTCACTCTAACAACTTAGCACAGCCTCATGTTCTGACTGCTTCAGCATTCTGGCACCTGGTCCATACCTTTTCTTGTGTTGTGCCTCAATTCTGCCCCTGCTCATCCTTTAGCTGTCTTTGGGAAATGCGTAGATCTTTTTTTCTTATTCTTGGATTTGATAGTTCTGCAGCTATGGAAAGTACAGGAGCAAAAGGAAGTGAATGAAGCAAAAGGGCATAAAAGAAACTTCTTGTTATGTTGAAGATCATATCACACTGCAGTTTGGACTTTTTATGGGAAAAAAAATAGCTCTATGTCCTGTAGAGCTAAACAAAACCAGAAACAGCTGGGTGGCTGGTGTGGTGGCCAAGCTGAGTGCACACACAGCTGAGAGCAGCCTGCACTCTCTGATCAAATCCTGATTATAATCAGGTTTCTACAGTCTGTGACACTGCAGCCTTGATTCTCATTGCACTAAGCAACAAGCCTGACAGATGAATCACTGAGAAATGTTTTCTTAGTCAGTTGAAACAGAGCAACTCTTGAGATGCTAGCAGTACAAATTCCCTTCTGTCTCAGCAGTGACACAACAGAGACCTCACTGGAGACCTTTATTGCTGTTATTACAGAGTGTACTACGGCAGCACAAGAAGTTTCTTCAGTGCAGTGTGAGTGGGGTAGGAGAGGATGGGAGAGTACCTGTCAGTCCTGTCCTAGCTACAGCAGCCCTGGAGGAGCCTCACAGTCCTAGAGAAACTGATCCCTCTCAGGGAGGAGACCCTGTCAGTTGGCAGTAGAGCTCAGCAAGAAGGAAACTTATAAAATGGAGAGCAGCCACAGAGCCAGGGTTCTCCTGGGACAGAAAGGATGATTTTTTTCCCTAGATCTTTTTTTCCCATGTGGGTTTTGTAGGTGTTGAGTCCAGGCAGCCAGGGACAAGTTGCTGGAACAAGAGGGAGCCTGAAGGAGAGACACTGTCATGAAATGACACAGGAATCGCAAGACAATCTGCACACAAATCCATCTTTTCTCTCCTATCCTTCTATACCTATTGTCTCATTTCAAAACATTCTGTTTTAGAAAGTTCATCATTCTAGTTTGTAATCTCATCAATCTCACAAAGTTTACAAATCCTTTTCCACATTCTTGGTGGGATGGCTTAATGATTTCCCTCGTCTTTTACGTGAAATCCCTAAACGTTTTAGTTTAATGGAGTCACTTCAGCTCTGCCTCCCTCTGAGGTGCATCATGTAATCTAGAAATCATGTAAATTGTAATATTGGCAGCCCATGGGAAATGTTTACAGCTGAGAGTGGAAGATCAGATATTTTACTGGCTTGACCATGAGATGCAGACAAGGGGAGGTGCAGACATTTGTGCCCTCACCTGCATCCCTGGCCAGGCAGACACAAGCAGGGTAACCTTGGCACGAGGGCAAATCCTGACCCAAATGTGCCTAAATCCACTGTCCCTGGGGAGGCCACACGACCTGCTGTGCTCAGGCAGGTGCCATGGGACGAGTGTGGAGGTCTGGGAGCAGTTTAACCCATGGGTTCTACACTTATCTGCAGGGAGGGATTCCAGCTGGCCTGAGTACTTCCCCTGCTGCTCTGCTCCTCTGCAGGGCACCCACACCTACACACTCCACTCCTGGTGCAGGAAGGGCAGCCAAACCTGGAGAGAAAGGGCACAGTCAGGAACCAGAACAGGAAGACAGCAAATTAAAACTGAAACCAGGGGACTAAAAGTGCCAAATTAATTCTGTGGAGTTTATATGTTCCCTGGCAGAACTGCACTTTATTTATGGGGTTACTGTAGTGGTAGTCTGTGGTGCTCATACATTTTATATGACAAGGCTCTGCAGAGGCTCTCTGCTGTGCACTCCTGTTCCTTGAGAATCTTTCAAATCAGAATTAATGCATCCTAGATTGAAAGAGCCGTGAAAGGACTTAAGCACCAGGAAAGAGATTTGGATAAAATTTCAGTAGAAAAAAAATCTGATTTTACTTATCCCCTCCATTCTAGTATTTAGAATGCATAATTTTTTAACAATTTCAGCAGTAAAGCTTAGCCATGAGTCTGGATCAGTAACAAGGATAAAAATCAATGACCACAACACATACAATTTTAAATCTTTCAAAAAATTTGCCACTCTGTTTTACACCTTTACAGTTTTAACACTCCCTTTATGGATTTTCATGGGTTAATTCTGATTTCATATACATTTTACAGTACTGTAATTATATGCACTTCAATGGAGTTAAATCTAGGCCTGCACAACCTAAAATAAATCTGGTTAAAACAAATCCAGTACCTATCTCCTTTTTTATAGCAATACACCTATCTTTTAATCGGTGATTGAAACAATCATGATTGAAACAATCATGCTTGACTAGTGATTATTCTTTCACAAGTATTGTGCTTTCTTTAGTACAAAAATAGAATTCAAAAAGAATAAGGTAAGAAATTAAATCCAAATTTTCTCTTCATTTTAACCATTCAATGCTACTGTTTATTGTCCTGCTGCAGCTCTGACAATTATATACAAGCAAACAGCAATTTAAAAACCTTTAGCAAAGTAAGAGGTAATGTTTATTAACATAGTTGAGGAATACATAAAAAAATATGAGCAGCTTAGTAATATATAATCAAAATAATCAGTAAATATATTTTAATGGTGTACACTGAAGGTTTTCATTCACAGGTGAAGAGAGGTTTACATCACATTTCCATAAAAATCAAAGTTGCATTGCTTCAGGCATGATTTCCAGGTCCAGGGCCTTTACTGGCTGTTTCTTTCTTTTTTTCTTGATTCTTATTAGTCTTCTTTCACCTATTTTCTTATTGAATCCTAAAGGCAAAATTAACAAAGTAACATTAGAAGACATCCAAGATTATCAGAAATGAGAGACAAGGCTTGTTTCAATTAATTTAAAAAAACAAAAAAGAACATTGTCTTACCTAAAATCTTCATACGCCTGACCACTGCCAAGTTGTGCTATTGCTGTTCCTTTACACTGCACTTACTGTCCCTCCTTCTCTCTCTAGCTCTGTATCTCTCCTGATTTCCATCCTCACTTTCCTGAGACTTGCAGCTGTTACATTTGATCAGTCCAATGCTTGCTACCAAAAGTGGCGAGAGAACATTTTGACGCGCGCAATATTTACCTCTGAGCCATAGCCGGGGGCAGTAGCACTTCCCATACCTTTCCTGCAGATCCTCAGGCACGACTTCCTGGAGACGAAATTATTCTCGTTCCCACCACAGCCGCTGTAGCTGAACGGGCGACACCTTCCAGTGGAGAAGTTGTAGAAAAATCTCAATTCTTTGGCTCTGCAAAGCCCTCTGTCCATGGGGGTCAGGCACAAGGAAGGGATGGCAGGGGGTTCTGAAAGTACCAAGAAAAACAAGGTGAGACAACACTGCAGCCTTTCAGTTTTATGCCAATATTATTTGAAATTTTTGCTGGCAAATTTAATTCTGCTCTCCTGAAAATGCAAGATACTTCGCATAAGCATCTTTTATGGTTACAAAAAAAAAATAAATAAAAAATAGCACAGTAAAATGCCATCCTGTGTTTGGATTGCCAGCAGGAGCTTACCTGAAAGCTATACCTTTACTTGTGTTGTTAGTGATAAAATTGCCATTTCTGCCATAGGAGAGAGAACACAAATGCATTTTGAGGAGTTTCAAGTGAAGCATTTGTAGAAAGTGACGTGAAATAAATTAAACGTGGACAGCTTTAAAAATGTGGCAAATATTTCTAATAATTAACAGAGCGAATCACTGCTAGACATTCTGAAATCAAGGAGAAGGTAAAAGTACCCAGCATTTCCAATGTAAGATTCAATACCTCAGTGCTGAGTTGAATACTACAGAAAACTTGACCTAAGTCACAGGGTCTGTCAGCAGCCCTTGAGCAGCTACAAAACACTAGCTTGCAACTTGCAGAACAAAAAAAGCCCTGAATGTGAAGAGCAAGTGCACAAGTGAATGGAGATGCTGGTGTGTTAGTGCTGCTGGCAGGATTTTACCATTCCAAGGAGAGGCTGCTGGTTTGCTCCTTCAGGGGGGCTGCAAGTGAGAACTGAAACACTGGAGGATGAACCTGGGGTAGCCAAAGGACCTGGGCACTGGAACAAGTTCAAGAAGCAAATCCATGCCAGAATTCCCAAACCTGGAAGAGCTCCATCATCTATCAGCCCAGAGTGACTAATAAAGAAAATAGGAACTGGTAAAATTGCTGCACAGGCTGCAAGAAGCTGAATGGGAGCCATTATGGGAGCAGTTATGTGGAACCCAAAAGAGCACCATTTTTCCTCAGGAAACAGCAGAACTGGGTGCATAAATTCAATAAATGAATGCATAAATGCAAATGTGAAGCCACTCAGATGGAACTCTTGAAGATACAAAGCCACACAGAAGGAGTTCAGTGGAAAAACAAAGTAAAAATTTGAGGAAATCGTTTGGGTTACTGCAAAGCTGAAGACATCCTGTGGTCACAAAAGTGGGAAGCAGATGAGCTGCTGAAAGCAAGAAGTTATGCATTAAAACCTGGGCAAAGCAGGAGGCTGAAAAATATTCAAAAACCCATGTTGCGTCTTAGGTGTCTGACATATGGTACATCTGCTAAAAAAAAAGGTTTATCTGAAATGTAAAATAGCTGAACAGTTGTGGTGAAAAAGTATGAAAAATGGCTGGGAATTAGAATGGTGTGTTAGCAACCTCATACTATTAAAAAAATAAATTCTGAAATTTAGAAACTGAGTAATGAGTTGCTTTTTTGATATAGACTAAGTTAGTTTCAAGTTATAAAATGAGAACCTCAACTTCTTTTCATAATTGAAAGACCAAATTTCACTCTGGGTCCAGAGTACAAGTCCACAATGTGATAAAATCTATATTAAACCTACTGTTTTTTTATAATGAAGATGGTAGTTAAATTAACTAAAGCAATGCTTTTGGCACTGCTCTGAGAACTCTTGAGCCTGGAACTAATTTCATCTCTCTCTCTAGCTGGAGAGGAGGGTAGTTCCCAAAGCATATGTTCAGCATGGCTTGCCTATTTAAACCTGCTAATTTCTGAGCCCACAAAGAACAGAGCAGAAAGGCTTGCCAGTGAGCAAAGGGCCAGACAGCACAGGCTTGTTAATTATAAGAGAGAATTCAAATACACACTTTGTAATGCAAATTACTTATCTGCCATGTAGAATTCTTCAGGGAGTCCACAGTCCCCTCAAGAAGGAGTTCCCACAATGACTGCAATATTTGGGGGAACCATGGAGCCAGTGATGAGGTAACAAGGACTGCCTGTGTATGTACAGTGCACCAGAGAGCCAGGTGCTATTCAGAATCCCTCTCGTATTCTTCCCAAAAATTATGTTATTCCTTGCCCCTATCATTGTCAGATAAATGCCTAAAATACCAAACACTGTCCTTGTTTATCTTCAAAACACCTGCATGTTCCTCACTCACAGAAGGAACCAGCCCATGAAGAAAAACCTTAATTTTGCCACCTAGAGCCATTTTTTCCTCAAGAAACCCAGTATTTTAAAATAAAAACTAAATAACTTATCATAACTTCCTCTACCATGAAGATCATAAAATTTATCCTGAATTTTTTTGAATGTATCGATTACTGAAATACTCGACTTCAGGTAAGCAAAGAAGAAAACATTCCCTGTGTCATGCCCAGTGTGTCTATTGGCAGGACAATGTGAAAGCCTGTGAGGCAGTGTGTAAATAGTGTCACCAGGACATTACAGCAGGTGAGTTGCCTCTGTTCACCTCCAGTTCCTCAAGGTGTATTTATGGATGTGATGGAACAGAAAATTGAGCTATTATGCCTATTCTTGAGTTTCTCTCCCTAAAGTTTTCATTTTACAACCCCATTTTTCTGAGTTGTTGAAAAGTTTTCTCTCCTGTTTTTTTTTATGAAGAAAAAAAGAAAATGAAAGAAGCAGAAGTCCCCCAAGCCACGAAACCACATAAAAAAGAAGAGGTACACATTGTATGGTTTAAGATTCAGTTCCTATAATACAGCTCTTTCTTGAATGCCATCCCCCTGAGGTATAAACAGATGACATGATCATAATTTCTGAAAAATCAGAGATTAGTCAATCTCAGAATCTCTGAAAAATGCACATCTAGCTAAAGACTCACATTTATCAGAGAGAACCCCAACCCCAGGCTTTGCAGGGCTTGTGTGACAATGGACTGCTAGTAATGATTGACACTGGAAAACAAGTTTGAAATTCTCTTGGGAGGAAAGGGAATGCAGTGAGCACTATTCCTCCCCAGACAGGAGTGTGTGACATTCATGAAGCTTCAGGTTTATTGCCAGATTTTCAATATGTGCAGACTTCAGCTCCTCATTTCTGGTTGCAGCAAAGCGAAAATAAAAGAATCTTCAAGTGGACAGGCTATTACAAAAATAATGAGTCAGCTGCACTTGACAGTAATCCACAGGTATAAATTGGTGCAGATCCATTAAAGCAAATAGAACTGTGCCAATTTATATCAGCAGAAGATGACCCTGACTCTGTACTCACAGAACCTGCATCCTTGTGCTATTCCAAATTCGCTGAGCTGAAAGTTGACTTTTGATCCTGTCTCCCACTCAAATCTCCCAAATCAAATGTAGGTATAGTGCTTGCAATTCCTACCATAAATCACATAAAATGAAAGCTTTGATTCTTAGCCTCACTCTCTCTTAGTTTGCACTCTCTTAGTTTTTGTAGAGTAAAAGTTATTACAGATGTTTCAGCAGAGGGAGACCAGAACTATTTTCAATCTCTGCAGAAAGTTCATTACTGAGAGTGCTAGAAACTTCATGTCTGTATCCATGGTTTGCTTTATTTGGCCATTTATTTATAGAACAGTTTATTCTTCTGAAAATCAACAACTATATTGTAAATCTAAAAAACTGATATTGTTACAGAGTTACACATGCCAAATTTTTTTTTTCTTAAAATCAAGATGAAATAGCTTGTCAATTGTAAGGTGAGGTATTCTATTAAGAGACAACTCCATGTAATTTTTTAAAGTGTAAATTAACTAAATTACATTTAATTTTTAAATGTTCTTTGAAAAAGATACATAGCCAGGCTAATTTACATAGCAAATAGATATTACAATGGCAGATCAATTTGCCTATGCTTGAGGAGATGGACATCAGCCACTCCATCCCAAATAGTTCACCGAAATTCCTGTCCCTCACAGAAAGCTACAGACAGTCACCCTGCACGTTTGTGTGACCTGTCTCTGCCTTGGAGCTTCACTTTATAGCTGCACCTCCAGAAAGAGCAACAATAGAGACAATGCTCTCCAGGTCTCTGTGGAGAAATCAGCAGTCAGCTTTGGCTTTCCTCTCTAGTGAGATTGCCAAAATCAATTTTAGCCCATTCCAGCACCCTGAAGGGTACCAGCTGATAAACAGAGCAGAAGGCTGTATGAGGCAGAGAAGGGCAAGACAAAGGTCACACAATTAGGAAGAACCTGTTGGATCTTCAGACTTTCCACTGAAATTCCCTGGTCCTTCCACAGCTGCGCTTCTCACGCAACCCATCTGCTACACTGACTCTGTTCCATCAGTCTTCAGTTCTCTTTCTCTTACCCTCAAAGTCTGCTGTGCAGGAAAATTCCTATTGCTGACACAATCAAAACCCCTTCCATTTCCTCTAAGAAAACATAGTGAAGCATGCTCCTTTCCTGGTACAGGTCAGCTGTTTGGAGGATTATTCATACTATGACTAAAAACTTTCAGGGAATGTGCTTGCCCCTTAATGCCCCTAGACTTATTAGCAGACCTTACGCAATTCACAGTTTTCAGTAAAACAGGCTGCCAAAATCTTTACTGTTTTATAATCATTCATTTAAATTACAGAGTTCGTTGATGCTTTGCACGTGGCAAACAACACAACTGTACAGAAACTTACATCAAACCAGCAGTGCTTATAGATTACAGTGCAGGCAAAAATCAGAGTACAGCACACACTCATGCTTTATTGGACACTCCATTCTAAGCAAAGAGCACAGGAATGCCACCTACACACCTGTTCTCTTACAGATCATATAAAATGCAAAAACATATAAAATGCGAGTCTCTACATCATCACTCAGTCCTCAAAAGTGCAAGCAAGTGCAAAAGCAAAAGACCAACATAAATACTTGGTGAGAATGCTCAGGCTCTTTCCAACTGTTGGTTGCTTCCTCTTGCACAACTGTGGATCATAAAAATGGCACACTTCAAATTCAATCACCCTGCACAGTGTGAGCAAGCAGCAGCCACCTACAGTGGACAGTGTCCAGCTGCTGATACTATCAAAGCTTATCCCTCCTCAGTAAAAGGGAATCCAGAGTCCCATCTGCATTATAATACATAGTGCAAAAATACCTTGGAGAGACATTTTAAATTAATGAAATTAAAATTAATTACATTAATTAAAGCATTTTAAACTAATTCATACTCATTGTGATTATACTCAATCCAAAAGTGAGGTTAATATAGTCACAGTGAAAATAAAAACATTTTGGTATTAAATATATTATACTATGCTATGTTCTAAAATCCAAATGTCCTTCTTTTTTAGTGGATGAAAGGAATTTAAATCAATTCCCTATTAGATTCTCATAATAATATTAATTTAGATTGAAAGAATTATGCAGCACTGCTTTTGCTCTTTGTATTAATCAGGCCTTTAGGAAGTGCACACTTTTTAAAGAGAGTGGTCAGTCTTCCACTTGCTGATATTTATGAAAGATCCATAAGTTGTGACACATTCTTTTGCTTTGGCTTTCTCTGCTTATCAAATCCTTTGGCAAAGATCAAAACCCATTCTTTAGTCTCAGGAATGTTACAAAATGGGTTGAAATGGAAATGCAATCCATATAAAAGACTGAGAGCTAAGAACTGCAAAAGCTAATTCTTACCAAAAAAAATGGGGAACTGGTTGGGCTCCTCCTTTGGGGAACTGCTGTTCAGGGTGTTGGACTCCTCATTTGGAGCAGCTGGCAGTGAATTACCTAAAAGAAAAAATTAGAGACAGTGGGTGTGAAAGAGTCAAGGGTGGGACATGCAGACACATCCAAGCTCTGGCAATCAGCTGTGGTTGGTACCTGCTGGCCCTGCTCAAACCCACTGCTGATGCCAGTTGCCAAGCAACATCTCTAAGGCCCAAAGGCTCAGGAAACTCAGGCTGCTGAAACAACTCTGCAATGAGTTCTTTTTTCTTCCTTAATTTTACTGACGTAAAATTTAGATTGTACACAGCTTGGTAAGGTTATTTTTATATTGCCAGCAGACATTCTAACCTTTGCAATTGTAAGGCTTTTGCAAAATAAGTATTGCTGGCAGGAAAGGGGCTCTGAAGCTACTTTAATGTCAAAGACTTCCCTGTGCTCAGATATTTCCAGTGATACACAAATGAATGGGGAAAAATCAGTGGACAAACCAAGGACCATCAAAGGCTTGATTATAAACAGCAAAAGAAAATTCTTACCAAAAATCCCAGGAGACTGGCTGGGTGCTTCTGCTGGGGAGCTGCTGTTCACAGTGCTGGGATGCTCTGCTGCTGGGGAGCTGCTGTTCACAGTGCTGGGATGCTCTGCTGCTGGGGAGCTGCTGTTCACAGTGCTGGGATGCTCTGCGGCTGGGGAGCTGCTGTTCACAGTGCTGGGATGATCTTCAGCTGTAACAGCTGGCAATAAATTTGTTAAATTTTAAAAAAATAGCGAAAACTGCTAAGAAAAAACAAAAATCGGTAACGATTCAATAGATAAAAAAATAAAAAGCTTTAATCTATTTAGACCCTGGCAACCCTCTCTTCTTGGGTGTTAATGCACATGTACATGAAGGTGTTATTTTAGACTAAAGCCATGAAAAAGAATATTCTGCAACTTTTAGTCCAGAAGGTAAAAGAGGAGTACAGCCCAGGAAGAAATGCTTCAGCAAAAGTAGGAAAAATCCACATGGCTCTATATTTATAATTAAAAAAAAAATCTTTAGAAAGAAATATAGTGGGTCTTTTCTACTCTAAGTGTGAATAAGCTTGAGTTCCCCTTGCCAAAATGACAGCTTATGAAACAGTGCTGGAAAAAGGCCCACTAGAGACAAGCAAGATAAAAAGGCCTGGAGGCCCTTGGTGGGAAAATGTATTCACATTATGAATAAAATGAAGCATTTGGTGAAGGGAGAGGAGCTCTGAAGGTCACTGTATGTCCTGATGTAGAACAATTCATTGGAATGAGCAGGACAAGGAAGCAAATGACTGATCTGTGGTCAGTCTGAGTGGCTTTGGTAGCCTAAGCTGCACAGCCAAGTCATTCCCAAGGGACTCAGGTGTTACAGGAATCTTTGGTGGGAAGCTAGCAATACACAGTGAGTTAAAAATTCCTATATGGGCACCTCTTGTCATTACAAGACTTGGTTTGAAAGTATATGAAGACCTATGGGTTAAAAACATACACAAGTGTTTAATGGTATTATACAGCCCAAAAAATGGCAGATTTTAGGTTAGCCGTCGCGAGAAGAGTAAAAATGTAGGAGTCATGTAACATTCCTTAAATTGTACCCATGAATCTTTTACTCCATACTTTACTTTTTGGTACTTTCATTTAAAAATACGTATAATTAATGTAAATTTCATATATAAATTACTGCCACCTCAGGGCACCCTAAATTGCCTTTTTTCCATGCAAAATACCTTCAAAACACACCAGTTTTTTATACAAGAGTAAAACTAAGAGTGATTAAAAGCATCAACTCACAGTTGTCTTCGCAGGTTTTCTGGCACTCCTCCAAACTCCTGAAGTTGTTCTGGTTTCCTAGGCACCCACCATACTTGAATTTCTCACACAATTTTGTCTCTTTGTTGTAGAAGTACCTGGTAAAATACCCTCGGCACACCCCGGGCTCTTGGGCGTGGAAGCAGAAGTCAGGCTGTCCTAGAAACAATGCTAAATGATGAACAGGGTGAGAGAATAAAAGAACTAAAATGCATCCCAAGACAACAGCAGATCTGCAGGAAGTTTATAAAATAAACCTGTGACTTTGGGCTAAAGGCCAACTATAAAATAACTACTGTTATTTTGTTTGTTTTTGTTCTAGATTTAATGATAATAATATTTAATTGAATAATTATATGAATAAACTGTTAAATGCACTAAATGTTATAATAATTAGTAAATACAATTATAAATATATTGTATCATACTACATTATTTAATTATAGTAATTATTTATTTAATTCTATATTTAATCATTTATATTTACACTGGAACATTATAGGCGTATTTATTGCTCTGTTCAAGTAGCCACTAAATTATATCTTGAAAAATGTCATCTAATGAGTCATTTAAAATTCCAAAACATAGAGGTTTTAAGTTGAAAATTAGTTTTTACTCTGATTTTAAAGGAGACCTGAACCTCAGCTGGATCACTCACACTTAAATATACATCCTTGTAAGTTAAATTTCCCTCAATGTTAACACAAAGCAATGCTCAAATAGAAGAAAAAAGGAAGGCGTTTTAAAATAGAATAGAAAAAATATCTAGCAGCTCAGTTTATCCTTGTAAAAGGATACCAGAAACAGGGAGACAGAGCAGCTATCCTACATTAATTCAGTCCCAGCTCTGAGTTTGCAATCAGTAACTACAATATCAACCAAGGAAAAGTTAACAAATAAATATTGCATAATTTGACTGAATATCACAGCATGATATCACATCCTTTGTCAGGGAAGAAAAACACACAGCCATATGACAATCCCCAAAAGTCAACTCCTCACGATATTCAGTTTTTTCTTGAAATAGTATGCTTAAAATCATGGTAACAATACAGAAATATATGCAGAGGAATTCTCAGATTCTTGATAATAGTTTTTTTGAAATATGATTCTTGTCTGAGCTCACTTGCTGAGAAAAGTCTACTAAACCATCATATAAGAAAATCCTGGCAGGTGTAACATATAAAGGCCTTCCTTAGCTGTGAAAATTCACAAAATATTGAGACTAAAATGGTGTGCAGCCAGCAGTCATTAAAAAAAAAAAAATATATATATATATATAACAATTACTTTGAAATTCCTAACATTTTAGAAGTATGTTATCCACTTGCAAAGAAGTTAATCCTATAACACCTATTTTAGGTAGGTACATATTCAAATTCATTGCTAGAACAAGATGATTATTAAAGGCTATTGATGCCCATGTTGAATTTATACAAAATATTATAATAGCTCACAAGTGCTTTTCCAAGAATTAATTGGCAATATACTGTATTTCAATTTTTATAATAATTCATGAACAGCAAAAAATAATTTTCAGAGATCATATGCAAAATTAAATCACTAAAATATTCTTGAATAAAGCAACCAAATCAACTGTTTTTAGCATTCCTGAATGGCTTAATTTTGATTCTTCATCACAAATGTGTCATGCTCTGCCAGTGAGTGTAATCCACAGTTCAGGCGCTTCACCCCTCTCACTACACAGAGGCAGCACCTGTTGATGTGCACAAATTCAGAAAGCTAAGCCCACACAGAGCAATAAAATTGAGAAATATGTGCAAGGCATGTGCTGTGCTCCCAGCTGGAAACAGAGGTGAGGCAGGAGCCTGGACAGGGAGCAGCACCAGGAGTATCTGTTCCATCTCCTAAGAGCTCACAGACAACAGGAGCTACAGAAAAAATTCTCTCATCCAACCTTGCACAATACTGTGAAATAACACAAAGGGATTATTAGATAGATGTCAACTGAAAAAGGAAGGCAGGTAAAAATAAGGGTGTGCAAAGTAGGCTACAGGATTATGACAGATTCTTAAAAACGGATGTCTTTAATTTAGAATAGCCTTATATTAAAATGGTTCTTGCAGGTTCTTGCAAATGAAATTAAGTCCAAATTAGATGAGCTCATGGCTAACTTTTATAGCCACTTTTGAAGAGAAAGTTCATGAAGGCAATATAATCCTCACCACACAAACCAGTACTCTACTTCTAAATGCCACATCTTTCTCTAAAGACTTAATATTCAAAACTACATTAGTGGATGCAATGGTACATGTGCAATAATGCTGATGATAGACATGGGCTGAATTTTACAGGATGTGTTCTGGTTTGTCATTAAAAGCAGGGAATTAGGGTCAGCCCTTACAAGAAGTAGTGCCAAAGTCTGCAGCATATGTGGAAAATCAACCTTAGTAGCTTCCACATATAATCATGACTTTTTGTAACACGTTAAGAATAGAAAAGACAGGAAAACAGGAAAAGAAAACCATCATCTCATATGAAAATATTTCAAATACCATTCTGTAAAGATAGGTGATTTGATTATAGTCTATTTCAAAATGTAAGTGCAAATGTTTGCATTTCTGCAAGTTGACAAGTGCACACCCATTCAGGGATGAAGGAGAGAAAGCAGAAAAAGAGGAGCTGACTTGTGAAAAAGTGTACTCAAGTCTGTGTTTGTGGAGCTCTGGCTGCCCACAGTGGGCCCCATCCAGGTGAATCTCCAATGTGCAAAGGGGAAGGGTACAGTAAGTTTTCACAAGCTCTACTCTGAGTGTTAAAGTGAATTATTCTTATTAGGAACATCAGTTTTCTCAACAGACCAACAGTGTTCCAGTAAGGGACTCCCAATTCTTTAACACTGGCTATTTTGGAAGCTTGGAGTATCAGGAATTTAAAGTTCTGTCAAAAGTCTGTCCCTTCAGGAATGGATAACTTGCTCCCCTGTTTGATTTGCAATTAGGACATCTAACCTCTGGTAGCCCTAACCTCTGGTAGCTCCTCCACAGACAATGCTTAAAGACTTCTGTTTCAGAGCAATTTTTTCCCTACTTTTAGAAAAATAAAAAGGCATTAGTAGAAAGCATTTAGCTTGTTCTCAAAATACATGATAAGAGCTCCCCATCGTGGCTAATTATACCATGCTTGAACCTCTGCTGAGTTCCTCTTTTTACAGAAAAAAGAGAAATTATGTATTTATTTTGTGGAGAAGAGATTGCAGCTACCATCTTCAGTGACCACAACTGTCGTCAAATTCTTTGACGAAGACAGAAGAAGATTTGGTCTAACTCATTTTAAACTGACATTGCTGTTTTTGTTAGAAGATAAATTATGTATTGTTCTGAGCTAACAAAAGAAGAAAATACATTCCTTATTGTGGTAGAGGAATCTTAAATTATGATGTAAATATAATTACCTTTCTTATTTTTTGCTAATGCCATCTTCTGAGGAAATTCTGCAAGATAAATAAAAGTATTTAGCAAACGCAGACATGTTAAGTCTCACTTGTGATACCAGTGTGTTTAGCAGTGACAGTGAGCAATGAGAAGCAAGAAACCAGAATTTCTTCCTTTTCTTTTTCCTCTTTATTTGGGAAGTAGCACAAAAGCTCATTGTAGAGAACTGAAGCATCAATTCCCTTGTATAGGAAGATCTGCTGTATTGGAAACTTGTCAGCATAGCAAGTACTGAAATCCAATTATGCCAATTTAGAATTGAACAGGGAAATTACCCTTCTTGCTACTGCATTCAGGGTCCTACATCATGCCATCTCTCTCCTCAAAAGAGGAATAATTAGCAGACTAAGAACCTGACTGCTGTAGTTACTGATACTGCTCATACTGTGGAGCTGGCTGATGGAGACAGCAGGACTTCCCTCATCCTACCCAATTCCCTCTGCTCTGCCATCTAGGGCCTGAGTGAAGATTTTCTCCTCCAGTTAATGATATTAATTAACTGCAACCGGCCAATTACCCCCAGGTATCCCCAGGGTGCTGTAGATGAAAACTTGGTCTGCATGGTTCTCTCCCTGCACAATCTGCAGTGAAGTTGTTATTGTCATTTTTAATGCAGGAGCCTGGGTTTTATTGTATCAGCTCGAGAAACTGAGTATCTTAATTCAACCCCAAATTCCTTTTTAGAGATGGAAAACAAACCTTCTGCTCCTCGTAGAAGACTGTCTAATCATAAAACTGCAAAGAAGTCCAAGGGCAGAGCAGACCGTACAAGATCTGAGAAAGGCCAACAATATTTTGACAGCTGAGAGAAAGGTGGCCAGCAGCTTCTGGACTCTGCCTTAGTCACCTTATTTGCATTGCTTCATAATTCTTGTTTTGTACTTTACTGCCCTTTTGGATCATAATTCTACCCTAGTTTTCTCTGCAAACGTGCTGATGTTATATTTTCAAAGCAGATCTATTGGGTAGAAATTCTGTCATGACACATTTTTCCTTCCACCTCTGGGACAATGCAGCTGTTACCCTTTAAAAAATATTAAAGGCATGGCACGCACTTCAGAGTGATGTAGCATTTCTTTGAACAGGTTTCCAGCTTTTCCTATTAGTAGGAGGCTTGGCCCTCAGCATTTAAACCCATGACCTAAACACGGACACGCACGTCAGGCCGTTCCACTAATCTCACTCAGCTGTCCCCTTCGGGGCAAAATCAGCAATCATACTTTGGCATGTGATCTCCACTCTTCTGGCAGAGAAAAGGAAAATTTCATTGTGAGTTTATACAGGCCTAGAATATCTTAATCCTGGTACCATGTCAACAGGGTTTTTGCTTCTGGTTTCAGTCAAAAATCCAAATCTTCATCTGAGTTGGTTTCTTTTTTGTAAACAGAGTGTATTTCTTAGCAGATCCACTCTAAATAATAGACATTAGAATTGCTATCATGACCAGAACCATTTATCAGAGCAGATATTTTCACAGTAGCAAGCTTATGTAGCCTAAAATTTATATTCATGGCCTTGAAAATTAAGGTCTTTGTGCGAGTGATGACATTTGAGATTATACTCATATCCAGTAAACGATGACACCCATAGGCAAATTCCCCTTAGAAAGTACCTTTTCATTCCCTGAAGTTGTGAGCACTGGGCACAAGAAACAAAAAATACAGCTCATTTCTAGGAAGCCTGATTCAGAAGTACTCATCTTGAATCTGAGCACTGTCTTGGAGAGCCTTAGAGTGGCCAGAACACAGCTGGGCTCTTTCAACTCTGTTGTACTGACATCAATCAGTTCTGCCTGGTGGCTTATTGATTCCAAACTGTTAACAAGTTATCCTGATCTGGTAAGTCCTTCATGTTGGCTCATTTATTCTTGCAGTTGTGCTCAATATTGAAAATCAAAAACTTTGACTGATCGCATTATTTATTGTGAATTTTTGCATATATTAGATAGCTGCCCTTGAGCTTATTTTTATCAATACGGTTCTCATTTCTACAGTCACTAAATAGTGATCTCCTACAGTAATAAATGCTGGAAATGTAAGTAAGATGAATGCAACTATATACTACAATACTGCACAGACTGAGTTAGAGTTAATAAAAATTCACAGAATTATACAGAGTTTTGCTGTTTTATGTTAGCAAAAGGGATTAATGTAAGGGTTTACTTTGCTTTATGCCTGATGGTCTGCAGCACACTGCATGTAACACTAAATAATTTTATCTGCTCTTATCCACTCAGAGAATACAGAGATCATGAGCCTTTGTTTCTCCTCTTCCTCCAAGCAGATCCAGCTCTAGGAGAGTCTTGGATCACTGTTACTCATAGACAGAAAAGTGTATGGGCTGAGTACCAAGATGTAGACACTAAGCCAGTTCTCATTTTAAATAACTTTCAGTTTTATACTATAGAGTTATGCAAAAATATGCCAGTAAAGGATTTGGTCTAGAAGATCTTTTCCAGATCCAACATGTGTGTCAGAATCAAAGTAACACTGGGTCCCTTCCAACTCAACTAAAAAAAACCTTAATTACAAGGATGAATTCCAATAGCAAAACCAGCATTCACAAAGCCCTTGGTGCACATTGTGCTGTGTATCATATGTTAGATCTCATTTTCTTTTTTCCAATGATTAACTGAGGAGGATTCAATAAACCAAAGTTGAAAAATAGCCATAACTGGCATTTTTAATGAGAATTATCTACTACTGTAGTAGTAATTATGCTAAAACAGAGAAGACAGCCAAAATTTTGGACAACTTCTATCAGCTGCTTAAGGACAAAACTGGGTTAGATATTCCAAAAGCTATAAAGAACCTGTTTGCTACCCACCAGTTTTACCCAGTCTCAGAATCAATTTCACTTAAGAACTCATCCAAAACAAGGTTCTAGCTAGAAAATAAGATTCTTTGCCCTGGTGTCTCTATTCCAGAGGTACACTACAAAACCTACCTGTCTTTCCACACCACGTAAAATAATTCAGATGACTACAACCTACTTGGGAACATAATTAGAGGAATCGTATTTCTGTCATAATAGGAACCGAGGAGGGCTTCTACTCCCCAAATTCAAGTGGTTTGTGAATGAGAAATAACAGCTGGAAACGAAGGCTTGGTAGGAGGGTGAGAGCATGGGTACTGGCCTTTTGGCACACACTTCTCCTGGCATTCCTCCAGCGTCAGGAAGTTGTTCTCATTGCCATGGCATCCACCATACTCAAACACCTCGCACTTGCGGCTCTTGATGCTGAAGAAATATCGGATGTGGATGGCTTTGCACGGGCCTTCGTCTGCTTTCATGGCACAGAAGGAGTGCACCAGCTTCAGTGGAGGCAAACCAGCACCTGGAGCCCAGAGAAGAAGCAGAATAGCTGAGTTAGTTTGCTGCACACTGCATGGTGTAACTCCCAGATGAGGTTGCTTGTTGTGTTCTGCTAGAGAGGCACTGCACAACATCTGCCTGCAGAGCTCCCAGCACACTGAACAGATGTCAAAAGAAAAACATCATCTGCGTTGGAACACAGACTCCACTCGATCAATTCAAACGTGTGGCTTCAATTTCCCACCAAAACAGCTCACAGTATAAACTTCAACTCCTCATCACAAACCTCTAAACAGTCATGGAGCGTGCCTGAGTCACAGGAGCTGGGGTGCAACGCTGAATAACAAAAACACACAAAGACACAAAGACCACCAGGGCAGAAATGTTTCCTTGGGCTCTCTTCCATGCACTGCTCCCAGAGAACTTGGCTCGGAAAGGAGCTGCCAGGGAGCAGTGTGGGATGGCCGGAGGCCTGCAGAGGGCATCCCTCTCCTGTCAGATGGCACTTCTCTGGGACACAAACCCTGCTGGCACCACTGACAGGCACCGGACTCCTTTTCCTTTCATCCCACGGTTCTTGCATTACAGCTTTCAACAGCAAACAACTAGAAAGCCAGGGCAAAACACTTTAAAATTGTGTCATTTCTGTCTCTCAATATATATTAAGTCAGGGAATGTTCTATATAAATTTTCATAGGCATTGTGAAGAACACTACCAAAGTTTCACCCTGTCAATGTCTATAAGGAAATTCTGACCAACAATCCAGTTCCTGATACCGTTCCCTTACAAACATATGGTTTACTACATTTTTTTTTGCTTTTTTCTGTTTTGCTTTTCCAAGACAGTATTTTATCCTAGAGGGTTTTGAAAGCTTTGCAGAGCTTTGTGGGCTTGCCATAGGAGCCAGAACAGACCTAAGGTTCTTCATTCATTCTCCTACAGCTAATTAGAACATTGATGTCTCCAAACATACATGCAAACATATCTGTCTGTGCTCTTTGCAGTGCACCAGGAAGGAGAATAAAACAAGGAAGAGGAGAAGAGTTTACATGATATCATAATCATTACAGATTCCTACTATTACTAGTTTAACTTTCCGGTGTTAATTAAAAGAATCCACAAAAATCAGGCTTATGACATGGTGAAAAGGGAACTTGTGTACTTACGACCCACCTGCTCTGTGGATATCTAATTTTAGCATCTAAAATTGACCTTATTATACAATTCTTGAATTAAATTCTAAGAGCTGTGATAAATCCTTAGAAGTACTGAGGTCCATGGAAGTTTACTTATTTTATTCCATTTGATTATAACTATCAAACTTACAGAAAAGAAACAAATTTCAGCACTAAAATCTTTTAAAGAATAGCATTTAAGTCCTTGAAAAACTAACAACCTCTATTACATGATTACTACCAGCAGAACAATCATAACACACAATCAAATTTTCCAAAAGTAGACCATTTGGTGTTAAAATACATATAAAAAGGACTAATTAAAAATTATATTTAAATGTTCCCCAAAATAGTTTGTGACTTATGCCATATTGCTGAAAACACGTTTTCGGATTTTGAAGCTGGGTATAATAGATTTGAAAATATTACTGAAGACCGTACAATAGGAAATACTGATGAAAAAATAATTATAAGAGATGTTAGATTTGATAAACAAGATTCCAGAATTCATTAGCTGGGTCTTCCAGAGCCCACAAAGATTTGGTACTTAGAAGTCATGATAAATGCCAAGTTGGACTTCAAATGTTCTAAAGTTCTCCAAAAGGCTTGGGAATCCTTTGGAAGGGACTTAAAAAGGCTCAACTTAAAAAGTTGAGAGGATACTGCATTGCAAAATGAAATTTTGGATTTCCCCTGCTCAGTACCAGGGAAAAAATGCCTTCAAAACACCAAAGTTTTCAGTAAGTTATGAACTCACTTCTGAAATGTTAAATCAAACACTCAGAGCTCCAGAGAAACCAATCCAACTCAGATGTGGTGAGGGTGAGGGCTGGCAGCTGGTTTATGAACACGTCATTTTCTTGGCGCCCAGAAATGAGATCCCCTCTGTGACCCCTGCCAGTGACCCAGTTCAGTCTACAAGAGGTTGTGAAAACTGACCAGGTTTCCTAACCACCGAAATTTCAGACACACAGTTATGTCAGCTCGTTTTCTTGCTGCATTGCACCACCCCAGTGTGGTGGGCTGTCCAAACAAAAACAGCATGCAGGCATTGTTGCAAAACTACACCAAGAGGATGAACAAAAGGCTTAGCAGAGTTCATCCTGGGAACTTCCTGCTCTCCACTCCTAGCCCACTTCCCACCAGACCCACGGAGCAAAATCATTGTTTTGGTTACCTCCTAAGGCCTTTCCCCTGCAGTCACAGGGATGCTGCTAACCACTGTCAGATGTCCTGACATCTGCTGAGAACATAATGACTAACTGTGTCACACTTCTTGGCAATCACTCAGGTTCCTAGGAATGCTAGAAAGCTGCCATAGTTTGAGTAAAATCTGTACCCTGTCAAAGCCCCAGGGGCCAAACCCTCCAAGTCCAAACAGTAACCAAGTGACTCTGAAGAAAGAGCTCTCCAAGGGATTGGTCGGAACTGAATCATCCTTCTGTCTGGAAACAGTGAAAGAATTCTTCCCCATTATTTTACACCTGGGAGCACTTAACTCACACAGATGATATAAAATTAGCTTTGCTTCTCAGATTAGAGCAGCAGATGAGAAGGCAAGCAGGAGTATTTGCCCACAGACACACATCTGCCTGTACTTGTTTCATTTGTGGAATATACCTTGACAAAATTAATTCTTAGTGTAAGGACTCATCCTCTGCTCTTGAACACTGGGACAAAGTATTATTACATTTTAGGTGTGAAAGGCATAGGATATGACATTTACTGAAGATGTCTGTCAGGAAAGTCAGTGAAAATTCCTCAGCAGAAACAGAGGAAGATAACACTTGAATGAATGTTAATGGAGTTTCTCATCCAAGTGAAGTTCCAAGCAATCTGAAGCAGTCAGCCCTAGGATTTCACTACTCTTTGTGTAAGACAGCCCTTTTTTTGGTAACATGCTGCCTAAATATTCTTCATTATATACTAAATAATTTTTACTTCATGCATAGACAAAATAATTTAAACCCATATATATATACACGTGGTAAATCAGTTTCAACTTTCCAATTCACCATCTGTGTCCTGCAATTCAAGGCTGCTGCAGGAGAGAAGGTTGTTTCCTATACTCTCCAGCTTGATTTTGGGCTCTCCAAGTTCAGTGGCTTCCCTGGCTGCTTGAAGCCTTGGTGGTGCAGCAGCTGCCCTGCACTCACAGCATCAGCTCAGTAGCCCAAATCTCTACCTATTCTCTTTTAATTGGAAGATTTTATCTCCTCTTAATTATCTCCATGCTAAATAAACTCCTTTCTTCTCATCTGTTTGTTGGCCTTGCTTTCTAATCCTCTCATAACTCTTATTTGGATGATTCCTATTGGTCTGGATTCCTGGTAAAATGTGCTGCTGAGAGTTGAATATAATCCCCTACCTGACACATTACTAGTGGCAAATAGAGTGGAATAATTGTCCTTTGGTTTCTTCCTTAATCCAACACAAAATCACTTGCCTTTTGACATTGATTTTAATACTAATCACTTTAACATTGAATTAATTTTGTAATGCTCTGTAACTTCCATTGACTTAACAGCAAATACTACCTTGTTACACAGGTGCTTCAACATTAATATTCCATCTTGTATTTATGATTGCATTAATTCTCCTTAAGTATAGCGCATTGCATGTGTCATTTTAAAAAAATAATTTAGCCTCCCATGTTAGATCTAGTTCTGCTGGATATTTATTACTCATCCAATTTAGACACCTGGTCCAAATATATAAAGAATTCCGGTATAATTGTAGGACTGTACTAGCCTAGACCAAGACATTTTGTTATAAATACATTAAATAATGATTACAGCTCATGTTCACTGTCACACAGAAGTTATTATTTGCCATACTAAAACTGGAAAAACACCCAGCAAAATCTCTTCTCCCTTGTTTTAAGCTTTTTAATGTAATGGCTTCCTTACATGAGCTGCGTGAGCCCTAAACACCCATTGCTCTGTTTAACAGCCACTGCACTCCCCAGTCTGTGTTAAGACCCAAAGTAAAGCCCAAGAAATGGCTGACAATGAGAATGAACTCCTTGCAGGTATTTTTTGCCACTCCTTTCTTCCTCCAGTCCTTCATCCTTCCTGCTTTTTGCAGCTGTCAAACAAGATGGGGCCAGGGCTGTTCCTGTATACAGCACAGCCATTCCCATCTTTTTTGTCACTCTCACAGCAACTTTTGCCACTCAAGGGGACACCACTCCTGATTTCAGTGCAGCCATTTCACTGAGAGAGCTCCAAAAGGCTGCAGGCAGCCCTGATGCTCACCTGAGCACAGGTGATCCAGGCAAGGCTCTGTTATCACTTCACTAGAAAGCAGGGCAGTGCTACAAAAGCAGGAGTGGGGAATGATGCCTCTAATCCTCTTACATTAGTACCAGTGAAAACAAAACCTTTCCTCTGAATATAGGCATAACAAAAGACTCTAATTTGGTTTTCAGACTCTTGTGGATAACCTGCATGGCTGCTTGATAAAAAGACTTCCCTGTAATTAGGAAAATGAACTGATTTCTATACTGCACCTGAAGCACAATAAATATGAAAGGTCATCGTTATGGAGGAGCTGCTTTTCAGAACAGAGAGATATGAATTGGGAGAAAAAGGATCACAAGTATTTCTGAATTTTTATGTAAAAATACTTTGTTTTAGTTTGCTTAGGTTATGTCTTCTTAACTTTATAAGAATTTCCATGGTTTTCCTTAATTATAAAGATATGCTGTCATCTTTCCAGCCTTCCTTGGCAATGTCTCCCTTTGATAAGTGGTATCAATACTAAGCACCTTGTCACCGATGAATAGCTGTTTCTTTTCTCTCCATCTTTGTCAGTTTGACAGCTTCCCACCCACACACTGTTCAGTGCTCTTCCTACCCTGTGTTTCCTACATTTTTTTATAGGCAGGCACATTTATTCTTGGCAAGCTTTCACATATGAATAAAAAGCACATTCAATTTGTGAGTCATTTTCTTCAGGCTTTGGAACATCAGCTGCAGTGCTGCCTACCACATAAGGGATTGATGAACAATATGCATAACCTGGTTATTTTTATACCTTTCATTTTTGTTATTACACTTATCTATTGATGGAAAAAATGACAGATTTTGCTGGAAGAGAACAAATTAAAAATATTTTTATGACATTGGGCTTGACCCTGCAATCTTGATTATTACTGTGATTAAAATAGACAAAAGCCCACTTCTTAAATTCACAAAGCACTTATACTCAATGTGATCCAAAAGTATGACATTAAAAACAATGGATGCACAGAATTAATTTTATCCTTTAATACCTGAAATTTATGGAATGCTGGGGTAAAATGTCATTGCTTTATAATCATCTAACATCAAAAACAAATGTTATCAATGATATTGCAGCCCACAAAATTTCGACATGTAAAGTCTGAGTCCAGAAGTTAAATCTTGAGAAACCACAAATAAAATTTTAATTAACAACAATCTAAATATTTAGTGAAAACAGTACAGCAAAAGCTTTTTTATTATAAACACTACAACTGAGTCCTCAGTAGTCACAAAAACAGGATCCTAGTTTAATATCTAAACCTCACATCTGATGGATTTTTATTTCAGAATTAAAGCCAGAAGTTCAGAATTGTTTCTCTTGCTAAATCAGTTAGTGGTCACATAATCCTAAGTAACCAGTTGCAAAATAACCATTGAAAAAATAATCCCCAGTAAAATGACTATTTAATTTCCTTGAGATTATTTACTTATTTTCTTTTATAAACAAAGAAAATAGAGGAAAAAAATTAAGCCATCAGATTTCTTGTTATGGTGACAAAATGTGCAAGCTGGTTTGGCCTTCACGACCTGCAAGATTGGCTAAGAATTTATACAGCACTAAGAGTTGTGGGGCAAAGATAAATGTGGCTTTGCCCTCAAACAAAAAGGGCATTTTTGTACTTCAGAGTTTAAGGGAAACAAGTTTGTTCTGCGTGAACCAGTCTTTACTACACAGCCATTCTAGTCATACACTTCACCTGGAACAGCAAATACATTAAATTGTAGTGACTAATTGTGACACGGTCCTATCTTAGTATAGCCATGACTGTGCACAACTACTATTTCTGGCTCAAAGAACACTGCTGCAAAAGTCTGATAGAGAGAAATAATCTGGATGGAAATAGGACAAAAAATAGCAAAAAAGGTTCCCCTTAGCTTCACTTTCATTTGCGCTTCAAAATCAGACTTATCAAACAAAAGCATCCACTCCAGAATCCTCTGCAGCTTAGGGAAGTGATCACAGTTTCAAGTCACTTCCTCAAAGGAAAAAGGAATATTTTAGTGTGGCCTCAGCAGAGTATGTTTCCCTCATCTTTCTCAGAATTGTTTGGGAACAAATTGAAATACCCTTCACAATGATATCCAGTCTAGAATTCTGAGAGATCTTAATTTCAGTGAAGTAAACAATGATCTTACCATGGTGAAAAATCAAGAACCTCCCCATTTCTAACAGTCACACTGCTTTTCTAGCAAAAATTTTCGACTGGTGAGTTTTTAATCATAGAATTGTAGAATATCCAGAGCTGGAAGGGATTAACAAGGATCAAGTCCAACTCCTTTATTTATTCAGTGATATCAAATCCTTTGGGCAATACAAAGACCTTCGGTTAAGGCCCCAAAAAACTACCAGGACAGTAATTGTAGCATCTTTAAATCCAACTTTGCAAGTTAACTGTGACTCAAGAGATCTGTGCATGGAACAGAGCAACATCAATCTACAATGGTATTAATCATATTTTTGCTTTTTCTATGTGAGGAAATAAAGCCTGAGTAACCAGCTCTATGTTTCCTTGCCTGAACGTTGAACTTTTCCATGCTGCTAAAGCAGAGTTTTAAAGGAATCATCTTGACATCTAACCCAGTGTTTGATTAAGATTAGATGTTCCAAAAAGCTTGGTAAACAGAAGCCCCAGCAGAAGGCAATTTTGCTAAAGCTTAATAGATAATTATAAGCATCCCTCCTAGTTATACACCATTTTTAACTTGGTACCAATTTCAAACGTTTCCCACAAAAGTTCTCAAGTACAGAATTACATCTGTAGTGCACTTTAACATAGTGGGCATTGTTGTTTGAGTGTTTGGGTTTTGTTGGTTGAGTTTTAGGTGTTTTCTAGGATCTCTTACCCACAACATGCTCTTCTTTGCTGCCATCCAGCTCAGCAGTTGCATGCCCGGCGATACAGAAGAGCAGCAAGATCAAGGGTGAAGGTGAGGAACGTCCCTTCTTTCTTCCCTTCATTTCTCCTGCGTAACATAAAAGTGAGAATTGACAAATTCAGTCAGATTCCTTGAGCATTCTGCAAAAGTTAGTAGCAGGGCAGTGCACAGCCCTGTGGGCAGACAGACAAACTGGGAGCTTTGGAGATAATGTGAGCTCTTTTAGTATAAACCTCTTGCAAGCACAATGAAACACAAGACAAGGATTGCAAGTCTCCTGTCCCAGCGCCAGTCCAGGTTAGAGGCACTGCTACTGCTTTCAATCTAAGCCCCAACTGAAATCACCTCCTGGAACACATCATGACAGAAAATGTAACACTTGGTACTTTTAATGTCCTGATGCCAATTGCACAATTAGCATTGCTCGCCAAGTCAAATCGTTCCAAGTTTTACTCCATCTGCAGAACCTAGATTCATTACCACAACATCTTCAAGCAAATGTTTAATCATTTCATAATTAGCAAGCTCCCAAATTACTAAATACCATTTCAGAGGAATCAGTGAAATTTTTGCAGTACAGGCTTCAGCGCCTTCAGCAGGATTTTCTATCTTGTGCATCTCTTTAATACTGAGAACTTCACCTCTGAACTTAAGTTCAGAGCTATTATTTTTCACTTTGAAGCAGTGCAATCATTGACAGAAGAAAAATGCTTTTATTCCGTGGCAGCTGGCATGTTCAGGTTGCTAAACATGAGGTTATGCACGCACACATGAAATTAACTCCAGAAAACTTTTGCTTTAACTTTTTTAGAAACACATATTTTCCAACTAACTAAAAGTTCCTTAAGGATCTCTGGATTTTAATCAGAAAATAGACCAAATATCTTCTTTGTTACCAACAGATTAATTCCCTATTCATGATAGGGAATAGAAGGGAGTTCCCTACCCTCTTCTCTTAAAGTACAGTACTAAATTTCTTTTTGCTATGTTAATTAAGTAAAAAAAAGTTAAAATCAAAGGACTAGGAAGTTTCTAACCTTCAGACACTCTTTGGTCTTGAGTGCTTTTGTTAACATGCCTGTGAAGACAGCATGGTCTTCACCAAATCAAAGCCACAATTCTCATTTCTCTCTAGAAAACTTTGCAATTTTTTCCTCTGCATACTCAGTGTTTTCCCAGCTTGCAGCATATCATAAAAAGGAAATTAATTCTTAAAAACAACTCTTGGTGAAATCATGAGCAGCACTATTTAGGTAATTTTTAAATTTGACAATGCCCTTTAGAAGGCTTCAGTATATAATGTAGGGAAAACTACTGAGAGTTCTTCCTTTTTTATAATGGAACAAAAGTTTTGGTTTTAAAGGAATTTCTTTTTTAGCCAGAAAATATGACCATGGTAAATTCCACATCATAATGCATTCCTGCCAAAACAAACAAAAACTTGCATGTCTTTGATTCCTTCTAGACCCAATTATTAAGCCTAATTTCTACAGGAACAATTAAAAGGCTTTATCCACACATAGTTTGGCAAAACATTTTGCAAACTAATACAGATCTCATTTTGTGCTTTTAATCATGATTTCAAAATCTTTCCTCAAATACTATTCTTTAACTCTGCAAACAGATTTGGAAATTATTGCTTTCTAGCAGAGATAGAACAACTTCTCTTGGATTAGAAACCAATGCACAAGTTTTGAAATATCCCTAAATGGAAAAAATGAGCAAGAGCTAGAGTATTTTTCAAAGAAATAGAAATAGCATCCTTTATCATAATTCTAACTGGAACTCCAGTTTTACAATCCCTTATATACAGTTTTGTAATACAAAATAGACAACCACTCTGTACATGGTAACCTGAAGTTGTCCCAGACTGTCTTTGTGATTTGAGAGATGTCTGATTTGTGATGTTAGTTTGATATCAGCTGAAATTAAAATAAATCCACAACTAATAAAGATGATATGGAGAGAAACATTAAGTAAAAAAACTCAAAGAACTGCGCAGACAATTATCATTACAATATAAAAATTCTGATGATCATTTGACATTGTCTAGGCTCACTTAGAGCAAAAATACCACCAAATATTCAGATTGGATACTTAGATATAAAGCAATAACTTTCAAACTGCCTGGTTCCAGTGAAGTCACTGGAATAAAAAATTACAAAATACATTTATAGTTTTTGAATTACATGGGAAAGAGAAATTTCTAGCAAATTGTTTTCCTTAGAAGTAATCATTGGCCCACTTGTGGCTCTTCATAAAGGAAGTTGCTGATTAATAGATTAATGGATTAATCCCATGTTTGTCCCTGAGCCCTCATTTTCCATGTTTGAGTTTTTCCAAACATACCATCAAAACTCTCACTATTTCAGCAAAACTCTATTTCAATTTGGGTTTTTATCACTTAAGCTGAAGCTTTGGTTCCTTCTTCCAGGAATCCGCAGAGTATAGATTTAGATTGCAAAATGTAGCAATCGGTTTTTAGCGATTTATCCCATATTCTCAAAAGCTTTTCCCCAAGCAGAAGAGAGGCTATCAGGCAGAAGTGGAAATCCTTAATAAGTTCCTATTTTCTTTTCCATTTGGAAATAGAATTGTGTGTATCGTGAGCTACCATACAGCGCTGTCACTGTGTGTTTATGAGGACAAATTACTGCATTTGTACAGAGAACAAAACCCTTCCCAGGATACAGCATTTCTATTCTTCCACTCAACTCCTACATTTCCCTTAAAAGGAAGGGTCAAAGTGTGTCAAAAGCTGGGCATCCCCGTGCTTGGGCCAGTTCCCAACAGGAACAATGCAGGCTGTGCAGCAGCCTATCTGCCTTGCTGCCAGGCCTCCTGAGCAAACACAACCTCCTTCATCTTCCTGCTGCCCTTCCCAGGAGCTCACACAGTCCCAGAACATTGGGTCAGCTTTGGGTGGAGGTGGGATGAGCGGGGCGAAGGTTTTGGTCATAAAATGCTTAAATCCTTCCGTAGTCTAATTATTTCTTATTATTCCTGAAGGAAGGATGAAATCCCAGATCAAAGTGTACTTGGCACTGGATTTTCAATTAAAACCCAAACCCTCTAGAAAAAGTCCAGGTTTTCTGACTGGATGTTCAGCTGCCCAGTAACAGAACTTTAAAGCTGTAAGCCTCTTATGATACTAGTGTAATTTTTTTTTTTTTAAAGCACTCTGATTTTTTTTTGTTGCTGTATTTGTATGGAGTGAAAAATTCAAAATACTTAAACTATGATATTTGGCTCAGTAAAATGTCAAATGCACACAATGGTGAAAAACTGTGTGTCATGAGAAAAATAGGAAATGTTTCCATTTTAAAGAGGTCATGTTTAACTCTCTGATTATTTCAGCCACATTCTGAAAACTTCTGAGAGTAAATAAAGCCTTTTCCTCCAGAAGGATTCCAGCTTAGGACAGCCAGGTATCAGTCCAGCATTAATATTCTACATCATCATGTCATTAGTGTATATTTCATACAGACAATTCCTAAGGAACTGGCATTCTACTGCTCCCAAACTCCTTCCCCTTTTAATGAGACATTTTATAACAGACAACAAGAATTTTACTTGACAAAGGAGATCAAAGGTCTGTGGATAATAATTGGCACTGATTTATTTACTGATTTAATTAAATGCTTTCATTTAGTGCCATTAGCTTCCCTCAGGCTGAAACACAGGTAGCCAAGGCAGACCACAATCAAGGAAGCTCCCAATAACAGATCCTCACTACCTGGCCTTATAGCCAAGACTTTTCCTCCTGACACCCAAAACAAAAATAGAAGGAAGATCTCAAGATGTTTATTACCAAAACCAGAAAAGTATAAAACCCAGCATCTTGTCCATTGCAGCCTTTGGAGACAGGACTTTTTTTTTTTTTTTTTAACCAAGCACTCTCTTCAACACCAATTTCTGTAGTTCCCTGAATGTTTAGTCACAAGCTTTTTTTTTTTTTTTTCCAGAGTGGCATTTATCTCTAACAGACTAACTGGAAAAAGAAAAATAAAACTAGCATTTCCCATAGTAGCCAAAAAAAAACATCCTTAGAAAAAGGCCTAAAGTGACATTGCAATGATGGTAAAAGTGACTCATTCACACTGACAGCCCAGGAAACAGAAACACACACAAAAAGGCAGAGGATGTAATTAAGTAGAGGAATTAATAGCAGAAGGTAGGATGTGCATGGCCAGAGGTCCATTTCAGCACAGCCTAAAATGAAGGATTAAAAGGCCTAACTAGACAGGATTATAGCACTTGTGATATAAAAGCAGACCTTTTCAGTTCACTGCAGTTCAGAGGCATTGTCTTTGCCCTGTGATATCTTGCACGGCCTCCTAGGACTCATGTGACACAGGTTTCATTAGTCTCATCTGCAGCATTGTCTCCCAGCTGGCAGAGTCAGTGTTCCCTTTAATATTATTTTATTACATGTGCTGGTCTGGAGCTGTTTTCTCATTCCCTCAGCTGTAAATATGAAGAGTGGGGTGAGCAGGAATTCCACCACCTCTGTTCTGGTGGTGGTACCTGAGTCAGTGATGAGCTGTCAATTTAACTGACTGCCACCAGAGCCTTGAGCTGGCACAGCAGCTTTATAAATTCAGGCAGTGCACTGTGAATCATGAGCATGCAAACATTACTGACTGAAAGCAAACCTATTTAAATCCCACTCCCATCTCAAATTATTTCCTTTTTTCTGTGCCCTGCTGTGGCAGCTTTCAGCCTGTGTCAGTCCTGGGACAAGGAACTCCATCTGCTTCCTCCAAGGACTTCAAATTCCTTCTTATCAGGAAAGAGAATTTTGGTTGGTTACCTACCTTTCACCATTTAGCTTAAATGCTTTGCTGCTGCACTATTCCAGTCTCTGAAATTACCTAGTGAGACCTGGAAAGTGAAGTGCAAACTGGGAAGTATGAAGAAAATTTGGAAAAAACTAATGTTTTTATTAGCTTTTATGCTAAAAAGATGTATAACCTGATGTCACTAATTCAGATTTAAATTCTCACCTTCTTTCTGCTTTTATGAAGGTCATAAATGCTGCTTTTCAAGAACAGGTGATAAAATAATTGAAAGTAAAAACCTTGTCATATTTTAAAATGGAAATATAAAAAAATAAGTTAATTAATAAACCCAGCACAAGAAGTCCCTTCTTTCTTATATGCCTGTGGACGTCTTGCTTTTTCATTTTCCGTGTTAGCTTCTTTCACTCTTGCTTTAAAACTGTTTTCCATTTTCCCAGCTTAGATCCAGGGCCTATTTTTCCCTTCTGCTGGTCTGTTCACATCCAGCACTAAGTACCTCTACCATCCTGTCTCCACTCACCTTCTGGTGTGACACAGCTGCAGACCCTAAACTCCTCCTCCCCTGAGTTCTCCTCCTTGCCTGGCTCAGTCAGGTGCCCCATCCATGGTACCCATGGCCCAAGAGCAGGGATCTGCATATAATCAACTAGAGCTGCAGTGACAGTAAGCCACGGCTGCAGAAGGCTCCAAACAATTTTCCTAACTCCCTCACCAAGCACCTGATGCAAGAGTCAAAGCAAATTACAACTTCTGAAATTAAGACTGATTTATTAAAATAACTGCACTTTTCACAGGACCACTGGGTCTGTCTGCAGCAAATCACATAACTATCTCATTTTCATGTTGATATAGCTTTCAACAGGGAAAAGAAATCCTTTGCTCCTATCAAAATATTTTTACATGTGGAATAAAGTGAACAACTTGTTTACATAATTTCATAAATCTTAATAAACAAAAAAAACCCCACTACACTCAGGCCTGAACTGCTCAGACATAAACTACCCGTTGGTAGCAAAAATATTGGCCATCTTATTTTCAAACAGGGAATGCTTTCAGTATCCTAATAAAAACCACTCCAGAGCACAGGATCCACTAGCAAAACAAACAAGCAGCAATATTAGTTACACCTAAGTGCTATAAAGTTTTTTTCCTAGCAGTTTGGACTGGAAAAGTCCAGCCCATGTGTTCAAGCCTCAGCTGTCCTTATGGATAAACAGAAGTGAATTTAGACTTCAATTAACTTAGCACAACCTGCTTTTCTAGTGGGGAGAGAAATTTCAGCACTATATTATACATAGGTGATCCAGTGGTGTGTAATTTCCCGTTTGCACACGCTCAGGTGCTGAAAATAACACAGGCAGGCACAGGAGCAAACTGCTGCCCCAGTGATGCCTCTTAAGGCTGGTTTTGGTCATACCCATTCACTTTTTGTAACCTCACCATCACATCAATCACATTTTCACACATACAGAGGTTCAAAACACAAATTTCCCTGCTCTGTCGGGCAAGTTGAGCTCACCTGGTCTGGCTTCCCAGCTGGAGTCACCACAGCCACTTTTCCTGCAGTGGATTTGTGATGGTCACACAGGTTAGAAATGCTGAAACTGCCTTCAGTGGGAATCACCCAGGACTCAGACTGCCTCAGATTATCATCCTACAGCCATTTTAAACCAACATGAAATAACAATGCCATAGAAAAAAAGGATTGTATTCCCTTCATCTCCCACCTCTGGACACAAAGCAAATGCCAATATTTTCTTGAAGTTCATAAAAACAACACCAATTGAGCACTTCCTTTACATAAAATCTGTATTTCTAACTTACTTGCTGCAACTACTCTTTTCAATGTAGCTACATTAAAATTAGTTCTCTTGGAATGCTTTGTTTTCTGAAGGAAGGTTCAATTTTCTGAAAGAAAATTGAACTTTCTTGTGATACAACTCATACCCTACAGCAAGCCTAGTTTTAATTTCTTACTAAACTGTAACTCTAATTACCTGATTCAGAGCTTTATTCAGTTATTCATCAGGGAAGGTGGCAGCAATACTAGGGATGGGAAATAAATATCTGTATTAACAGCACAGGAAGTAATTAAGAAACTGAACAAAGAGTTGTGAGAGAAAATGAAAAGGATTAAAATAAATCTATTTGGCTGTGAAGTAACTACGAGGGGAAAGGAATTATACAATTCTCCATATGGTTTTGCTTCATTCTGTCCCCAGGGGTACTATGTCCCCATTGTTAAGTTAAACTGGTTTCATAAGAGAAAAAGAGAAGCGAGTAATTTGTCCCTGTTCTTAAAAACAGTTTTCTCTGATTTCAGTGTGAAGAACAACTGCAGATAGGTAAGAGCCCATCAGCCTCTCCTGATTCTCTAGAGGGAAAATGTCTGTTCAGAATGCAGCCCAAACAAACAACACCAGTAACTACTGGAATTTAACAGATTTTAAACACTTTGCTCAACAGTTGAGATATGACAGTCATGTAAAACTCAATGCTACTAAGTTCTACTAATATTCCTTTTTTTAATTTTAAATTTATTTTCTTTTTCCTATGCAAATGCTTTGAGTCCTTCTGGCAGACATTCTCAGAATGAACTGAATGACAGCAAAATCATGAAAGTAAAAAACCCTTAAAGCAGATACCGCCTTATTTTACAATGCAAGCTAAAATTACTGCCCGAATCACCTTTTTAAAGTAAATGTAGATATTAAAGCAACTTTCCAGAATGTGAAAGATTGTGTAACAGTATGTTTTTTCCCCAGAGGAGATTGGGTTTTTTTCACAAACAATCCTAATCCCACTGATATATCAGTGGGAAAAGTCTATGTTCTGTGCCCTAAAAGTGATCCAAGATGCACAGAATCAGAATAGCATAAAGAATATCAGTGTCCCCATGCAGGTGAACATCTGGGTACCAGTGTCTACTTCTGTTTATGCACTTGGAAGAGTTATTTGAGAAACAAACAGTCCTTGCAGGCAGAACTGGAGCTGAGGAATTCTCCTTCTCTAACTGTGGATCTGGACAAGTTCTGAGTCTGCTAGGATGCTCCTTCTTTTACACCCTTGCTTTGTTTCTAAGATCACTTTTCCTTCTATTTATTGACATTTCCTCTTCCTAGAAAACTGCCTCCTTTTTAAATGCTGCCCCTCACTTCCCTTTAGATCTAAAATACACACCAAAGAGTCAAAGTTTTACCACGGGGCTTTCAAAGTTACTCTCCAATGAGATTAGGGATAGACAAACTCAATGTCATTAAATTTCTATCTGTCCTTAGTCAGAAACATAAAACTCTAATTCAGCATTTAGAATATTACTAAATGAATAGCAATTAAGTTTTCATGAGCAATATTAGTGGGCACTGCATTAAAAAGTTAATGCTCCTTAAATGTCACATAGCTACACCAGAGAGCTGAAATGCTTTAAAACCCAAAAATTACAAACTTGGTAATGTACAATGGGAGGACAAACACACAGATTACTGAAAGGCAATTTAAAGGGCACTCTGTGACTCTCTGGCATAAAAGTAATAAAATTTTCAAATAAATGGATTCATCGAGCAATTGGCCCCATGGCTGCTTTTTAATGAACCATTTCACTTGGGGAAATCTGACAGGGGAAAAGGCCAGAGCAGGATGTGCTTTAATCACCTTTACCTCCTCAGCACTGTTCTGTGTGCACTACCTCCAAAGTAAACTTGATCATAATTCTGAAATTCAGCTTAAAGAATAATTCAGGGGAATCTGCGGTGGATACAGATACTTGCTGCCCTCACAGACAGTAATAAATGTCTCCTAGTGAAATTAAATCATGGGCAGAAGGTTCCAAAGGGCAAAGGCTGACAGCTTTGCCCAAGTAGGTGCCTGGCAATTCCTCCAGCACGCCCTTGCTGTCCCTATCTGCACTGACAGCTGCATTTCCTGTGTCTGCCCATAAGACACTCAGGAAGGAAGGTTCATATCTTTACATGTTTCCCATGACACTTTCATGGCTAATTCCTGGAGCACTGAGTCAGACTGACCATACACACACTCCTCCCCCAAAACAAATTGCTGTTTTTCTCCCTGCCTCTCATTTCCCATTGTTATGGGCTTTTTCTTCATTAAAATTGCGTTTTTTTTAACATATTAGCCAATTCTAGCAATATTTCAAAACACAGGCTAGAATCACTTCTTTGTTTTACAAAGTTACTAAAAATGAAGTTTACATCAATTGTTCTGAGTAAAATATTACAGAAGTCACCAAAAACATTCTGGTTTTTTGGAGTGCAGAATGTGTTTGTTATACTGAAACAACTGGACGCCTCATTCACTAGTTTCTGGTACATTTCAAATATACAGTGAGTGAAATTGGCTTCTGTCTTAACAGCTTTATTTGATTGTCCTAAAATCTTCCTGTACTTCTCAAAACATGAATTGCTTCAGAAGTTAGTTGCCTCAGGCTGATTTGAAGCAGCCTGGCAGACTACTCTGGATCGAGCCTCTCTTGCATCCACTGTAAAAAAGCAAGAGCTTTTCTTCAAACTCCAGCTATTGATCAGAATTAACTTATTCAGCTTTAAGACAGCTTCCTTTCCAAGAACTGATTTAGAGCTTAAAGTACCTGAGACTGAGATTATGGCAATCAAATGGCAGTTGTATTAATCGTGCAATCGTTCATTGTTCTGCTGTTTAAAATCTGGAGAGGAAAAGAAGTCTCTCCCTTTTTGCAGCACTCTGCTGGACTTTGAATCTAAACTTCTGACTACTGCATGTAACGAAAAGCCACCAGCCGAGACTGCTTTCGGCAGCTAAAGGGAAAAGAATTACTGCGTTAAAACCGAAAGTCTGTTGCAAAGTACTCACCCAACTCCTAGCAACAGCTCTTGAAGAAAGAGGGAATTCCTGAATCAGAGCTGAATGCGATCCTCCCCTAGCGATCCGCGTGGGAGGGGTGTGGCGTGGAGCTGCACAGGGAGGGCTGCGAGCTGACTGATATCTGCCTGCTGCTGCCGGGGATGGATTGCTCGGTGTGGAACCGCAGCTCCGACACGGGCTGGCCCCGGCAGCAGGCAGCGATCCCCGGGCAGGAGCGGCGGGAATGCTCCCTCTGCCCGGGGCTGGGAGAGCTGCTGCCAAACACCACGGGCTGCAGCGAGACGCGCCTTGACTGAGTGAGGGGCTGTGGGATGGTTCAGTCGCTGAACCCTCTGGCATGGCCCTGAGGATGCCCTGTTATTCCCTGTGAGTTTAAGGGATGCGGTGTGATGCTGTGTTTTGTTCTTTTTAAACAAAGCCACGCTGCTCAGCCGGCTGTCTGGAGCTGCTCACAAAAGTTATTCTGCCGGCAGCTACAACATCCCATCTATTTAAACATCGCACCAGTACGTGCCAAAACTCGAGTTTTAGGGTCATTAGAGTACCGTGGCTGATGATAGGGATGGGGAGACCCCAGAGACCTTGTAACTCATGTGCGCAGAGACGCACGGCCAGAATCTCAGTCTTGGACACGCAGGATGGGAATTTCCCAGTAAGAGAGACAGAAATAGCAGCTGAAGCACAATAACCTACACAGTCAGTAGCTGTAACGCATTGTAATTATTTCTAGGCAAAGACAAACAGGTAGTTAAATCACTTTCATTGAAGGTTATGTTCAGCTGTTCATCACCATCCTGAAAGAGACTGGCAGTTTGTCCTGGCCAGTTAATGGATTAACTATCTCTGACACAAACAGAAGGGCTCCTGGCAGCTCCTTGGATCTCCTGGCTGTTGTTCCTGACTGTAAAAATCTGTCTGTAATACTTTTCAGAGTAAAGCCAGTAGTCAGCTGAGTCTACTTACTATTAACTGGGTCAATAATCAGATGGATTAACCATCCTGTAATGGACTAGAAACACTCCCAAAGCAAAGGGACAGTTCAAATGCTGGGGCCAGGTTCTACTCTGCAGTTACTAATTACCAGCTCAGATAAAGCAAGAGGCAAGCCAGCTGCAGAGGTCAGTGAAAAGGAAGTGGGCACTCTGTCATTTGTGACACAGCACAGCAAATGAAAATCATTGTGGTAAGAATTAGTGTCTATCAGTGCTATCCATAAATCTAATTGAGGGTCACAACAAAGACAGTCCAAAGCAGATGCACTAAAATTACACCATGACTTAAAGAAATGTCTGTACATTTACAACAGAAACAAAACAAAACAGAAACTCAATAGATTTCAGAAAGTGTGCATACGTCTCCACTTTGATAATGCACCTAGATGGATGAACAAGTATCTGTGTGGATAGCTTCAAACCTGCTCCACTCTACATGAAATGGACAAAGAAAGTTTCTTTAGTTTTAGTTGTACTGGATGCTGAATGGTCTGAAATTACAAGTTCATGCAAATTTATTTTGAATCTAAGGACTGGGCCTGGCCATAAATTCAAGTGGATATTTTTGTTGCAGTTTTTATGAGGTTTTTTTTTTAGTGAACACACACAAAAACAAATGTTCATAGTTTGTGTCAATGAGTTAACATCAATCTTTTTCTCACAAGACTTTACACAGGTAACTCAAAGGAATTCTGAAAGATATGGCCCACACAGACAATAAAAAAAAAAGGGAAAAGCTACAGTTTAAAACACATTTGACACCTTATTCTTAAATTCGGTGAGGGTGTGACATTGCCCGAGCTTTAACAGAGTTAAACAAAGTCTGTGATGTCTTGTTGCCCTCTAGCGATGCCATTTGATTTTCCTGCTGCTTAGGTCTCAGAGCTGAGAGCTGTCTGCCTCCTGCCTCCAACAAACTGAGTCATAACTTAATGCTTTTACTGGTGCTAGGAGACGGGACAGCACGGGCATTTCTGAATCCTCATAAGGGTAAAGAATCCTTATCAATCTGGCAGGAGATCCACCACCAGCACAGCTGGCTCAGCCCAGTGAGCCTAAGAGGGAGAGCTAAGATGTGGTAGTCAGTCACCACAGCCACACAAAATCCTAGCTAGGTTCTAAAAGGGGAACATAGAGAAAGAGATGAATATAGTTTAATTTCCTTTCAGTAGGAGTTTTACAAATAGCTCTATTACTGGTTTATACTTCTTCCATTATATTGTCTCTGTAGTATTAAATATTTCAATGCTGACTAAAAACATGTGAATGGAAGTGAAAGGCCTTCCTTAGTGAAAGCAAGATCAGAATCCAGCAGCTGTCACTTGAAGAGCTGTCTCTCTGATGCACTCCTCTCTCCCCTCCTATTGTTTCTTTCCTGTAACACACGGATCTTATTTAAAAACCATGGCTATCTCAAGGGTTTTCTAACAACTGAAACTGAAATGAACATAAAAGGTCACTATTTTTCCTGAAAGCAGAACATTGAGATAGCACATTGTGGCAACTCCAAAAATTTAGGCTTTGTTTCTGTCCTCACTCCAAACTAGCGATAACTAAGTAACACATACCATTACTAATGGAAATGTAGTATTTAAACATCTTTAGAAATATTTTAGACATCTAAATATTTAAACATTTTTAAAAGGAAGAATCTTCAACACTTGACATCCAAATTTATTTTTGCTGGGGTTTTTTATAGGGCTTTTCTGCTTTGAAAGTCAAATCTTTAACAGGGGTATCAAAGGTAAGTTGGGTAAGTGGACTATCCTAATGTGCTTTTTTTCTTCAGGGGTGAGAAGAGGAAAGGAACTGAATGATGGATGAGAGGAAAGTGATTATCAGATCAACTTCTTACTAGTTGAAAATCTTCCCAAGCTGAGCTACCCAGCCTGTTTGAGCAGCAGCAAAGAAAACATTCCACATCTGCCTTTCTGATTCCTAAGCCCAGCTGTGCAATTGGTTCTCTTGAAATTAAACTTCTGCTTTGACCAGCAGAAGTACAGAGGTTCTGCAGTCAGCTGGTACTGTTGTTCTTTTTCCTGAAAGAAGATGAGCTTTCAAAATTTTCCCTCCATCAAATCCAGGGCTTAAAAAAAAAGGGCTCTCCTTCTATTAGGCAGAACACTTTGTCCTCTTGAATCCTATAGAAACCCAGTATTAGCTTACCACCAGAATATAACATTCTCTATGCTGATACCAGATGAAGCAGGGGTTAAATACCCAGCATAATTAATAATCTGAGTATCCTAGAACAAGCAGAGAGAAGCAATGCAACGCTAAGGATTTAATTTCTCTTATTTTCCTTCTTGCCAGAGGACAGATGTGAGAAACTTTCCCATTTCTTGTTTCCATCTGGGCAGTTGTTTCCCTTGTAATTCTTTTAATCCATTTTTCTGTGCATTTCTTTTTGCTTATGACCTTATATAACTCGTATACTTTATATTTTTTTTTAACTCATCAGTTTCTTAAGAGTAAAATATGGGCAGCTTGGAACATGCTTTGAAGTGGAAATCCTAAAAAATTAGTTCCCATTACTACATCTTTTAAAAGCCCAGAGATAAGCTACTTCTGTAGTTAATTACAGGAATCAAAGTACAGCAGATACCATGTGACATTTTGGAATAATGCAGAGATTTTCAAGACTCATACTCAATAAAAAAAAAAGGATAACTAAGGAAGTAGGAGGTCAGGTCAGAATCAAATGCCACTCATTTTTAGAGCCAGCAGCTTTATGAAGTGTGAATTTCATTAAACCTCAATATCTTCAACCAAAACAGAGAAAGGGATGTCTTATGTAAAAGGACAGTGAGCCTTTTATTACCTTCCCTACAAAAGGCAGGTTTCTTTTTTCTTTTTAGTCTTTTTGTTTCATTAATTTGAAAATTGAAAGAACTTTTCATCATACAGCTGCATTTAGATCTGAGGTAGATCATATCTGCAGCAAAATAGAGTAGAAGTATTACCTACTGAATTCTGTTAAATAATAAAAAGGGTGTGTGTAAGTTCATGGAACAAATTGCCTCACTGGACAAAGCACTTGTTTTAAAATAATATATTCCTTGTTTGGCTCAGCAAATGCCTATTTCTGAAACAGATATGGATTCATTCAACACATCATTTTTCTTGATTACTTATTTATCATGCTATTCATTCTCCCATGGCATTTCCAATTATCCTCTTAATGAGCCCAGTGTTGCACTAAAGATCTTAGCAAACAAACATCCCTTCCCATCCATGTCCTTCAGTGCTCATTCCAAAAGCAGCCTGAGCCCAGGACTGGCTGCCTCAGTCACTGGATGTCACTGTAGCAGCACTGAGAGCTTTGGTGTCCTATGTGGAAACAGCCAGCAACTACACTTGTATTTATTCCTTCTTTAGTACTATCATGGGTTTGCATTCCTGTTCAGGCCGCAGTCAGTGTGAGTTTTATCACAAGTTAAATATTTATAAATATTCAGGCCTGAGGATAATTTCTGCTTTCAGGGGGAAATATTCCATTAAACTTTTAAAACTCTTTCCTTTTTGATTTGTGTGCCCATTTTTATTTCCACTGCTCTGATGAGAGATTTATTTCTGAATATCTTTTTATGCATGCAAAGTATACATATTTCAGCTATTACTTATATACATACACACACCATACCAGAATAATATACTTATTTATGAATACAAATGCACATATTAAATTGATATAATATTTCCTTAATAATTCAAAAATAGTTCCTGGTAGGTTCACATAAGCTGTAAATTTAAATGATTGACTATTGCAATATCTAAAATACCTATCTCTTGCTTTAACAAAAGTGAGACAAGGCTAAACAGTGCAAGAAACACAACTCAACATGCTCAGAGTATTGAAAATTGACTATTTTAAGCATGCACATAAGTGGCTTACATTGTCAGAGACTCCTTACATGGGTTTTTCCAACCCCCCTTGAAATGTATTCTAGCAGCACCAAAATCATCAATTAGAAGTATATTCTAATTTATTGTTAGTAGTATTACAGTATTATTTAGCTGTTTCTAACTTTTTGTTAAATTAAACAAATTGCAATTAAATGGAGCGCGCTTTTAGATAGAAAACCACAAAACAAGCAGAACTTCCCATTCATTGGACTTCCTGCTGATTTCTCAGAAAGCTGTGAGCACGCCTGTGTTTCATCTTGGCAAGGATGAATAGAAATGAAGGTTATTTTCTCTTCAGAGGAGGTGACTGGGAGGCACTAGTCCCAGGTGCTCCTCCAGGCTGCACCCAGGCCCCCTCGTGTGTCATTTTGGGTTTTGCACCGTGCCAGTTTCCCCAGGCTGAGCCTTCCCCCGCGGCGTGGCAGCTGAATAAATCAGGTGCAGGAGGTGCGCAAGCCGTGCCATAAGGAGCAGCAGAAGGAGTCCCACAGAACGTTTTCAGGGAAGTATTTTAAGGGTTTGGTCAAGCGAAGGAGGTGGCAAATGAGGACACCACCACGTGCTGCCAGCTCTGGGGAGCCTGAGCAGCATTTCCTGGCAGGCAGAGCTGGACCCAGCCCCAGCTGCCCCAGGGCCAGACCTGCTGCCTTCTGCTCCCCCCAGCCCACCGTGGGTACCCTGGAGCCCCCCAGCCCCACTTGTCACTTCTGCTCCATCACCTCCTGCCTGCTCATGCTCCACTCACAGGAAGGCAACCCAGGCACACAAGCAGGAAACCTGTTTTCCAATCTGCTAGAATCCAAAATAAAGCATTATCAACAACTACTGTGATAAAGACCTGCCCTTCCTGAGGCTGGCTGCTGCCTCCCCAGACCACTGACTCTCAGTCTTCCATTTGGAGAGGAAAAGGCTTCTCTAGGAATCATAGAGACAGCAAAGTCCTTTGGGTGGTGAAAACACCACCCAAACATTGCCTCTTATCAGTTGCTATCCAGTATCTAAGCCAGCATCTCTAAGCAAAACAAACATTTCAAGTGCGCTCAGAAGAAGTCCTTAGACAGCTAAACCCAGCCACTTGTTCCTGTGAGAGTGACTGCAGTGCACACGCTCACCAGGGAACAGATATTTACACAGTGCTTACTTTGGTTTTCTTAGTTTTTATAGATGGGGCCACTGAGAGGTGTTTTAAAAGATTTTATTCCATTATCAGTCTCGACGAAGAGCGAGACACAAGAGATGTAAAACTCAATGCCATTCTATCAGAAGCTAACATATTTCTTTGGTTATAATACTTTATAAAATGTTTTTAGCCAATTAGTTTTTGCCACACAATGCTGCTATTAGTAAATAATAGCATAAATAATTTACTTCATAAATCCATTTCTCACAGCTTACAACTCTCAGAACAATTGCCCATCTTTTATCAAGTTCCTGCCCTCCAAGAAACTGGAAGCAATTTTTTGTTTCACAGATGACAGAGCACTCATCCATCTTCAGCAAAGCTTAAGTTGCCTAGCAGTGAGAAAAAGATTTTCATTCTTTTATTATTACTTTTCTGGTAATAGCAAATAAGTAATAAATAATGAGATTAGAACATGTGGGAGAAGAGTAAATACCAGATTGCACTTCAAAAAAGGGAGAAGAGCTGGATTAGAAATTAATTTTAAAAAATCTTGTATGAAGTCTAAAACTAATCAATCAAGAGAAGACTGTGCCAAACATGGAATACTGTGTACATTGTGGTACTGAAACTCGTGACATGATAAAAGTTGTGTGTCACAGGTCCTGTCAGACTGCTCCAGGTGGGAAAGCCCTTTCCAACTCATTAGGCAAGAGCCACCTCAGATGGCTGATATCCATCAAATTAGTCAGTGGTAAAATAATTTCCTCCTTTCTTCAGAAGCAAAATTACTGCAAGGAAGATGTGGGATTCAAAACATCTCTTCCATGCGACTGTTTCACGGCAAACACACCAAACAACAACAAACCAAAACAGATTCCTGGCAAGATCACCTTCCCCGGGAGACAGAAAATGGAACACAATGCCTTCCACAGGAGTTTTCATTTTGGTTTCAAAACAAAGAGTAAACATCCGGAATGCTGAGCAGCCAAAGTCTCCCAAGTGTGTGCCTAACTCTAAACACAGCTCTGGAATAAGGCAGTGCTTTTGAAAGGAGGAGAGCACAACAGGCTGCTGCAGAGGAATTTCCTGATGCTGCATTCTTATCTCATGCCACAAGTTCGGACGTGCTGCTCTCCTCTCAGTGAGTGGATGAATGAAGCAATTTAGACTGTATCCACAGCAGAGCTCTCACAGAAATGAGCTAATGATGGCTCTCATGCTGGGGTTACTCAGAGTGCTACCAGAGGATGAGTCAGAAAGGAATCCGAGAAGTCTGGAGGACTGAGAACAATGCGATGATCCTGGTTGGGTCACTACAAAGAAACCCAATATTCAAGGTGTTTCCTGGGTGCTAAGTGCCTCCTTAGTAAAGCAGAGTTTAACAGGACTGTTCAGAACGCATACAAAAGCTGTATTCACAACATATGGAAAAGTGTGTGGATCCTGTGGGAAAATCCAAACAGTTCTAGTAAAATCCTGGTTTGCTGAGTGGCAAATTTTTAACTGGCAAGAATCTCTCACTGCAATATTCTCATCATCTCTCCTGAATTAGCCTGTTTTAATAAGAAAACAGGCAGTGAAGGAGGATTTTCCATAAAGCTTGTGTGCTATTGGTAAAAGAAGATTAAGAATTACTCAATATTTTTCTTTGATCCTCTGCAATCTGTTTCTAGCACTATACAAATCTCCACTAGATTCTGGCAGAAGCCTGTCAGCTTATTTGATTACTTTCCAGCCTGGGAGATAGCTGGGGTGATATTTTTTGCTTGCTTACACCACAGGGTAAGAAAATTTGCCCAGAGCTAAGACATTGTAATACACACACCCTGCTCTAATGCACGGATAACTCTTCTAAAAGACAGATATAAATTTCTTTGACAGATAACCCTCACAAAAACAAGTTACAGTTTCTGGCACTTATGTTTCAAAGCTTTTAATACAAGCTACTTGCAGTAAATCAAACACAGAAACAGTTTCTTCTCAATAGCTAAATACAAACTGAACACAGATTTTTTTACAGAGTGCTGTGATGGAACACATTCAATTAAAGATGCTTAAATATTCCCCCCAACAGATTTTATTCCTCCAATTCTATTTTAAAAAATTGTTGCTTTTTGGAGAAATAGCTGCTATATAGATACAAGGCGTTCATGGGGGCTTTTCATCCTCTCAAGATATTCACATATAATTTGACCAAATTAATTTTTTCCTTTAAATACTTTGTAATAATAATAATAAAAGTAATAAATAGAAGCACCTTACTTTGATGCTAGATGCAAAAGAAAGCATGCAATTAATAGATGGATTGAAATATTTCCAATTTTAAATATTTTGAGGAACATCTACAGTAGGTAGATCTACAGTAGGTAGACCCTTCCTCTGCCACCCTGCAGTTCTGGAATGCACTGGCATAGATTCCAGCCAGGAATGGAATCTAAGACAAGAACTATAGATGCAGAAAGACAGATGGTGATTACCAGCCTCCTTTAAAAGGGCTCTGTTCATTCAGTTGTTCCTTCCAGGTTTATTTTACAATGAGCTGTAATAGCACACAGAGCCTTTCCTACTTGGTCAGGACAGAGGATGCCAAGTTTTGAGGTTAAATAATTTCACAAGTGTGACAAATGGCAAACTTCTCTCTTATTTTTGTGTCATTACTACTGAACTGACAAAAATAGGAGTATGAAAGCTTTGTAAGCAAGAGAGGCTTGAAGAGACTACAGACCCAGACTAAGGTTGGAATTGTTTATACCCCAAAATGCAAGGAGAAAATGAAGTTTTTCAGGACTTGTTCCACAGAATATGAAGTCATAAACAGGCAAAAATATTTTTAAATTTCAGGGTGTTTGTTAGTTTCTATTACTGTACTGCAGGGAACAGAGGATAGGGTAAAAAATAACAAGAGAGCAAAGTTGAGTGTTTTTCAGAGTTATAAGTTCCTCATGAGAAAAAAAAAATAAATTATTCATGAGAACATATACTATTATAATTAACCATTTTCAACACAGGCATCTTGGAATTTACTATACAATTTTCTTTCTTACACAATGACCATTGATTAAATTAGTGCTATCAATCAGGATACAAATTTGGGCTTTTTTCTTTGGGTTTGTGTGCTTTAGTTTGCTTTTTTTCATATTATGTCAACATTTTAGAAATAAATGAAGAACACAGGCATTATCACTGTTTTGTTCCATTTAAAACAGAAAGATCTTATGGGTTTCTGAATTTTGCTTTTTGGATACAAACTGTAGGCAGGTGGACAGGCCAGCTGGAAAACAGAAGGAAAAGAAAAAATAGAAAGTTTTAATTGCTCCAAGCAAGAGACACTTATTTAAAGATGAATCCCTGTGGTGGTTTTGTAAGTATTTCTGGGGGGAAAAAAATAATGCTAAAATATGTCTTCCCTCAGTAAAAAAAAATAATTCTGAAACTAATGTTCTTTTTGCAAAACACAGACGATGCACATAATTGAAAGAATTAAAATTAAAATTTAAAAATCTTTGATTTTTAAAGAGATTACTCATTTTTCTGACCAAAATATCATTCCCAACTATCAATGCTTTTCTCACAAGAGACAGCAGAAAACTTTTAACCCAAATATTTGTGTGAATAATGAACTACCCCTTCTTTCTGCTTATGAAATTAAGGAGTGCTGATTAATCAATTAATGATCTGTTGTCAAGACCTGGCATGTCTCTAGGGCGTATCAAAGCTAAGGTGGTTGAAACACCAAACATGGAAAGAGTTTCTTGGTGACTTGTTGCTGATCTTTAGTGAAAAAGGTTAAACTTAGCAATATTCCATTTGATTGGTGCTGCTGATTTCTCAGGATCATCTGTGACTTAGGTGTAGTGTTTACTGCTATCAAAGAGGGAAGATGGCATTTATTCCTTTGCTGTGTCCAACTACTCCTTGTGTCTGTGAAATGCCAGGAAGTTCCTTCAGCTCTGCAATAACCAGCAGGGCTGGTTATAAACCAAGCCTGGAGCTCTCCCCCAGCTCACAGATGGACCTTGATGTTTTATACCAATGCCTGGGATGTGCCTGCAAAGATCCCATTTACTTTTCATTTCAAAACCACCTTGAAAGCAGCCAGCCTGCTCAGTGTAGCATTATCAGCCCCAATTCAATCTACACATCTGAGGTTAAACAGTGCAATATGTTTCTGGATGAAAACAGAATTGGTGATTTGTTTACCCACTGTATAATATGTGAAGATGGTTTTGTTCATGTGCTTGGATTTTCTAAAATATAAGGATTCAAACAAACAAAAAACAAACTCACAAAAACACTCCTCAACAAATAAAACCTCATAACACCAACTGCCAACTGTTTTTCCAACTTATAGGTGACACAGAAAATATTCTCTGTATGTGGTACCAAGCAATGGCTGTGGGGAAAAAGGTCAGTCCTCCACTGATTATATTTTTCTACAGTAAAGAACCACACTAATTCTCTGGTATTACAGTGGCTACTTGTGAGAATATCTCTTCTCCTCCAAAAGAAGCAAACTTGACACAAAGTGGAAAGCTGAATAATTGCCACTTCACAGCTGGAGATACTCCAACATCCTCTGGCACATCTGCAAGTGTTTGGCTCTGTCAGATTGTGGAAGCCCACAGCTCAGAAAAGCAGTTTAACCACCAGAGGGGGAAGCAGGATTCCCAAGGGTGGTCCCTGCATGGCCACCATGTGATGCATTACACTTTTGTAGCACGTGCTCATTAATTTCCATTTCTTCACTTGCTTTTTCTATACTTTCTTGGAATAACACATTAATTGAATTACAGAGGTGTTTCAGTAACCTGGACCATACAGAAACCTGTGAGGTTCAACTTCTCTGTGCACAAGGGGTTCCTATTAATGTCAAAGCCTAAAGAATGCAGAAGCTCTAACCAGGATTTAAAACACAATTTTTTTGCTTTGTGGGATGACACAAATAACACAATCTGATAAGAAACTATGTTTTACTTATTGCTGTTGGTATAAGCTTTAAGGTCTTGAAAATAAAAACCAGAATCTAAAAAATGGGTATCTTAGCAGATGTCAGTAGTAAAGAACTCAGATTTCCTCTGCTTGGAGTTCTGGAGCACTCAAAAATATATTTACTGCTTTAAAAAGCTTCCCAGGGGAACTTCTGTATCTCTTTGGAAATACAACAGTTACTGCTTTGGTCAATACCACCACAAAATTACATAAACATTTATCGCACAGTCCTAAATTTGTCTCTGCACTAGTTATTTGTTATTAAAGTCATTGCAATACAGGCAATGCTTTTTACACAGAGCGGATTCCTATCTGAACAAATGCTTCTGATTATAAAGACTTCATCTTTGGAATCTGCCACAAGAAAACATGAAGCACACGTCATGACTAATTACAAAAGGATGCCAGATTATAACTCATGGCTCTTTAAAGCACACACAAACACACAAAGCCCCCTCATGTGGAACATCCACTAGGTCAATCACTTAAACCACTTCAAAAGAAGAAAATAATTTCTTAGTCTAACAATAGTGAATCCTACTGTACAGAATAAAATATGGGATTTTTCAGCATATTATTAGTTAAATTCATCTTCCAAAATGGTGATTTCAATCCAAGACAACAGAAAGAAAACTGTAAATGAATGGTGCAGCTAATGGAGGTAACAAGCCCTTTTTGTCTTGCAGGATCAATCCCCAGGTCACCTCTCAGTTTGCCTGCACATCTGGTAGCTGACAAAGGCTTGATTGTTCCAATTGAAGAGAGAAACCTCTTGGTAGAATGACCTTTTTCTAACTGTTCCTACCCACAGTTTTGGATCTACAGGACATAAAGAAATAAATACTTGAATGAAGGAATCTTTTTTATTTTGTATGAGATGCTCTGCTCATCCACAGCTTCTGGATTAAAACAGAAAACATGCCCCAAAATGTATGTGCATATGTATGGCATAACTTATTTTCTGAGGATAAGAAAGAGCTAAAAGGTTTCAATCTATTTGGTACAAAAAAAGGTCAATGATGGCTTGAATTCATGCTACTTCCAACTCACTACTGACACATAAAAAGAGGGGATCAAGGAACAAGTTTTCCTAGTTGCTAAGTGCTCAACCTCTTCCTGCCCAGTCACTGTAATTTTTGACTAGTTTTTCTTTTGTTTATTTGTTCAGGTTTCTAAGTCTGAGTTATAGCCATAAAGATTGTCTGATACACAGAGTAAACTTCCAGAAAAGATACATCTCTATGGACAACCTAAGCAAAAAGAAATACTGTAATTGAAAAAAAAAAAAAAAAAACCAACAACAAAAAAACCCACAAAAAAAAACTGGGTCCGCAGCAGTCTATTTTAAGAAGTAACAAATTAAGTGAATCATTTAGTTAGAATCCATTTTCATTTCTTGATGTTTCTTTTTTTTTTTTTTTTCCAAAATGAGCTGTTTAAGCATTCCTTGCTTCCAGGGATAATGCTGGAAACTGTGTATCAATTTAGGGCTTTTGAATTCCAGACCTAATTAAGCTTAACTTCTGCAAGATAGAGTTATTTAACAAGCTATAGAACAAGTTATCCGGTCTGTTAATACAATATAAAGTTTTATAAGACAAAATAAATCAGAGAGAGAAAATAAAAAAAGAAAATAACCATTGATAAGAGGGTAAGTAGAAATTATAGCCTCTGAGGAATGAAGTAGTTAACTCTTCAAGCATTATCTGCTGCTGTGGAAGTACAGAACAGACCTATATTGCATGAACAGGATTTGAAAGTGAGAATTGTACCAGAGGCTCTCAATCAGTGTGAAATATGCAAATTGAAGTAATTATTAAGCAATTTTATTCATTGACAGGACATGATGTAGATGGAGCTGAGCCCAAAGCAAGGCAACTCAACTCTGCTGCTGTGCAGAGGGTGAGCCCTTGCACTGCTTTCAGCACCCTTGATTAGAAACACCGATTTGATGGCCAAGGAGTGAAGGCACTTAGAGCCCCATAGCTCTCAAGCCAAGGGAGGAGGCTCACGGTCATATAGCTCTGGAGAGCTGCAGCAGAGCTTCAGGAAACACTCTTTCTTCATTGGACCAGTATGTTATTCCTTTCCACAAGCTCCCCAAGGTCATAAAACACACATTCTATTCCAGAAACACAGAGCAGAGAAGCAGGGCCATTTCCCCCAACTGGCTTTTCTTACAAAGCATGTTTGGAACAATGTGCTCACATTGCTGGCTGGATGTCAAGAACCACATTCTTCACACACAACCACACTATAAAGTAATTTCTTTTGCTGGATCTCTCACATAATGTAAATAAAAATACTGGAAACTTCAGTAGATATTACTTTTATGAAGTAAAGTCTGTGGTTCTTGCTTGTCACCATTAATGAGAGCAAACTCCTCTAATCACTGCTGTAGCAGCTTTGTTGGCCAAAAACCAACTTTTTGGCTTACTTCTCTCTGACCTTAAAATTGTGTACGTTTTAATTGTTAGGCATTTCATTATAGATAACAAGCCCCAGTGACCCCCACAGAGTGATTAGACAAGCACCATTGCTTGCCATGATCTGAGGGAAGGGCAGACACTGACAAATCCTAAATAGAAATAGAGCTAAAGCTCACCAAGAGGGAGTGTGGAATCTATGGCAGTTTATGGCTCCTGAAGCTCCAAAGCCATGAGGAGCTCCACAACAGAAATATCATCTTTCAAGCCTTGCTCATGGCAAGGCATTAAAGCAGGAGCAGAGCAGAAGATTTCCTGCCCAAGGCTCCAACATGGCTCTTCCTCGGCGTTGGACTGCAGCCCAAGGTTTATAACCTAGGTCTGATCCTGCACAGGCTCCTCACTGGGACCCTCCCCACTCCACCCACAGCAACATCTGCTCCTAGCCAGGCACTAGAGGGTTTGAGCAAAAGGACTGCTTCTGCTTTGGGTTGCAGGAGTGTCACAGACTCTTTCTGGAGAATAACATCTTTTTAAACTGTTCTTGCAGAGATCACTTAACTTCTCGTTGTCTCCATATCCATTAAAAATAAACAAAACCACAACAAGCAAGGGCTGCCAATCCCTCTTTTAGATTTTTCATGGTTTTATGTTTCTTCCTTTCTCCCTTGTCTCTTCAATACCTTACCAACTGAAAAGATCTTGTAGCAATATTTACAGCAGATTATTTTTTTGTCCAAAGGCAAATATAAAGCACAACACAAGAACAGTGTCTGTACAATTGTAAAGATATCTGCAGAAACAAATAGCATCTCTTACAGAAAGCTGCAGGAACAGCTATTATAACTAAATATCACTTGCTACAAAACACAAAGATCTGCCAGTGATGTTTCCTCATATCATCTGCCACCAGTCCTGTTCACTGTCATAAAAGGGACAATTCCTTCTATGGTCCTGACAAATTCTCTTTCTACTGCCTATAGTGCTTGACTAGGAAGAACAAACACTTCTGTCCTCTTCTCTGCAATCATTAGGGACAGAGAATTAAAAAAAAAAAAAACAAAACACAGGAAAAAAAACCCATAAAACCTAACAAAAGCCCTTAGTTTAAGCTATATGTAAATTTAGAGTTCTGCATAAAATATTAAAATGAAATTCAGTGGGCACTGGCATAATGGGACAATTTTCCTTCAGAGATCTCATGCATTTGTGACTTCTGGGATATTTTCTCTGAGAAAACCAGGCGACCTAAGATCTCATATCTTCTCTTTTTCAAAAGGCCAGTAATTCTGACACTCTTACCCAATTCAAAAACATGAATCATTCCATGTAAAGAGACACTGGATCCAAAAATGTACCAGGCACCTATAAATCTTAGCCAGATTTGAGTAAGTTTAAGGGTGAATGCAGATTCTGCAGCTTTAATCAATAAAAACACTTTCTAAAGTACAGAAAACCCACCTATTTTGAGCGAAAATTTGACATTATTAAAAACCTTTAATTTTTCTCCCAGTCCCTTGTTACAGGAAGAGGCAAAGCCTGCAAAACTTGCACTGTTTGTGAAGACTGCATCTCATGAAGCTTCCTCTCATGCTCTCTGATCATGCAGTTTCATGCTAAATATTTCTTCAATAAAGCAAATTTATTGTTATATCTCATAGATATTACATAGAACGCTACTACATTTTTGAACCAAGGTGAAAGATGAAAAATGTTTGTAAGAGCAGTTATGCAATTGTCACAAACAACCTCGCTTTCAATAATGCAGAATCCGTTTGTGAATCCTGCCATGGATCTAAGTAGATTTCCTTTAAATACCTATAGATGGTGCTGAAATACAACTGTTCCTTAAAAAAAGCAACAATCACAAAGTCACTGTAGCACAGCTATCCACTAAAATGGGTTTTAGTCCTGGCTGTGCAGATTTACCTCAGGGAGACACAGCTGAATCACAGTTTGAGTGCATTACTGGTGTTTTCCTCAGGTACTTATCAGAACAGATTTCCCTCCCTTATAAGGCCATGATGCCTTATAATCAAGACTAGTGGCAAAAAATGAGGCTATTTTTTTAATTGGTGGAAATACCCAATAAAAACAGCAGGACCTGTGAACACATAGCTATCCTGACCATGGCATAACTAGAAAGGAAAAGAAACATAAACATGTTTGTCCAAGAATTTCCCTTTCAGGTTGCACAGTTCACCCTGATAATCACAAATTTTGCCATTCAGTATAAATAATGACAATGAAGCTGCTAACAGTTGTCTGGGCATCAGCCCAGTTTGCTGAAATGAAGCAGAACTAACTGGCTTCTCCACAAACATATAATGGAAAAGAACAAAATTTTTGCCAGGCATAATTAACATGTGGTAACATGATAATCAGCACCAGATGAATCCATACTTTCTGATCTCAAAAAATGCAGAGTAATTCCACACTGGTGCTTATTAATAGAGAAACTGAAGTGCTAATGATTACAAACATAGTTTATGGTAAAAGTCATAGCTTGAGCCATTTCCTGTAATGTTAAAACTGAACAATTTCCAAATTCTATTCAGCCTTGTAAAAGATGAGACAAGTTACAGTAATAAAATAAATTTAATATTTCTATATTTAAAAAAAAATAGTGCACAATGAAAAAATGTGGCATTAAAAATTTGCATAAATAGTTAAATGCTTACAAAGTTTTTGAACAAAGGTTCATGTACATCACATAAAACAACTGAATGACATAAAACATGAAAGTTAAGAGAATACTTAGTACCTGAACACATCTCTGTCCATTTTAAAAGTCAAAACACGCAGAACACCAAACTTCCTCTCCATCTTGCACCATAAACTGCAAGTCACAGAAGTGTTTTTGCTCTGTTCATTATAAAACCCACAAAACACAAGAAGCTATGCTCCCCCCTCCAGTCTATCCCCTCAATTTTTCTCTCAACAAGAGGAAAACACTAAGACCATACACTATGTTTCTAAAAAAACAGAAAAAAATTTAACAGCAGTATGAAATTTGATATTTATTCTTGCATTCCTTTAGTTGCCAATTTAAGCTACTTTCAGAAAACAAAAAAAACCAGCTTGCACGGGAAGTAGAGGTGTACATCACTACAAGATGAACATCACCCTTTCACACAGCATGTTCTTTTGGTTAAGATGTAACCCATGTTTTCTTCTCCCCCTACCATCTTCCAGTCATTCCAACTTCCTTGTGGCTAATTGAGAAGTTTAAACCCAGTGTAACATGATTTGGATTCAGTAAAGCAGTGCAGCACACACAGACAGGTTGAAAACAGGATATGAAACCCACAGAGACCATGCTGCTTCACAGCTAAGGCAGACTCTTGCTCTACACATACAAGGATATTCAGGCCTAGTTTTGAAATGGAAATATAAACAAATATTAATTTTTTTCCGGGCCATCTCACTGAAAAAAGTTGCGAGCCTACACAGGATGAACAACTCAATTATTTCCTTTAGAAAATCCTTCCCTATATTCATCCACCTCTCCTCAGAATTCTTTTTGATTTGGAGAGCATTGTTAGTCTTAAATTTTGCATCCTAATGTCTTCCCAGACTTGGGTCACATATCTTAGTAGGAAAAATTAGACTACAAATTGGTTGTAGTAGAGAAAAATAATTCTCGAGAAAAACAAGAGAAGCAACGTCTGCCGTCTATTTTCTTATCTTTGGAAAATTTCTATAAACACAGAAAACTGATTTAAGTTGCTTAAAGAAGCTGAAAGAATGTGGAATTCCTCAGAATATGAGTAGTTTTAATCTCCCCCAGCAAAAGGTAGACAGCCTAAATCATACATTGTGGTTAATGTTTAAAGTTATACTTAATTATATCTCTGTTAAGTAGTTTGATTACACAGGGAGTATTTAAGCTAACATGAACAAGTCATTAGATTAGATAAGGGAGCATTATTTGGCAACATTTTGATTAATTCAAGATATTAGGGAAAGGACTTCAAAATGTCCATGTATAGTGCTAGAGAATGCTCTGACACAGATCAACCATTCCATAGGCAGACAGCCACAAATCCAAATGCAGGCATTTGTAATGATGTATTTGTATTGGGATTGTGGCTCAATATTGTCTCTAGAATCAGAAAATCTAAGACAAAATTATTAAAAAGTAAATAAACTCAAAACCCTACAGACTCAGAGTTGCAGCTGTACTTGACAGGTTCATTTCACAACAGGCACGTTCCAGGGTTGCTGCATTTGAAGGTTTAGTAAGGTAATGACAAAGACCTGGTGGGTGGAGTGCTCATACCCACACACACAGGGTGAAAGATCCTCTAGCAGGGGAGTGGCCACTGGGTGATCTTTCTCTTCCAAACCAAACCATCCATGCCAGGCTGGAAACCTGGCTCAATTATGTATTTTATCAGTTTAGCAACAAACCAACTCTGAGCTGGCAGCTACATTCCAAGTCCACCCTAAAATGTGAAATGCCAAAACCTCTCATTTGGCCCATTCTGTGTACACAGTCTCTGACAGGGGACTACATTTTGTACCTCCAGACACATTTAGGGTGGAAAAAGAAAACAGCTGCACATATGTAGCCATTAATCTGAGAAGCTGAGGGAGAACAAGGCAGTAACTGCAACCAGATTTGAGCCATCAGCACTGAAGATGAAGCTTTATCTAAACTCTTGTTGTTTTTCATGTTATAAAAGATCCAGTGATCTCATTTGTGAAATTCTCACTGCCAACAGCTCATACAGGATATTCCATTGACTCCTTGCTTTTTCAATGTCCTCTGAACCTGCTTGCAAATGGCAGCAATGTGGGACTGTCACTTCCCTTGCCTGCCTTACTGCACCTGGTTTCTCTTCACTCTGGGGAAAAAAAAAAGCCTTTTCCTTCTCCTAACAAGGCAATGCATTTTCTTGAGGCAATGCTGCATTTCACAGCTCAAATGCTCATCAGTTTAAAAACTCCCTGCCTCCCAAAGGTGGACATCCTCCTACATCTCCCAGCCTCCCACATGCTGCTTTTTCCCGTGGTTTCCATGCACCCGGCTGTCCTCACTCAACTCACTGATCTCAGCAAAGATAATCAACAATCTTCTTCAAACAAAAGGGAGAGGATCACATAGTGAGGCTCCAGCAGCATCTCTTTCAGTTTCCTTATTTCACAGCACATCTAGATGTAGATAATTTAGATAATTCTCAAATTTGCAAGCCCTCATCTGCCACTATAAAAACCTTTAAAAACAAACACCTGTGGTTTAAATGCAACTGCAGCTGGAAATGACCAGCAAACCTGCCCTTCTCACCTTCTTGTTCTCTCTTGCATAGTAACTACCCCAGTGGTTTTTGGAGGTTTTTTCTCCCTTATTGCTTTCAGAAATATCATGTAACTCTCCACTACCTTTTCTGCACACCCCCACACTCCAGAGTCACTACATGATTATGATCAGCAATAAAACCTGAAACCTACTCCTCCCATCAGCCCTCCTGCTACCCTGCCTACACATGGGCTGTTTATAGAAATCAGCTGCTCAATCAAGGAATCTCTATCAGCTGGTACAAAAGCTCTCGAAATGTGACACAACCACCGTGTATTTATTAAAAAAAAACCTCATATTAGCTAAGAGATAGAAATGTTGTGCCATTTTTTCCCAAGTTCACACTATCTCACAATTTTATTCATGGCATGGGAGTTAAACTCTCATTACTCAGGCAGGGGAACACCAAACTGACTGTAAGGAAAAACAGGCCACATTTCTAGGGGAGGCTGCTTGACAATGAATCCTCTTAAACCATTCTACTAAGTCATTACAGAACAAAAAAAGTGCTCTTCACTACAGAACAATTTTACCAAATTTAAAAATGGAATTTATCCATTAAGTTACAAGCTGGACAGTTTTCACTCCTATCCAATGGGTTAATCTCAGACTGAAGTTTGAACTCATTCAAACCAGCTTACTGGGCACAATCCTGTCTGTTAATGGCAAGGCAGCACAGAAGTAGAAGAAAGGCCAAAATTAAAATATTCATATTAATTATCATGGCATTATCTTAAAATACACATAAAATTCTGTTCTCCAACTGTAACATACCTATTTTTCTTGAATAATGTAATTGCTGGTGAACAAATAACTCTTTCCAATGCTCATGTGCCCTTTCTCTGAAAGGCCTTGAAAAGGTTGTTGTCACAAAAAGAATGCCAAACCTAAGCAAGACAAAAAATGTAGCCAGATAAAAGCTGCTGAAAAAACTTTTCTTTTTTCTTTCTACTCTATAAATCCATGTTTCAGTCAGTCTGGCCAATTTGGTGCCTAATTCTGCAAAGCACTAGCATCCTAACCATATAAGATTCCATCAAGAGAGAGCAAAAGAAAGAATCAGTCCATATACTCAGGCCTTGGGGTTGGTCAGAAGTGATTAAGTCAATGTTTATCAATTTTTGTGTATTTTTATAGTGGGAGAAAAATAGGTAAAGACAAAGGAGCACTATGCAACACTTGTCCTTTAACAACTTTGTCCAGCACAGTTCATGAGAACTCTGCTAAAATAATCTGTCATTATCTAATCATTTGATCATCAGCAACCACAAGAAACAAGAGAAAGTTTAAGCAGCAGTGACTTTCACAGGCCAGACTGGAGGGAATGGGAGTTTTGTGGATTGCCCCAGAATCTGCACAGGAAAGAAAATCCTGAGCCTTAAACACATTGTCTCATCAATATTCTATGAATGGTTTTACTTCCACTCTTGGAAAATAATAAATGCTTTGCTCTATTCTAATGATTAACTGGAATGCAATGCACAGTTCTGCTAAACACACTCAGTATTCACATCTAGTCTCTCAGGACTAGGTAGAGAATAAAACCACTCCTTATATTGCATCTGGTGTTATAACTGAGATTTTCATTCATTCTATCACTTCCCATTAACCCAGGCTGAGGTCAGACTGTTGTAGCACTGTGCTTATGAAGACAAAAGTTACTCTATTTACTGGAAATGCTCCCCAAAGCCTACTTAAAGTGATTAAACTGTTCAAATATTCATGTGGGTTATTGTTCATTTTTCTTTTTTTTTTTAATATATTAACACCTAGACAAAAAGGTGTTCTCATACTCAAAACAGAAACATTTTTTCCTTACCTTCAAAGAGTTTACTTAGCAGTTTACATACATGGCAAACAGATGCTGCTACCCTGATTTACTCATAACACACTGTGATGGTATCTAGAGAAGCACAGAGCAGACTTGTGTGGCTTCTACCATCCCTTATCTCTGCTGCAATTCACACTGCTCTGCTTTGCAATACCCGAGGAACACTTTGGGATGCTGGCAGCTACTAATGAAAACATCTCTTCCCTCCTCCTCCTGCCTCAGAGAAGCTAACAGCTTTCATGAGGTACAAAGCAGAACAAAACCATTGTTTCTGTAATCGCTTCATTAATAACTCATTCCCAGCCACACACAGTTCTGCTTCCTCTCCTATCAGGATGCAGCAGATGCTACAATTCCAAATTATTCAAGAATTTGATTAGTTACTACCCTCATCAGCTGAGCCACTGAACACAGTTAGCAAAGTCTGTCAGGGTGAAAAAAGGGCAGTAAAAGTAAGTTGCAGCCAAAATTTGCAGTATTTCACAAAGCATTATTTCCATGCACACCTGACCTGAAAACGGGCCCGGCCCATCCCGTTCCTGCAGTTTTCATAGGCTTTTCCCATCGCCTGTGGCTGTTCCGGCAGCTCCTCCACCAGCACGTGTTGGGTGATAACACTGAGGAAAGATAATAAATAAAGACATGTGAGTAAATTATTAGTTTTTTCAGGTGCTTAGGAAAAATCTGATGGCGATATTGGTGAATCACTGTTCGGCCCCGCTCCTTCCCACAGGACCGCGCTCACCTGGGGATTGCTGAGCTTCAAGCCGCCATCATTCTTAACTTAAAAGAGGAAAAAAAAAAGACAAAAAAAAACCCAAAAACAAAAAAACCCGACAAAATACCCAAACGCACACAAAGAACACAACCCGGACCTTTCCATGAGGAATTAAGCGCAGCAGCTCCCGCTGAACCCCGCTCGGAGCCGGCTGTGGGACTGATGGGGAGCGCCCGGCCCCTCCTGCCTCACAAACCGCCCGCGCCGCTCACCTGCAGTTCATTACCGCAATTAGCCCGCGCGCGGCTCACCTGCCATCAATTACCGCAATTAGCCCGGGGCCGGCCCGGCACTGCCTTCTTCGGGGAAGAACGATGGGACAGACCCCGACCCTGAGGGAGCCAGGGCTCCACAGTCCCCCATCCCCGGACACACCGGCACTGCCTCGCCTGGAGGGTGTGATGGTCCTCAAATCGCAGAGAATATGAAAAAAAAGAAAAAAATACCAAACCAGACACCTCTTTCTCACGGGATTAAGGGTCACTTTCCAAAGAATCAAGGTTTCAAATATCACCATAAAACTGTTTTGAAACACGCGGAGAAGAGGTTTTACATAGAATAAGAGAGCAGACTCCAGTTGCAGTCACCCTGCTCTGGATGTGGCTCAGTGTGACTCAGTGTTACTGCTTTCACCTGAGTGCCTGAGGCATAATGGGCTCACCTGACAAGACACGGACACCCCAATCAGCACAAGCTGCTCCTCCAAACACACCCCGGGTGACAGCACTGAGCACAGTGGGCTGCACTGCCTGATAAACATTGGTGCTAATGGTAATGTGCTCTAATCACTGTATTTCATACATTTTTTGGGGCTCTGGTAACACCTCATTATGTTCATCATTGCAGTCAGTTTAGCTCCATTATGTAGGTGGAACTCTCACTACGTGCTCTGGTTGTTCGTAGTGTTCAAGCACACTCTGATGCAGGCCAGCTCTGATTAGAAGCAGATTGGTGGAGGATTATTCCAGAGGTAGTTAAACACCACTCAGTAGAATTAATTTCATCCAGTGCCTGAACTACATGTTTAAAATCCCTTTTGCACTTATTGCTTCCCCCATTGCCTACGCTTGATCATTTCTTCTGCCTATGCAGGATGATCCCCAAAATACTGGAGATGATGTGAAGAAGAAAATTGCCTCGCTCACTCCCTTCTCTGTTTTTACCCAACATCCTCTAGTTCAGTCTACAAAAAAAGAGAACATTCACAAGTTCCTTGGTCTTGAACAAAGGCTTGATTTCCATGTTCACAAACAGAAATATTTTCAGATTGTTGTGAAGATTTTGGTGGGAAGCTGTGGTTTACCTCCAGAAGCAGAGTTTAGGTAAGGCACTGAGCTATGTCAGTGAGAGGAGCTGAAGGGTTTGGGTTTCCTCAGCAGAGTCCAGAAGAGTTTGCAGTGAGCAGGAGGAGTTGAGGTGGTACTATTCTGTTTGGGCAGGAAACAGTGAATTATTCACAAGAGCATTTTGGGGGACAGCTGGTACAAATAGACATAAAGAGTGTGACAGCTGATTCCCTGGGCAAAAAGGGCTGAAGAATCAGGTGAGAAATACAGCAAATCCTTTGAGTGAAGGAGTAGCATGAAACAGAGAGGACCTGAAGGAAGAGCAGTGTGTGGAGAAGCAAAAAGCTGAGGAAAATCTTCACTGAAAAGCTGATAAAAGATGAAGGTTACTGTGTGAGGGGCTAGGTCTAAGCTGGTAAGTGAGTGAAGCAGGAGACAGGATGAAGATCCCAGTAGGAAATGCCAAAGCAGCTTTCTTGACCACTGCTGACAGTTGCTCTGGGTGCTAAGTAAATTTCACTAGAGCTGAGTCAAGGGCTCTGCCTCATGGTTTGAAAAAATAGCATTGCATCAAGGAAAGAAAACAATCTTCACAGACTTTACAAGACCACCTGGGAACAAGAGTTTTGAATTACACTTAGAAAAGCAGTAATTCCTAAAAAATTGAGAAAGCAAGTCTTAAGCTCCCAGCTTAAACCTTTTTATTATTTTGTATCCTCACAGCACAAGAACAAATATGGGACTGAGACTGAGAGAAAATGCTCAAGAAAACGGAGCAAAAAAGTAGAAAGAAGTCGATACTCAGGACCTGAGGAGCCCTTTGAAGGACAGAGAAGTGTGGACAGCTTTGTTATACAGGGTGAGAGATGCCTCCTTTTTGTGCCTTGGTTTTGGCTGCTTTAATGAGCAGCACAGAAGGAAGACTCTGGAAGGATGGAAAAAGTCAATAAGTATTTTTCCTTCTGGTACCACCACTTCTCCAGTCCTAGAAAATTTGCTCAGAGTCATGGACCTCTGTTCTCTGCCTTATCCCTGGTCAGCAGATGAAGTCCTGCCCTGGGGACTCTGCAGCTGCTCCCAGAGGTGAAGGAGTGGAAAACACTGTATAAGCAGTAAGAAAAATATCTTGATGGTAGTAATCATATGTTCAAAACAACAACAACAAAAAAATTCCAGCAAGTGTTTCGGGCAGTAATGCACCTGTATAATGGATTCCTGATTTATATACCATACCTACTACTCACTTTCACTACTCTGGCAGGAATCAATAATCCTTCACACACAGACTCCATACAAATTCTCCTTACAGGGACCACATTCATAACTAGTATTTGTTTACAGTCATATTATAGAAATGTGAGTAAAATATATTATGGCACTCTGCATAATGCCTGTAGGCCACATAAAACAGGCATAACTCTCACTCGTGTCACTTCCCATAACTCAAGCTCTGAAAAGCATGACAAGATTCATCAATTCTTGTTAGTCCTAGTATTAAATAATGTATGAACATATGAATAAACAAAACAAAGAAAAAAATCCAGGTTGGTTTTGTATATGCAAAGTACGCAGAGTTCTAAGAGCTTTATTAATTTATCTTTATAAAATCTCACTCAATGTGGGCTCACTCTGTTTCTCTGATGGAACCAGTGGCATAATGAAATTATTTTCAGTCTGGCCAGCCAGTAGTTTAATGAAAATTATGCTACCAACCTGAGTTTACACCCAGTGTAATCCTCCTGTTTAATTTGAGGTGTTTTTCCTGTGTTTTTTAAACATCTACAAAGAAATTCAGGGAAGAGTATTAATGATATCTGCAGTAGCAAGGCAGTTACCAACACTTTCCTCTCTTCAAATCCAATTGCAAGTTTGAGTCCATAGTCTTAACATTCTGCTTCTTAAAAACTGGTGGGTATCTTGAGAGGTATCCAAGGAATCCCTAAATGGTATTACAACCAGGAAAGATTATCAGCCCCCAGCATTTTGAGCTGGAGCATAACAGTAATTTTGTTTCCATTAGAAGACATATCACAAAACCAAATTGTTTAAAAGCAACTAAACTCAATCAGCCCACACATTATTCCAAATCTGAAAAAATCTATGTAGTTTCATGCTAATGAAATGTGGCTTAATGCTGATATCTTTGTGGAAACACTGCTGTGGAAATAAAGGTAAAAGAATGCTGCAATGGGACCCAGACTAGTACTAAAATGTAAGGGCTATTTACTAGTAAAATAATAATGGCACATGGAAAAGACTGAAGAAAAACCACATTTTTAATTTACTTATCCTCTTCTATATGCACAGAGCTCACCATCAGAAGAGTTTGATCAGAGTATAATGGAAATAAATGTATTTTATTCATTCACCAAGCATTTCCTAATTATGTGACACTGTCACTAAGCTGGCTGCTTTTGTTGTGTTTGCTGGTTTTATTTCACACAAAGAATAATAAATACAAATGGTCTCTTTCATATTCCTTCTCAGCATTGTTTGGATATTACTGCTTTTACTCTGAGAATGTCATCTCTTTGAAGAGAATGCTTTTGCCATTCACATATTTCACTGGCAGAAAGATGTTGTTATAAGAGTTAATGTTGTTATAAAATTCCTTGGCATGTGCTGTAAAAACAAGATCATCTAATTTTGTGGTAAATAACAATCTACAAGAGGGAAGAGATAGAACTGTCTATTTTCATATCATGCTTTGAAACAGCAACGAAAACAATACTCAAAGATGCTAGATTTGCAGTCTTAAGGAATAGGACTCCTCTGTCTGTGAAGATGATGGAGGGGGAGAACCACCCTGTTTTCACAGCACTCCTCATTTTTGTCCAATTGATTTTATAGGAACTACTGATAACCCTTTAATAGTTATTGCTTTCCTGTATAATTAGAGTATGTGTATGAAGGATGAGATTGCAGCTGTTACAGAATTATTCCCCAAGTCATCTCCCCAGAAATTATTTTTTTGATAGCATGAGCTCTTGAGACACACAATTGCTTCATTAATTGATCAATTTTTCTTTTTACCCTTGGATATTCCTTGACTTTATTAGGTGATGCTCAGATTGGAGGAGGCCACTTCCTCAGGGCTCATCCCACCAGCTGACCAGTTCTCTTTCTTTATTGAATTTTTCTGAAACATCCTCCAGGACAGGCCCTGTAACTGCTGATTTTGAGGTGTTTCTTGGTTCCATACAAAACCCTTTGAGATTATGTGGAACTAAGAGCAGCTGATGGTGACAGAGCTTAGGAAAATTTGCATTAAAAGTTTGTTGCGCATTGGTAAGCTCATGGAAAAAAAAAAACCTTCTGTAGAGTTTTAATCAAAGATTGAATGACAGTCCGTTAGGGTACATATTTTGAATAAGTTTTTAAATACCATAATGCTGGTATAACTTGAAATGCTTAAGTAACTTTCTGACAGTTGCAGAGAAATGCAGTATTATGAGTACAAATTGATATGGCTTTGAGTTTATTTGGTGGAAAAAAACACTGCGTAAAAATTTCATTTTCTAAAGTGATTATCAGCTACTAAATAACTAGTTGAAGTGAATAGTTTAAATTAAGAAAAATGGATAGGTCAAATTTGTGCAAAATTGTTTATCTGGTGTAACCTCAATTCTGTCTAGACTGAAGTAAACCTGTATTTATGCTGCATGAAAACAGCAGTAGCCGTCTCACTTTCCTCAATTAGAGATAAGAATGATCTTTTAAGGCCCCCTCCAATGACCATAACTCATGATCAACGGAAAGTTCCTCTTTTGTTGCAATGGAAAACTGTTTACTTCAAAACAAAAGCCAAGAAAATGAATTATCTTATTGTATTTCAAGATGACAGATAATGCAGTGAGTAAATCATTATTGTGGTACTCAGGATGACATCACAGACTTATTAACTGAGATCATAACTATTTTGCGTAGGTTAAGACACGTTTTCTACATTTTGGAGTTTTTTTGACACAATGAAGACTTTAAACTAAATTTTAAATTTTTAAATTTTAATTTAAACTTCCTAATTTTTTTACTGTATTATTTGGATAACTAAATTAAATATTCTATTAAGGAAAATGATAGTAATAGCATAAAGACTGTTATATCTGCATTAAATTTATAGAGGATATGGTGACTTCAGATACTGTGGCTACCCTAAGAGAGAGATTTTTCCTAATCTTCCATGAAATCATATTGTAAATTCTCAAGGGCACTTCCTGCTCCTAGCCCAGTGAGTAGCATAAATACTCTTTGCTCAACTGCTCCTAACCTTGAAAATTTCAATTGATTGTGTATTGGTTGAAATACTTTTAACAAACACAAGCCACTTTGTTGTGTATTAAATTCTGTGCTGTTTATATATGACTAGAGGTGAGCACAGGGACATGGAGCAAAAAGTGTGTGGTGTAAAAAGAGAGAATGAGAACCAGGTTACATAAGAAAGGAAATATAACCATGCATCAATTTTGTCTATTTATTAGAGCATGCATCTGTGTTCTGTAACAACTAAAACTGGAGATGAGGGAAGAGAAGTTAAGCATGTTATTAGACAAAGTTAGTGGAAACAAGCTGCAGAAACAGACTAAGTCATAAAATGTCTCCAGTTCTACTAAGGATAATTTTAGGGTTTTCAGTAGTTTCTTCACTGCTTAAAGTTCACCTTAATATTTTCTCACTGCTAACCTCTTCCCAGAGCAAATATTTTTATGGGCTTCTTAATAGTACCTGCAATTGTTGATCCTGGCACAGGGACAAAGGAACAATAGATATTTTAGTGGTTTCCATTGCCATAACTACCTGCTCCCTATCTTTGTTGGCAATGACTAATTAAAAACAAAAAAAAGGAAAACACTGACTCAAACTAGAGAGTTTCAGGTTCTTAAGTAATTTGCCTTCAATACAACAGTAACAGAACTTCTCCCTGTGTGGAGATCAATGCTTTAACAGAAAGAGGAGAAAAAAGAGCAGGAAAAAGATCAATAATTCATAGTTCTTGCTACCACTTTGTTGCCCCAGCTTGTGCTATATACAAACAGGTCAAGCACTGCTTGTTATTACTTGTTGTATTAAAGCACAGCAAGTTCTCTTCAATAGACCTTGCAATTTCTGGGACTCTTCTTCACTTACAATTGAACTGTTTTGATAACAAGAAAAAGAAAATAACCAAATTGAGGACAGGAAATAAACACAGTAGAATTATGTCTTACATGAGAAAACCCTGGTACAAAAATCATCTTTCTTGTAATTATAAGGAATATGTAGTTACTTGTTTCTTAGTTTGCTGTCCATAATGAACAGAAGAAAATAACTTCAAATTTTTTTTTATTATGGGATAGGTAGCCAAAGCAGATTCACTTCCCATTAACAGATTCAAAAGTAAAGTGATCCCTTACTTCTTTAAGAGAAGAAAGCCAGTCAGAATGAAAATAATAGACTTTTTTTAGATCCATGTGAGGAAAAAACTAGAAATTACATTATACTTTTTGCACTCAGAGTCTATTTCAACATGACATGACTGATACTATTAGATGAGAATACAATAACAAACAAACAACCTTTTTCCCTTTTAAAAGAGTTTCTTCTCAAGTATCCACATATTTGCAAAATTCAACCCAAATGAATTCTTCTAAAGTATCTTCTAAAACATTTAATGAGCATCTATAGGACAACTATTTTAGTGTCTTGATGAAAACCACATAGATCATGCACCAACAGCTTCTCCCTCAAGCCACTCAGTCTTTTACCTTTATTATGTTGAAACTGTCTGGAAAAATAAATCATTTATAGAGCACCATTTGCCCTGTGACTGCTTATATCCAGTACAAGATGATTCCCCAGATAGGTAAATGCCAAGCTTTGTTTTTGGCAACAGATCTAAAAGTCTCAGCTTTCTGCTTCACCAAAGATTTAATATTCTTCATTGTTATGCAAAAACCTTAATCAAACATGAATGTGATCAAAGCATCTCTGCTGGTTTTGAAGTGGATGCAGGGAATGGTTATGTGATGATTAGTATGATTTATCTTTGAGAAACTGTTTCAGATTAGGAAAGGAAAAGGCAGTTGCTGCTGAGGCAGTCACTTGGAAGTCACAAAGAAAACAAAATGTACCAGGGTTTGGGTTTGTTCATGCTTCAATCTTTTATGGCTCAATTACTAAACCTGTGCTCCCAAGGAGCTCTCATTACCTGAGAGCAATAAATTTCTCCAGGCAGAGGTAACATGCACTGTAACAAATCCAAACACCCTTTGTCACAGACATATGCTGAGCCTCCAGCACTGCTTTCCATGTGAGTTTTCCTTGCTTTGTTTCAGCATTTTCCTGAAACTGGTTCATTCATCTCTTGAGAGCTGAAGGCTTGCATGCATTTTAATAATGGTAGTTCTGATAATGCTTTGTTGCAGTTTAAGCCCAAACACAAGATACCACAGAAAGAAAATATACATAATATCATAGAAATTCAAAATGTTCTTACTGCTATCAGGGTACTGTTTGTTTCCTCACTAAAATATGCAAAGCTTAGCAGTGCAGAAACAGTTACTTAGAAGGCAAAGTAGCTAACCAGTAGATAAGGAATTTTACTCTTTAGCATCCTAGTTACTAAAGAAAAATTTATATTTTTTTGTTTATAGAAACCATTCCTTAGCATTTAGATTATAACTGATCTCTTTCATACATGGGACTGTTTCCAGAGAGATTTAAGCAACTGGGGAGTCATTTCAATTCAAAGACCTTATACATTATATACTTCTTCCCTCCCATTCCTTTGTCTACCAGCACCAGAAGCTCAAGGAATGTGCATTTTCATTTCTTTCAGTATCTCTGTTTGTGAAGAATGACATTTATTTCAGAAACTACTTACAGATAAAGCTGAGGCAGCTCAACCAAAATAATGCCAGAAATGAACACAGGCACAGGTCTGACAGCAACAAATAACTCAGGTCCGAGTTTCACCTAAAAATAAAAATTGAAATATAGTTCAGTTTAATGAATGACTCTTTAGTGATAGTGAGATCTGTACTTCCCATTTTGCCACTAATTTATTGAATTACTGTAGCTGAATTGTTTTCAGTTTTACTGCTGCTGTTTACCCATCTTTTTCTCCTCTTTCTCATTCTCATTTATTTGAGACTACAAAGGCTTTTAATGTGGTGTAGCCTGAATTCTCAAAACTATAAAGCTTCCAGTTACACTTTAGTACTGTAATAATTTTTTAGAGGAAAAAAAATAATTTAAATGGATTTCAATTTTCCCTCTCATTTGTCTCAGTGATCTTTTTGACTCCTGACTGATTTGTTCTTGGGCCAAAATATTGGGTTTATATCTATGACATAAACTGGATTTGGTTACTAATAAAAAGAATTTAAAGAAACACTTCAAAAATCAAATCAGTTCACTGACACAGCACAAAATACCACATTCCAGTCCCAACAACTATTTTGCCTTTCTAGATGCATTTTCTACTTGTATTAGGATATTGTAGTTCTCATTTTCTATCTCAAACTTTTAAATGCAAACTTCTCAAGTGCTAAATTTTGTTAGTTTCACCATGAATTTCATCTGAGATGCAGATAAGGTATAAAAAAAGTGATCAAGGTATCAGAAAAATTGCCACCATTATATTTCCTAATAAGTTCTATGTGATAATCAGACAGACATTCTTATTTTTCAGGGATTCTGACCAAAAAATTCCCCTGGGTGCTGGGAGGTGATAGAAGGTTGTGTCACTCATAAGGTCATATAAGATCCATATGATTATATCATTTTTTTTATTATCCTTGGGTAATTTTTCCCTGGTTCTCTTCTCTCCTCCCCTCCCTCCATTAATTTAATATTTATTGTTCTAATGGACAGTCCTGCTGGGCATCATGGCATGAGGAAAGGTGGGTAACCTTGTTACTCTTAATCTGTAATTATAATGTAGCAGAATGAGACATTCTGCTGACATTTCTTCCTAATTCTGAAAACCACTGATTCAGAACTACTTAAGATAATGATGCTAATGGACATTCTTGGCATAATTCATATTTCTGTTAGAAGGTGGGGTTTTTTTTCATTTCTTAGTTTCAGTGTTTCCATGATAACCCTCATTTAGGATTGGAAGGAGAAAATCTGTGATAATCAGAGCCAGTGGAACTAAACCTCATGCTTACAAGCAAAAGTAGTATATTAAATTCAAATTACTTTACCTTGGACAAAATACAGGACAAAGCATTCTGATTTTCCCTCCACTGCTCCTTTAAAGCTAATTTTTGTAAACTTGTGTAGCATTTGTGTACAATACACATTTGGCCTTATAAAACATTAATCACAAATCTTAGCTTTTGCACAGTGATACTGATGAATGCAAATTAAGGTCAAATGTGACCATTCATCAGCTGTGTAAAATTCTGTTAACTGATTTACCTGAATAAAAAGCTAAAATTCTGAAGACCAATTGGTTCAGTTTCAATAGAAGAACACAAAAAATGTTAACATAGTGTGTCAAGATACTATTTCCTGTACTTGGCACACATACATTTTGGAAGGACAGAATGATTTCTGTCTGTGTATCAGGAGATGATTCACTGCTAAACTTCCTGACAACTACTGCTAATCCATTTTATTGCAAAAAAATAACACCCTGTCATTTAAAAACTTTTTTAGATTTCACTTGCACCCTAATGGAGACCTAAAAAGTTAATTGCTTTAGTAATTGCAATCTTGATCAATAGGAAAAAAATTAAATCTGTCATTTACAAATGTTTTTCTTTATTCTACAGCAAATTAAGTCATCTTGATGCTCTGGAAAGTGTCAGTCTTTTATTGCAAAGAAAAAACTAATGTAGTAGGTTTGCTTGTGGCTTTCAGATAGCAATTATACTGAAGTATTTAATGTATCACAGCAATTATTTTCAGTTCTTCAAAGTTACCTATCATTTTTTTTGTGAAATACTGCTTTACAACATGAAAGAGGGGAGAATCTGAAATTAGAATCATGGTCTTTATTATTATCTTCAATCATAAGAGAAAAGTATCATCGTTTATGACTTAAAAAACCCAAAAAGTTGGGGCTTTTTCCAGAGATCTCTGCACATCACCGACAAAGGTCTAAGAAGGCAATTTTGAGGCAGTAGTGTGACAGAGAACAAATGAAACATTTAGGATGATCATGGGGAATGTTTTCCTAATGCTGAGATCTGCTAAATTCTAGAGAGTCTCCCTGAAGAAAAGGCTGCAGCCTGTTCAACAGGAACTGATAGAATATCAACACTTGAGAGCACATCACAGCAAACAAGTCAATATTGAATGCAGGGATGAAAATGCATCAGTGTTGTGTTTTTAAATATCTGAGAAAATGGAGAAATAAGCAGCCACTTGTGGCACACATCAGAGTTTCAAGGATGGATGCAGCAGATTGATCTGCATATCCAGAAATATTCACTGCTACAAAACACTCCTGTGCTGGAAGAAAAGAAAGTCTCAATATAATTGATCCCAGCATAACTTCCATAATTTTGTTTTGAAGAATCATTTCAGATGAATGATTTCAACAATCATTGCATTGGGTATTTTGCAATACAATTTATACTGCAAACTTTTATCTTTTAGTAAGTCTACACAGTCATTAACTTCACCCAGCTATTATACTATACTCCTTAATGTTCTATTTTCTGTAACAGAATTTTTCATTGAAAAGGTTAATAAAAAACTTGAATTATCAAATTACATAAGTGACACTGGAAAATCAACTTTCTAAAGAAGCTTGCCAATCTGTGGCAGTTAACCTCTACTTATAAGAAAAGACAGAGGCCAGCTTCAAATGACGCTTTCAAGAAGGTGAGTTTTATTTCATGTAGAGCCATAAGAAGTGCATGAATAATACACACCAATATAATATTATTGTGCTTAAGGGAGGACAGCCCTCTAACATGAACAATTATTTCTCTGGTAGTGATTTTCATTGGCCCTGAGGGATGGTTTTCTTTTAATTGCACCTAATGAGCTGGCTAGACTATCAGTTCTCTCATTTCCACACAAATTAGCTCTTGCATAACTAGAATACTGAGGGGATGAGAGAGAGCAGAAAACAGCTCCAATTTCCACATCACCAGAGCTATCAGAAAAATGCCAGCACTTCCATTTAGGTAAGCTTTTTTAAAAAGTGGAATTCTACCATCAAATAGTACAAAGCCTCTTTAATGGACAGTATCTCATGAGAACATTCCCAGATTTGTATGAAAAGGAAAAAAAAAAAAAAAAGGAAATGGAAAGGTGAATGCACTTAGAATCATTTTAGATGCATTTCTAAGTTGCTGGGTGATATCTTACTGCCACTTCAAAGTAAGGCATTTCAATCATTGTCCCAGCACAGGGTTAATAACACAAAACCATATTCTCACGTGATGAAGACTGTTCTTACTCCAGTGAAACTACTTTAAAAACAAGCAGAAGATGTGATTCTGCTTGAAAATCCCTCAGAAGTCTGTGAGCCAGCAGTATGACTATTATTTGAGATAGAGAGTTGAAAGTTTCCCTAGAATCACAGAGAAAATGTGAGTAGCCATAGTTTGAATCCAAGTAATTTAAAATCTTACATCACCATCAGTGGCATCAAATTTAAGAGCTAGTACTTTGCATAAAGATCAAGCAAAATCCTAATGACTGAAGAACAAGCCAAAAGTTCACACTGATCTCTCTTTGTTTTTCTGGACAGTAAAATTAAACTTCATTAAACATAATGAACACCATGAAAATTCTGTAAGCACATGAATTCACACACCAAAAGCTTTTTGAAAGACAATATTCACAGAGGCAGACATCTCCAGATTCCCTCTCGTGAAGGATTTCAGCTATGCTCAGCAGATCTTTTTTTGTCTGCTGCAACAGTGGCTTTGATGGGACAGTGCCCGTGCAAGACCTGATCCTGTGGGATGACAAGTGTCTTGTTTTAGTCAAGGGCTTGAGTGTGGTGTGTTGGGTGACTCTTGGAAAGAGTCTGATGTCCTATGGCAGGCAAATCTCTGCTCCTGTGCATTTTAACTTCTGTTCTTGAGCCTAAACTCCTCTAAGGTAATGAAAGCCTGTAAGTGAATTTAACATCACTTGTTACAGCTTTGCCTTTTGGTTAGGTGTCCCTTGACTCTACTGCTTTTATAATGTGCTATGGCTTTTCAAGAGGCTGTTTTCACCCAAGTACCACTCAGTTGACTTAACTTCATATCCACTAAACTGTGTGTTATCAGATGCTCCAGTGTTAAGGACACTGCAAAAGTGGTGGTTTCAAATAATCACATTACAAGTAATTGTCTCTCTCACCATCCTATCTTCTAGTAATGAAGAGAATGAACATCAGAAATTCTGTTTATTATATTAAAATATTTTTCCCCCCATATTCAGCATAAACAAATGTATGTATAGACTCACGGGAGTAATTCTTGTTAGGTCACCAAAACCTTTCTCTTTTAATTGGTGTAATATGAAGACAAATCTTGCCATCAGTTGCCCACTGTTCATCCAAAGCAAGCATAACAACAATTAGAACATGCAAATTCCCCAAGAGTGAGATTTATATATTGAAATTACATTTAGCTCTGGACTTGGGAACAACATTTTTATTGCTTTAGGATTGCATGTGCAACTACTAAGACACTTGGAGGTTTACATTCAACTTTTAAATCATGCACTTATACTGCAAAATAACCTCTATTTCTAGGATTTGCCTGATCCCTTTTGAATTTGGTTTTGTCTACTTTACAGTGGCTTTCCGTAAATAAGGATATAAAACCTCCTATGCTTGAATTAAACACACAGTTCCTTCCTCTATTTGATCATATAATCTTGTTTTTCTCAGAACCTGTGAAACAGAAAGCACTGGTCACAACTTTGGACTAAAAACATTCCTCTATGCAGCAGCTATCAGTCACCAGTTCTGTGCAAAACATTATTGTAAGGGCTTCTTGTAAATTCACCTATCTCTGCTAACTGTTAATGGAAAACTGCAGATTTTTAATGAGTGTGATTCAAGCTTCAGAGAAAATTGGTACATTTATTCAGGTACATTTAATAGCTAATGAATCAAATGTAAAAACACATTTCAGTGATTGCACATATGAAACACTGCACTAGAAAATAACATTAGAGGTCTCACTCTGAAGCTGATTTATCAGACAAAATACCCTTCACTGACATAAGCAGAGATAAAATGGGATCAAACTGCATCTCTTCAACTTCCCAGCTGTTAGAAAAAGTGGTGATATGGAGCTCACTGTCACAGAGATGATGAAACTTTCTGATTTCAGTACATAAAGTACAGTATATATATTGGAGAACATATACAGTGAAGTGTGTATATTCTGGAGAAAGTGAGCATAAATTCATGGCAGGACACAAGTCCGCTTACACTGCTGAGGAATGGTGCCCCTGTTGCCTTGGATGGTGACCCATGACTGTGAGATCCCTGCCTGCCTCGGGTATGATAATGCCACATAAAAACTTGTCTCATAGTTGCCTTCATTTATGTTGAAAAATAGGAAAGTGAAAAATAAGATCTGTCCTAATTCAATAGTGTATGCAATGCACTGCTTTGAATAGTGCTCACCTGTGATATGACATTCAATAGATGACATCTTTGATACAGGAGGATGCATTTCCTGCCCTGGACAAACTTCAGCTCAATCATTCTCAGGCAGAGACAGTGGCCTTGTAAGCTGGCATTCTTTGATGCATGTTTTCCTTCTGTGAATAAATCTGGACCGTCAGAGTTTAATTACATGGCTTGTGTCAGACATTTTTCACTGTGTTCATTTATGTCTGGCAGTAGCAGTGCTGCTGCACAGCATATCTGTGTGGGGTCAGGCAGCTCCTTTCTGAACAGGAATCCTGAATGTTTGGGTACTCTGAGGCAGAGATCTTTTGTGGGCAGTTATGCCTCTCCTCTTCCAACACCTACCAAATACATTCACTTCAGGCACACTTATAGAAAACTCTTGTGAGAGATGCAAGCTCTGCAGTTAGGGCAAATTGTGAGTTATTGCCCCCAGCTGTCCCCTTCAGGAACTCAGAAAGACTGAACACAGACACCCTCAAGAGGCTGGGAAAGGGTTAACTTCACTAGTCTCATGAAACCTGGCAGCTGACAGAAGACTCAAGAGGGAGGTTGGACCTTGGTCTCTCCTTATTTTAATTAAAATATAAAAGTCACAGAGTATCTTCCCTTACTCTAAAGAACTTATCAAATTCATGGAGATATGATTCTCCCATGAATTATAAAGTGTCTTTTTTTACAGCCATATCTGAGCAAAATGTGCTTATTAAAAATCAAGCTGTCTAAAATACCTCATATAGCTCAGAGCTGCAGAACAGAGTCCATCTGAAGAGCCACATTTCTCTTCAGAGCTGAACACTCTATTGGTGCTTTTGCAAAAGACACAAAAGAAATTAAATGTCAGTTACTGAGAGACTGGAATTGATCAATATCATATATAATTGTACTTTCAAAACAAAAATAGGAAGAAACTGCAGCTTTGATATTGGAGTCTGGGCTTCAAAAGGACTTCTAATTAATAATGGAATTTTCTTTATAAGCTGGTGTTATCTGTCACAGAGAACAGGCATACTAGATTAGGAAATCTGCTAGCTCAACACTAGCTCTCAAACCAGATGGACCTCCCCAGGTAAAGATCTGTATTGTTAAAGACCACCAGACTTCATTTGTTGGATCTCCCATTAGCTGGATTCATAATGTATCATGGGGGTTTTTTTGCATTTGAAAGGAAAGTAAAAGTTGATTTCTATTCACCTGCTCATCCTTCTATTGATTAAAAAAAAATAACATGCATATGTTACCCAGACTTAATTAAAATTAATTTAAATTGTAATTTAGACCTGTGGGTGTTGTTCCACAGTATTTCTGCTTATTCATCCCCCTATAGGCATGGCCTGGATCATGAAATACACAGAGGAACACTTCTGAAGTTAAGCTGGCAGGTTAACAGGATCCTTCAGTGATATCAGGTACATGTATCTCAGCTGCTTTCAGTAGGGTAGAAGATGAATTTTCCATACCTACTAGAACAAAAAGAAAAGTTTCTTGCTCTTTTCAGTCTTTTTGTTAGAGATTAATCCATGCAAGTAACAGAGAGGGAGAAACAAAATCTGAGTCACACAGTGAGAAAGAGTTTGTGAGGGAGCTAAAAGTAATCTCCACATTAAAATTGTTAGCCCATTTTTATACACAGAGGCAATGTAAAAAGGGAGCTCAGGGACCATTGGAAGTTATGGATGGTTCAGGCCTATCTACAGTTTTGCCTTTTCAAGGTGTGACTCGATATTTTTGAAGATCAAGTTTTTGATATTTTGAATATCAAGGGTTTTTTTGAAGATCTTTTTTGATCGCTCAGAGCTTAGTCTAATTCTAGGCAGGTAAGCTCCACTAAAGCTGCTGCTGGCACATGGATGCACACTTGTTGAATGGGAAGGCTTTCCATGCGTTTCCTGGCTTGGCTTCAAGTGCTATTGTAAGAATTTATCTTGATCATAAATCTTTTTTCACTGATGGGAATCCGGTGGAATACCCACCCTAGGGGGTCTTGAATTTGGAGAAAATACTAAGAGGTCTGTGATATGCAGAAATATTTTTAAAATATTTTGAAGCATACTACTTGGGAGCACAATTTTTTACTTCTTCTCTCTCAAGCAGGTGAACAGCTAATTTTTATTGCCACTGGGTATCCAAAAGGACATCTGGTGTGCTCAGGAGCCAATGCAATCAGAAAGTGCTCTCCAAAGAGAGATGATCGCTGTCTCCTCCTGTGATATGGGAAGGCAAATTGGAACAATTGTTTTCTGTTACTTTTCAAAAATCACATATTTTCCAGCAGACTGTCAGAAGTATGATTTAAGACAGCAGCATCTTGTAAGGATTCAGCCTGAGAATTAAAATATATATTATTTAAAACCCAGTTTATGCATTGAGGTAGTGTTGTAAAAGATCAGCCAAAGAAGATTGAAAAGAGGTTAATTTACTACACACACAGCTTGGACTGCTAACAATAAACATGATTGATGAGGACTGGCTCATAAAGAAGCAGAGCTGCAGTCAGCATGGACCTTGTGAAATAACTCCAAGTCTCTCCCAAGGGGGAGTTCTGTCCTACTTCAGCCAAGTGGACTTTGAAAACTTTATGATAGAAGTCTTCCCTGTGCTGACTTTATTTTTCTCCACAATTCTTGTTTCAGATCACACAGATGTTTTTGAAAAAAAAACCAAGAAAGTGAAACAACTTTTAAAACACAGTTGAATGATTCATTAAGGTATGGACATTCATTTTTAAATCCACATTGATTTCTTGAGAGCACTGTACTACAAAGGCTATAATGAGGCAATGATCTGTATGAAGGTGATAAGAAATCTACATCTCCACGGTCTCCACAGACTACTTCACACTCTAGAAATTAGTGCTGACCTCTTAAATTAAGTTGCAAACTTTTCTTGCAAAAATTTTTACAATTCAAGAATCTTTTCTTTTGAGTCAACACCAACATCATGTTCTGTTGAACTTGTGATTTATTTGTGCCAAGCAAAGCGATTCTCCTGTTATAACTCTTCACAAACAGCCAGACCCCATTACTGTAAGCAGAAAAATTAAAAATAGAAACAGAGCACCATCAGCAGAGAGCACAGGCCAAGCACCAGATGGTTAATTAAAAATAATTATGAAGACAAAACCAAATAATTTTATTAAAAATGATTAAAATATTATGATCAGGATAATTACTGGAATATATTTGTACCACATTAAATTATGCGTATTACTTGGGGTTGAAACCTCCACTCTATTTGGAGTCTTTCTGGTTTTGCTAATTTTAGGTGCTAATATTGGGATATTTTGCAATCACCTGCAGAATGTGCTCCACAGGTAAAGATGTACTAGTTAAATTGGTTGGTTTGGTAGTTAATACAGAATTGCACAACTCATTAGATGCTCAGTAACTGTATTTCACTTTATTTCTTTAGCTTTTTCTGAGGTCTCTGATTTGAAATAATGTTATTGACCCCTGAATCATGACTGCATCACAAGCACTATAAACATCATGACCCCTGAATCATGACTGCATCACAAGCACTATAAACAGAATAAGTGCAAATATAGCACAAAACTACCCAGGCTACCAAAGTCAGACACCAAGGCAGTATACTTTTGTTTTCACTCTAACATTGGTTCAGACTTTAAGGTAAAGAGATACAAAAAAATGTAAAAAAATGTTGAAGAGACACCAATATTTCTTTGCCAGTCCCCAGAACTCAGCTCTGGTAATGGTCTTGGCATCAAAACAGATTGAAGAAAGAAAATACTCTGTTTACCAACACTACATGGGTCTCAAGGATGAAGACAGAATATGGTGAATAGAGAAATCTGAATTTGCCTATAAGCAGTCGCTCTAACAAGTTAAGATTAGGCCTAATTTAAAGCTGAGAAAGTATAAAAATTGATTTTCTGTAAGCAGAAACAAATGGGAAGCTGAATGAAGCTGGATGAAGTACCTCTTTGTAAAAACTAGGGAAAAAACCATTGACTGCTATTAAATGTTCCAGATAACAATTTACAAAGAGGTCAGGCAGGAAAACCCAGGGATCTGGCTCTAGAGAAAACCACAAGATTTAATAAAAATGGATTTTAGCTATCATTCAACTTCCATGCAAGACAGAAGTAACATAATAAAAAACCTGAAAGACCAGATTTCACACTAGAGGATGAGAATCTGTAGTGAAGCTTTTACAGCCTTTTTCTCAAAGCAACATGTACTGTGTGCAGTGAGACTGAACAACATTGCTGACAGGCCATGAAAATGAAATTCTAGCGCTGCAAATGGAGCTCTCTTTCCTCTAACTGGTAGGGATTTCAGGAGCTGCTGTTCAAGCTCAAACCCACAAACAGCCTAGCTGGTACAGAAGAGAATGACAGAATGTTCTGAGTTGGAAGGATTACCAAGGATCATCAGGTGCAACACTTAAGTGAATAGCCCATATACAAAAACTCACAAATTTCCTGTTAGTAGCACCATGCTTTAACCAGCTGAGCTAATCTCAGGGCCAGATTTTGGTGGAAATCTGTATGAGACAGTTAAGCAACTGCCCTATTTGTGGAGCGCACAGAAGTATTTTAGAGCAGTTTTATACAGTTTTAGATTGGTTTGTACAAACATTGTCTTGGGCGACTGGAAAAAGTTGTATAGAGCTGAAGAGCTGCAAGTCTGAGAAAAGCCTTAAGTCATCAGGTTCATCTGCAGCACACAAGTGCTGAAACACTGCACTCAACTGGCTCATCAGCACCACCATGCAGCTCTCCATTCTGCAGTTTTATTTAATTATTTTATTTATTTATTTTTAGGCAGCCAGAGGTTTACTCTATGAGTTTGCCTAGTTGTACTGTCATTTCAGAGGAGACTTGTTTCTACTTTGCCTTAAGAGCTGCAAAACCTTAAAAAAATATAAATACTTTAGGTTACAGAGAGTTATTGCATCAATTTGAGCTGACAGAACACACAAAAGGTGCAAAAACCTCTTCAAGAAGAGAAGTAGATCAGACTCCTGAGAAATATTCAGGAAACTGGTTGGCCAGAGGAGCTCTGGCTGCTCCATCCCTGGAAGTGTTCAAGACCAGGTTGGACAGGCTTGGAGCAACCTGGGATAGCAGAAGGTGTTTCTGCCCATGGCAGGGGCTTGGAACTGGAAGGGCTGTAAGGTCCTTTCCAAGCCAAGTCATTCCACAATTCTGTAAAACAAGGCAGATTGGTGGCTAGAACAAAAACACAACCAATTCACCCATGTACCAAAACAGCAGCTGCTTTCCTAATAGATTTCTATTATTTCTGAAAATACGTCAGCCTGGAATATTCTTAAAGGAGTTCAAACTAGTAAATAAGCAGACACAGCACTTATTCCAGTTCTCTGAAAATAGCACCTCGGCTTACATAAGAAAAGTAACACCTTTTAAGTCAAGAGTCAGAGAACAGTATTTACACATGGTTAAGAAGAGAAAATTGGTCCCCAAAAAAAAATCTGTCAAATTCACAAGGGAAAATTTCATTTGACTAACGTGAAAGTTGGAAAGTAAAATATAAGAAAAATACCCCAATGTGCTGGTTTCATTCTTTCCTGTGATTGTGAAAATAGCCTTTTCAGGAGGTTGAAAAAGGCTGTGTTCACATTGCCCGCCTGAAGGGCAAAGTTTGACGTGTGGGCAGCTCTCACTTTTCAAGCTGAACTTTTCCCATGAAGTCAGGGAGAGCCCATATCCAAGTCTATCCCAAGAACACAGAACAACATAAAAGACGAGGGCTTGCACATGAAATCAAACTTAGACAAAATAAAAAAAGAAAAAAATCGATTTTTTTGACCTACAAAACGTGTGCAAACAGTCATGCACAGAAAACGAACTATTCAAATTATATAAAACTGCTATACACAAAAAGGCAATTTATGACTCAAAAAAGATAGCTTAGGATAGAAAACCTGCTTAATTTCAGCCCATTATTCACATCCCAGTGCCCAAACTGAAAAACATAGTTAGGTATAGAAAAAATAGGTTGTTTAAAATGTATTTAAATGCAAACAAAACAAACATATCAAAGGAAATGCCAGAATCCCTGCTGGTATGACTCTGTCACTCCCAAAACACCCTGTGAGACAACACTTTTTTCCTCTCATAAGCTCTATGACTGTTTTAATTGCTGGTCCTTCAAGTTATTTGGGAAAATGACACATTTTGTTTTGGTTCTGAAAAAAAACTTGAACCATAAATACAGAAAGATTAAAATATCTACTATTTAAATTCAAATTATACAAATCAAATTGCAGATTCTGCCCTGTGCTGTGAGCCAGCAAATCTCTCACTGAAGTGCCTACATTTTTTGATCACAAAAGATAGACAGAATTATGCCCACAATGCTTTTGGGAATGACTCTACAAACTTCCTGAATGAAATATTTGAGAATTCCCATCTTCCTGTTTACACTGATCTATTTTTTTTCTCATTTCCTTCGTTAAATAAGGAGACTATGCAGGCAAGCTGGATGATGTATTGCTGCACTTAAGCTTTCAAAATCCTTTAGCACTATTTTTTTTTCTTCAGTTTTAAAGAGCAAATTTTTCTTCCAGATATGTGTTAACAGCTTTTCCACAAGTCATATTCTTGTAATGGTGGTAAAATATTTTTGCTATGGAACATAAGTTTACAGAAGAGACTTTTTGCTTTGGAAATTTTTTGATGCCCACATACAACTACAGTTTGTGACACCAGTGCAACTTGCTTACTGGAAATTCTGTGTGTAATTGTGCCAGATATTGTGAAACCAATAGTTTGAAAATACATGTATTCATTAGTTTAAAAATAACCTTTGAGTTTGGACTACCACATTTATATTCCATGCAGTTTTCCAAATAAATAGCAGTCTTTCCACACAGCACTTTAAACAGAAGGTATGAGTAAAAGTATAAAGTGGGCACAATAAAAAAAATAATGGGGTTATTGACCAAATTTCAAGCTGGAAAAGGAGACTATTTGCAAATAAAGTGCACAAAGCTGTCCTTTTTTACCTTGGATGAACTCAAGCATAAGTCCCTTTTTTTGCAACTTTGAGAGCTGAGAAAAATCTCTGAGGCAAGTACTTTATAATAATAAAATCCTCCATCACAAGCTTCCTTTTGAATAACCTTCTGGCATGTTCTTGTGTTGTAGCTGCTCCTTGTCTGCTGAGCCCCAATTTTCTGGACAATAACTGAGGTTTCTCAAACAGCTTTCAGAAAACTGAAAGTGAGAGGAGAATTTAATTTAATGCTCCTGTCATCACAGTGGATCAGAAGAGCCTCATGGAGAAATAATACACACCTCTCACTTCAGTATCTGTACCATAACTCCAAGGCTCTGAGGGCTGTGAACATCCAGCAGGGACCTGAAACTGGCAGGTGTCATATGTAATATATGTGCAGTCACATTCCAAACAAATAACTACACTCCAGGAACAAGCTAATAATTCTTCTGAGTAAAAGAGTCCAGATATGTGCTTTGGTCTGCAGAAGAGATATTCCTTAAAAAGAGTGTCTGTACAGGCCACCACTTCTGTTCAGACACTCAACCTTTCTACAAAATCATCAATCTTGTTTTTCACTGGGAACTCAGAGTCATACCAAGGGCAAGACTCTGCTGGTTTTGCTGTAAACAGAACTAATCATTTGAATTTTTCAATTAATTCAGCTGTGTTGAGGGCACTCTGTGCTGCAGCAGGCTGATGGATTCAGTGAGCCAGAGGAAGCTGGGGCTGCTGCAAGGCCAGTGCAAAACCAACACGGCAAGTTTGTACAGAGTTTGGATCTTGGGCTCATCTTGAACTACAGTGTCACTATAGGACACGAAACAACACAAGTGCACACACTGCTGCTCTCAAGGTGAAGAAAAAAGGGAAGTTTATTTTCTGACTCCGACATTTATGGTTTTCCAAAAGCGACAGTGGATTGGAGGGTGAAAGTGCCACCTCTCCAATGACACTGGACAAACTAACAGCCTATCAAATTTCTCCTCTTCTATAAAAGAATGCAAAACAATAAGTTATTTACAGAAAGTGTGCAAGAAAGTTTGCTACAAGAATTTAAACATCAAAAAGCTTAAAAAATCTTAATCAAAACAAAACTACAGCTGCATGTCAAGGGCTACATAGCAGCCAAGGGACACTGTGGGGGACACCCTACCACAAGAAACAAACCAAAAATATTTGTTCCCTGCAAGGTACCCAGGATTCCCTTTCTCTGTGGCCTTACTGCCTGTGTCCATACCTGCAGAAGCAGCAAACCCCAGGTGGATGTGATCAAATCTCCACTCCATGAGATATGTTCCAAAGCTGCAGGAAATCTCAGGGTTGATTACCAACCCTGGAAGACAATCATTTTTTAATAGCTTAAGGTAAGCTGAAAGCATTTATAGCTGAGCTATACCAAGAAAACAATAAAGCTATAACATTTATTACCAAACCAGGGCAGAGTAATTTTTCATGCATTGAAAGACACATCCTATCTCTCCATGACAAGGTTACAAAAACTCTATATCATCTTAGTACTGATTAGTTAAGTCAAATAAAGTAATTTTAAAGTTTGTTTGTTACATTTAAGACATAGCCTTACATATAACCATTCCCACCTTGTGGTTCTAAGGATTGTTTCTTGCCTGTAGAGCAAAAATAATACTTCTGAAACAAAACATTACCAAAGTCTAAGGCTTAATGCTTTCAGACTGATTTCAGTGGTGTTCAACACATGACACTTTCCCTGTAATTGGTGTAAGTGTAGGGCAAACTAATCAGATCATTGAATCTCACTGGTTATAATCTAGGAAAATTCTTATCTACTTCACCTAAGACAAGAATTATCAGTTTCCTGTTCTCTCCGTTTCTTTTAATGGACATTAAGATGCTACTGATAATTTTGGTACAGAAAAAGGAATAAGCATACTGACATTTATTCCAGCAAAAATATATACCTGGTATCTGCTATGTAACGTCTGTAGATTTACCAGTTTAATTTTAATTTCTTAAGAAGTAATTGTTTTACCTTTGTGCTCAGATATGATGCTGTGAAACTAAGTTATATCTGTGAATTTACTCAGCAAATTAACATCCTATATATTAATTTTTCTAGGCTACTCCACAGTGAGGATACAGCAGTCCTTTACTGACAGATGATATTATTAAATATTTAGCTCACACAGTAGATAATTGGAGTGTTTCTGCCATAAGTATTAATTTACTCATGCTGGTGATTCATGCTGATCCACATGAGAAAAACTGTAGCTAAATTCACACTTTAGGCCATAGGAATCAGCATCTGAATCAGAAGATAGAAATTGCCATCTAACCCACACAGCTGCAGAGAGATGGAACACAGGCATCTAAACAATTCATCACATTGGCTTTTCCCACAATTTAAATTTTTGTGTAATTCCTCTTGGGATGCACATTACATTGTTGGACTCTATCACGTTATTCCCCTTTTCAAATTCTAACTCTAAAAAGAATAATGCGTTACTTAAATTTAAAGTTAACTTAGGCTTTTTAAACTGAAGATGTTTAGGTACTGATTTATAATTCTGCATATGACTGGTGTTTCATCTAACCTGGGGTACTTGGAACAGGGATAAACTGGCAGAGGCTTCCTGTGCTATTAATCCACAGCAAAATCAGGCTATTGCCTAGAGGAAAGCACTAGTCTAATGATATGCAAATTCTTAAATGAGCTGGTTTCCATTAATATTTTGTAATAAACCAAACTCAAATTCTCCTACTTCAATTCACATTTACTCAGTCCCTTTAGAATCCCGTGTTATAGACTGAAGGTAGCTTGGAGAGCTGTGTCTAAGCAGTACTAAAAAATGGAATGGATTTTAATTCTATAAAGCCACAAACCAAACGCTTCAGCCTCTGCACGGTCTCATGCTCTCTATGGTATGGATGGATATGTGGGTTGGATCCCCAAAATCTACATCCCATTCCTTCTCCTCAGTTTTGTATTCAAGTGGAACAAATGTGGCAAGCAAAATAAATACCACAAGAACACTTAGGCCATCTTTTTCTTTATAGTAGGAATGCAAATCTTTATCTGTCTAGAATATTGTTTTGAAAACTGAAGGCATCACAGATTAGGCAGGGCCATAGAATCTCTGAAAGCTCATGATAATGGGAACAAAGTCTCTTCACTTGACACACATTACATGGTGGTTGAACAGGTAACTGCACTTTCATGATTTGTTCAATTTTCATGGTATCTTATCCAGGAAGAATAGAAATACTACATATGTACATTAATAGATTTAATAATTTTTCCTATTTCTCACTGTTTGCAGAAAAATATTGATATTTGAGTTACTTGGATAAGTTTTTCACTAAAAACTAGGTTGGGACAAGGACTGTGGCAATCTCCCATATGAGTATAAGAATTGTGGAATTGCACTTGCATGGGAAGTGGAATTAGGAAAACACAAAACAAAAGTTTTCCAAAGATTTTTCTAAATGGATAACAACCCCTCCAACTTGGCTATTTATAAGTTGTCTGTATTTTACTTGGAATTTTCCCTGATACTCTCTTGCTGTTCAGACACTAGATTTAGTAATCCTGTATAAATAACTGAGTAAAAGCACAACTTGAGGGATTGCTTTACAGAGAAAACAGAGATCCTGTGAGCACCTTGTCAGCTGTCCCTCTGTGCGCATATGGTAAAAAACACAAATAAACTCCTGTTTCCCCTTGTTCCCCCCTCTGTCTAACAGATATAATTCAATATTCATCTGGGTTTCTTTCAGAGGGAAACAAAAAAACAAAACCTGTTTTAATTGTTTGGTCATCTGCCCCGTGGATGGTTTCTTCATCCTTTTCACACACATTCTGGAGTCATGGTTTGTGAACACTGCTAATCAACCCAGCCACCAGCTGCCACTTTGGTTTCACCAGCAGGCTGACATACTGGGTTTGGGTAATCTTGTTTGTGTATTGATCTCTCTCTTGAAGCTAACACTCTTCTATCAAACAATCATGAACCTGATGTTTCAAATTTAAACAGCTGCAGAGTCATTAATTAAAAAGTAATGCATGGTAGTAATTTAAAATATGTGCTTGAATATTTATGTACCCTTCTGAACTAGAAAGTGAGTATACAGCACTCATTAACGGAGATTTAATTTAATTTGTCAATTTTTTTGAGTTAAACTCCACTAGATTAAAAACCAACAGTAAACAAGGAAAGAAACAGCTGCAGCTACAGCTGCTGCTTTGTAGCCACTTCAGTTTGTCTCTCCCCAACATGTACATGTAACTTATAAATTACATCAAAAGATACATTAAAAAAATGACAAGTTGTGCAAGTGTGGAGGAGGAAGAGAGAGAGACATGGTGCTTAGCAGGACATGAATTTCTTACCAATAAGTTGTCATTTGAAAAACAGCAGGTGACAATATAATAAAAATTGTGCAGAGAGCTGAAATGAATACAAATGCCAGGAATATACTGGAAGTGTCCAGCAGTTCTGCTCTGCAGTGAGTCTGCTTGACAACCATTGCTCTGCAGCAGGCATAAACTATTGAGCAGATTAAATATTTAGCTGTGCATCACCATATCTCAGTCCTGGGCCCTTGTGAGCCCACCTTTTGGCAAATTCTGAGGCAACATCATGGGGCCATTAATTGCCACCGTGGTGGTGGCTCCAGCAGGACCAGAGCCTTGCACTGTGCAGCAGAATGTTTGCAGAAGAAGTGTTGTGGTTGGCAGAGTTAGGCTCTCTTTGAACACTGAGCACAACTAGAAATAAAATACCACATATTTAGGGAAAAGGAGTATGAGGAGTGATGTGGTTTAAGGTCAACTGAAAATGTTTGGCTGCAGTGGTTCATGCTGGAGCCTCTCAGATAAACAAGCAGCAGCTCAAAGCAAATGGAATGGTTAAATGAACAGCTCTGGAATGAGAGCCTGGGAGAAGCATTGATGTGCTGGACACACAGCACTCCCCACAGGTTTAATTCCATGAGTGCCCAATGCAACATGCCAAGGTACCATAAAATCAAGCACTTGGGTACATGAAATATCCCAGGAGAGAACTGCATACTATCAGACAGCTAAACCCCCTTTTGATTTGTTCTGACTAGTAAAATCTTAATTTCTGAAAGAAACAAAATCCACAAGTCTGTTCAAAACAGAAAAGCTGTAATGCAAAACAAGGAAAATCAGCGTTTGTAAGATCAAGCATAAAAGAGAAGAGATATAATCAAGAAAATACACTCCTTTGGTTTTCTGTTTCTGAAGAAAAGTAAAGCTTCCTGCAAAAAATGTGGATTTAATAATAAAATAAGAGGAAAAATTTGGAAAATACTTCCTACAATAAATATAGCAGTCAGCTATGTTCCATTTGAAAAGCCTGACTCGCTCTTGGCTCTGTGTTACAAGAGTGCTAATTGTTCCCTTTGGAGAGGAACCACCTTTTTTGACAAAAAAATGTAAAATAGCTTTTGCATGTTATGTACTACGCTTGTTCTACAAATCCCCAGAAAACTACTTTTATTTTTCATACTTGCTAAACTGACATGGGGACGCAAAAAAAAAATCTAATTATTGCATCAATTAATAATTGCAGATAGTTCTACACTAGCACAGCTCTGAGAACTACAAGTCCCTCTGTGCTAAAGAAAAATATATAAGTACAGCCTGGAAAAATTAAAATAATTTTAATAACTAAAGAGTTTCAGTATTAAAATGTAGAACAAATTTATGTTCTACAGTTGCAAACCATAAGAACAACTCATAAATGTAACTATATTAAGGCCCTATTTCTTTTTCAGCCTAAGATAATTTAAAAGACCTGGGGGGAGAAGGTATACATGAAATAGTGCATTACTTAGGTAATGAATTCCTCTCTTCAGATTTGTATGCTGATGATATTATTAGATGGTAGAGTCAATCTCAGCAGAAAAATGCAGGTCAAGTATTTTGGCATGAGATTCATACTTTTTAATTTTCTGTCCAATCTACAATCCATGCAGTCTTGTATCATCAGCTTCCAGTAATTCTCTTTTCATCTTTTACTGCAGTCTTTAAGTTTTCTTTCTTGGAGTATTTGTTATAGTATTACAGGTTTCAATAAGCCAGGTCAATAAATTCCTACCTCAGTAAATTTTTATCTAATGCTATATCCAGTTTGATAGATTTATTTAATTTCTTTATCTTTTTCAAAGAGCAGTTTTATTGCAGTTTCAGTATTCTGGAATAGAAGTTGTCTATCTCTTCTTCATCCTTATTATGACACTTAATTTCCTATTTTTTCCAGATATGCTTATTTTCATTTCAGCAGTTTTCCTGCCTCCATCCTCATGTTCCACATTATTACCCTGGCTGGAAACTGAGGTAATGTATTCCTTTAGTTCAGGCACAATATCTTGATCATCTCCAATTTCACCCTTATTGTCCAAACATGAACTCATCATTTTTTCTTATGACTAAAATATCATTTAACCAGTTTTAATTTCCCTCCTAAAATACAACTGTGTTTTTCTCTTGACAATTATTGCTTAAGTCTGATAGTCCCTCAACCTTTAAGATCTAGCTTTCTATGGGATACATCTTTCTCTGTGGGCTGCTTGTACTTTTCCTTATATCCTTTCTGAGACAGTCATTCCATTTATCAGTGCACTCTGCCCCTCAGGGAAAGTTCCCTTCAGGCAAAGTTCCTTTCCCTTCATTGCCTTCCCACTCCCTTCTGGAATACAATACAAAATGGGTTATTTTCACTGCTATGCTCCCACCACAAATATTTGCATGAGTCACTCATAGCAGTTGCAAAATCCCTCTAAGTTTCTTGACTGGACAACTGAATAATTCTAAAAGAGAAAAAGGAGAACTACTTAAAGTCTACTCCTTGAAATAATAACCAAACAAAAATAAAAGAATGATACCTCAATATCATCCATCACACAAAAAAATTACCATAATTTAGACAACATATATTTTTTAAAGAATACAGAGGAATAAAACATCCAGCAGGGAGTTAACAATTCTTGGCTGCATTTGGAAGGTTCAGTAATGAAAACTCTTTTTTAAAATAATGTTTTCCATTTTTGCAAACAAGATTTCCCTTGAATTTTCCACTTTGTAGCAAAGCAGTATTCAGATTAAAGTTGCTATAATGCTACTATGACTTCTGAAAAGAAAATAACTTTCAAGGACAGGAATTTATCAATAAATAAGGATAGATGTTTGCAGACCTTTCTTTTCCCAGCTGTGCCAGATCAAATAGTATCTACAGACTAAACAGCTGCTCTCTTTCCCTGCATCAGGATAAAGACAGTAAATTGCACCTGGAAAGTTTCCCAAGTGTTCATTAGAATAGTAGTATTTTATATTAAATAGAAATTTCTCTTTCAGAGAACAATCTCTGTGCAGGGGCTGTATCCTTATGGTGTCCTTTAAGGAGCACAAACAGCATTATTGCACGTAAAATGAGAAAACCCCAATTTTTTGCCATGACCTGCAATGGAAGAGTCTCCTGATGGGTTAGGAGTATTCTCAGCCACAATCACTCTTCGAAGCTGCATCTTCAGAGCTCCACCTTTGTTATTTCACACTGGAGGAGTGCCTCTGCCTTTCCTACACGGGGCCAAGAGCTCTGAACCATCACGCACCTGATGCTGCAGCCAACTGTTCCTCCTGGCTGAAATCCTGTATTTTACTTCCTCCAAATATCCCTCAGCTATTTTAATGTAACAGGCAGTTTATCTTAAAATTGAATCAGCATTAACATCTGCACAGAAGGTGCCATTTCAGTTTGAACTCATGGTCTTTCTAGTGAGTTTGTTGCTTGATCAAATTCCCAAGAGAAATTCAGCCAGGATGCACAAGAAATTTCACTGCGAGAAGATCTGGAGTAAGAGAAGTTTGTGTGAACATAATTTAGACTGTACTGAATTTATATTTTACTGCAAGTACTTCTAGGTCCTAGACCTCATTTCATAGCAGACATTCAGTATTTATTTCAGTTTTGTCCAAGTACAAAACCTTGACCAGCACAGCAGGGAAAAAGGTTGTTCAGGTTATTTGTCCATTGCCATTTTAAACATTATATTTGTGACTTACATGAAATTCTGCACCACAAGAAAAAATATTGCCTATACATTTTTAAAATAAACAGCAAAGGAAAATACCTAAAAAAAAATCAGAGGAAATTTCCTAGATAAATATCCAAGGACACGATCTAAATACATGCCATATGAGTAAATAGAGGCAAATTCTAGGAATTTCTTTAAAGGTCCCTCGTGTTGAACAGTGACCCCTAGGAACTGTCAGCTCTACTGGTCTCAAACCAAAGTACAAAACTACCTCCTCCACCCATCCTTGTCACTGCTCTAATAGAGAAACTTGGTTTTTATATTATATCTTTCTGAAAACTTCTCTTCAAGGTACACTGTTTGGGTGAGATGCCTTTACTAAGGAGTTAACACCATGGAAAATGAGGTTAAATAAACCCCCAAAGATGTACCTACAATTGCTTTTGTTTCTTAGAGTTTGCCATCTTGCATTGTTAAATGAACACCCAAAAAATCTAACTAGAAATAGAGATCAGCTTCCTATTATTATCTTTAAAAAGAGAAAAGGATCACCAAAAAGAGAAGTGAGGAATTACAGAGCAGAAATTTCTAGGCTGTAACAAATTTCACCTTTGAGAAATCAGAATCTCCCTAAGCTTTTGGGCATTATTAATAAAGAGACATCAACCAGGCAAAATGCCTGCAGCCCTGGCAGCCCTGCTGCTGCCTCAGAGCTCTTGGGCACCCTGCACCTGTCCAGCCCACCTTTGCACCTCACCTGCTAATTTCAGCCACAACATCTTCAGAAATTGTGCTAGAAAGAGAATCCCAGGGTGTTCATCTCCTTTTTGTCACAAACAAATGCACCACTGGCTGGTCGTGAAATAAGATTCCATCTTCAAGATCTTTCCCATTTTAAAAGAAGTCTGATAAAATGCTGCACAGTGAGCCTCTGATTAGATAGACTCTGCAGTAATGTTTGTATATGGAAATATCTTGTGCACCCTATAATAAATTTTCTTGGTTTTGAGAATAGTTTCTCCTAATAGCCCTTCTAGAAATTTTAATTTTACAATGCTACACTGAGAAATTCATGCCCCATCACATAACACTATCCTCAACATGTATTGGTGTACACACACAATATATATATATTATGTGTGTGTATTTCCACGTATTTTCCAATATTCATAATGCATACTTATTTCTATTTTTGTGATTATTTGGAATGTTCTTTTCTAGGAGGCTTGCACAAAAGAAACAAATTTTAAAATCTTGACTTCGTCTTCAAAAGATGTTTTTTTTTCTTAGAACAGACATTCCCAAAGTAGTTTTAAATATCTTAGCATTTATAGATGCTTTATGCAGTATTTAGGTAGAAAAATGAGAACTTGGCTCATGATTTACTTGCTCATCAATCTGACAACACCCACAGGTGAGGCTTGCAGTGGAGAACACAAGAGCACCACAACAATGCAAAATCCTGCTGGATTAGTTCATTTAATGCACATCAGCAGTTTAAGTTAAGCTCACTGACTTTACTGCAACTAAGCCACATTTATCACCTGTAAAATTATTTTGTCAGCTTCTGCTAGAGATCCTGAGCCATAATCTGAACCCAGAGAAGGAAAGCACAAGATAGAAACATTCTCAATCCAAATTTGGAATGTTTGTATAGTCATCCTTTCTCTTACAAATCACCTGCTCCCTCCATTCTACCCCAAGTGCTAAAGGCACAAATCTCATTAAATTGCAGGTAAGAACTTCCCCAATATCAGAACTTCTCGTCACTTTAAACCAGGTACTTTTCCTAAAACATCATTTAGTCCATTACAGATGCTCTGATCACAGGAAGGGCAGATTTACCAGCTCACTATAGAGTGAAGCTTCAGCAATACCCCTGGATTTTTACAGTTCTCTCACCAGTGCTCTGGTTAGGAATTGTGACATAGAGGAAATATTTCAGAAGGTCTTCAGGATTATAGAGCACAAGAATCAAAACTCCAGCTGGTGTTGCCAGCTAAGGGCTTTTATCCATTCCAAGTACTAAAAAGATATGCTCTTAATAAGATATAAATTCTTCAACCTTAAGGACTGTCCTTTAAGGAGAAATTTACACAGCACACTTGTTTTCACCATATAGCTCATGAATAAAAGAAGAGCAGAACAACTAACATGACTAACATTCAATCAATATTATAATTAAAAGGGGTCAATTAGAGAGGTTTTGGCCATTAGTTCCAAACTTTCCTTCTCTCAAATAAAGACCCTCCTAGTGACAGCATATTCAATGCCAAATATCTAAACAGAAATATCCCACAAAGATTGGCTTGCTTTTCAAAGCTGCTGGGTTTTTTTCCTTCAAAATATACTGTAGCTCACATACCATAATGTGTTTTCTTTTAAATATTACACATATTTAAAATTAATTTAAACATTTTCTTTTTTTCCTGAAATATATAGGTTTTATAAAGAAATCCTATAAAAACTACATCAAAATCCACCAAAAACACAGAAGAAAGCATTCATATTTATAGAATTCTAAAATGCTTCTATATGGTCTGTATAAAATCTTATTTCATGGAATCTGTTGATGAATAATTAGGGTAACATCCCTCAAACAAGAAGCTAAGAATACAACTGATGGTGCTTTTAAGGAACTAAGCTTGACACTACTTAAATAATCAAAATTACATGTTTATTTCAGTATTTGAATTCTCCATTGTCTCTCCCTTTCTTGAGAGCATTATCATCTCAAAACTAGAATACTATGGAAGAAAGAAATCCAGTTTAGACACTTTGCCCTTGGAGTTAGATTATAATTACATTCAGGCTGGTTATTTTTCCAAAAATGCAAAGATAATGAAACTGAAGAAATGCAATTTATGGTGCAGCCCATAAATAAACCTCAATTTCCTCTTTAGTTCTTGAGAATACCTCCAGGAGTACATAATGATTTTCAGCTTTTAATTCCTACAAAATATATCCAAAGAATAACATTCTCACAGCCACAATGACATGACAGATTTTCAGTCCATACCAACTGTTACAGCTCCACTGACAACACAAATGTTTATAGGGGGCACCCAAGAGTGTTAAAATGGAAAAACTGAATTTCATTGCCTCTCTCCTACACCTGACCTTCAGTCAGTTTGCAGAGGCACCAACATGACACAATCCACAATACCATATGCTGCTTTATCTCCTAGTTTATGATTAAGTTACACTTTTAAAAGCTGAAAAAGCTTTTGATGTAGATATGCCACTGTTCCTGCTTCTGAAATTCAAGCATTTGCCTTTTAGACTCTTCTGGTGTTTCCATCCCATTCCCGTGTCCACTTCAACTTTTTAGCAAGGTGATTGTTTCCTGAGGACTTTAACAGAAGACATTTCCTGCTCATATTCACATGAATAGTTCATTAATACTCCTATGCCCTTCATAGAAAGTTGTTTTTATGTTCTAATCATCTTTCCAGAGGCCAAAAACATAAACCAGGTCATTATGAGTTAATTCAAATCAATGTCCAATGACTTTCTAATTTTCATTTCACACTTGATAGCCTTAGTGTCAGCTTTTGGCAACATTTGCACTGAAATATTCTTATCAGAATATTTTGGGAAATTTTTTCATCCTTCTGAAACCATGCCTAATCAAGAGGGCAGCAGCATAAACACACACCATTTCATAGGAAAACGCCTGGAAGTTGGAACTGTCTTCAATTTATACATCTCAGCTCTAAAGCTTCTCTAGGATTTCTGCTGAATAAATGCAGGACAGGAAAATGTCAATAAAGAGTCAGGCTTGAATTCCATTTGGAGAATACTTTCAGTTTTGTTTAGTTGCAGGATGTGCTAAGGAACAACACAAGCATGGAAAAAAGGGATGCATTTATGGCTTGTATAGCACAGACCATACAAAGACTTTAGGACTCTAAGTTTTAGTATGTACTGAAAAGAATTGTTCTTGTGGGTTTGGAATTAGTGCTTGAATAAAGGATTAGTGCACTCTGTGACGAAATGATTTTATTTTCCTTCTGTTAAATTGGGCAGCAACACTTGCCTTCCCAGAAGGATATTACTGGGTGCCATACTCTCCAAACAAGCATGCACTATTTTATTTGGAAAGAATAACATTCTTTTTGGTGGTGTTTTTCCTCCAAAATCCTTACATTTAAAGGACATTTAACTACATCTTTCTTGATTTTAGTTTACTAAATAATGGTTGACTGAAAGAAATTACATTTTTGAGGTACACTATCACTTTTATCTCCAGATTTAGAATATTATTTTCATTTTGGTTGTGGGGGGTTTTGGTTGGTTGGTTGGCCATCCTCTTGATGATGCACAAACCCTGTGCTCTCAGATGGAGAAATTAAAATCCAGTGTTGTTTTCAGTGTTTAGACAACTTCTGCTAATCTAAAAGGTTGTCACAATTCCCTGAAGGCTGTACTAAAATTTCTTGGTTATTTCAAATATAACTCATGCCTTTATATATTCCTTATTTTACAGCATTCATACCCAAGTCACTTCTAAAACAAAGGATTAAACTTTGTTTTCATTAATCCTATCCTTAAATTTCTGGGCAAACCTTAAATTATTCAATTATATCTGTCGTTCCTAATTGGTTTCAGACTCACCTGGTTAAAAGTGGTGGATTGGGATGGTTTGGATCTGAGGCTCATTGGGGATTTTATTTCCCCTGAACACAAGGGGGATTCTGCTGTATCTAGAAATCATCATGTAATTCCAAGGAGACAAATTCATGATTTATTACATAATGACACCCAAGTAAGATGTTCATACAAATTTAGTCACTGCTTACAAGCATAACATGAATCAGAGCGTTGGTTTCATATTATTCTGTTGCTAAATTTTTTTCCTGTTTAAGCACCTATTACATTACTAAATTTTGGACTCTTGTGGGATGGTGTTACGCTAAGGCTCTACATAACTATTTTACTACCACTTTCACATTCTGTGGATTTTTTTTTCCAGTTTCATTCATTTCTTTTAGTCTAACACTCCTTACTTTTTGGATTGCTCTACTGCCATGTCACTGTGGAAACAAAGAAGTGTCTGTGTCTATAAAATTTTGAATCTTTCCTCTTTTCTGTGTAATTCTTTCTTTTCTGCTGTTTGAAACCTTGGAAATGAGATCTCATTATTAATTGCTAATTAATTTCAGCATTAATCTGAAAAATACTTTGAAAAGTGCTTCACTGACTCATATGGATCTCTCATGGTATAGCCTCAAGGGCAAATATATAAATGAACAATATTAATGTGAGGGTTATTTGATGCAAAAGTTTGGACACTACCATTGCAAATGTGATGTATTAATACTCTACTACTCAGATTTAAATTCAAGATCAGAGGCAGAAGAAATGAAAGATCACTTGAAAAGGCTTCAAGATGAAAGTACACAGCTGTCAAAAAATTACCCCCAGTTCTGTTTAACATCCAGTTCCACCCCCCTCTCACTCCATCATTCTAAAATTAGGAAGCCAGTGTGAAATGATGAATTAACCCTGTATGTGGAAATCTAATTGAAAAACATGGAATAGCAGCAGTTTATGCTTTGGCCTTTCTCTAAAGAATGAAATGCTTTGTAAAGTGTAGTTTACTCTAAAATTGTTTTGGTTCTGATCACTGATATATGTGCAAAGACCAGCAAATAAATCCAGATCATAACACCACCTGTCAAGGTCTCAATCCTCAACATATTTTAAGCAAATAAATTTCCAATCCCCCTTTTCCTCCCTAGACAATTTACATAACCCATCCATTAGCATTGGCCAAGACTTTAGAGAAATATTGTTTTTAGTAAATTATTTGAATGAAAAGAGACTTTTGGAGGTTTTTTTTTGCAAACAACAGAGTACACATAACACAAAAATGAGAGAAATCAACTTTCTAAACCTGATCACTCCCTGTGATTTAAGTTCTGTCCATATATGTGCTTTAGCAATTTTTTCTTTTGATTTACAGACACACTTGATATGCTCTGTAACCAAATTAACTACATCATGGACTTTCTCATTTTTACATAAAGCAGCTATTCCTAGTTACTCTAAAGCATTTATATTTAATTAAAAGCCTATTACAGAGTTTCTAAGTGCATATTCCTGATTTCTGAGGGCTGCATGAAGCCATACACACCTCAGAACACACTCTGCTTTAATTTACATATGTTTTGCTTATGGATCATATCCAATACTGATGTTCAGGAAAAATAATACCCACAAAAGAACCATGTACTTTAGAAACGATGGGAACCAAGCGAGATAAAAATAAATCATAGATTTACCCTTTTAAAACATATACACCAAGTTTTATGGTCAATAAAGGACTATCATGTCTTTGAAAACTATTGTGTTAAATTAATGAAATACACATTGCTCTGTATGTGACAGATGAAGTTTCTCTACAGTGTAAATGTTCTTCTGTCTGCTGCCTTAACTTTGTGGTAGATTCTTTAAATAAGAGTTTGAGGTTTGGATTCCATTAGATTTCTCTGTGAATGATAAGGCTACAGCACATCAGTGGACATTTAGGCCTCAAGATATCAGTATTTCCATCAAGGAGATTTGAAGCAAACAGTGCATGCACAAGAGGTTTATTTATGTGAAAAACATTTTGCAATAATTTAGTGTATATAGAAGCTGTAATTATTTGAAGATTTTTCATTATAAAACCTCTGAAAGGTTTCACTATGAAAACTTTCATGCCTCTAGAATGTGAAAAGCCCATGCTTTCTTGTGCTCTGTGAATAACAAATTTTGAGGAGTGCTCCATGCTCATTTTCTCCCAGTCTGAGGAACCAGATGGCTTAGATCTGCTTTATAAAAATTTCAGTTCTCTGCTGCTTATTGCTCATTAGGTTTAGTATGGCAAAACTAGTACCACAAACTAGTACCGAAATGTGGAATTTGCAGTCTGTGGAAAGATTCTCACTGCTGTGTTGCTAAAAAATTAATTTGATTCTTCATTAATTATAAGTGAACACATATCTTCTTTTAAACTATCATGACAACACAATAAAATGCTGTTTGGGATGAATAACAGCATAATACTGAATTTTTAAAATACCTCTTCTGAGAGTTCTGTAGGAGGGAATGTAAACTGTGATGGAACTGCCATATGGTGAGCTCTTAGTGCCAGCATTAACTGAATCCCCCAAAGCAGCATTTTGCTCTTAAACAATAGGGACAAAAAAGGAAACCTGCTGGTATGGAAAAAGAAAAGCCAACACCGATTCATGTCAGAACTGATCTCAGCAGAAGTTATCTATAGTGATATCAAATCTTCTTTTGTAAGGAAACCATCCTTGAAAGTACTTGCTGTCCTGAGCATTAGGTCTGCACAGAAGCTGTCAGGCAGTGAAGGATTTCCATCCTGCAGTCTCCAGTGCTTTGGCCTTGCTTCCAGCCCTTGCTGCTCCATTGCTTCTGTCCCCTAGCTAAGGAAACAGCACCTCAGCAACTCTTGCACAGAGGGCTCCCCCGGGCTCTGACCCTGCCATTTCCCTCTCTTTGCTGTGAGCAGATTCTGCAAGGTCAGAAGTAAAGACACACTCAGCCTCTCCCTTGCAGCACCACAGGTACAAAATCCACAGAAGAAAGAGCATCAATTATATCTGTGCATATCTGGGAAGCACTGATGTCCTGGAATGCATCACATGCTCCACAGAAACTTCCCCATCCCACTGCAACACCACAGTTTGTAATATCCTCTCAGATATCTGGCTGCAAAACAGGAGAGTTACTCATCCCCCATTAAACCTAACTGAGCAGAACAAGGTCCCCCTGAGCCTTTCTGGCCATGCAAGAAATTCAAATTATTCTTTGAAGGCCTGACCTTGCTCTCCCATTGAGCTATACAGAAAAATTTTGTTGACTCCAGAGGAGTTTTGTCCAGCCCTTGATAAAATCATAGATTTCTTTTTTTCAAAATGTTTGGCTATTAATTGTTGCAGTGATATGATGGTCCCCAGGACGAGGTGAGACATGAGAATTGACTCCAAGTTCTCAGAAGGCTGATTTACTATTTTATGACATTATATTAAAAGAAAATTATATACTAAAGCTATACTAAAGAAAGAGAAAGGAGACATCAGAAGGCTAGACAAAACTGAATAATAAAAACTTGTCACAGACTCAGAGAGCCCAACACAGCGGGACTGGGGTTGGTCATTAAATAAAAACAGTTCATATGGAACCAATCAAAGATGTACCTGTTGGTAAGCAACCTCCAGACCACATTCCAAGCAATCAGATAATTATTGTTTTCATTTATTTTCTGAGGCTTCTCAGCTTCTCAGAAGAAAATTCCTGGCAAAGGGATTTTTCATAAAATATAACAGTGACAAATGTACCTGTTTTAGGTACTATCCTTAAATACATCTGCCACAGGGAACACTGAACCAAAAAATACTGGTAGTATTTCTAAAGCCTCAGGGTGGGCAAGTGCATTTAATTTTGCCCATGGCAAAGTAAAACTCACCAGAACACCTTCAGCAATTTCAAGAGATGGGGCAACACAGTACTAATACCTTAAGAGAGAGCTCCCTGCAAAATCAATGTTTGCTTCAGAGACTTCAAGAAAAGAATCTCTGTTTCTAATTTTCTCCAAATCAAAAGACTATGAAGTACAGAAATCCTAAGTATTTTTTAAAAGAAAATTATCCTACTGCTATCTTATTCCTGTCTGATTTGTAACGAGAAAGCTATGTAATGAAAAACTGAAAATATACCTCCTAGGATCATTTATACTAATTTGTTATGAGAATGTAACCAATTTTTTACATTCAAATTTGTTCTTCATTTACTTTACAGGGAAAATGAAAACAGTGCCATCTGCTCCAAAAAGCAGGACACTGAAAAGAAGCCTATTGGGCACACATTCAACACACACTAGACACTAATAAACAGCTCACAGATTCATATATTTTAGTCAACCAGAAAAATATTGGATATTCCTTACTAGAGGATTCATTCATACATTTTTTCAGCTTTGTATGCATGATAAAAATGTGGAGAAATATGCCAAAAAGAGAAATATTTCTCTTTAAAATAATTCTCATTTCTGGAGGAGAGGGGAAGACAGATTTCTTGAATAACAGGGGAAAAAAAAGGCGAAACAAGCCTTAAAAAACTTCAGAACTGTTTTCTTTAGCTTAAAAGGTAGTGAATTAAGGTTTAATTTATACCCAGTATCAAGCTTCATTACTCCAATAAACTGGAATATTAACTATCTTAAGAAAAGCCACTCCAATGACATTTCTGTTTTGACCCGAGGCTGAGACAGAAACTAGACAGAATTAGGCTATTTAATTGGATATTTCAGAGTTTTAAAGGAGTGTTGGTTTGCCATAGGGGATCCTGTATTACAGGAAGTGTTTCATGCATCTGTATTCATTCCCAAGATTTTTTTTGTATATAATGCATCTGTCTTAATACAAAGTCAGCCCTGGGAATGCCTGGAGACCTAGGAAATTAAATAAATTTCATTTGATTCAGAAGAAGTAAATAAGAAGAGAGAAGGGTTTAGAAAACCTACTGTTGTGGCAAGGGTCAAGAAAGGCAGAAATATCCTAAATATAATAATCTTTTTGCCATTCACCTGACATCTGTGAGCTTGTGTCTTTAACAAATATTGATCTTTCCTTTCACATAAACAGCCACCATTAGGCTAAATTAATTTTTTTCCTCCCGATTTCTTTCTTTTTTTTTGATGTGAGCATTCCCCACACAGAGTCTGTGTGAATGGAAATTTTCAGTTTCACGGTCTCAGGGGTCTGTGACAGATGAACAGAGCCAGCCTCGGGGCAGATAGTTCTGTTCCCGCAGTGCCAAACAGCTGGGAAAGCAGGGTTTTCCAAACTGTGTCTCAAAACCCATCTGGAGAGAGAATTCAAGCAGCATTACAAAGGAAAACAATATAAATGAAAAGCAGGAACGACTGAATGCAGTGACTCAGCTCCCTGGGCTAGGGCAGAGCATTGCAGGCTGGGGTTTCTCCATTGAGGTTCTCTCCCTGAGCCAGGAGCTGCTGACTTCTGTTACCTGCTGCTGATTTTCTAGAGATTTTCTAGCTCAGGGCACTAAGCCTACACTAAATGACAAGAAATGACACCTGGTTTTGATGCTACTGCTCAAAAAACCCCTGATGTCCTGACTAAATACTGCAGGGAGAAGTGTAAACCAAGATCTGGACTTGTGGAAATTGTGTGAAATCCTGGTGGAAGGGAACAAGTGGTGTGGCCAGGAGGGCAGTACCCAAGGCAGGAACTGTTCTGATTTTGGTGGATGCAGAAGAGGATGGAGCTCAGTGCTCTCAGTGAAGTCCCTGGACTGTCACAGCCCCCTTTCCTGTCCCATTTTACAGCCACCAAGCTTGCCTGCTTAGCCTTGTGGGCTCTCGGTTGAGCAAGGAGAAAAGCTG